>NC_064247.1:44444166-45095000 GCF_003254725.2 Canis lupus dingo | reverse complement strand
GAGGCAGAGAGAGAAGCAGGTTCTATGCGGGAGCCCAACATGGGACACGATCCTGGGTCCCCAGGATCTCGCCCTGGCTGCAGGCGGCGCTAAACCGCTGTGCCACAGGGGCTGCCCAAGATTTTTTTTTTTAAGATTTTATTTGTTTATTCATGAGAGACACAGAAAGAAAGAGAGAGAGAGAGAGAGAGAGGCAGAGAGAGCCAGAGACAGGCAGAGGGAAAAGCAGGCTCCGTGCAGGAAGCCCAATGTGGGACTCGGTCCCGGGACTCTGTGATCACCTCTGCGCCAAAGGCAGATGCCCAACCGCTGAGCCACCCAGGTGTCCCTTCTGTGTAGATTTGTACCTGACTTTGGGGAACTAATTACCACATGAATATTTTCAGTTTGTTATTCCCAATATTGAAAGCAGTTGAACACAGGGCCAGTTTATGGTAGTCTGTCAGAGTCTGTCCATTTGAAAAGCTGGTTTCCTTGCTTATAAAATGACAAATGAAAGAGACATGTGCTTCCATGAGTTACTCTTGAAATGGTAATGTAGGTGTAACATCGTTAAACCATGAGCATGTCCTTGAAAAGTCAAGGGTAAGTTGAATGTTCACAAATGGAACAGCATTTTAAATGAGCTTACTAAAGAAACCCATGGTGAATTTTTCTGTAAGCTAAAGATGGCTTCTGAAATAACTTTTTTTGCATTTTCATTCAATTAGATACTGAACATCTATTACTTGGCAGGCACTATGGTAGGCCTGGTAAATATGATGAATGTTGTCTTTACCAGAGTTGCTCAAAATACCTGAATTATAAATAGACAAATAATATTCTCAGATTAACAAGTAGTCAAATAATAAAATTTGTTTCATCAATTCTAAGACAATTTTTAATATATTAACATTTATGTATCTGTACGCATCTTATTTTTTTTAAAGATTTTATTTATTTATTTGAAAGAGAGCAAGAGAGCACAAGCAGAGAGAGTGGCAGAGGGAGAGGGAGAAGCAGGCTCTCCCCTGAACAGGGAGCCTGATGTGGAGCTCGATCCCAGGACCCTGGGATCATGACCTGAGCTTAAGGCAGATGCTTAACCTACTAAGCCACCTGGACACTCCTAATCATCTTAAAATTGAGAATACTCCATGTATATATATCATCAGTAGTATATTTTTCTTGATGCTGTGACTAAAAATGTATGATTTCTTAGATTTGATGAAATGCAGCATTTGAGCAGGGCTTTAGTGTTTATTATGTGCTCTCATGGACCTTATTTCATTTGATTCTATGAGGTAGAACAAGTATCTCCTCAACTTTATTGAGAGGGAATGTGGCTTTGGGTGGGAAACAGGGAAAAGATAGAAAACTTGCATGTGGCAGGCCAGAACTCAAACACAGTTGTATTTTTTCCCAAAGCTAGTGGTTTTTCCACCATGCCTTGATGTCTTTGTAATCTGCATACATACATATTTATACACATACACAACAGGGGCCAAGCTTCTCTGAAAGCTGGGGGGCTTGCATTTAATGAATATAAAGATTATTTTTCCTTCTAGTGATTAAAATTAGGCCAAAGAGTAGACAAGTATCAATTTTCAAGAGCACAACATAAAAAGTCCTCTAAGCCAGATAGTTACAAAACAAGATTGCCTATTGGGAATCCATATAAATTAAAACCTTTTAGGTTTCTCTGAACAGAACCTACCACCTGGGGAGTAAAGCAAGGGTAATTCCCATAAAGTGCCCAAACTATTTTTCACTGGCCACGCTTAGGTCACATCCAAGAAATGACCCACATGTCATACAGCATTCATGTTGACCACTGGAATTGCCTCCTCAGGCTGCTGAAGTAGACAAAGTATAATTGGAAAGATGTGATTTTAAATACTAAATGACAGCTAGCTGTATGAGCTTAGGCAAGTTATTTAACCTCTCCTAGTGTGCCTCACAAAAGGGGTTGTGTCTTCATGGGGTTGTTGAGAAGATGACAGTTAAGGTAGGTAAGGTACCTGGCAAATGGAAAGTAAACTAATGGCAGTTTTTTGTTTTTTTTTTTTATTTTTTATTTTTTTATGACTGTTAGAGATTCAAGGAGGCACATGTTTTGGGATATTGAGTTACCTTAAAAAATATGCCCTGCCTGGAAAATTTGTCTCATCTTGTGGGAAACCCAACACTCCGCCAGGCACTGGGAACAGACAAGCTCATTTCTAAGGAAATATTGTAGGAATAGTTGAGGTTTTCCTTTGCTAAATATTATCAGCTCACTCTGTTTTTCCAGCACATTCCCTCATGTCTCTTGTGTATTGCTCTATGTGCAACTCTTGACAGCTGCCACTACTTAAGTATGTGCTCTCTAGTAAAACCTTGATTGACTGGGACTTAGAACTGAAGTACTTAAATGGTCATAGTTTTTCCCTCTGGGCTTCCTTTGGAGAAGGAAGGAAATGACAACTCAAGTTTTGAGAAGGATAGAAAAATTTGAGAACTAGAGGGAATGCTGTAATCCAACACCTTCAATTTTACTGCTAAGAAGAGAATGATTATCAAGGCCACTCTGCTGATTAATAATCGAGTCAGGAGAGGATTCCAGCCTGTTGCTCTTTCTTTTGGATGGTGGCCTAAAGATGTGGCTTTTGGCATCTGTCTTGGTGTTGTTATTCCTCCAGTTTTGGCCACTACACCAGAGGTCTCAAATTCAAATGCCTGCAAGGGTTGACTGACAAGGAATGAGTGGAGTAGGTTGGATGTTTCATATGGGAAAGTGGTGGTGAACTATGCCACTCAAGTTGGAGCCTCTGAACCTTCTGTGGAGATATTTAAGTTTACAATTAAAAGAAAAAGTACAGGGAGCCCCTGGGTGGCTCAGTAGGTTCAGTGTCTGCCTTTGGCTCAGGTCATGATCTTGGGGTCCTGGGATTGAGCCCCACATCAGGCTTCCTGCTCAGCAGGGAGTCTTCTTCTTCCTCTGCCTCTTCTCCTCCCTCTGTGCTTGCTCTCTCTCCCTCTCAAATAAATAAATAAAAGTCTTTTTTAAAAAAGTACAGGGCAGACAAAACAAGTTTGGGGGCCAGATATGGCCTGTTTGTCCCCAGTTTGAGCACTTCACATTGTCTATATCCATAGACTTTTCTTCAGTAAGGACATAATCTAAATTATGTACCTGAGGCATGTTGCCAAAGAAAGTTTCAGTGCTATTCATTGATTTATATTAAAGCATAAAATCGAAGAAGTGCATTTTAGAAACCCGATCATACATAATAATTTTTGCCTTTTGTGACAGAGAGAACAGAGCAATTCTGTTTTCATTTATTGTCTGGTTAGCCAGAACTCTTTGTTGTCCAGTTATGTATCCGAGTGAGTTCAGATGTCACAATGTGTAGGACATTCACAATTGGGAACCCTAGGACCTCTTGGTACTGGAGACTTTGCTATACATAGACATTCAAACATTTGTAACTTGTACTTGTAAGAAATACATTGATGTCATTATTGAGGAGAAATACACGCGCACTTTCACCACACAATCTCAATAGTTCAGGAAACAATATCTTACCAGATGCCAAAAACTGATGTTTTCTGACCTAGTTCATTTATATTAAAATAATGGTTATGAGGGATGCCTAGGTGGTTTAGTGCCCGCCTTTGGCCCAGGGCATGATCCTGGAGTCCTGGGATCGAGTCCCAAGTCGGGCTCCCTGCATGGAGCCTGCTTCTCCCTCTGTCTATGTCTCTGCCTCTTTCTGTGTCTCTCATGAGTAAATAAATAAAATCTTTAAAAATAAAATAAAATAATGGTTATGAATTTCTAATTTTATTTTATAATCTAATAGTAGACCACAACATAGTTTTTTAAAAAAATCACTAGACTAGGTGATTATTAATACATTTTATTTACTTATTTATTTATTTATTTATTTATTTATTCAGTAGATATTTACTCGATGTCTCATGAGTGTACGGTGCTCTTTTGGGTATCAGGAGGGATATAGACATGAGCAAAATACGGATTTTTGTTCTCAAGGAGTCTAAAATCTAATAAGAGATGTATGAAATATGTAAAACCTCAAGGCAGAACAATCACTCTACATTATACATAATGCTTTTATATTATACATCATCATAATAAATTTCTTAAGTTAGGCAGGACAGATTTTAGCCTAATTTACAGATAGGAAATTACATGAAAAAATGTTACTTTCCTTCTAAAAATACTAGAACAATAGTGGTAACTATTTGTTAAGCATTTACTATATGTTAGGTACTGATTTAATTTTCACTTACAGCCTTATTCTGATGGTACTATTCTTTTTTTTCTTTTATTAAGATTTTATTTATTTATTTATTCATGAAGGACAGAGAGAGAAAGAGGCAGAGACACAGGCAGAGGGAGAAGCAGGCTCCATGGCAGAAGCGCCCCCCCCCCCGCCCCACCATGTGGGACTTGATTTGATCCCAGGACTCTGGGATCACTCCCTGAGCCAAAGGCAGACACCCAACTGCTGAGCCACCCAGGCGTCCCTGGTGGTACTATTATGCTCATTTTACAAAGGAGAAAAGTGAGGCAGAGAAGTCAAGTAACTTGCCTAAGGTCATAGAGCTAAAAGGGTCTGCGGAAATAGGGTTCAGTCCTAGGAAATATCATTCCAGAACCTGAGTTTTAACCGCTGTGTTATAGTTCCTGGAAATTAAAAAGCACAGATCATAATCCAGATGGGTCATGGCATTTATTCATCTTCTCCTACCCCGCACCACAAAAATAGTGTGACATCTGTTGTGATGGGAGAGTATTTTGGGGGTGGAAGGGATGGGTAGGAATAGAGCCTGAACATTCCTCAGTGTGAGTAACCTTTGCCAAGTTTAGAAGTGACTGAAGTCAGCAATTGAAAAGGCAAAGGGAAAGAATACTCTCCCCCAAAGAGGGCACCTAATCCTTTGGCTCTGCTCTGTGATGTAGTATTCTTGAAATAAAGTAAATTGGAAAAAACAGGATAGTTTAGCTCTGAATGTTCACCTTGGATCTTACCAGTGCCCTTTGTTAGGCACGGATACTCATTCAGAATCACAAAGACAAATTTCTACTAGTATAGTACTGGAAAAAAATACTTATCCTTTATTGAGCATCTTCCACGGGAAGAACTAGGACTATTGGGCACTGAGGATAGAATTGTGCACAAGCCAGCCCAATCATAGTAATAACAGTGAATATTCATTAAATACTTATTCTCTATGTGTTAGGTACTAATTTAATTCTTCAACTATATATAATGATGGTATTTTTATTATGCTCTATTGTATAGAGTAGAAAAGTAAGATCATCATGGATAAGTGAACTTATTATGAATGTGATCTTTAGGATAAGAAAAACAATGTTAGTGTCAGAATTCGTATATATTCCAATTTAAGCTCCAAACTATTTTTTAGACTATTGTATGTTAAAACAGCTATTGTGTTTTCTACCTTTTTGTGTTCTTGTGTGTGTGTGTTCTTTATATCCTTAATTTTGTAAGGTCATGAATAGTTATTCTGATTAATTTTAATTATGTTAAATTAAGTGTAAAGAAAAAAATTAAATGGCCTCTTTAGCCCATTCAAGTTTTTCTTTAAATTTGCAAACTGGGGAGATAGATATTAAAAAATATAAAGGCATATGTTTCATCTTAATTTCTTCCAGCAATATGTCTGCAGCTCTGAAAACAGTTGAATGAAAATAACTGAAAGCACTCTTTTTGAAAATAATAATTTTCAATTTTGAAAAATGGTCATCTCTGAATTCTCTTAATCCAGTGATTATAAATCCAGAATTTGCCGAGGCACATGATGGACACTAGGCATTTACTCTCTCTGTGCCTCAGTAATGAATTAAAAGAGAAGGAAAAATGCAGAAAAGGATTATTTAAAATGTTATTTGAAAATATTTACTAGACTTTACAGAGTACAGTTTCAGTCAAGTACCTAAAAATCACTCAATCTGACAGATTTGGAAAATTGAAAGTATAAAATTTGTGTTTAAAATTGTATTACAGTTTTAACTGCTATCCCTCAAGTTGTTTGATCTTGTTATAAATAAGCATTAACTGCGATTTATGATTTGGGTCAGGTTACATCTTCAGTGAACGAATTGAGGTCTTCCCAGAGGGGAGACTAGCATTCTTGGCCTCTACTGATTCATCCTCTTCCTATAAGAATTTGCGTTTGAGTGATCCTTGAATAGGCAAATGTCTCTCAATCCAACTTATTTTACATAGACCGGTATAGAGCTAGAATTTCCTGGAAACTCTTTGGGTCCCAAGTGATTTGGACCCAATCCTATTAGATGCTGTTGTTTGATTTTGTGTTCTTAAGTGATCAAAATGACACCGAGAAAGCCATGAAAGGCGAAAAGAGAGAAATGCTGGCTTTGTGTATGGGCTTAAGCAAATTTTACATATGTGAACTTTTTTCTTGCTGATGCGTGATGAAACTCTGCCAAATGACTTTTGAAAAGCTCCTCACATAGTCATTCCAAATCCTAATAGGGAAAAGGACCATTTAAAAACCACAATTTCACTCGAAATGATAAAAATGAGGGATAGATACTTCTGCATGCTTTTTATATCAAGTGAAAATGAACATTTGATAATTGCATTTTGAGACTTAGAGTTATGTCCAGTGTTTGCAAGTCTTGAAATATCCAATGTTGGGGTTCTCTTTAAGAATAAGAAGGCAAAATCATGAATATAAAATTAGGTACACAGTCTTGAAAGGGACTTCTCTGCCAGAAAGGGGCTCTGGCCCTTCAGCTTGATTACCTTGGTGATTAATTCTCCTCTGATAATGAGTGACTGCTTTCTTTGTTTTCTCAAAATTATGAAAGAAAAAGGGGGAGGAGCCAGAGAATGGAAAGAAAAATCCTCGTCTCCTAACCATCCATCCCTTCAAGCCAACTGAGTGGTATAGTCCTTTTTCCAGGTCCCAAGGTAAATGATGTCAGAACTGAAATTGCACCTGATTCAATCTCTTCCCCGGGGTCACCCTCCCCAATTATTGGTTCATAGTTACTGAAACAGTCCTATCTACTCATTAGGTGGAATGGTCTCCTACTTAGAATAGCCAGCTCTTGGGGATTATTCCCCTTCTGGTTTGAAAGAAATTGCTGTTCCTTTCTGCCCTAGCATAGGTTTAACATGTGTTCTTTTTCTATTCAGTTAAGTTACAAGTCAGCCCTCCAGGACGGTAACCGTCGGGGTGGCTTTGACTTGCCGAATCTTCCAGCAAATATAGGCTAAGTTATACAAAATGGGCGTGTCTGGATTTTACCAAGAGACCCCCCCCCCCCCCACCGTCCCCAAAGCTTACGAAGCAGAGACACCCAGCCTCTTTCTTCTTTACGTGACGCGCGAAAATACTCTCTGCTCGGGTCGTAGTAGTCCCCTCCCCCTCCCACCACGCCCCATTTACCGCCCCCCCTCCCCCCCTCCCGCTCCAGAATCTCCCCTCCCTCACTCCCTCTCTTTTCTTCCCTCCCCGTGGGCCAGCCGCGCTTGGAGCTGCCCTGCTGCGCGGCGGGGCGACGCGGCGACACCTATAGGATTGCTTCCGGGCATTCCTCAGCCTGCGGGTGGCTGGCCCGGGGCTGGGAGCTCCGCAGGGCCCGCTCGCCCTCCCGCCCGCGCCCTCTTTTTCTCTCTGGGTCGCGCCGGGTGCCCAGAGCTGCGCTCTGCCCAGGGCGGTGGCTCCGCCGCTCGCCCCGCACAGCTCCTCTCCGCTAGCTGCTCCCTCTTTCCCTCCTCTTTGCGTCATGTCGGACACTTGATGGTTTTTTTTTTTTTTTCTTTTTTTCTTTTTTTTCTTTTTTTATTTCCTCCTTTAGCCCTTTCCACCTTCCACCCCCCCCTTCGTTTCCCAGGTTGATATTTTTTCCCTGGTCTCTGGGCTTGCCCATGAGTCTCCTCGGGAGCTACCGGAAAAAGACCAGCAACGATGGTTATGAATCCTTGCAGCTGGTGGACAGTAACCGGGACTTAAGTGCGGGGAGCGGCGCGGGTGGCGGCAAGCAGAGAGTGAACGCCGGGGCGGCAGCCGCGCGGAGTCCCGCCCAGCAGTCTCAAGACCGCGCCAGCACCATGGACAGCTCAGGTAGCGCTGGCGACGGGGTGCGCCCAGCTGGACTCCGCCGGGTCCTCCCGAGGCTTCCTACTCCACTAGCCCGACCCCCCCCCCGCCCCCCCCCCGCCACCTTGGCCTGGGAGGGGCCAGGATGGAGCGAAGGCATCTAATACCACCAGGGTGTTGCGTCTCTAATTTCTCTAGTTCAAGGAGCTAGGAAACGTTAGATCAGTCCTGAGGCCCAGGGACGTAGCGAGCGCCTCTTAATCTCGCTGGGCTGCTGAATACACTAGCTGGGGGCGGGGAGAGGAGGCGAAAGGGGAGGGAAGAGTGACGCGAGAAGGGAGCGGGTGGCGCGAGGAGCCGCTGGGAAGGAGGGCAGGGAGAGGCAGCTGCTTTCACTACCCAGCTGGATGAGGGGGAGAGGTGAAGGAGCCAAGTGCGTTGCTTGTTTTTGCAGCCTGCGGACGGTATTTATTCTAATTATTATCCTCGTAATGCTGATGTTGTTTGCAATTCTGTAAAGACGTGCCTCTTTCAAACTCCGGCTGTCGGCTAGGGTTAATGCTGTTACCTTTCCTCAGCAATTTTTACCTTGAGCGAATTTTTATCTAGAAGTCTTTTACATAGCATTTATGATTTGTTCAATGAAATTTATTTCATCTGCTATTGGCTTTGGTCTTATCATTATCTTTTTTGCATTGAGTGTATTAGTGTTTCATAAACTTTGCATAGAAGGAACACGAAAAAGCCTCTAAACTTTGTATCTGGGCTTGCAGCCTTTTTTTTTTTATTTTATTTTTTTTTATAAAGCGTTTTAACAAGTTGGATTTCTCTCTGTTGGAATGCTCTTTTAGCCATATCCATAGCAAAAGAGTTATTTAATATATGTATGTTGGACCAGGGGTATTATCATAGCTGTTTGCTCACCTTTTCAAGGAACCAGGATCAGAGGGTTGTTTACATAAAGATAATCTATAATTGAAGGCTCAGTGGTTTGTTCCACATTGGTGACTTTAATATACTGGACAACTTAGGACTCCAAAGGAAAGATTCATGTTGGGTTGTTTGGGAAGGAATGAAAGCAAACTGAATTTAATTCCTGTGCATTGCAAATAAATGCTTTTTTCTTTTAATTGTGTAATGGCTCTTCCTGGACTACCACTTCCTATTTTCCTGACCCCATAAGTGGGGTAAAATATTGTCTACAGATGTTCAAGTGTCCTGGCCTGAAAACATGTTTTACCCATACAAGTTCTTACTGAAGTTGAATAAGGTGTTGGTAGAGTGTTTTCTCAGGACCATCCTAAATTAAAGTTAAAATTACCTGAGGGATTCTTGGTTCTAACAGCTTTGGTATTGATATTGTACATAAGTATCTGATTTATGATTTTCTAAATCTGTGATAAAGTCCAAAGCATCTTTTGACTGGATGTGATTGCCTTTAAATCTTAAAAAAAAAAAAAAAAAAAAAAAAAGATTCATCCATTCCAAATGATGCCACTATAATCCTTTCTGGAACATAGTGGGCATGTACACAAATAACTGAAATGGAATAAACAATTTCCAAACGAGTGAGGAGGAGCCCCACCTTTAGGAAATGAAAGAAATATGAAATTTTGTATTTTTTCACTTTTCATAAGAATTAAGATTGGAATTTGTTTTTATTTTTTTATTTTTTTAATTTTTTAAGAATATTTTATTTATTTATTCATGATAGAGAGAGAGAGGGAGAGGCAGAGGCAGAAACACAGGCAGAGAGAGATGCAGGCTCCATGCAGAGAGCCCGACGTGGGACTTGATCCCAGGACCCCAGGATCGCGCCCTGGGCCAAAGGCAGGCGCCAAACTGCTGAGCCACCCAGGGATTCCCCCTGGAATTTGTTTTTAAAGTATATTACATTCTAGCATAAATTCAACACCTATTTCCTGAGTCCATTATGTGTCAGGTACTGTGCTAAGCACTGTGGGGAATATAATAGTGAATGGCCTTTAGGGGACTGTCGTTTAATGGGAGCAGTAACAAACACAGGGCAGCCTGTAGTAAGTTTGGATTTTTGAGGATTGTCTTTTTCACCAAATCAGACTTTTCCAGTAGGTTTAGGGAAGAATGAATTGAATTGATAAGCCATTGTAATGGGAAAACATTTTTATTAAGAATATTGTTATCTCTAAAGCATCGTTGTTAGGAATTGATTCTTCAGCTTGATCAAACTAGCCCCGTATGAAGAAGTTGCAGGGACTCTTCCTTTTGCCGGTTTCTCTTTCTGGTTAGGGAAATGTTGTGGCTTCATTATGGCAGTACTATGTATCTTATGACTTTTGATGCATATTTGCAATTGAGAACACAGTCTGGGATGATGATGTTTGTTTGGTTTGGATGAGCAGTTGGGCCCTGAGAACAGGGTTTCTTTCAGTGGGGAGCAAGTTTCATTGACCAGTGCAACTATACCTATCTTGTCTAATTATAGTTTCTTTCTTCTAAGATCCTCAAAGAGTGGCCTCATGAAATGTAAATGTATCCATTTGTTTAAGATATTTAATTAAGCTCATGGATCATTTCTAAAGCAGCAGTGATCCGCTCATTTATTTAATTCGTTGTACTGTGATGTGCAGGACAGGAAAGGTGGTTCATAGGGATCTAATAGAAATGTTTATGAATGGAAAATATGTCTAGAGGACTTAAAAATAAGTCTAGAGGATTTAAAGCTTAGTTTTAACAATACCTTAAACTTGTATAGCTATTTATAATAAATGGTACATATGGACACTTACCTTATTTCATTTCCCCAGAAGTCTGTTAGGCAGGTGATGTGGCATGTCTGTGCCTAGAGACTTGATATCAAACATCTGGGGTACTGTTACTACTTATAAAACCTAGGAAAATTTTAAGCCTGTTCCCCCATTTATAAAAGGAGAATCATGATAGTTGTTCTTACAATAGAGCTTTTAGTTTGAGGCTTAAAACAACATGAGGATATGTTTGCAATTTTCCTTTATTTTGCTGTGTCCTTAAATTAGATGAGGAAATCTGTTCTTAGAGATGGTAGGAGACTTGTTCAAGGTAAAATAGCTACTTAGTGACAGCCAGATTCAGGTTTTCTGACTTTAAGGTCTAAGTTTTTCTCCACTGAACTAAACTGTCTTTCTGTATAGATAAATATCAACTGATTATTGAAAAGGAACCAATATTATGTCCTTGGATTTTCCCTCTGTTTTTGGATGAAAGAGTGACAGATGTTCAGAGAAGTTTAATGACTTTCTAAGTCAACAGACTCTGGATTGGTAGATTTCAGAGCAGCCCCCAAGTCAGATGTGTCTTCCAGAGCTCTCTGCCTGCCTTGGCTCACTTTCTCTTCATTTAAATTATTCTCTAGCAGAGATTGCCATTCAAAGGTCATGCTCTCATCTCCAGATGGCACTGTAGCTATCCCAATTCATTAGCTCAGGAACCCCGTATTTATCTTGTGTGCGTTTCACCTACCATGGAAATTAGAATCTACAAACATAGAACTCCCAGTCTTGAGTCACTAAAGTGTTCCAACATTAGGCTTTACTTACCAAATTCATAATGGCAAGCCACAAAACAGTAGTCCAATTAAAATCCATTTCCAGATTTTAATGGGATTTAAAAGTATAGGATAATGAGGAGTGCTAAAATACTTCCCTGTTTAGTATAAATCTGATTGAAAGCAAAAATTACCTTTAACAAATCCAATTCTAGGTGGTGTTTTTTTTTTTATTTTTAAAGAGACACACAGAGAGAGGCAGAGACACAGGCAGAGGGAGAAGCAGGCTCCCTGCAAGGAGCCTGATATGGGACTCCATCCCAGATCCCAGGATCACACCCTGAGCCAAAGGCAGACGCTCAAGCACTGAGCCAGCCAGGTATCTCTCTAGGTGGTGTTTAAACACAGCATCTGTATTTTGAATCAGGCTATACCATTATGAAGTATTTATTTGGATAACTTCATATTGTATTGAGATATTATAAGCATAAATATGCTAGTATTTCTTTTTTAGGAATACCTGCCCATTTAAGGGTTTTGGAGGTTGAAGGTAAAGCTGATATACTAACTTAATTAGTGTGTGGTGAAAGTTTGAATGTTTCTAGGTAGCCATTTAAGGATGCATCCAAGGTCAAATGCTTGGAGACTGCCCAGTTGCATAGACTTGGAAGAGGAATTTCGTTCTTTCTTTTTTCTTTCTTTCTTTCTTTCTTTCTTTCTTTCTTTCTTTCTTTCTTTCTTTCTTCTTTCTTTCTTCTTTTTTTCTTTATTTTCTTTTTTCTTTCTTTCTTTCTTTCTTTCTTTCTTTCTTTCTTTCTTTCTTTCTTCTTTCTTCTTCTTTCTTTTGATTTATTTATTTTAGACAGAGAGAGTCTGAGAGTGTGTGAGGGCAGGGGGTGGGGGACAGGCAGAGGGAGAGGGAGAGAGAGTCTCAGGCATACTCCATGTTGAGTGAAGAGGTTGTTGTGGGGCTCCATCTCCAGATCCTCAGATCACGACCCTGAGATCAAAACCCTGAGATTGTAACCGGAGCTAAAACCCAGAGTTGGAGGCTTAACTGACTATGCCACGCAGGTATCCCAGAAGAAAAATCTTTTGAACCAAGTTTCAGAAAGATGACCATGTAGTCTATGATATACACCTTCTATGATGGAGCTACCACTGCTTTTTGAGGCTGTACCTTTGGATTGTTCTCATCAGCCCAAAGTTCTTTCTTTTTATTTAGGCCTTTTGGCTGTCTAGGTACAAAATAAATCTAATTCTTTGTCCACATGGCTACCCTTTGAAAATTAGGAAACAGATCCTGTTCCTCCTCTTACTACAGTTTTCTTCTTTTCTAGGCTAAATCTATATCTATAGCTATACATAAATATATGTATGTAAATTTATATTTACATGTTTATTTAGATATATATCTGGGTATCTTTAGATATCTGGATATATTGGATAGATATATAATAATATATATTATAGACAGATATATAGATGTATAATAATATATGTAATATTTAGATACATTTTTATTTTATTTAATAAGGTTTTAAAATTAATTTTTATTATAGAAGTTCTTATCATAAAAGTTTTCCATGCTCTTGTTAAGAAAGAGTTAAAGATTACAGAAAAAAATACAATGGAAAATATACCTTCCCTCTTCCCTGATTCTTTGTCTCCGCAATTACCTCTATTGAAAGTGTGTATCAACATATATATATATATATATATATATATATATATATATATATATTATATGTGTGTATACATAAGATTAAAATAATAGAATATAAAGTTACAACCCTGTATATTTATATACATTGTTCAGTAATGCTTAAAGATAAAAATTGTTACAATTTTTTTATTGTAGCAATGATTACAATCCAGGCCACCTGCCAGAGACTGTACATAGGATATCTTATTTAACCCTCATAAGAGTTCTTTAAGGTAGGTGATAGTTAATTTTTTCTTATAGTTGAATATACCAGGCACAGAGAGGTTAGGCAAGTTGTCTGAGGTTACACAGGCTCTACTTATTCAACATTGAGTAAAATGTCATAGAGAAATGCCCATAGGGTTGCAAGTGAAGAATTTAGTGGTAAATGTTTCTATTTGTTTCTTTCTCTATGGTAAGGAAAAATAGGAGTGTCTGAGGTAACTGAAATGAATGTAGTTATTTTTTCAGCTTGAATCTTGTAAATAAGACATTGCTGTTGAATTAAATATAACATAAAAAATTTTTAAATGCTAGAAAAAAAAGAAGGCAGAGAAAAAGCAGTATTGAGTAAGACTGATTAAATCCTTATATGACACTGAGAGAACAATATTGGTACTGCTTTATAACTTTATGGAACAGTATCTTGCCAATGAAAATGAGTCCACACTCTTCTCAGGATTAAGTCCAGAAATGGGCTTTATCTTTTTTTTTTTTTTTAAAGATTTTATTTAATTATTCATGAGAGACACACAGAAAGAGAGAGAGGCAGAGACACAGGCAGAGGGAGAAGCAGGCCCCATGCAGGGAGCCCAATGTGGGACTTGATCCAGGGACTCCAGGATCACACCCTGAGCCAAAGGCAGATGCTCAACCAATGAGCCACCCAGGCGTCCCAGAAATGGACTTTATCTTAACTGGACATCAGAAGTCTATCATGGTACCTCTGCAAGCCAGGCCAGTAGAACTTCTTAGTGTGTCTCCACTGGGAGGTCCTCATCCCCCCACCTCCATCTCTATGCTTTTGTACACACTGCGCTCTCAGGGTAGGCCAACTTTTCCCATAGCCATCTAGATGTCTACTTTTCCAGGTTAGCTCCTACTCATTTTTCAGCTCCTTAAACCCTGTAGACTGCATGAGATGGCCATTCTCCATATTCCTTCCCCAGCTAGTATGTTCCTGCCTTAGCAATCATCACATTAGATTGGGATATGTTGCCTGGCCTATCTCTCCCTCTAGACTATGAGTAAAGTTCAGAGCAGGGCTGTGTCTTACTCACCTTTGTATCCTTGTCACTGCTCGGCATTTGTTAGGAGCCTGATAAATACTCATTGAATGAATAAAAGCATGAACTGATTTTGAATTTTTAAAAAGGGCATTTTTAATGAAATGTATGCATCCAAACTATAAAATAAACATACAACTAGATTTTAATAGAAACGAGGCCAGACTTGATAGCAATGAAACTGCTGGCAGAAAGCTAGATCAACTCAAAAATGAGCATTTTTCATATGCAAAGACACTAGAGGGGAGAGAAAGATAATTAATACACAGTCCCAGACCCCTAAGAGCTTTCTAATGTGGAAATGTAAAAAAATAATAGCTTACCAAAAGACTGCTTTCTTGACAAAAAAAAAAGCAACCTATTGTAGTATTCATCATCAAGATAATTTTTTAGCAGAAAAGAACACTAAATGTATACAAATTTTTAAAATAAACTAACAATAGATTACTTTTCTCTGTAGATTTGTGTGTTCATCAATATTATGAGGTTGGAATCTTAGCTATTTTCGGGTTTAATATTAAAAATTTTATCACTTTTGGCCATCTGCAATTGTATGTAAGCATTATGATATCCTTTTATAACCTGTATTCTCCATTTTGAACTCCTTTTGTAGAGAGTCTATAATTTCGAAGTGGAGTAATGAATCCTGGAGTTTAAATTGTACATTTCCTCATTGGCAAAACTTTGTAACTCAGGAAGAAACTAAATCATAATTATTGTCTACTTAAACAACATCTCTTGACATTTACTTAGAAGCATTTTTAAAAGAGTTTATTTATTTGTTCATGAGAAACACACAGAGAGAGGCAGAGACATAGCTGAGGGAGAAGCAGGCTCCCTGTGGGGAGCCTGATGTGGTACTCGATCCCAGGACCCTGGGATCATGACCTGAGCTAAAGGCATCTCATTGTCTCAACCACTGAGCCACCCAGGTGCCCCTGCTTAGAAGCTTTTGACAGAGCAACTCAATGTCTGTGTAATAAGTCCTTCATGGTCTAAGGAATTAGGAAATTTCATGACATATGCCAAGAGATCTGGCAATTTCTACTTCTTAAAATTGCTTCACCTGACATGTCTTAGGCCATAGCCTGGACCCAAAGTATTTTTTTCTTTCAATAATGCATCAAAGCATAATTTAAAAAGGCACTAGGGATTAAAATTAAAATTCAGTTGTGTGTGATGTTGAGAATGCAAATAACCCTACAAATGAAGGAATTAGATGGTCCAGGGCTTGCTATTCATTTTGGGTTTGCACATGCAGAAAATTATTTTTGGCACATTGAAGTGTAGTACTCTACCTGGTGGCTGGTGAGTTTGCTTGGCATGTGTTATAAGCCACTTCCTGATTTTAGAAATATTATGCTGTGAAAGAAGTACACATCAGAATTAGGTATATTTGGCACAGGGCAGGGTGAAAAAGTGGTATTATTAGTGGTATAATAATAGACATGTAAAGTGCTATGGAGTGCAGAAGCAGGAGGCATAATTTCAACCAGGGGGACTAGGGGAGACCACAGTGGAAAGGGCCATTTGAATAGAAAGTCAGTAGGTAGACAAGGAAAGGAAACCTGTTTTGGGCTGGGCTGAGAGCTAAGGTGCAGTGGCATCATCATATATGCATGGGGTATTGAGAGATTTGCATTTAGGCCTGGAAGCTGGAGCCCATATGGATTGGAAGTGCTATCATGGATGGTGCTGGGAAGACAGATTGAACCCAGATCAGGGTAAGTGTGTTGAGAAGATTGGACTTCATTCTGTAGGCAGTGTGAGGGTCCTGAAGATTTGGGAGAGGGGCTGAGGCAGGGCTGACTTACTCATAGGCATGGCACCTAGGGATCACAACAATTTTAAGGCTGACAAACGTGTTTTAATTTTGATTTCTTTTAAAAACCAGAATAAAATAAATGAGTCTAACCTTAAGGAATTAAGGAATTCGTCATCATACCAATGCAGTAAAAAATAATTTTTTTAAATGGGGAATGAACACACAAAAGCAAAACTACCTAGGGCCCATAGAAGTCCCACTGCAGTTCCAGAGAGAAGAATGTAATGTGTGAATACTGGAAATTCTTTGCAGCTGCATAAAAGGTGGATCCCATCTGTGGTTCCCCACTGTGTCTTGGCTGCATCAGATTTACCTGAGATGCAGGTTGAAAACAGATTCCTGGACCCCAGGGATTTATGATTTACTAAGGGAGGGGATGTATTGACAGGGAGAGAGCCTGACCCTGATGGACAGGGAGAAGAAATACATGTCCGTTAAGTTAATGACCTGAGAAATAATGACAGCCCCTCCAGGGTAGTGCTACTGAACTGTGGAAGAAAGAGGAAAGCATTGCACAAAAGACTGGACAGACTGACAGCTGACTGGATGTGGGGTGGGAGGTATAGGGGAAGCTAGAGGTGTCTAGCCTGATAGAAGAAGAGGTAGTATTTTCATTCTTGGCCCGAAGTGGAAAATGTGACCAATTGGTTTTCTATGCTACAGATGCACCATGAACATACTAGTGAAAGGGCTGAAAATGCTGTCAGGTTGGCACAAGGTTTCACCAGGTTTTCAGCTTTTTGATAGACTGCCCACGAGGCTGTGCAGATCTCCAGGGCAGTGCTGTGGAGGAGGGAGGAGGCAGGAGCAGGGTCTGTGCTTGCCTAGGGGAGGAGTAAGGTAATCAGTGGAAATGCTAGAACTGAAATTCTACGGCACTGGGCTGAGTGGCTGGAGGCCAGGATGGTGTAAAGTAGCCAGCCTGCCCTTATGCCTGTTCTCACAAGGCAAGCCCTAGGCTCTGGGTCCTTCCTTGCCCGCTGATGGGGAAATAGGAAGAAAGCTCAAACACCAGAGAAACCTGGAAGATGATTATTGAAGCAGGAATTCTTAGTCTCTATGGAAACAGACAAGTGCCTGAAAAAACACCCTGACCACAGAAATCCTCAAGGACTGCGTTGTGCCAGCGTTTGGCCACTTGAGCATCACAGCTGAATGGTATTTCTCTTCACTACTTATTCTTCCTTCACTTTCTCCCTCTTCTATAGTCCTTCCCCATATTCTCTTCCTTCTGCCTCCTTCCCCTCCATCTTCAGCTTCCTTGTCCTCTTCTCTCCTCTTCCCCTGTCCTACCAGCATCTTCTCACTTTTTCCCTAGTTAGTGAATCAGCATATTTGCAAAAGTTGGAACCCCATGCTGTAGGAGGGCATGTGGATGACTTTAGTTTGGGGGTATGAGTGTGGGGGTGTATGTGTGTGACTTAGCTCCCAGGCTGCTGTGTGTGGTCCAGTGGGTGTGAACACTGGTGTCACTTTCCAATTTGGGTAATTGCATCTGACCTACCTAAAATTTCCCTTGCTGTTTCAATTAGCCAAGTGTTCCGCACCGTGACTTGGTGATGAGAGGTTTCATAAGCCTCCATCCCAGAGGTAGCTGCATTTCATTCAGATGAAGGAAAGAATTTCACTTACTAATTTGCAGCTAGGGAGTACAAGAGAATAGCACACCATTTCCCCCTCCCTGTCTCTCCTACCTCCTCCCTGCAGGAAGGCAGATCTTTTTCTTCCCTCCCTCTGTTGCTAAAGCCCAGATAAATGGCCCTATTTTCAACCCTTCCAAGTCCAAATTTGTGGATGCTATTGGATAGTGGGGATATTAGGGAATCATGAGTCAGAAACCCCAGATGTAAGCTTTGACCTTGGGCAGGTAATTCAAATGAGAAAAATCATATTGGCCCTTCCTGTTTCACAGGCAAGGGAAAATGTGGGACTGTGGATGAAAACACTTTGTAGTTGGTAAATTCTGCATTCATTCATTTCATGAATGTCTCATGATTGCCTATTGTGTGCTGGCACAGTTCTAGCCACAGTGATACAGTGGAGGATAAGACAGATAAGACTTGGGTGCTTATGAGCTTACATTGTAGCTCACAAGATATGCCATAAACCAGTAAACAAGGATAAAGGATTATATGGTATGCTAAATGCCACGGAGGGACTAGAGTGAGGGAGAGAATAGCTCAAGGTGGTGGTGGGGAGGAGGGAAGCCTAATTTACAGAGCACAATCAGGAAGGGCCTTTCCAAGGAGATAGCATTTGAGCTGACATCCAAAGAAACAGAAGCAAACAGGAAAAAATAAGAAAGCAAGCTGTAGTATGTAGCGCATTTTAAGTACTAGGTTCAGCAAATACAAAGACCTAATTAGAAGAGGGGCCAAGCTCTGTGAAAAGATATGTAATTGTTACAACCAGCACTTAGTGAGCCAGGAGGGAAGGGGGGCAAATGAAGTCTGAGTTGTGTTTTTAAAAGATCATTTTGGCTGCTTGCATCAAGTAAGAATTTGAGGTGGCTTCATAGCTTCATAGGCATTCGAGACCATAGACAGGATGTATATCCCAGAGATGACATCAGTAACTACACTGTTCAACACTAATGGTCGGCCTTTTTTTTTCAAGTTCAAATGATAATATTCTCATAGCATCTTAGTGTTGGCAACATGCTTTTCTATACCCTATCACACTTAGTTTTTAGAATGTCCCAGGGAAATCGGTGGCATTAACAATGTTTTAGAGGTGAGAAGCTCTGTAGAGGTCAGTGAGCTGATATGCAGTTAAGCCAGCAGCAGGCTCCAGGTCTTCTAACATACTAGAGCATAACACATTTGCAGAGGAGGAGAGCTGAGGTCTTGGCCAAGATGTATCAGCTACTTTAAAAGGAGACAAGCTGGAGGGATAGAACAGTAAAATTGGGTATTAACTGCTAAAGAAATTGGCTTAGGTTGCCTTGAAATGTATAGCAGCATTTCACTTTAATTATTGGTCTTAAAATCCAGCCACTAAATCCCCTAACATGATAGGAGCCTGGCTTTGTCTCTCAGTGTGCCAGGAGAGAACTGTCTCCATTATGCTTCATTGGCACACAGATCCTGGGAGGCTTTCACACACTGTCTTGTTTTGTGAGCATTTGCAATTATAACAGAAGACAGTTCTATATCATATGTTGCTTTGTTTTCAAGCTATTGCATGAGAGCAGGGCTTCTTGTCTCTTAGAAAGCAAAACCAAACCAAAACAAGAACGCTGTTTTTTGCTTACAGCAGAATACATATTTATGAAGAGAAAATATAAAATAATTTAGTAAGTGGTATAAAATTTCATTTCCTTTCTCTCCAACTTTTAGTTTTACCCTACAGATATAATTAATATCAATTGTTTCTTGTATGTATGTACAGAATTTTCTATGCATTTACAAGCTTATACACAACCACATAGACACATACAGATTCCTGCATACTGACATATGTGTATGTACATATTCATATATGATAAATACCTGTGTATCCTGAGATCCTTCTGTACATGCTATTATATAACTTGATTCTTATTTAACACCAAGTCTTGGATAATGTTATACATTCTTACCTAGTGAGGTACCTTATTTTTTCTAATGACTGCTTTGAATTCCACTGTTCTAATTTTTCTATTGATAGGCAGCAAATATCTTTGAGTATGAATTTATGTATTATATATGTGGTATGCCATAGGGTCAATTCTTAGAACGAGTTGCTAGGAGAAAGAGCATAGTCACATCACATTATGATAGATCTGCTAGATTTCTTTCTAAAGAGCCTTGTACCAACTTAAATTTCTGCTAACGGTATATGTGACTACTTATTTTCCCAGGCTCTTATTAAAGTTGATGTTGTTACCAAATTGCTAAATTTTTGGCAGTCTCATAAGTGAGAAATAGTGGTAATGGTTTACTTGAAACTGGCATTACGTTTTGATACTTCCATGCGTTATTTTTGTTGTTGGAAGTGGGTTTTTTTTTTTTTTTAAGATTTTATTTATTTATTTGAGAGAGAGAGAGAGGAAGTGTACGTGCAAGAGAGCATGAGTGAGGGGAAGGGGCAGAGCGAGAGGGAGAAGCAGACTCCTGGCTGAGCAGGGAGCCTGATGCAGGGTTTGATCCAAGGGCTTTGAGATCATGACCTGAGTGGAAGGCAGACTCCTAACTGATTGAGCCCCTCAGGTGCACCAGAAATGGGTTTTAATTGCTTTTTATTACATAGGTAATACATATTTAGGGCAAAACAGTTTAGAAAATGTAGAAAAGCACAAAGGGAAAAATAACTGATAAACTTGTTTTCTGTAGATGACTATTATTGACATTATGAAATACATACTTTTGTCTCTTATCTGTGCATAAGTATGAATGAAATGACTGCGTTACCTTCTTTGCTCTTTGTTGATTGTGGCCACTAAGGTTTTCTTGTGAAATACAGCAATACAGAAGTGGGGAGTACATGGGAACGGTAGCCAGTGGTTGTTCAGATTCAAATTTTGATACCATTGACTAACTTTGTGAACTTGGGCAAGACATTTTACTCCTCTGAGCCCCTCTGCAGAACAGATAATGTCTTTCTTATCAGATTGTTGAGAAAAGCAAATGAGATAAGGTTCAGAAAAGTACCTAGTGCATTCCCTGCTCTAGAGTTGCTACTTGCCTAATGTTGGCTGTATCAAGAGGTTGACATGAAGTAAGACCATATTGGCAATATTTAATTATCCTGAGGTTTCTTTAAGGCAGATCATATTTCTCTCTTCATTTTACAAGGTTCTGAGCAATTTCTTCATTATATTCATACCGGGATTGTTCATAAGCTTTGGGTAATTTGTGGTCACCATATAGTCCTCATAAATGTGTAGGATATCTATTATTACAACTCTTGGTTGAGGCAATTAGCAGGCTTGATACATGGTGGGGTGCTCAGAATAGCCCGGTTTAAGGAGAATTTTGAGGGTGGAGGATGAAGTGAGGAGCTAACTAACAACGAAAGGAAATTACCATTTATGTTCTAAGTATAAGTAAGCATTGCTTATTTTTTCTTTTTCTTTTCTTTTCTCCCCACCCCCCTCCAGTGTTTCCACAAAAGCTAATTCATGTAAAGCAGTGGTTCCCTACTTTATACCCCCTCTCTCTATGGGACATTTGGCATGTCTAGAGACATTTTTATTTGTTGCAGTTGCAAGGATGGATGATGGGTTGTCATTGGCTTCTAGTGGGTAGAGGTCAGAGTGCTGCTAAACATCCTGTAATGCACAGGACAACTCTCCACAACAAGGACTTATTTGACTCAAAATGTCAGTAGTGCAAAGGTTGAGAAACCCTTATACAAAAGGAATAGATATATTGAGTATGAATTGAAGATGGCGAATTTGGTGAAGTATGTGTCCATGGACCCATCAGGTCTGGTCAGTACTACAAATTAAACTATATCTAAAATGAATTCTTTCTGACTGCAGGGGGGTTGTCCCTTGCTTTTCAGAAAGATGGCATAGAAAAGATGTAAGCTGTGAAATAGTTCTGTTTGTTTGTTTAGGGCTATTCTCTAAAGGCCACTGAAGTGTTAGAGAGTTCAAGTTCCTGTCTCAGTTTTCTCAGAATCCAAGGTAGACTTCTTTTGTTCCATCAAGCATTTATTCATCCTGCAGACACTATTAATAGTGACCATTAGCCTAAGTACTGTGCTCTGAGATAAAAAGAAAAAGAAACAAAAGCCATGCTATTTGCCCTGAAGGAGCTTGGAAGTGGTATTATGGGTAAGGACTCAGATCTGGATCTGTGTTTCCTCTCTTCCTGCCCCTGCCATTTGTAAGACATTGGATTTGGGTCCTCAATTTAGGTTGAAGTGAAGAATATCTAGCTCATGCGATTGTTACAATGATTAAAATATTGACAAGCCGAATATTTCTTTTTTTAAGCCGAGTATTTAGAACAGTGTCTAGCTCAATAAAATTTTAGTTGGTTTTATTATTTTTATTTCACTACTATTACTGGAATCCTGGAGCTTTATAGATTATCTAGTTTAGGATTTTCAAATTTGATTAGTACTAGATTCCTTTTCTCAATAAAGCCTTATCCAGACTCCCAATATATGAATTACATGAAAACAGAGGACTCTTGTTAAAGTAAGGATGGGAAAAAAAAAATAAAGTAAGGATGGGAGCCTGGGATACTGCTTTCTTGGGACCACTCACCTCTCTTTCCTAATTGCCAAACATGAGGCTATGGAGAATCCACTTTAACAACCCCAGTCTCAAACAGTTCACTCATTTTAAGAGCAAGGAAACTGAAGCCCAGAGAGAGGAAGTGATTTAAATGGGGCATTAGGCAAGTACATGAATAACTCTAATGTACATGTGTCAAGCACAGAAATGATAGTCCTTTTTTTTTTTTAAGATTTTATTTCTTTATCTGAGAGAGAGAGAGACAGAGAGAGCTCACGAGCAGGGGAGAGGGTCAGAGGGAGAAGCAGATTCCCCACTGAGCAGAGAGCCTAATTGGAGGGTGGGGTTGGATCCCTGGACTCCAGGACCATGACCTGAGCTGAAGGCAGATGCTTAACTGACTGAGCCACCCAGGCACCCTGGAAACAATGTTCTAAGAGGGAGTTCAGAGAGGGCAGAGACAGATTCCTTGGCTAGGTTGCATTTAGGATCAGCCTGAAGAATGAACAGGATTTTAAAATTCTAGATAAAGTGGAAAAGAATATTTCAGAGGAAGAAATAGAATAAAAAAAATGATGGAAGAAAAAGCATTGGCGTTCTTACCCATGTTTGTAAATTATCTTTGGTTGCAAGTAAAAAAAAGCTTATTTCAAAATATTTTAATTGAAAACTGAAGGAAGGGAGTTGTAAAATCACAGTGTACCTCCTGGGTGCCAAGGCTAGGGAATGGAACTCGGCTTCATTTGGGCCTGGAACACCAGAGCTGAGAGCCTTCTGGCGGCCTCTGTCTTTCTTGTGCTTCATGGTTCTTGTTTTATCCTCTCCTCTGCATTTGCTGCATCCTTCATTCTCTCTATAGAACAGCTTTCCTGTCTTTGTGTGCATGGCTTCCCCGAACGTGACAAATTTGCATGTCACACATTCAAGCCACCCATCTGCATGGATCATTTGTCTCCAAATCTCAAACTCTAAATTCCAAGAGGAGAGAATCTATTGGCCTAAGAGATATTACTTGTGTACCTCTCATCCAGTAGTTGTAGCCAGAATGACGTGCAAAACTTATCATGTCAACCCAGTTGGCAAAGCCCTACTCAAGGATGAAAAAGGAACAGAACTGACCCTCCAGTTGTTCCTTTAATGTAAGTGCAGACAGACATCTATGTTGCTGTACCTAAGTACGAGGTGGTTAATATGGGCAAGAAGTAAGTGAGTGAGAAGTGAGTGAGTAAGTGAGAAGACAAAGGCTTCTCTAAAGAGGGACAATAGTGCTGACTCTAAGGTGTAGGGAGGATGTCCTCAGGAGGAACATCCATAATTCCTTGGAGGAACAGTGAATGTTTGAGTAGCCGTGAGCAGCTGAGTACTTAATGTGCCAGTAACTTCAGTCACTCATTCAGACAATGAATATTTATTGAGGGCTTGCAAGGAGGAAGGTATGTTTATGGATGAAGAAATAAAAATTAGAATAGTTCAGCTGCTTCCTCAATGTCATAGAGAATGGGAATGTGAACCATATCTAGCATGTACCAAAGTCTTAAAAACTTTTTTCCTCTTTAACTTCGTCATTTATGCTTTTTTCTACCTGATTCTACAAGGTCAAAAATTACTTAGAGCAAGGTCGGTGGCTCATGTTTTGTTTTTTTTTTCTCAACAGCCTTTGAAATTGTGCCTTGTCCTTACTTCCTAAAGTGAGAATAGGCACATAGTTTTCATAACTATAAAATGATTTATGTGTGTTTGTTTTAGAGGGATTGTTTGGGCAGGTGATTTCTAAAATGCTTGGTAATTCTAACATTTTAGTATTTAGAGACTTGTTCTGTTTCATCTCAGTAAAGTTGGCAGTCAGTTAGATTTAATTTATTATAGAATTACTTATAATAGGAGAAATTTTAAAACACCCTAAGATGTTTCAAATAAAGGAATTGGTTCAGGTAATTATGATATGCCTATATGGTATTAATTACTAAGTAGCCATGAAAAAATAATTGTTTAAGGAATTTTTTACTATAACGGGAATATCTTTGAAATAGAAAGATATGTGGAATAAACAAAGAATAAACTATGCTGAATTAAACTATATAAACATGTATATATTTATATATACATATAGGAAAATCATTGTAAAAGGTAAAAAGGTAAAGGTAAAAATGTAAGGTAAAAATGAAAGAACTAGATCAAAATATTGCAACAGGATATTTGAGTCATAGAGTACCTGCATTTCCAACACTTTATTTTCTGTGTGTTTTGCTAAAGTTTCAATAATAAATTCATATTTCATAACTACAGTTTTATATAACTATATTCTTTTTCTGTTGCTACTTTCTTAACTGCAATTTGTATTGAAATAATTATGGATTCACATGCAGTTCTAAGAAACAAATACAGGGAGATCCTTGTAAATGATGAGCTTTTCTCAGTGACAGTATTTTACAGAACTATAGTGTAATATCACAGCTAAGATATTGACATGGATACATCCCACCTCATATTTCCCTGGGCCATGTGTTTGTGTGTGTGCACATTCTGTGCTATTTATCATGGATTTATGAATCAAATACCACGGTCAAGATACTACTGCACAGTTCCAACAGCATAGGGAGCCCTCATGCTGCCCTTTCATAACCAAGTCACACCCACCCACCATTACTCTCTTAGAAATGTAACTAAATCAGGGCACCTTGGTGGCTTACTGGTTGAGTGTCTGCCTTCAGCTCAGGTCGTGATCCCAGGGTGCTGGGATTGAGTCCCACATCCGGCTCCCTGCAGGGAGCCTGCTTCTCCCTCTGCTTGTGTCTCTGCTTATCTTTCTGTGTCTCTCATGAATAAATAAATAAAATCTTTTTAGAAAAGAAATGTAACTAAATCACACGTGTAGGGCATTTATTTTATTTTGCTTTTTCATCCGAAGCCATAATTGTAGAACCTAATTATCTTAAAGTGGAACAATTAGTAGAATGTAGGAATTTTAGAGGGGAAGTGGGAAAGTTCTTATGATTTTCCACCCTCCTTTGAATACATCATCAGCTTGAGCTCTCTTTCTACCTTTTGTTCTCAGTAATTTCTGTCTTGAGTTAGCTATCATTTTCTTTTTTTACAGACTTTATTTATTTGTTCATGAGAGACACACAGAGAGAGGCAGAGACACAGGCCTTGATTATACTCTGTGTTTAATTCTTTGTGACACTTTTACTATATTATAATTGCTTGTAGATAACCAATAACGGATGGGTGGATAAGGTCTGGATGAGAGCTCTTTCTCAGTTTCTGATGAACCTCCAACTCCCAGCTTCCCTTTCTCTCCTACTCTTACTTGCTTTTGATCCTCCTTGCATGTCACAGCATTTATGTAGGAAGTCCTGGTTAATTTTGGCTGTGCGAATATGTGCCCAGTCCACAAATTCCAGCCCTCTACCTACTGGTGCTTCCACCGGGATGACTAACTTCCATCTTCTGAGCTCCTCACATTTTTCTCTTTTCCTCCTCCATTTCTAAAGCTAATGCGATATTGATGATGACTGCTAACACTGTGCCATGTGCTTGCCATGCATTATCTCTTTTTTTTTTTTTTTTTTTTGCATTATCTCTTTTAATGCAGTATACTTTAAGGTATGTTTGCTATTCCTGTTTTTAAAGTGAGAAAACCGAGAATCAGAAAAAGGTGGGCAACTTGTCCAGATCATATATCCAAGGAAGTGGGAGAAGTGGATTGAAATTCAGAACTGTCTACTATAAAGCTCGCTTTCCCAACCAGTCTGTGAGAAGGAGCTGAGTCTGGTTTAACCCCATGGTCCTCGCCAAACTCAGCACTTTCTTCTAGAAACCTAGTCTAGATGGAACCCTTCAAGTCAGGTAACTTCGGACTTTGGATGGCAGCCATTCTATTGCCGGGCAAGAAACATTGCTAAGAAGTTGTCTTTTGATGTTTAGTGGAAATCTGTCCTTGACTGTCACTGTGCTGTTTCTAGGTGGGTTGTAGTTCTGTCCTGTGGTGCAATATAAATTCCTCTGAATCTGTAGATCTCTTGTGGTATAGCTAGAAGGGATTTTAATGATTTTCTGGTCCTATCTGTTACAGATGAGGAAACTATAGTGCAAAGAGAGGAGCCCTGTTCAACTTACTACACTTGAGTTACTTGAAACCTAATTCTGTTGCTCTGGCTTACCTTTCTCCTCGATCTTACAGTCTTTCCTCCTGAGATGGGTTTTTCTGACCTTTCATTGCCCTAGTCATTGTCCTGTGGACACTCTCCAGGTGACCACTGTCCTCTTATTTCTGGAGCTGACCTCGATATTCAAAATTTGGGTTGATTGCCCAGAACCCTAAAGATTAATTCTGCAAGTCATAACGAGAACCTGCTGTGTGGATTACTTTTGCGGTAAGCATCTTTGTCCCTGAGATCTCTGTGGCTAACATTTTTGCCACATAACTTAATTGGCTGTAAGGCAATTTTGCCGTAAAAGATAACAAAAATAACTGTTTGACAGTTTGGATTCCTTTCTCCATTGACACAGAATCCTGTTTTTATATTATATAAATCTTAGCTCATATAATGATCTATACAGTGGCCTAGTGTTTTAGTCCTACACTTCCCATAGAGCTTTGGAATGTCTATAAACAGACTTGTGATAGTATACCAGAACAAAGAATAGCATAGAAGACTTTTACAATGCAATAGAAAGCTCAGTTACGAATAAGCATCCTAATATTTGAAAACTGATACCTCTCAATGAAGGAAGAAATTTTAGCAAAAAAAAGAAAATAGTGTGATGGCAAATGAGGAGATAAATGAATCAACAAGCAAAAAATGTATAATATGACAAATGAAAGACTTCAAAGACAAGTGTGTAGGTACAATCCACAAAATAAGATCAGTTATTTGTGCAGTATTGCCATGAATTTACACACATATTAAATGCATTCAGATATTTTGTATTTTGCAATAAAATCTTTTCGTTTTTCATATTTCATTACAGCTTTTTAAATGGATGTCTCTTTTATTTTTCATGTTTTTATCTTTTACAGCAGAATTGTCTTATGGCCAGTTAGTTACATGATGAAAATGTTTGCAGCAAAAAATGCTCAGGGCAAAGAAGTCTATGGCAAAAATGCTTATGGTTAAAAATATCATGCACCTATTTTGTGCCAGGGACATGTTGTACCCTCCAACACATTCTACCTTTCTTCTAACTCTACAGTATTTATGAAGCTCCAGGTTTGGCTGCATATATTAAAAGCCATCATAACTCTGGCTTAAACTGATGGAAGCTTATTTCTTGCTTTTATAAAAGCCTAATCTGGAATGGCAGCTCTGCTCTATGAAATAATGAGGGTCCCAGGCTCTTCTCTCTTGTTGCTTTATGTTCCTTAGGATGTTCCTTTCTCCCTCCTTATGCAGGATGGCTAGCCAACACATTTGTTTTCCAGCATACTTCTTCCGTCTAAGACACACTCTGGAAATTATATTCTCACTTCCACTCACTTCCTGTTGGTTAGAACTTAACCACATGGTCACATTTTGCTGAAGGGAAGTATGGGAAATGTAGTCTTATTTTGGGAGGCCCCATGATCAGCTAAAACATATTACTAAGGAAGGAGAAGGGAAAAATGAATATTGGTTTAATAAATAGCTGTCTCTGCCACATCCTTCCTCATGTTTCAGCTCCAGGAAAACAAATCCCCAGTTGTTACTCTATAGTTACTAGCCTCCCAGGCTTATGAAGTTCTATTTCTAGGGAAGATGGCAAAGCAAGACCCCCTCCCTTTCCCCACCCAGGAGAGTTAAGAGAAATTCTCAGGATTTCATGAAAGGCTGAAATTCAGAATCTTTGGTGAGCAGGTCACAATGGTAGAAATAACTATCATTATTTGAGCTTCCTAATTATTTGTCATGCATGTGCAAATGCTTAACAGGCATTATCTTACTAGTTCTCAGAGGCATTTTGGGAGGCAGGTACTTTTATTAGTCCCTAATTTACAGATCACATTTTCAGAGATGAAGTGACTCCCTCAAGGTCACAGAGCAAATACGTGGTAAAACTGCTATCTGTCATGGTGTGCTGGTGGCCCGAGGTCATTGCCCTCTCCACTTTGATTCCAGGCAAAGCAGAGTTGCTCATTAACACTTCATAAAGCCCTCTCATGTTCTTCATAATCATCAGATACTTCTAATTATAACCTGAGCAGGAAGTGTTGTTTTAAATAGGTTATGAGCCCAAGTTGAAGAGATGGGTCTTACATCCTGTTTGCTGACTTTGAACTCGGGAAAGAAAAAAAAAGTTGATGACCAAATTGTCAAAAGCTATTGTCCCTTTGCTCCATCTTGTTATCAGCAGTGTTCCTTGGGATATTTTCTTTTGTGTGAGGAAACTGAGGTGCAGAGATTATAGGATTTATTAGTTATGGTAGAGCTGGGAGTTGACTCCACGTTGTCTGAGAGGATCAAGGAGAAAGAATCAATCATCCAAAGAGCCAGGAAGAGGTTCCTAAAGAAGGAAAAGCAAAAATGAATGCTTTCCCTGAGTGGGGAAAATGGAAAAGAGGCAAGAAATAAACTAAGATCATGTTTGAGTCTTATGTATTTTAGAGTTATGGAAGCGGAGAGAGAAGCTCATTGTCAGTCATACCCTCAGCCCCAGTGGAGAATCAATGGCTATTTGGGGGCAAAGCTTAATGAAGCTAGGGCAGAGGCCATCATGCTTGTCAAGTTCTACTTTGCTTAGGTATCTTTGGAAGAGTGATCAACCACTTCCTTGATGAAGTGTTGTTCTCTTTTGCATCATTAAACTCACCTCCAGAAGTGGTAACATTGGCAATGTTCTTTCTGAATTTTTTAGAGATCTTCCCGGGGCTTTGAGCATAGAAAGCAGTGAGTTTTTTATATTAGCAGTGGTGTATCAAGATATTTACATATCCCTTTCCTCTTAAAATCCATTCAGGCACGTAAAGGGTTGAAAATCAGATGATTACGTGAGAGTTTCAAACCTGGGATTTATAGAAAAGTGGGGGGTACTCAAAAGAGTGTGCTGTTGGTAGAGGTGCTGAGCTGCTCTGAAAACAATGGCAGATTCTTTTATTTACAATGACTAGAGCCTCCCAGATGTGCATCAACTGGCAACAGTCCATCCATTGCTAGCGGATTTACACATGGTTCCAGTTTGGGCACTTAGGTTTTCAATCTGATGTTAATTCAGCTATTCATATTAAGGTTTGTAATAGACCAAAAGGTTCTTAAAAAAAAAAAAAAAGCAAGCACAAAGAACGCAAGTCCAGTAATTAATTGTGGGACTTTGATAGTACATTCTGGACTTATCATTTGCTCAGGCTCAGCAGAAATCCTTTTGATGTACTTCCAATAACAATAAAAATAACAGCTTGGTGAAATAAATGGACTCTTAGGTAGAGAACTGAAGTTCTGGGAAGAGCTCTGTCTTCTAATCTTATTGCTCTTTGGCAGAGGCCATGACTACAATCCATCGATGCCTTATTTTTAGTCTATGAAGGGCTTCCTTGGACATCATTTTACTTTATTCTTACAACTGCCTTGTGAGCTGAGTATAATTATCTTCATATTGTGGCTGAGGAGAATGAGGCTGAAAGGGGTAAGTGACTTGCCCAAAGTCACAACATAGCTAACAGGTGACAGAATCAGGACTATAACCTAGATGTTGTACTTAGAGGCACAACTTCTGAAAAAAAAGTAGCTTTAAAATCTAAAAACAAAAAACAAAAAACCACAACAACCATCAGTGCAACCTTTAGGATAAGGTGTAGGGATTTTTTTCCCCATAAATATAGTTTTAAACATTTTAAATAAATAACTGCAGATTCTGTTCTGTACTGACCTTAACAAAACTTTCTTTTTTTTTTTTTTTAAGATTTATTTATTTGACAGTGGGGGGTGGCAAGCACAAGCAGGAGGAGCAGCAGAGAGAGAGGGAGAAGCAGACTGCCCGCTGAGCAGGGAACCCAATGTGGGGCTCGATTCTGGGACCTTGGGATCACGACCTTAGCCAAAGGCAGACGCTTAATGACTGAGCCACCCAGGCACCCCTTAATAACACTTTCTGTAATGTCCCTGAGTCTAGAGTTCCTCAGGACTATCTGATTTTATCCCAAGCTTCGATCTTTAATATTGCCTAGTGTTTGATGATATCACATTAAAGGCAGAGCCTAGAGAACCATTTATTAAGGATTTGTTGATTGTTTGCATGATCTTTTTTAGTTTGTTATTTTATTTTTTGGGGATAGTTTTATGGTTTTATTAACACAAATACGACGTGCGCATAAGCTGTCTCTTTATTTTCTTTGCTGCACAGCCTGCTATTGGGATTGGTGACTCTCGTGGCCAGCCAGCTGGCCATCTTTCCACAATGGCTCTGTGGTTTTTGGAGGAGATATTGTGAGCAATCTCTGCACAGTGAGATTTGTTGCACATCAGCAGCACTTCAAGCTCCTTGATGTTATGGACTAGGAACTTCTGGAAGCCACTGGGCAGCACATGCTTTGTGATCTTGTTGCTCCTGTAGCAATGTTGGGCATCAATATCTGACCTTTCAATCTTCTATGCACCCTACTGTTAATGTCTCTGGCTTTCCCTCTGTTACACTTAATTTCGACATACTGGTCTGACTGGTGCCTGGTGAGCTTCTTGCTCCTCTTTTGAATGATCTTGGGATTCACCAGAGGTCTGAGGGCAGGCATCTCCACAGAGGAAGAGAAGGGAGTTGCATGACCTTTTTAGAAAAAGCATAGGACAGCCCTGGTGGCACAGCGGTTTAGCGCCGCCTGCAGCTCAGGGTGTGATCCTGGAGACCCTGGATCGAGTCCCATGTCAGGCTCCCTGCATGGAGCCTGCTTCTCCCTCTGCCTGTCTCTGCCTCTCTCTCTCTGTCTCTCATGAATAAATAAATAAAATCTTTTTTTAAAAAAAGAAGCATACATATGAATAGAAAGAAATAAAACTATTTCGCAAAATAACCAAGGCTCTAGCCATGTCCATATCTGATTCACTTTTTGCAAGAAATTCTTGAAGATATATTTTTAATTTCTTGAACTAGATCATTGAGAAAAAGATGGCAATTTTTGTTGTTAGGTTAATTTATCTCTGCTTTGAGAGAGGGCCATGACAAAACTGTATCAAAAGAAAAAGAAGATTCTCAGATGAGATCATACTTGCAGAATTTTTTAGGCAGACATGAAGACTCTAAGTATAAGATGTAATTGTGTTTGACACAGAACTTAAAGAACATAGACTATGAAACCCTTAAGCCTGACAGCCTCTGGCAAGGTGGTAAATCATGTGAGGCCCCTTAGAATGGCCTTTCTTGTGACAACACACAAAATGTAACATATGCAGAATTGTTGCTGGAGAGACAGCTAAAATACTCTCCAGCAGCAGCAGCAGCAGCAACAGCACAGGAAACAGAAAAGCATGTACATAGTTCAGGAGAAAGCCAGAGCCTGGGCTATTGGGAGAAAGAAACTCGGGTGATTTCCTGGGACTAGCTAGAGCCAGGAGCTGGAAAATTGGAGAGGAACACAGGAGGTGAGACTATTGAGGTAAGCAGCTCCCAGGTCATTCAAAGCTTTGTAGACCCTGTTATCTGGAGCACCTACAAGTTTCTAAGAAGGGCTGTGATAAGATTAAGTTTGTATTTTAATGACATCTTTCTGGAGAGGACTGGAAGGGTTCCAAGCTGGCCATAGGAGACTGATTTAGCAGGACACTTAGGCTGCAGATGGAAGTGGCCTAAACTAAGGCTGTGGGTTTGTAGGAACAAAGGGAGGAGACAAGGTGCCTCTTAGATCTCTTTGTATTCACTCATTTTTGCCATAAAACCTTTGTTGCCATAAAACCTTTGTTGACACTTTGCTTTTGTGGTCAGTCAACAAGAGAGATTTATTGATGCTTTTTTTTTTTTTAAGATTTTATTTATTTATTTATTTATTTATTTGAGAGAGAGAAAGCATGAGCAGGGGGTCAGGAGACCAGTCAAATGGAGAAGGAGAAACAGACTCTCCATTTAGCAGGGAGCTGAATGTGAGGCTCACCATGGGGCTCCATCCCAGGACCCTGGGATCATGACCTGGGCCAAAGGCAGACGCTTAACCAACTGAACCACCTGGGTGCTCTTAGACTTGTTGATTCTAGAACAGATTCTTTCCTGGTAACCACTCCCATACTAAGCTGCTAATACCCTTGGGACTTTTTTATTCAAAGAATCTTATGGGCAAATGATTGCCTTGTTTGTTTATGTCTATATCTCATCATGCAGGGACATTTTATTCTAATCTAGGAGGAAACATATGTCTTAAGTGGCTAACCAGAAGTATAGTGGTTCAGCTTTTTTAGAACATGATAGACCTTCTAATCTATATGTTATACGAACACTAAAAATGCATGTGTTTCTTTTAAGATACTAACAAAAGTGGTAAGAATGACTATCACTAAAATTTGAAGGCCTGTTATGTATAATTTGGGGCACTCCATCACCTACAAGACAAAATTCAAGTGTCTTAAAGGGGCACACAAGCATTTCATAATGTGTTTCCTACCTACCTACCCCACCACCCTTTGCTTGACACTGTGAAGTATTGTTGACTAGTTTATAGTACAGAATTTAAAAACAAAATTAATAATGTTTATTGAGCCAGACACTTTGGGAAATAACATTGCCCAAAACACACTATGTCTATCCTTTTATGGAGCTGCTTTTCTAGTAGATGGAGACAGAAAAAAAAAGATAAAAATGTACCATGCAGAAAAATAAACTAGATTGGAGGGTGCTGCTTTATATAAGGCAATCTGGAAAGCCTCTCTGAAAATGGAACATGTAAGTAGAGACCTGTAGGAAGCAAGGAAGCAAGGCATGCATGTATCTGGGGGAAGACTGGGTTAGTAAGTGCCAGAGCCCTGAGACAGCTAGCTATATGTTGAATAGAGGTGCAGTGCGGCTGCAGCGAAGACAGGGAAAGAGAGGTTGGAGATGAAAAGCCAGAGAGATGTGTAGAGCTCAACTCCTACAGAGCCTCATAGGCCATCACAAGAACTTTGATTTTTACTCCAAGTGGGATGGGAAAGCAATGAAAGATTTTAAGCAAAAGAGTAACATAATTTGCCTTATTTCTTAGAAGAACACTTTTGTTGCTCTTAGTTTAACAGACTGCAGGGAGGCAAGGGTGGAGACAAAGACACGAGTTAAGAGGCCACTGTGTAATTCAGGTGAGAAATGATGGTGACTTACATCTATGGTTGGTGGCACCATAGGCGGTGAGGAAAGGTGGATTATATCTATATGTATGTGTGTATATAAAATATTGCATAAAAATTATGACATATAATGTGTATAATATGTAAATACATAAACCTTTCTAATTCCAAATATATATGGATGTATGAAGGGGAAACAACACAGATAGAAAGCAGAAACCCATGTCCCTATCACTTAGCTTCAGTAATTCTCGGCTTGTGAACAATCTTATTTCTCCTGTATCTGTACTTCTCCCCTCTGGATTATTGTGAAGTAAATCCCAGCCGTAATATCATTTCATCTTTAAATATTTCAACATGTCTCCAAAATATAAGGTCTTTCCTTAAAAACATTATCACAATATCTTCCTTCCATCTAGAATATTAATAGTAATTCCTTAATATCATCAACTATCCATTGTGTTCAAAATTTCCCAATTCTTTTACGTAGGAGTTTTATTTATTGATTTTTCTTTTTATAGTTTGTTTGAACAAGGATCCAAATAATGTTCATGTTGAGGTTGGTTGACAGGTCTTTTAATATTTTCTGAAATTTCCTCTCTATCTCTTTTTTGTCCCCTTATAATATCTTTGTTGAAAAAATCAGGTTATTTGCACTATAGATTTTTCCCAACACCTGGATTTTGCTAACTGGCTGCATCCCTGTGGTACACAACCTATTCCTCTGTCCTCTGTGTTCCCTGGCAGTTAGATCTAAAGGCTTGATCAGATTGAGATTCAGATTAGATTCTTGCAAGACTGTCTCATACACTGTGTTTTGTATTTCCACTGGGGGTACATAATGCATGGTTGTTTCTGTTTTTCTGATCACTGCCTAGTTCCTTTATTTTATTAGGAGTTGTGAAGGGTAAATTCTATCACTTCTTCATCTGTTAGCTGGAATACTTCTATGGAATAAGTACTCCCCCCTCATCAGCTATTTGGTTACCCTGAAACACAGTTCATATAGCAAAGGCAGGAAAGGCTCATTTCTTTCCTTTTACTTATTTTTAAAAATAAAGAACTGGTTCCCTAGCCTTCTCCAAGGGTGACTATGAAGTTTCTCTCTCTCTTTTTCTCTTTATCTTATTGTTATGAACTCATGTTTGTAAACATATCTGTTTCAACCCAGAGCACTTACTATTCTTACTCAAATGGACCCATCTTTGACCAAAGCCAGCCTTTTCAATTGGTGTCTGTGTCTTTTTGACACATTGTAGTAGTCATTGACTCTTTCCTTGCTTTCTGATATCACTCATCAGGCTCATTGTATGTTTTCTGTTCCAATCTTTAATCAGAAATTTTTCAAAGTTTCCTAGTTCTTTTTAGAGGGAAATGATATTTCAGGACCACACTCTTGTGATAGATGCTCATTGCTGCTGAGTTGGCCTTTGTGTCTGGCCTTGTTCAGTGGACAGAATTAGAAACACATTTTTAAGAGATATTAATTATTTATTTGTCAGTGAGAGAGAGAGCAAGCACACAAGCAGGGGGAGCTGGCAGACAGGGAGAAGCAGGCTCCTGAGCAAGGAGCCCGATGCAGGACTCGATCCCAGGACTCTGGGATCATGACCAGAGCCAAAGGCAGATGCTTAACTGACTGAGCCACCCAGGTATCCCAGAAACACATTTTTTTAAAAGATAAAACACATCATGAATTCATTATGATACTTCCAACTCAAACAGGAATGTGGGATTTTTACTTCTATCAGTCTTTCACACTGGTATCTCTTACACCTGCATCTCTTTTTTCCCATTCCAAAAATCCTGGTTCTCAATTATGCCAATATAATTACTTATTTGCCTTTTGCCATAATACACAGTCACTGAATAATAATATCAACACTACCACCAAACCAGTTGAAGGTTGTTACGTTTCTTGGTTGTTTCGTTTTGTTTTGTTTTGGTCTGGATATATTTCACTTTAAGACAGTTACTTTGTGTCTTAAAGTCACTTGAAGTATTTTCTGTCTGTGTGGTTATATCATTGATTTGAAACCTAGTTGGGTTCATTTACTTCATTTTGCTCTCACTTTTTAGAGGTTGCTTTTTTTTTTTTTAAGGATTTTATTTATTTATTCATGAGAGACACAGAGAGAGAGAGAGGCAGAGACACAGGCAGAGAGAGATGCAGGCTCCATGCAGGGAGCCTAATGTGGGACTCTATCCCGGGTCTCCAGGATCACGCCCTGGACTGAAGGCGGCGCTAAACCGCTGAGCCACCTGGGCTACCCTAGAGGTTGCTTTTAAATGGATGTTTGTAGTTATATATCTACATAGCTCCAAATTCAAATCTATCAAACAAGTGTATTCAAAGAACTCCCTGTTCCCTATACCCTGTCTCCTGCTGCATTGGTAGTTTTGAGTTTATCTTTTCACTTTGCAAATATGAGTTTGTGTGTGTCTGTGTGTGAGTGTATTCATTATATAGAGATGTTTCTCCCCAATGTCCCTCCAATCTGTCTTAGATAAGTAAGAGTTGTGCACACATTTTAGGTTCTGGATAAAATTTGAAGGTAGCACAGACAGTATTTTCTGAAAGATGGAATGTGAAATATGAGAATAGGGTCCAGGCTGCTACCCTAGAAGTATTGCTTAATTGATGGATAGAACAGAATAACCCAGCCCTGCGAGTCCTTCTGCCATTTGTCCAAATGGGTCTGGTTAGCCGCCATCATCCTTGCAGACTCTGTTCAGCTTGCCTTTCCCTCAGGTGCACTTCTCTGTGTTCCACTGATATCCTGTGTGTAACACTGTCCTTCCCATGTGGTACCTACTGCTTTTGTTTATGTTACCTGATCAGTAGACTGGGAACAGCTTGAGGGCAGGGATCATGCTTTCTTCTATTTTCCTACCACCCAGCACAAAGCCGTTTAGTAAGTAGCAACTCAATAAATATATGAGTAAATGAGTAGGCCGAGCAGACCACCAGGTTCTTTTTACAGGTATTTATTTCTGATTTTCAGAATAACTCCACAAGGTAGATGCTATCCCATTTTACAGATGAAGAAACTGAGGCACAGAAAGATTCAAGTGCTTATCTAAAGGAGTAGCTGGTGAATTACTGAGCTGGAGTGGACACGGGCCTGTCTGATGCCAAAAGCACACAGCCTCACCTGTTGTTTAGATCTGGGTCTAGGCATATTCATTCGAGAATTGATTGTGAGAGACTACCAGCACTTTGCTTTTATTGACTGTGTCACCTCAGCAAGTGAGATAGCCTCTCTCTATCTGTTTCCACGTCTACAAAACACAAGATTGTAATATTATGTACCTCATAGGGTTGTAGAGCATTTAGAATAATCCCTGGCACACAGTAGGCATTCAAATATTAGCTGATTTTGTTAGTGTTTATTTTGACTAGCAGAATGCTAGAATATGCTTACTACCACTGGCCACAGTTCCCTGCTTTGTGCTGTGTGCAGTCTTGTCTAACCCACCCAGCTGGACTTGTAGGAGCTCACAGTTACTTAGTTAAAAAGGCAAGTTGCAGATGTTTAAAAGTTGCAAAAAAGGGCACCAAAAGAGTGGCTAGTCAGTTTGAGATTAGGGCCAAGTGCAGGGAAAGAGGACAGAAGGAGCTTGCAGCTCGTTACATAACAGGGCCTCCCAGACAGAAGTAGAAAACAGGAGTCAGGATGGAGATTTGAATGTCTTTGCTGCCCGTGGTGACAGTTAAATTTCAGCTCCTTGTCTGGTTTGTTAGGGCCCTACCCCTCCCTTGTCCTGTAGCAAATTGCATACAATTGCACACTCACATTCTGTAGTGTCTATGAGTGAAGACTCACCAGTGCTACAGGACCTTAGAGAGCAGCTAATTCCACCGCCTCATTTCACGGAGGAACAGATTTTGTCCAGAGAGATCACGCTGTCTGCTTCAGGGCACACTGATATTCGGAACTTAAACTCCTTTGGTTCTCCTCCAGAGCCAGATGATACAGATTCCCAAATGTCTAGGTTCAGCCAGAGGGAGTGGCCCCCAATGTGGACATGTGTGAGGAGGAGAGTGAGGGTTCCACTCCTGTCTGCTCCATCATCCTTGGCCAGTTCAGGCTTCCATGCCTGTGAAGGGCCAAGTGGCAGTGGCTGCTGAGGGAACAGTTGGGAGGCCCCAGGACATAGCCATCTTTGCTACCTGATTAGTGTTGGGTAAGGTCTAATCAGGGGCCCTTTCAGATGTACCTCACCCAAGCACTGTTGGCCGTTGCACTGAGACCTCTACTTTTCTGTCAAACGGGTAATGAAGAATGTGGTAGTAAAAGAATGTAGAATTTAGAATCAGGTAGACCAGATGCATGTCCTTACACTGCTGTTTGTTAGCTGCATGACTTTTATCCAGTTACTTAACTTTATTTTTTAAAGATTTATTTATTTATTTATTTGAGAGAGAAAATGAGAGCATGAGCAAGAAGGAAAGTCAGAGGGAGAGGGTGAAGCAGACTCCCCACTGAGCAGGGAGCCTAACTTGGGGCTCTGTCCCAGGGCCTGGGATCATGATCTGAGCTGAAGGAAGACATTTCACTGACTGAGCCAGCCAGGTGCCCCCATTATTTAACTTTATTTTTTTAAAAAATATTTTCTTTATTTATTTGAGCGAGAGCATGAGCAGGGGAGGGGCAGAGGGAGAGGGAGAAGCAGATCCCCTGCTGAATGGGGAGCCCAATATGGGGGTCGATCCCAGGATCCTGAGATCATGATCTGAGCCAAAGGCAGACACTTAACCAGCTGAGCCACCCAGGTGTCCCCCCATTATTTAACTTTAATGAGCCTCAATCTCCTTCTCTGTGAGATGGGTGTAATAATATCCTCTTCAGCAGGTTGTTGTAAGGTTTCACATATGGTAGCATTTGGGAAGCACCTGGCAGATAAAAAATGCTCAGTAAATTATAGCTCCTTCATCTCTTCCCTTTTCCCTCTCCCTTTCTCTCTCCATTCCCTCCTCTTTCCCTCCCCTGCCCCCCTCCCTCTCTCTCTCTTTCTTTCTCACTTTGTCTCCTCCTCCCTTTCCCCCACCCCACCTTCATTTAAAGCTGCTTATCTTTAGTGAGGAAGTTTGGCATAGGGCTGTGGCTGTGTTCTTACACTTACTTGATTATCAGAAGGTCCTCAGGAGTGTTGAAAGATGCAGACTTTGGGTCCCACCTTCAGATTCTGATTCAGAAAAAAAATGGAGGGCAGCTTGGGTGGCTCAGCGGTTTGGCGCCTGCCTTCAGCCCAGGGTGTGATCCTGGAGACCCAGGATCGAGTCCCATGTTGGGCTCCCTGCGTGGAGCCTGCTTCTCCCTCTGCCTGTGTCTCTGCCTCTCTCTCTGTGTGTCTCTCATGAGTAAATAAAGAAAACTTAAAAAAAAAATGGAGATCTGTATTTTAAACAGGCACCTCAGGCTATTTTAATGCAGTAGCCTGGCACCTACCCTTTCTGGAGTCAGACCTAATATTTAATCCTGGGAGCCCCTGGTACCATTGCTTACTAGGCTTCTTAGGTTGGGCAGGTTATGCAACTTCTCTGAGCCTCATCTAAGTACCTGTAAAGTGGGGCCATCATAGCCTTTTTGCGAGGTCCTTGTAAGGGTGAAATGACTCGGTGTGTGTGAAGCATGTGGCTTAGACCTGGCACATAAGTGGGGGCCAGTGAAGATTAGTTTCCCCCAAGACTGTCATATTTGCATGTACAGTTATGCTATGCACAGGCAGGCTTTTCTGAAGGGTGCAGTGGGGACCGAGATCAGATAACAAAAAACTGTACCAACCTTTTCCAACATGTATGAAGGTTCTGTGTAAGCTAGCTGTAATCCCATTTCCTCCTTTTAAAGAAGGGAACCAAACCTTTCAAATGCATGCACTGACCTACTCTGACACCATTCTTTGGGTTTTGTGGAGGACACATTATTCATGATGGAAGGCCACCTGCTTTCAGGCTCTCATGTTGTCCCTCCTTTACCAAGGCTCTCTTTTGTGATTGTCGGTACCCACCTTTGAAATCTCAGAGCCTGTGAGCTCTGATGATGTTATCTGGGATTTAAAAGGCACCAAGGGAGACTAGGCACCGCTAATGATTTATCATCCCTCTCAGCCATAGCCCTCTCAAAGAAGACTGTGACCCTGGGTTTGTTAGTGCTAATGTGCTTTTATACCTCAAAGGGCCTTGACAGTGAGCAAGTCTACAAAGTCTATAGAATGGTTCTCTGGGAAAGATGGAGAGCATGTTTGCAGGCTGCATCTTTGAGCTCTTGCTCTTTCCCTTCTTGGGTGCTCTGGGTGCCATTCCTAGAATACCTGTACGTGGGCTAGTAAACAGGAGAATCAGCTGCTGCAGCTGCTGACCTTGAAGACTGTGTGTGCCTGTAGGGTGAGTACCATGAGGCAGCAAGAAGACGCTAATTCAGAAAAGCTTCTCTTTTTTTTATTGAAATATATTTGACATACAACATTATGTACCTTTAAGGCATGCATTTTGATTTGATACGTTTATATATTGTAGCATGATTGACATTATAGTGATGGCACTTCCATCATGTCACATGATTATCATTTCTTTTTTTTTTTGTGGTTGAAATAATTAAGTTCTAGTCTCTTAGCAAGTTTGATGATTATAGTCTGTATTTACTGTGCATTAGATCTCTAGGACTTATTTACTTCTTGTTTCAAGTTTGTACTCTGTAAACCACATCTCTTCTATCTCCTCACCTTACAGCCCCTGGTAACGCCATTCTATTTTTCTGTTTTTATGAGTATGGCTTTTAGAATTAATTAATTTTTTTTAAGGTTTATTTACTTGAGAGAGAGAGAGAGAGAGAATGGGGGGAGAGGGAGAGAGAGAGGGAGAGGGAGAGAGAGAGAGTCTTAAGCAGACTCCCAATTGAGCGAGGAGCCTGACTCTGGGCTTGACCTCATGATACTGAGATCATGACCTGAGTCAAAACCCCAAGAGTCAGATACTTAACTGACTAAGCCACTCAGGTGCCCTTGGCTTTTTTAGATTCCACATATGAGAAAAGAACATTTAAGCCACTGCTAACACCCCTTTATATGACCACCAAGGCCTCATGAGGGACCATAAGCACAGCTGAGCTTTGGCTTCTCTCCTCTGTCAAAGTCTCAGAAGGCAGTTTTCCTTTATTTGTGCCTTTCTAGTGCCTGATCTTTCTCAGTTTTTCCCTTCTGAATGTCTGTTCTTAAAAGATACCCTTAGATCACACCAGAGGAGACACCAGGCCAGGATCTGGCTTCTCTATTCTCCAGCAGTTCTTTCTGGCTTAACCATTATCCTTTGTGTCCTAAGCTTTTAACAAACACATAGGAGGTAACCAAATGTCATGAGAAGAACATGAGCTTTTGAGGACGACAGACCTGAGAAAAGTCTCGGCTGTGTAACTGTATTTGTGTCTTTGGTCTGCTCATGTGTAAAAGGGGGATAATAAAGCTTATCTGGAAACATAATTGTGAGGATTAAGTGAGATAATGGGTATGATGCTTGGGGTACCACTTGCCAGCAGTCAGAAGGTGATTCATTAATAAGTGTTAGCTACAGCCATTACCTTGCAGCACTTCAAAGCGATTGCAGTAAGTTTAAGAATGAAGTGGGGCTCCTGATTTCTTGACAGCTCTATTTCAGTTCAATTCAGTATCCTGTTTTGCAGTGTTTGTCCTGCTAGGTGTCCTGCTGGGTGCATGATATGGATATAAATTAAACATGGTCTCTGTCTCACTAAGCTCATCTTGGTGATTCTCAAATTAATTTGTCTTGTTGCAGCTTCAACAAAAGCATTCCCCTCCCCCTTCCAGTAATTCTAAATAAATGTCTGCTCCTTTGAAGGAGTGGTTAGTTTGACCTTCAAAACCTTTGGGGACTTGCAGATTACTCCACTTCCTAGTCTCACCTTCTACTCTCTTAATACACTCTCTACATCTTCCCAGTTCCCTGAGGAAACAGCATATCCTGGTTCCAGCACATACCACAGTTTGTACATCAGACACATTAGTCACCGTCTCAGAGACCCCTCCTTCTCTTCCATAAGGGACTAATTCCTATCTCTCAGTAGTGGGTGAGGATTCATGCCTGTAAGTCTTTGTCCCAAGAGCAGATGGACTCACATAGACCAGACTGGAGGAAAGAGAAGAGACATACAAGAATCTGTATCTGCCAAGTTGCCAAGCAGAGACAGAAGCTACCTTGAACTCAGGAAGTCCCTAGGTATAAAGTGACATGTCTGTGCTATTTGTGGTGCCATTTCTGCAGCCTGCAGTAGAGAAGCCACATGGCTCTCTCCTGTCTCCCTTCCCCCTCTAGGCTCCTTATAGTTGTGGGTGATGGCAAAGATGGGATGATGATGATAATGGTGCTTCTTATTGAGCGCTTTATATATATATGAATATATATGTATATATTCATATGTGTGTGTATATAATGATTAAAATTATTATCTCAAAATTGAGATCCACAGAGAATACACAGCATCCTTGAGCATGTAGAAAACAGGGAAGGTGGTAGAAATGATTGCAATGATTGCAATGACTCCTCCAAATTTGACTTCAGATTTCTGATAGGTAACTAGTTTGCCAGGAAAATAATTATCTATCTGTCTTCTAAGAAACTCCAATGTTTGGCTTAGTTGTCACTACTGTAGTTCAGTTATCTTCCTGTGGATGAAGAAACAGTTCTCAGAAAATTTAACCCAGCTGCTAGTGCTATGCCCAGAATTCAGTTAAGTCCATAATTTCCAATTAATGGGCCTTCATGCCAAGATTGGGTCATATCACTAATTTTGCTTTTATTTTAGAATTTCCACTGTCATGATTTATAGGGAAGCTCAGCCAGTCTTGTCAGGATTATTGGAGCATAATTAAGCCAGGAAGACAGCCAGAACAGCTATTTAATAGTTAACATAGGAGCCAGGGAGGGATCCCCTTCCTTTCCTTAGTAAGCCTGCCTCAGGCATCTTGGGGCCACATGTAAGAATTTCCAACTGAGGACCATTTCCTGGAAGTCTGATCTCTGCTTAATTCAAATTCCCATATGGTAAATCTCCAGATAAGGGAAAGATTTCACTAATCCAGTTGGTGATCCATTGTGAGCAGTGTTACAGTTAATTTAGTGCCACCACATATACCCCACCTTAAGTTACCATTTACTAAATTGTCAGTGTACTAGACAGTAGGCTTTTACAGATGATGGATTTAATCTCTGTGATGGTTCTATGAATAAGGAATCATAGGCTTTTCCTTTGTCTAAAGTTTATACAGATAGTAAGTGGCCTTTCCACTGAGTTGATGGAAGAACTTGGCAGTTCCTAGATGTAGACCATTCCTAAGTGCGTGTTTCTTTCTCTTTCTCATGGTCATTTGCCTGATAGGATCTCCTCCACTTTGCCCTAGGGTAATAAGAAGATAGGCGTCCATGGGAAAATACTACCTATGATAGCCTTGCAGCTGACAGATGGTTTTCTGCATTATCTCATTTAAACCTTATATATTGAAGGAAGATATTATCTGCCCCCATTTTACAGATGAGGAAATGGGGGCTTAGATTAATTAACCTGCCCATTGTTGCACAGGAAATAAGGTCAGTGTCATAAATCTGCTTATTTGCAAAGCTTAGGTCCTTTCCATCACATTATTTGTACCAAATGCTTCTTCCCTTTTCCTGGTTCTCTAGGAGTGCTTATTGTTGAGTTAATGCTCTTTGGGATAAGTAGAACCTAGAGGGCCAATTTTTGGAAAGCAGGGGATCCACAGAGAGGTTAGGAACCAACCTACTATTAATAGATAAGGGTGTGCCTGGAGAGTTAGCCCATGTCCGCTGTGTGCCAAGCCCAGACCCACAGTCTCTTAAGTCTGGCCAAGCACTGAAGCCAACCCCTGTCAGTCTTTGATTGAATCTTCACAGTGTTTGTTTTTTTCCACATGAGAAGATAATGGTCAGACCTTTATGAGAATGTCTCCACAAGCCACCTCAATGCCAGAAGCTTTGTCCTTGAGAGGAAACAGAAGAGTTGCAGGTTTTCTTTGCACTCAGGTAGCAGATATTCCTCCCAATGCTTGCTGTGGTTTGGTTTGGTTTCGTTGACTTTTTTTTTCTTTGTTTTGTTTTGGTCTTTTGTTTGTCCCACAGTTCACCTTCAGAATGTTTCTGCATTTCCTGTTGAGTTAGCGTTTAGATGTGTCCTCGCTCCAAGTTCACTCAGTGTCATTAAGCATCTTTATGCTTGGCATGACCTAACTAGAGGTTCCTGCTAACACATTTATATGAGAATTAGGTGCCAAAAGTACTGCTTTGAAATTTCCTTCGGGTGCCCTCAGACGAAATACTGGCTTTTGAAATATGTCCTAAAAGATGTGCAGTCTCTGGGGAATTCCACTTGTCTGAGGCAGTATTCATCTGCTCTGGGAACAGCTTCTTGGCAATCTGCTGATAACCTTTTTTAATCATTTGTTATGTAAGTGTGAGGACCAGTTTCCCAAGCAGCTGTACAGAGAGCAGATAAAAGTTCTTACTCTTTAGCTTGACCTTCAAGCCTTCTGGAATCTGAGGACCCCCCACATTCCTAGTCTTGCCTCCCTCCCCGTCTATACAGCCTCCACATGCTCCCAATCTCCCTATAGGATCTCCTTGTTCCTGGACTTGCCTCAGACACATTACTCACCATCTCACAGTGCCCCTTGCTTCCTCATCTTTTTAGTGGAGGCTGGAATACCCGTGTCTCAGTGCTTTCAGTGAGGTCCCCAGGGCTGTTATAACTCATGCCCAGTTATGATCCTTTCCCTTTAAAAAAAAGATTATTGATTTACTTCAGAGAGAGAGAGAGAGAGAGAGAGAGAGAACATGAGTTGGGGGTGGGGTGAGAGAGAGGAAGAGAGAGAATCCTCAAGCAGACTCCCTACTAAGTGCAGAGCCTGATGCAGGGCTGGATCCCAAGACCCCGAGATCACAATCTGAGCCAAAATCCAGAGTCAGCTGCTTAACTGACTGAGCCACCCAGGTGGCCAGTCGTCTTCCTTTTTATCTGTGTCCCTTCAGCCCATTTCCACCCAAACTGCAAATCACATACCAGCTCTTCATTAAAGCCTTATTCCTTACTACTTCCGGTGACCTGTATCCCTCTCTTCAAACTGGACATAAGCACTTCTGAACTCCTGTCCACTTTAGATGTACATATAAATAGCATTTGGTAAGTCTGAACAAAAGAAAAGCAGTTAATAATTATGGTACATCTCTATGAGAGATATTAGAGAAAACTCGTTAATTACTTAGAAGACTATTTTTCAGGATTAAGTGGAAAAAATGGAAGGTCCTAAACTGCATATAGTGTGATCTGACTTCTGTGTACATGTACACAGAACACACAATATGTTTGTGTGCATGTACATAAAAATGCAGAACGAAAAATGCTAGGATACACGGTTCTCCAAAATGTTAACAGTGGTTGCTATTGTTTGTTTGTTTTAAAGCTTTTATTTATTTATTTATTTGAGAGAGAGAAAGAGACAGAGTGAGGGAGCGAGGCCAAGCAGGGGAGGGGCAGAAGGAGAGGGAGAAGCAGATTTCCCGCTGAGCATGGAGCCCTACAACACCGGGCTCCATCCCAGAACCCTGAGGTCATGACCCAAAACCAAGAGTCAGTTGTACTTCCAGCTCTAAAATACCAGGATGCTTTATTGCATATATCAGTTGATCCCTCCCTACAGCTCTGTGATACACGGTTATACGAAGAGTTCTCACTCTGACTTGTCCTGAGTGACTGAGCAGGGTTCGCTGCTTCTTAACACAGCATTGCACTTTAGCAGAGAATGACCGTGGCATGGTAGACAGGCCTATGAGACCACGCATAGTATTTTGTGGTGATTCCTATGTTTGTCTATCTTTTCCCAACTAGTCTGGGCTCTATTCAAGTGTATGGCAATAAAGACATTAGTTTTGGAGTTAAAGGTGTGTGCATGTGTGCACATACACTTCCACACACATATACATCAAAACTTATCAAGTGTTTGCATTTTAAATGTGTGAAGTTTATTGTATTTCAACTTTATAAATGTCAATAAAGCTGTTTTTTAAAAAAGTTGATCATAATAGTGGGGAAAATAATTTTATCTTCTGATACATCTATTTGAGGCATGGAAACACATTACTAATATCCCATCGAGTATTGAAATGTTAGGAGTCTGAGTTGCTTCCTTTCATGGACCAAGCAAGACTTCCACCTCTTGACTGTGTATCTGACTGTGTCTCATGAAATGAAAACAGATAGACATTTGTATGTCCTCACTAGATAACCCTGTGTGAATGAATCTGTCTCTTATCTGAAAAATAAGAGGGAAAGTATCATTCAGTACTGTGTGGGATAGTGTGTGTTTTGAGTGCAGTGTTTAGCATGTAGGAAGACTCCCTTATGTGGCATCCATATATGTTTGTGTGGTATGTAGTATATACACATCGACCCTGATTTTGTAAACAACACATAATATACATCCGTGGTAGTTGCTGTTCTTCTTGAGAGCAATGATTGGATCTAGGAAATCTGATGGAGTAGCAGCTCCAAAATCTCTGTGTAGGAGGAGTTAAGAGGAGGCAGTCTCACAGGAAGAAAAGGGGTTGAGAAGCTCCTCTTAGAGCTGCATTTGGACAACAAACACAGTGCTTTTTTTCAAATTCTACATGTATCTGGGGTTTATTTGGGAGGACTAGAGTTCTATCAGCCACCTTTTGAGGCTTCAATTGTCTTCCCTCTTTCTAAGAAAAAGAACCAAAATGTTGTAAAGAAGACTTTTGCTTGATTTTTTTCTTTGCAGTATTTTTAAGCAGGTCCTTTGCTATCTCTGTCCTCCATCACAGACAGGGTCAGGTAACAGTTGAGGATGTTTTCTCTGTTTCAGGCAACAAGGGAATTAAGAGAAATATCATAGTCCATTTAATGCAATTTAAGCCCTGACCTTTTGGTTAGAGAAGGGAGAAAAAAATTGATAGCCTCTTGCTTCCTGGAGTTGAGAGGCTATGTTGTAGGCAGAACCCTTTCTATTTCTTCGGAATTCTCTTGGGTGTTCTGATCTTGCCAAGTAGGTTTGATCATTGCTATTTCATAATGGTGAAGCTCTTTAGTTGACTCAAGTGTTGGAAAGTAAAGATCTTTCACATAAAAAAAAAAAAAGGTCTTTCATGTAGATCTGTTTTTCTGGCACACTGTAATCACTTGAAATATTTGCAAATAATAATCAAATTAAGCAATATCCATGTATCCATTGTTTCATATGAGAGTTTATAGAATAGAATTTGGATGACAACTGTAGCCCTATCCCAGGGACCCATGAAAGAATAATATATGTCACATTGATTCAGCTGGAATTTCCCTAGCATTGACCTCTGCCTTACTTTTATTCTTCACAGAGTCAATTTTGGTCTCACTGTAGTCTTCACTTGGATTCCGTTTCTCATTCTTTCTCCTCTCGTTATTCTTTTCTTTATATCTTGGATTTTTTCAGGAAAGAGTAGCCAATGATGGTTACTTACTTGGCTCCCCTTACCTATCTAGAGATAGAAATTTCTCCTTGGCTTTTTGGTAAAGTGTTAGTCTTCTATACAATAAAACTATTGTTGAGTTTCATGAAATCCCCATCTCTCAGGAAAGCATGCCAGTGGGTGCTAGAAGATACTGTGCTACAGTTAGAAATTCAGAGAGGTGTGAGGAGACAGTAAAAGTATCTGGCTATATTTGCTGCCTACATTTAGGCAAAGACCAAGTCACTGACAAGTTGATGTGTTTGGTCTTCCTTGCCATCCCTTCCCTCTTCTCTCTGATTCCTGTATTCTATCTATGACAGCCCAGTTTCACATACATTTATTGAGTGCTTACTGTGTACCAGATATTTTGGTAAGATTTTAGGGGGCTATGAAGAAGTGAAATATTATCCCTGTTACTAAAGACCCAGAATCACTTGGGATTGAGTGTGATGGGTCAGACCCACTTATAAATAATTCTCAGACTGCTCCAAATCCTATGATGGGGATGCAAAGTGAGGTGGGAGCATGGGGCTGTGAGAGATGAAGTTCTTATAAAAGAAGGCAGGATAAGAGGTGGTTAATAAGGGCAGAGGCTTTGGATCCAGCCAAACTGGGGTCCCATCTCATTCTGCCACAACTGTTACTAAACTTCACCAGAGCTTCCTTTTCCTCAGTGGGCCTCCCACCTTCCACTATGCTTAGTGTGAGGATCTAACTCAGTAGTTTATAGAAACTGCTCAGCAGAGTGCCTAGTCTAGCGTATGTGTTTAATAGGCAACCTTAAAAACAATTCTAGTATTGTAACATACAGAGTTATATTAGTTTCAAGTGTACATTATAGTGGTTCAGTAATTCTATACATTACTTAGTGCTCATCATAGTAAGTGTACTCTTAATCCCCCTCACCTATTTTACCCATCGTGCCAGTTACCTTCCTTCTGAGAACCATCAATTTGTCCTCTATAGTTAAGAGTCTGTTTTTTGGTTTGTCTCTTTTGTTCTTTGTTCATTTGATTTGTTTCTTAAATTCCACATATGAATGAAATCATATGGTATTTGTCTTTCTCTGATATATTTCACCGAGCATTGTACCCTCTAGATCCACGCATGTCGTTGCAAGTGACAAGATTTCATTCTTTTTACGGCTCAGTAATATTCCATTGTATGTATATACCACATCTTCTTTATCTGTTCACCTATTGATGGACACTTGGGCTGCTTCCATAATTTGGCTGTTGTAAATGATGCCACAATAAACACGGGGTGTGTATACATATACATACATATATATGTATTCAAATTCGTGTTTTCATATTCTTTGGGAAAGCAATGGAATTATTGGATCATTTGGTAATTCTATTTTTAATTCTTTGAGGAACCTCTATACTGTTTTCCATTGTGACTGCACCAGTTTGCATTCCCACCAACAGTGCATGAGGATTTTTTTTTCTAATAGATGGCCTTTTAAAAATGATGATAGTGGGGTGCCTGGGTGGCTCAGTTGCTTATGTGTCTGCCTTTGGCTCAGGCCATGATCCCCAGGCCTTGAGATAGAGCCTTATGTTGGGCTCTCTGCTCAATGGAGAGCCTGCTTCTCCCTCTCTGTCTGCCCTCCCCTCACCTGCTCGTGCTCTCTCTCTTGCTCATTCCGTCTCTGTCTCAAATAAATAAATAAGACCTTAAAAAGTGATGATAGTGTCAAAGAGTTTTATAACTTTGGTGGAGGAGGGACTTAGGGAATCATCTAATTCATTCCCCAGGTTTTATATTCTCTGAGACCACGAGTCTGTGATTCTCCCATGGCCACATGGCTCAAGAAGTTGCTGGGGCTTTTTGCCCCACTAAAGTCCTGAGAAAAACAAACAAACAAACAAACAAACAAACAAAGTCCTGAAGAGTAGGTACAAAAATACTGAACCTAGTGATATTATGGTATCTGGAGGGATAATAAAATACTTAATAACTGGTATGACTATAAATTAATATATAAACATATATCAAATGTAAAGTATAGTCCCCTTTTATTCTTTAAACAAATATACATATGTACATATAACTGCTTAACAGGTGATAATATTTATAGCACAAACTATCATTCTAATTTTCACTTTTGTGTTGATTTTGGACATTCTTTACAATGTTCTTGTCACTAGCTAAATGTTCACCGTTTCTGAGCCGTGGTTTGACATAGGGAATGGCAACAGATCCTTCCAGCAACTTCCCAATTAAATTGATTGTAATGAGCCCTAGTTCTTTATTCCAGCCAAAGAAGGGCTGAGCATACTGTTGTTTTGTCAGAGCTGTGTTGCAGGTGGAACCAGTGCTTCCTACGTGGTTTGGGCCCTCAGAGCCTGAATCACTGGCACCACCTGCTCTGTGGCCTGTGCCTGCACTGCTGAGCTCCTCTGGAACTGCTGGTGGGTGCTGCAAACCCAGCCTCTACCCCCCTGGTCTGTTGAGTGGCTTCCAGATTTATCCATGTCTAGAAAGGCTGCAGCGCAATGGCTTGTAGTTTTACAAGTAACTTGTAGTTTTATGACTGACTTGTAGTTTTAATAGCTCATACTATGTGCCAAATAGTATAGAAGTATTGCAATATTTCAAAAACCAGACCGCTGAATCTGTGTGAACCTAGGTATTAGTCGTGCAAGTAGCACATAATAGTTTCCCATACCAGGCACCAGATCACTTCAAGATGAGAAGAAACCCCAGAATATAAAGAAGTTCACCTCTGTTTAACATTCAGGACTCTTTCCTACTGAAAGGGAAAAGTTTATATGTGCTGTAGCTGAAGCTCCAGAAAGAGGCTTTGTCCTTGTTGTCCCATCTGGCTTCATCAACCCTGAAACTGAGCAGCATAGCCTGTTTTTGCTGAGGCTTTGTAATTTTGCTGGAGACAGCCTTTTTTCATAGCTTCAGTCTTTCTATTCCCCAGAGCCACCTGGTACCTATCATTTATTAAGTGCATGCAACACACCAAGTATTATGCTAAGGGATTACAGAGTTTTCTTGCATGATCCTCACCAGAATACAATGTGATATTCTATTAATACTTCCATTTTACAGATAAGGAAGTCAAGACTCTGATTAGGTACTTAACTTTTGGCTGCTCATCCAGTGGTAGCAGAAATTGAATCCAAACCAGTTATAGCTGCTTAAAGCCTATGTTTGACTATAGTGGTTTTGTCCTATTCCTAGCCTCTTGTTGGCCTATTTATGTTTGTTTTATTTAGTTTTTTTCTTAATGTTATTTATTTTTGCTATGAAATTGTTATTTCTACTTGGATCCTCCAGTATTTTGTAGCAGACAATCCAATGACTCATTTACATGAGAGCTGAATTTCTAAGAAACTAAAAAATTCCTGATTGTTTTGGAAAATCTCACTATTTGGGGTACCTGGGTGGCTCAGTGGTTGAGCATCTACCTTTGGCTTAGGTTGTGATCCCAGGGTCCTGGGCTTGAGTACCACATTGGGCTCCCCGCAGGGAGCCTGCTTCTCCCTATGTGTCTGCCTCTCTCTCTCTCTCTGTGTCTCTCATGAATTAATAAATAAAATCTTTTAAAAAAAGAGAAAAAAGAAAATCTCACTACTTAAAAATCATATTGGGGACACCTGGCTGACTCACGCAGGAGAGCATACAGTTCCTGATCTCAGGGTCATGAGTTTGAGCCCCATGCTGGGTGTAGAGATTAAATAAATAAACTTGGGCAGTCCCGGTGGCGCAGCGGTTTAGCACCGCCTGCAGCCCGGGGTGTGATCCTGGAGACCTGGGATCGAGTCCTGCGTCGGGCTCCCTGTGTGGCGCCTGCTTCTCCCTCTGCCTGTGTCTGTGCCTCTCTCTCTCTGTGTGTCTCTATGAATAAATAAATAAACTTAAAACAAATCATGTTGACATATATGGCCTCACTTGATCCTTTTGACATCAAAATACATGTAGGAACGTTTTTGTTTTCAATTTGTTCCCATTTACAGAGGGAGAAGAGGTCTGAGAGGAAGATGATATCATGTTTGAGGACACAGAGTTTTTAGGTAGAAAAATGAGGTCTCCAGTCAAGAACTCTCTCCCCAATGTTCTTCTCTTTTTTCCAAGCTGTCCTGAACTAGAGTGTATGAGGAATGAGATATAAGCAGCCTTTGATTCTGGAAGCCAAGACAGTGGGCTTTTTCATGGTCAATCTTGTTATTATGCCCATGGGATCCATTTCTTTAATTTGGGAAGCCAAGAGCCGGAAAGTCAGCTGTAAACAAGAAGGATGAATCTTTCTGTGGAGATGACACTGGTTCTGTGCTTTTTGCTGGGTGTTGTGGAGAAGGAATAGTATTTTCATAAGACAGGAGTCAATAGTACATCTCTGCAAGCTCCCAAGTTTGTAGAAGGCAGGAAAGGACATGTATAGTGTTATGACTCTTAGATAACTATGGAAAAATATGCTCCATTGGTGAAAAGGAACACAAATATGAGCAGATTATTATGCCAGTATTCAGGTTATTAGTCACTCTTCAAACAGACTGATTCTGAACCTACAGAATGATACCTCATAGTGACTAGACCTGAATGACAAAGATGTTCCAGAAACAGAAAAGGTAATGCTCTGTAGAAGAGTCTTTGTGGAGGTTCAGAGAACCCACTGTAGAAAGCTGATGTCCCAAGAATTTCAATTTTGCCAAGTGTCCTTTGCCATTCTTTTCTTGTCCTGATGTACTAGCTTAGCTTGAGTATTCAGACTAGAGCTGAGACAGTCACAACCGTGATGAAGCAGGGTCTCAGGTCTTAGATTACTTAGAGTACTACAAGATATTCATGACAAGTTCCCATCCTACTAGGAGATAAGGCTCTGTATAGGGCTACTCCAGTGCTTGTAGGCAGCGTTTGCCTCCATCTTACACGCTGGGCCTAGAAACCCTTCTGTGGCTGTGAACTCCAATGAATTGTGCACAGAGGAAGGAGGTCTCTCCAAGCCTCTGAGAACCACATATTGAACCTTAACAGCATAGCACTTGGCTGTTGTCTTTATCCTACATAACTTGTTTTTTTTTTTTTTTTGTAGAACTTACAAATTTACAAATTGTAAATTATAGAAAATTTAGAAATTATAGTTTAACAACAAAAAAAAAATCACTTTTTCTCTCTCTTCAATTGCTGTAACTATTTTTGAAGGTGTAGCAGCTAAGAGCCTAGACTGTGGAGCAGTCTGCCTGGGTATGAATTCTGACTTACTGACTTTGGGATCTAGGGTGGGTCACTGATGTGTCTTTGCTTCAGTTTCCTCATGTGGACAAATAGGACAGCAATGAATAGTATCTCCTTCACAGGGTGGTTGTGAAGATTTATTACTACATGTAAAGAATTTAGACTAGTACCTGGTACAGAGTAGGCATTCAGTAAGTTTGACTTGTTATTTTTATTTTATGTTTAGTAAATTGTCTTAATTCTTTCTCAAAATGCAAATAATTTTCTTTTGCAAAAATGAGATTGTAATTATGTGTTTTGTATCCTGCTTATCTTCCACGTAATTCTTTATCATGAGCATCTGTACTCTACTACAAACTGGTTTTAATAGCTGATTATGTGGCGTTGTTAGAGGTACTCAACCCTTCCCTTACTGTGGAGAAATACATTGATAATCTTTTGCCATTGTAAACAATACCTCAGTGAACATGTGGCTTGCTAAATCTTTGCATACTATCCTTTTGTTTTGATGACAGTACTTTATCAGGGAGCATCTTTTTTTAGGGGTCACCAAGCAAAATTATATGCAGCCTAGGGTATCATGGACACATATATTGTATGAGCAGTAGGAGCATACATGGAGAATGACTGAAGTGCATCATGGTCAGGCCTTTGTCAACATTTTCCTTCCTCTTTCATAGTACTTCTCATAGCATCTTGCTAATGGCTTACAAATCAGTAAGATGTTAATGAAAAGTAGCCACGCCCACTTTTCCTATTACATTAAGGCAGTTAAGACCAGCCTTAACATTTGTGCTAGTCTTCTTAAAAGCATATTCAATGCCAAATAGCTATCAAATAACCTCAAATCTTTTTTGGAATAAAGTGTGATATAAATACAGAGCAAATAGCTAACTCAGTCCAGTGCACAGCAGAGATTTTTTCCCAGAAGATACCAACATTGTGTTGCTCTGTGAGAACCAGTAAGGTTCCTCATGTGACTTCTCATGACTTGGAAGGGATGGGAGGCTGTGCCTTATCTCCTAAATTAGGAATTCCAGGAAAATTGTGTTTACATCCTTAGAAATGACACAGGGGCAGGGTGCAGTTCTCTAGTGCTTGTCTTTGGTGGGCTAAGATTTTTTAAATGATAAAACAAGACCTACTTGGAGCCTTAGAGGCACAGACCTGGATCTTTGTCTTTGGATCGTACTCTCATATTCTATCAACTCTGACCTCCCCACTCCCACCTTCTAAGACCCACCAATCCCTGAGGACCCTTTAGTAAACTCAGGGTATATTGCCACTAGTTGCCATTTAGTTAAAGCATTTAGAAATATTTCAGAGGTGGCAAGGTTTGGATTCCTAAGAATGCAAATCTTTTCAACCAACTAGTGCAGGGATTACAAAACTTTTTTGTAGAAGGCCAGCTATGAAATACTTTCAGACTTTGTGGGCCATCGGCTCAACTACTCAACTACTCAACTACTCAACTCTGCCATCATAGCATGGAAACAGTCATAGACAATGTGTAAAGAAATGAGTGTGGTTGTATTCTAATAAAACTTTACAGATAGACATTGAAATTTGACCTTCAAATCATATTCACCTCATTAAACATTTTCTTCTTTTGACTTTTTTTTTTTCAGTCATTTAAAATGTAAAACCCATCCTTACTTTACAGACTGTACAAAAATAGGCAGTAGACTAGATTTGGCCTGTGGGCTGTAGTTTGTCAGCCCCTGACCTATAATAGCCATTATTTTTCTCCTATGTATTACTTTCTGACTGCACCATTTCCCTCTGTGCTGTGTCATTTTTTGAAGCCTCTCGGCCCTTTCTCTCCACTAGGACTCACATATCCTTTGGCAAATCTCTGCTTCTGGCCTTCATGTAGCTCATCAGGGAAGGCCAGAATACCTAACCTAAAAGAACCAGTAGGGCAAATTCAGATAATATATCTCCTCTCTTTTTTGTGTCCTGGCTAGTTTGACATATAATAATATGGGCTATGAAGGGTACAAATAGACCCTGACAATTGGTTCTGATTTCTGTAGGGCTCCAAGGTTCTAATGAACAGTGCATGCAGCCTTAGAGATGGTGAGAGTCTGGTTTTTAGATAATCAGGGTATTTATATACTCTTAATAGGCTGCTACCATGCAATTCTGCTCCAGCACAAAATCGAGAGTCACAAAGAGGCCTGAATAATCAGTTTGGTGTCATCTCTTAGAAGAGTGGTATAAACAAGGGCTTTGGGGCTGGAGAGGAAACTTGGGATGGAAATGGGGGAATTATAAAGATTTTATACTACCCTATCCTCAATATATTTAAAATGAAACGCGATACAGATTTTTATGTGAGGATGCATTTAGAGGGAAATAATATGCCCTGTGTCATAGGGAAACAGACCCGAAAGGACATTCTCAGATCTGTGGTTCTAGCCCTAATCTGTGCGGCTGCCCATCAGACCAATTCCTGACATTTTATTTAAGGCTATGAAGCAGTGGGAGTGACATAGTGTATCTACCTACATAATGAGATTGGTTTGGGGGTCTGACAGATGCAGTGATTTATGGGAGTGTTTATTGTGGAAACATCTGCTGCTGAGAGTAGCCAGATGAAAGGTGTACAGGTGGGAGGTGGAGAGCAAGGAATAGGAGAGGGGTGGTTGTGCATAGGGCAGGTAAAGGTTGTCCTAAGTACAGCTGTTAGAATGGAGCTGATATGGAGCTGTAGAATAGCGACAAATGGTAGAAATAGCCTAGGACTTGTATTGTGCAGATCTGGGTTTGAATCTCTGGCTCTGCAAGTAGTTAGCTGAAATTTTAGGAGAGTTCTTCCCTTCTTTGAGCCTCCATTTCTTCATCTATAAAATGGTGATAATAAACACCCTACCTCTTTCCACCTATGTGAAATTGTACTAACATAAAAGTCCAAATGGAGTTCCTGGTACATAGGGGATCTCAGTCTGTGGTAGACATTATTCGTGTTTGTCCATGTGTTCATTCATTCGTTTACTCATCACCATTGACTGTTCTTTGCAATTTCTAATAGAGCTGTATTTTCAAACAGATGCCCAATCGTGATGTAGGCATTAATACCTCCTGTGACCAGGATGAAAGTACATAATAGTCAACATGTATTTATAGATACATATGTGAGCATCCAGATGCCACATAGGAATTTAGTGGGAACCTGAAGTCTGATATAAAGAACAACTGCCTGGCCAATAAACACAATAAAAGATATACAGATCCCTAATTGGGGAAGGCACAAAACAAGATAAAAGTGAGATATTGCTTCACACTCACCAGATTGGTAAAAAATTTAAAGTCTGACAATACCACATGTTGTATTGCACTACTAGTGGGAGTTTAAACAGATATGACTCCTTTGGGAAATGATTTGTCAATATCTAGAAACCTGAAAATGTGCATATCCTTTTTAATAACAAGTTCCATTCCTAGGTATAACCTAGGGAGAATTTCCCATATATAATCAAGGCGATGTGTTCATAACCACATCATTATAGTAAACGACCTTAGTGTCCATCAGTGGGGTAATGGATCATACTTTGAGTGAGCTAAAGGAACAAGTGGCACCATGATAGATGAATTTTAAACCATGCTAAGTGAAAAAAATAAAATTTCAGACAGAAAACCATTTATATACAGCTTTAGAACATGGAAAAACAATATTAATGTATTGTTTATGGATACCTACATATGTAATAAGTGTTTAAAGATATTATTTGGGTTGATACATATGAAAATCAGAATAGTATTAGGGAAAGAAAGAGGGATGTGATTGGAAGGGTTGCCTAGGGGACATCTGGGTGGCTCAGTGGTTGAACGTTTGCCTTTGGCTCAGGGCGTGATCCTGGGGTCCCAGGATCAAGTCCCACAGCTGGCTCCCTGCATGGAGCCTGCTTCTCCTCCCTCTGCCTCTGTCTCTGCCTCTCTTTCTGTGTCTCTCATGAATAAATAAATAAAATATTTTTTTAAAAAAATGAAGGGTTACCTAAGGCTCAAATCCCAACCCTGCCATTTAATTACTACCGATGTACCCTCACATAAGTTCCTTAAGCTTTGTGCCTCAGTTTCCTGATCTATGAAAGAGAGTAATAATAGTATCTGCTTCACAGGTATGCTTTGACAATTAAATGAGTAAATGTTGGCAAAATGCTTAGGATGATACTCAGTAGGTAGTAAGTACTATATAAGTGTTAGTAATTATAGTTATTACATAAACCTTTTTATCTTTTGTTTATTTTAAAAAATCTTAAACATTGCATTTTTTATTTATAAATATTTCAGTATTTATTCTGATAGGTGAGCACTATTGTTGAACACAACTATAATATTGTTATTACTCCTAAAAAAGTAACAATAAATCCTTAATATCAAATAGTAAGTGCTCAAATTCCAGTTGTCCCCTAAATGTGATTAATTTTTTAGTTTTGTTTGGATTAAGTTCCAAACAAGATCCACGCATTCTGCTTGGTTGACTTGTCTTTTGAGACATTTAATTTATAGATTCCTCCTCCAACTTTCCTTTTTCTCGCAATTTATTTTTTTTAGCTTCATTGAAGTATAATTGATATGCAAAAAATTACACACCTTTAATGTATACACTCTGATGACTTTAAACATGCATATACTTGTGGTACTATTACCACAACCTCCAAAAATCTCCTTGTGTTCTTTTGTAATTTTTTTTTTGAGAAGAACACTTGAGATCTATCTTCCTAACATATTTTAAAGTGCATTATAAATATTGCAATTTTTAAAAAAGAAGAGATGTCATCCTATAGTTGAAAAGTGAACAAAGATTAAAAGTATCAGTATAGAAATTTTAGGATGTGGTGTAATAATAGTTAGCTACAATCTATTGACTCCCTAGATATAGTAGATACTATACTAATAGTTTTATATGCACTCATTTAACCTTTCCCAATGAAGATGGCACTATTTTTATCCTGATTTTATAGTTAGAAAGAAAGAGGCTTATAAAGACTGTTACTTGCCAAGGTCACACAGAAGCAAGGCTGGGCCAGAACCCAGGTGAGAATGACTCATGCACTTGACTGCTAGGCTGAACAGACTACCTAGCCATTGTTTACACTAGCCTCCTATATGTAGATTTCTTCTTTCTTCCTATATCAACCTTTATAAGTGGAGTTGTGCTGTGGTAAGGAACATTCCCAAAATGGGAATAGGGGCCCTGCTAATAATAAAAGGTTATTGGTCACTCATGCTACAAATTATTCATCAAAAGTCAGCTGGGAGCTCTCTACTGCACAGCTTCTTACTCCAGGACTGAGGAGCACAGCCATGATCTCAAACCTTAACAGTTGCTAGGGCAAAGAAAGAGAGAAACAGAGACACAGAGAGGGAAAGAGAACTATAGAAGAGTTTCACACTCAGAGTTCAATGCTCTCTCCTGAAAGTGACACACAATATCTCCACTCACATATCATTACCTATCATAGACTAGAGCAATGGTTTTCAGCTGGGGGCAGTTTTGCTCCTCCCCCCAGGGGATCTGTGCCAGTGTCTAGAGACAATTTGGATTGTCACACAGGCAGCAGAAGGGTGCTATCTAGTGGCAAGGGGCCAGGGATGCTACTAAATACCCTGTAGTGCACAGGGCAGCCCCCCTCACAGCAAAGAAGTATTTGGCCCTAAATGTCAATAGTGCCAAGATTGGGAAATTTAGTTAGAGCTAACCACAAGGGGCCAGAAGATACAGTCTTGGGAATCTGTAAGGAAGGAAAAACTGGAATACTTGACAAATAACACTGATGATCACTATGCATCCTAAAAACTGTTATGAAGGCCCTGGAGAAACTATTTTCCATGATGGAAGTGAAGAATGACTTGGAGGGATAGCCATAGGATGAGTCTTCTAACATAGCCCACTCCATCTAAGGGCAGAGGAAGTCCCTGAACACACTTCTAAGAGGCTCTTCCTCTGATGTGGCACTGTCTGAAAGAAGTATAATGCAGGCCACATGTACAATTAAGATTTTTCTAGTATCCACATTAAAGAAGTAAAAAGGAGCAGGTGAAATTAATTTAAGAGTATAGTCTATTTGGTATATTCAAACTACCAGCATTTCAACATGTAATCAATGTAAAAAGTATTAACGAGAAATTTTACATTTTTATATTCTTTTTTTTGCCCCATCTTTGAAATTTGTTGTGTATTTCTTACCCATAACACATCTCAATTCAGACTAGCCACATTTCAAGGGTTCAGTGGGCACCTGTGGCTAATGGCTATAGCACTGTGAGGTTCCTGCACCTGAGACTTAGTGAATTGTTTCCCTGGGCCTCTGAGGCCCAGAGAAATTCTAAGAGTGGGCATCACTTCCAGGAGTATCTGCCCCAGTCTGTGTACGTTTTAGGGATGAAGAGAGACTGTGTAGCCTGTACATCACCTCCATTTCTGTTTTGCGTTGGCAGGTGCCTCATCTCCAGACATGGAGCCCAGCTACGGGGGAGGTCTCTTTGACATGGTGAAAGGAGGTGCAGGGCGGCTCTTCAGTAACCTGAAGGACAACTTGAAAGACACCCTCAAAGACACATCTTCCAGAGTCATACAGTCTGTTACCAGGTATGCACATTTTTTCAGCTGAGTTAATGGACCTCCATGCCCCCAGAGAATCTGGTTATCTGCCAACTGCTTTTCTGGCTCAAGGATTGACAATTGTTTGATGTAATTGCATGGAATCTGACCAACTGAGCAATGTCATTGAAGCCATAATGTTGAGGCCTTCAGAATATCAAGCACAGGCTCAGAGAACTCACTCAGCACATTTTTACATTAAAATATAGTGGTTGCCATTCTTATCTTGTGAATCCAGCATCCTGGGTTCTTGTGCGTTATCTGCCCTTGTTAACCATGTGACCTAGGCAACTTAATTGGCCTCTCTGAGCTTGACTTTTATGCTCTGATAGGATTCATGTCTCTGGTTGATTTGAGAATTAAGTGAAATAATAAGGTATGTGTGATCTGAAAAAGCAATATTCATGGATTTTAATTGAAACAATTATCTTTTCTATCTTAATAGCCCTTTGAACCTTGTTCAGTGGAAGAAATTTTCTACCACTTCCACTATGAAGATTCTTACAAGCAGGCCATATGAATTATTTTTTATTTGTATTTATTATAAAATTTCAGTGTCACCTAAAGTTACAGTATGCAGTTTTGAATCATAAATTCACATGTCAAGTCCAAAATTTCAATCAACATTTTAACCCTTGTTCAAAAGAATTTATCCCTTACCTGCAATCCCCATCTAGGGCCTGATGGGCAGAGAAACGGTGTCCCTGTTTCTCCATTATTTCCTTCCTTATTCCCTAGCTGCTCATGCTTAGAGGAGATATTCACACATAGGCACAGTGGCTGGAATAAGCTGTGTTAATGAATAAGAACCTTTTTTTTTTTTTAAAGATTTTATTTATTATTTATTCATGAGAGACACACAGTGAGAGGCAGAGACATAGGCAGAGGGAGAAGCAGGCTCCCCGCAGGGATCCCGAAGTGGGACTCGATTCCGGAACCCCGGGACCATGCCCTGAGCCAGAGGCACACACTCAACCACTGAGCCACCTAGGCATCCCTAAGCAGCATTTTCTATTCTGAGATTGATTCTGTTCATGAAGCATCATCTACAAAGGGTATTGGGGCACACATCAGTTAGAGTGGTAGATTCACACTCCTGAGAGTGTGGGTTGCTTCTCTCAATAATTGTTCTTTGTTAGAGAGAAGGTCTTGAGGGAAGTAAAAATGCCTACTGGATGGAAGTGTCCAAGTCATGATAGGCAGGTGATTGAGAGAGGGGAATCCTAACATATTTGGATCATTTTAATGAGCACCCTTTCCTGTCTTGCTTTTAGCTACACAAAGGGAGATTTAGACTTCACTTATGTAACCTCCAGAATTATTGGTAAGTTTCTCATGTTTAATAACTGCTCAATAGCTCAGCTTTCATTATTTACCAATGGCAACAGCAAACCTGTTTAACCTCTCTCTTATGATCTCTCTCTTATGATCCCTCCTAGTGATGTCCTTTCCTCTGGACAATGTTGACATAGGATTCAGGAATCAGGTTGATGATATCCGAAGCTTTTTGGATTCCAGACATCTTGACCACTACACGGTGTACAATCTGTCACCTAAGTCTTACCGAACTGCCAAGTTTCACAGCAGGGTAAGGAATTTTAGTGCTAGGATCACATGGTTTGAAGCTGTAACGGTATTTTTCCCTTTAAGAGCTGTCGTTAAAGCCTTGGTCCTCAGCCACACAAAGCTGATTAACTATATATTTTGGATGCTTCTAGCCACAAAATATTTATTAGGCTATTATGAAATATTTTGAAGATTTTCTTTGGGTGAGGACATTTGCAGGAAAGTCTGTCAACGAGATACCATATAATCTGAGATCTCAAATCACTTATGACTGGTTGCTCAGTTGTTAGGGCAATATTGCTGTGAGGCTCAGTTGGAAATTGAACTGCTATGTAGGGTGGTTGGTGACCGCTATACTACAGTGCTGATTATGCCTTTAACCTTTCCTTATTGCTACTTCAGCATCATGATGAAGCAGTGCCACTAGACCGGTACAGACAGCAGTTAATGGAAATAGCTCTCTGACATTCAGTAAAGGTGCTTCTTTCATAGGTAGAGGATACCACACAGACAGTCCCACACAGTAGGTGTGGTAATACTGTTCCTAATATTTGGAGCTTTTATACTGTCTTTTGAGATGGATGGAGATCTGGGGCACAGAAGAGTAAGGTGACTTGCCCAAGACTACCACTAGTAGGTGGTCTCAGGCTTGTGTTCTTAACCATTACTGGGCTGACAAAATTACTTGGAAAAGCTGGCATATCCTCCTAAGGAGCTTTTTGAATGAGGCAGAGAAATATTCCTAGTTTCCTGCTGGTTGAGAAGCCGTAAGTGCTGGCTTAGGTTTGAATCTGATGTGGAATTCTTGATTTACTCCCTAAATTAAGGCTTTTTCTCTCTCAAGAACAATTTCAAATATTTTGATTTAACCTTAGATATGATTGGTTTTGCAACTACATCTGAGTCTATTAATAAATAGAAAGGATTTTCTATACAATGGGCACTTTAAAAGTGAAAATTGATTTCAAATAAGCAAAATGATAGTTGGTTGTCCATGCTGTGTATCTAGGATTTCAGCTTTGATGCTGGAACACATTTTGGTCAAAATCTCTGGGTTTTGGCTTCCAGATCTATAAAAAACACAAAACTTTGGTCTATGTGTTCTCTAAGACCTCTGCCTGCCTTAATGTTCAATAAGATAAGGGAGAGTTTTGCTAAGGACTTTCTTTTCTCTGAGTGTTCCTGGAATCAGCAAGAGGAAACCCAATGGTTCTCAAATTTAGTGAGCAAGAAAAGCACCTGGAGTGCTGGTCAAATACCTAGGCCCAGAATTTCTGATTCAGCAGGACAGGAGAGTGGTAGGAATCTGTGCTGCTAACAACTTTCTGGGTGCTACTCTGGCTGTTGCCCTGGGGACCACTCTTGAGAAGCACTGATAAAACCATTCTGTAGCAGTTTGGTCTAAATTGCCATCCTGTAATGGAGATTTTAAATGCAGCTCTTTTAAATTCCCTATAATTAACTGCCTTTCCAACTCTTATTCCATCTATTACCTAATTCAGAGCAAGTGAATTAACATCAAACAAAAATGTGAGTAGATACTCTATTTCTAACTTGGATACAAATCTTTTGAATTGATTTTTCTTGTTTGGCAACTCAGTGTCATCATTTTCATAACTGAAGGACTCTGGAACATTCTCCACAATATTTCATAGAAATTTTATTAGATCTTGAAAGCCCTGTCATAGTCTGGAAAAATTTCACTCTGAAAGTAAAGAAAGATATATCATTATAGAAGCATTCATACACATGAGGATATCTCTTTGTGTAGTATTTGTAAAAGCAATCTCTATAAAGGTACTTAAAGAAAGGCATCTATTAATGTAACTACATGTTTTGTGACCAGTCTTAATAGTGTTACAGCAAGACCAGGACTTACATATTGAACATCTGTCCTGGGCTACTCTTGTTTGCCCGAGAAGAGCAGGAGGTATGTTTATTTTATTTGCCACCTAGAACAGTGCCTGGCATGGCTAGTACATGTTTTGCAGAAGAAAGAATATGCCAAGAATTGTTACTTATATAGATCAAAAATACATTTTTGGTTCTTGTTCTCAAGACACTTAAGCCTAGCTGGAAAGAGAAGCCAAAACATACTAAAGACAAATGCAAATAATATTTACAATCCCTACTGAGGGAGTTTAGGGAAAGGAGACAGCCGTGAGAGCTAGACTTTGAAGCATGAGTAAGTCTTGCTTACTTATGAGTGTAAGTGAAAGGAAGGGGGTTATTTCCTCTCTGTGCAGATTGTAGAAGGTATCTTACAGAGCTCTTCATGATTGGGACTCTGTCTGCCTCTCCAACTTCATTTTTCACTGTTCTCCACTGCCTAAAAAAACCCATGCTCAAACCAGGGGAGACACATACTGTATCTTTGCATGAGTTGCTCCTCTCCCTAAGAGGCTCCCATGTCATACCTCCCCATCGCCTCTAATAGCTTAACTTTGCTAAGGAGAGGATTTGAGTATGCTACCCCACAGGCTTTTCCAGTTGTTTTCTTCTAAAACCCAGGCCTGCAACATATCTTCAGCCTGTCCCAGACAGTCCCAGAACTTGGCAAAATGAAACTGGACCCATTGACCTAACTAGCTTTCAGCTGTCGGTTCCATTTTAGCAAGATAGCCCTGAAACCTTAGTATTTTTGTCTTAGCTCTGTTTCCGATTTGGCTACATCTCTTTTCAAACCCCAGTCCTTTCTCACCCCAGCACATATACCACAAATTGATTTGCATTGCATTGTTGCATTACTTAGGAAAGTTTTTTTGGTTCTTATCTTCCAGTGCACAAGGGCTAGAACTATTTCTCCATCCTTCTGGGACAGTGGAGTGCTGGGTCTGCAATTAAATTTTATTCTATTTTTTTTTTAATTTTTTATTTATTTATGATAGTCACAGAGAGAGAGAGAAGCAGAGACAAAGGCAGAGGGAGAAGCAGGCTCCATGCACCAAGAGCCCGATGTGGGATTTGATCCCGGGTCTCCAGGATCACGCCCTGGGCCAAAGGCAGGCGCTAACCCGCTGCGCCACCCAGGGATCCCAAATTTTATTCTAATAAATAGAGAGGGCATGGGGTGCCTGGCTGGCTCAGTCAGTAGAGCATGCAACTCTTGATCTCAGGGTTGTAAGTTTAAGTCCCATGTTGGGTGTAAGGGATTATTTAAAAATAAAATCTTCTTAAAAAAAATTAAAAAGAATTAATGTAGATGGCAGAGTCTTCCATAAATACCAATGTTGGAAAAGACCAAACATGAGACTGGTTTTATTTAGAGACTCACAGGGGTCTAGCTCTGTGTATATCTGAACTGAGTCACTTGACATTTTTATTATGTGATGTGTGTTTGGGGATATGCGTGGTAGTGGCAGAAACAGGCTGTTTCCAGGAAGATTTCACTTTGCTGAGGGGAGTCATTCTGTATTGTGATTAGCTTTTATGCTTGGAAGCCACATGGTTTGATAGGAATCATATAAAATAATCAAATAGCAGTTTCCTTAGTATGTGCATGTGTAGCAGAATGTTAGAATAGGACTCATAGTTAGTCTCCATTTTAACAGAGGTCCCAACTCAAAACAGTACTTGGCAGATTGCCCCGCTTTCAAAGTGAGGTGCTAAAATACCTCTTCAGAACTATACCAGAGGTATTTAACATCAGTTTTCTTACTAGTCTTAGCCAGTTTCCACCTTGAGGAAATAAAAATTACCGATGTTGACAGGAGAGTCCTGGAGACCAGTGAGATGCATTATCTGAACCAGATGTTCCTAATCTCAGTTAAAGAAATCCAGGTCCACTGTATATTCAGATCCATGGATGAGCTTCAGAGAGTTTAACCATCTCTTTCCTTCCTTCCTTCCTTCCTTCCTTCCTTCCTTCCTTCCTTCCTTCCTTCCTTCCTTCCTTCCTTCCTTCCTTTTTTTCTTTTTTTTTTTAGTGATAAACTATACATGCCAGGAACATACACCATCTTAAGCATTGGTCAGAATACAGTTCGGTGACATTGAATACATTCACAATACTGTGTAACCATCACCATTGTCTATACTCAACCTTTTCCATCATCTCTCAAATAAACACTGTACCTATTCACTCTGTGGGTGCAGGTATACTGGTTTACTCTGCACAGGTTTAGAACTGCTCAGAATATCAGGAACCACTGCTTTACACATTTCTCAGCATTGCTGTTGGCAGGAAGTGGAAAACTGGATGAATGGCTACTAAGTTTAACCTGGTACTGAAGTTCTTACATTCTGATAGCGCTCCAGTGCCCCTTTGAGCATCCTTTTTCCTCTGTTCAAGTGGAAGGAAAGTATGCTGAAGGAACCCTGTTAGGGGCATAGAAAAATTAAACCCAGTGGTTCCTTTAAGACCTTTCTTCATTTTGACTGTTTCTAAACTACATGATCTTATAGGATTTCTTCCCCTTGGAGAACAAATTGATTTTGGGGGGAATATGCTATCAACTTGAACATCTTAAAGGTCAGTCTTCTATTTGTTTCTTTATTTCTTTTCCTTTTCCTTCCAGAGCTCACCAAAGAGGTCACCATAGCTCCCAGTTGTTTGGCTTTGGTTCACTGGTGGGTGAGAAGGGTTGGCTATAGAGGAGTGACTTTACAGCTAACACAGCTAAGGATGGGGCAAAATGAGGTAGGAAAAAAAAAAAACCCTGGCCTAGAAGCCGGAGGACCAGTGATCCCCACACTCTAGTTCTGCAGGCTTCAATGAATTATCTTAATCTTAGAAAATATAGCCATCACTTGAAGCCATAACCACCCCACAAGTATAAGATGGAATTACAGTCAACAACCAACCATCAGATAGTGTGATAGGATAGAAAGTACATGACTCTTACTATTTTTTTTTATTGATATGAAATTATAGCATATACACAAATTTTAAACTTTAAAAATCACCCTAGGTTCACATCTCAACTGTTTTCTTCCTGGTTAAATCACTTCACTTCACCCAAGGTACTGTTTTCTCCTGTATAAAATGGGGCTGACAATACCAAAATCTACGTTGCAAATACTTAGAGAAGTTTTTTTCTGTAGGTTTGCTGTAAGGGATAAACTTGATAGCAGTGTCTGTCCTATGGAAAACAGTTGGTAATGGGTAGTTAATGATTAATGTTAGTAATAATAAAATGCCACATTAAATGATTGACTGAAATACCTTGTTTTCCAAAAATGATGTAGCAGATTCTTAAAATCCTGGATATGGCTCTTGAGTCTGATTCTCTCTAGTGCCGTCTGCTCTTATGCTCAGCAAGTGGGATGCTTCTGCCATTTTATCTCATGCTTGGGGTGATGGAGAGATGAAAACGGAATGGCATCCAGCCCTGGTGCTGTTTTGGCTTCTTTCCCCACTGGGTGGTATCATGGCAGCCTGTAATCCATATGGCGTTTTCTGATGCTTAGTGGCTCTGGGAGATGTTTAGAGACTGGAGATAGCATTGTGAAGTGTCACATACCCAAGGATTGTGCTTATTGCATGAACCTGTGAGACCCAGGGAGCTGCAAAAATAACTTGCAGTGAATTGCAATTCCTTAAAATTTTTTGTTTTGTTTTGTTTTGTTTATGCCTTAGTGGTTTCCTTCCCTTTTATACAGAGTACATGCTTTAAAAAAATTCTAATTGTATGTTTGCTTAATGGTGTATAATTATGTATCAAGTAAATATGTAATTATGGAGTACTTTAAATTAATATTATTTACTTGATTGATTTAATGATTCTGGAGCTTTTAGCCTATTGTGCTAAGAACAATTTAGCTGAGACTCATTGCAGATATTGACATTTAAAGTGTTTGTATGGTTGACAGCTTCTACGAGGTTTAAAAATACTGCATGGAAAAACAGTTTATTCATACTTTTACATGATTGCAACCTAAAACAACAACAAAATTGATTCACCTGTTCCTTCCCTGAGATATTGTACATGTAGACAAATCTTAGTACAAGAAGGAGTTGCCAAATGGGGTTCAATCCTTTGTTACTTCACTCATTCATTCACTCTGCAAATATCTTCTGAGCACCTGCCATTCAGCTAACATACGGACATGACTCTGGGGTTACAAAATGAATAAGTTATCGTGTCTCTTCTCATGGGGCTTAGTGTCTAGAGGGGGAGACAAATGTAAAGAGTTAATTTGAGTACAGTTGGACAATAAGCTGGCACTCTCTGTGCTTATGCTGTGCTACTTAATTCTCCTAACAGTCTTGTAAATGCCCACTTTAACTTTACATACGAGAGATTTTAGGCTCTGAAAGATCAGTAACTTGACTAATGTGAATCTGGTTATAAGCGGTGAAGCAAAGGTGAAAACCCCCAGCCCATGGGTTCAACCATGTTGCTCTACTGATAAAATTTTAATAGATGAAAATGGACAAGAGCATGGGTACGAAGAACTAAGTTAAGATTTCTGCCTGTGGGTGTTAGAGAAACTGTGAGAAACAAAAGAGCACTTAAACTTGGGTTTTAATGGATGAATACAAATTTACCAAAGGAAGATAAAACATTGCGGATAAGAACCAGTTTGTACAAATGTACACTTTGCAATTTCTCTGATGGTAAAATAAAATTTATCTTCCCAGCTATTCTTTTTTAAAAAAGATCAATATATAATTTCCATCCCTTAAGAACACATCAGTTAGGCATCCATTTTGAGGTAAAGAATGGGCCAGAAACAGCCCTGATTCATGTTGGGTAAAAAGAGCAAGTTGATACGGAGTTTAAGCTGACAGAAGCCCAGTGGTGGGTCACCCTGGATTGTTTGGTAGCTATGTCAAGCATTTCAACTACTTTGTTTAATAAACCACACCTGTCATTGCTGAAAGGCATAGGGAAGTGAGTACCTGAAAAGTACCTGAAAGATCCCCTGCCATTTCTCTATAATCATCTTGTAGAGAAATGTTACCAATTAAGCTAAAATATTGGGCTTTCTTGACAACCCCAGAGAGAGAAACTCCATGTCTTTGCTTTTAGATGTCAGCTCTACAGAGACCACACAGCATTTCCCATTTATATTTTGACTATTGATTATCTGGTTACCAGAAAAAGGCAACCAAATAGATTGCTCCTGCCTCTCTCCCCACTGTTAAACATTAGGAATTTGAGACACTTGGGTTTTCTTAGGCCAGTGGTGTTAGTGTTGCAGAGTATTTTCTGGTAACACCATCCATATAAAACCTAGTCTTTCTTCAGAATTCCCTACCTCAGCAAATGGCACCTGCCATCCTTTTATCCAGCCATTCCAGGCTGGAAATCTGGGAGCCGTCCTTCATTCTTTCTCCCTCATCTCATAAGTACATCTTTCCACACTTACTCACTGCCCCCATACAATCAGTCTCCAAAACATATGAACAAATAATTCCACTTCATCTCTAATTCTTGAATCCATCAAGTCTTTTTGCACCCCACTGCCACTCATCTAGCCCAAGCCACCATCATCCCTGACTTGGACTCTTCAGTGGCCTCCTGACTACTCTTCCTGGCTACTCTCATATCATCCACATCCAGTCTCCATATTGGATCCTAAGAGATCTTTGGAAAATATAGATGAGAGTCACTCTCCTTCTTAAATATTCTCCCAGCTTCTAACAAGACCTTGTATGATCTGGCCCTTCAGTCTACATTCTTGCCAAACAGGGTTTCATTCATTTTATTCAAACAAGGCTGGCTTCATCTGAACTCAGAGCTTTGCATTGGCAGTTACCTGATAAATAATGATAATAACAGTTAACATTCCTTAATCACTTTGTGTGTGTCAGATACTGAGCTGAGCCTTTAAAATATATCCTTATGTACTAACTACACCCTATGAGGCAGGAGGTACCACTCACCACATTTATGAAGGAAGAAAGGACTAAAAGAGGTCACCAAGTTTGCCCACGTCTAACCTTCTCTTTATTTTTATTACCCAAATTAGTAAATATCTAATCATTTAGAGTTCATGCCCAATATTTTGAGCAAATGCTAATCTTTACCAGTATACTGTTGTCTCACAATGATTTATATTCAGAAGATCTGGGTTGCGCTGCTGGTACTGACTGGCAGTATGACTTTAGACAAGACAGCCTCTGAGAGTCAGTTTTCTCATCTGTAGAATGGGGAGCACATTAATACCTGACTTTTATGATTGTGTATAGTTCAGAGTCAAACATAATTCCAGGAACATAGTCAATGCTCTGTAATGAGTTCAATGAACACATGTGTTAGATGAATGAAAATACTAAATATTACCCCCAGGAGTTGTGAGTTCCCTCATTAAGGCAGGAAGAAATTAGCGCTCCAAGCAAGGGTACCTTTGGCTCACTCTGCAACTCTTTTCATGTTCTCATGAGAACTGGTATAAAATTAGGGATAATCCAGAATTTATAAGGTAATACTATAATTAAATATCTAATAGGCACGTCAAAACATTTTATACATAATAGAAATGAAATGCAATCTCATAGAATTTTTAAAAATCCAAATATGTAGTTTAAATGGTCTTTTTCTTAGAGAGAGAAAGAGAGTGTGCCTGCGGGTAAGGGATTGGGAGGGGGAGGGGGCAGAAGGAGAGGGAGAGAGAGAAGCTTAAGCAGACTCTGTGCTGAGTGCAGAGCCCAATGCAGGCTTGATCTCACGACCCTAAGAGCATGACCTGAGCAGAAATCAAGAGTCGGTCACTTAACCAACTGAGGCACCCAGGAGCCCCTTAATGGTCTATTTTTATTTAAAACATACTTTAATATGCGTTCTTATATCTTTACTAGAATGGAATTTTTTAATTAAGAAATTGCTATATTAAACAACTCTTTTTTCTGTGTTTGGACCCTGTTCCCATCTCTTCCTGTCTATATTAAAAGAGAATATGGTATCATATTTCAGAAGTTGTTTGGTGCGACAGCTCCTTATGAAGAGGAGTTGCTTGGGGAATTCATTTCCTTTTGCTCTGTTTCCTTAGGTGTCAGAGTGCAGTTGGCCCATCAGGCAGGCCCCCAGTCTGCACAACCTTTTTGCTGTGTGTCGGAATATGTATAATTGGCTACTCCAGAATCCCAAAAATGTCTGTGTTGTCCACTGCTTGGTGAGTAACCTTTATTGTTGTTGTTGTCTTTTGTGCTAGTTAGGTTTGGTTTGGACAAATACAGCTGGCTCTATAGAGAATGGTGGAGAGGTAACATTTAAGCTAAATAAGCATTTATTGAATCCCTACTTAGGATATAAAAAATGAGGGAGGAATTTATTATTCTTGCCTTAAAGCTTGAGAGAGGCAGATATATACATAAAATTATAGGGTCTCTAGAATGTGCTAAGTATTATAAAAGAAGTAGAAACAAGGACTATGGGTACATAGGCAAAAATACCATTGAATCCTGTGTGAATAAAATTGATAATCACATTGGAATTTTTTGTGCTTGAATAAAAATGAAAAATAAGAAGACCTCTATGCCCTTGTACGTGGTCACATAGATTGACTGTATTTTATCACAATTCCTAGTGAGACTGATGACTTTTCAGATCACTGACTTAAGAGTCCTTTTCCCCAATTCTTCTCTGGTAGCCTATTACCTACTGTTTAAAACTCAACTTCTGGTAAAATCTCTGACTCTATGGACATTCCCATTGACTATCTATCTCAGTGGCATCATCATAATCTGGTGATCTGCCTGTTTCTCCACTAGACTGTAAGCAGGCAAAAACTGTGTCTTCTTTACCTTTTCACCCCGAGTATGAGTATGAAAGGTTTGAAAAAATGATTGAATACATGAACAAATGAACACACAAATGGAATCTGAGTATAAATACTGTAACTATTCATTGCTTTTATAAACTTCAGGGTGTATTTTTTTTTTTTTTTTTTCTCTATGATTACTTGACAATTTTCTCTCTCCTTCTTGAGAGCCAGTTGGCTAAAAGAGGGAAGAAAGCTAAAGAACATATTTTCTTCTTTCCATCTCACATTCCCAAACTCTTGGCAACAAAAGAAAAACACTTGGTGTTCATAGGAGTTTAATGCAGAAGGCCAAAGTGTTTTCCTTTGGAGACACAACATATTGTACAATGGAACAGATTACTTTCGGAGACTAAGCAGGCGTTAGGCACCTTGGTGATTTTCTCTTCACTCAAGAGCTTTCTAAAAGGTCAGAGAGCCAAAGTCTGACAGCCTTGTAAGGGGAGATGGATCAAGAGAGACCTGAGGCTTCCCATTCTTCAGATACAATCATGAAGAATAAAAAGCCAACAAAGAAGAAAAAAGCAGACAAAGGATTATGACACCATGGGCTGCTCTCTGGCTCACTGAAAAAAGATACACATGAGTCAGACATCTGCACCAAGTCTTTTTTTTTTTTTTAATTTTTTTTTTTTTTATTATTTATGATAGTCACACAGAGAGAGAGAGAGAGGCAGAGACATAGGCAGAGGAAGAAACAGGCTCCATGCACCGGTAGCCTGACATGGGATTCGATCCCGGGTCTCCAGGATCGCGCCCTGGGCCAAAGGCAGGCGCCAAACCGCTGCGCCACCCAGGGATCCCCTGCACCAAGTCTTTGGGAAATGGAATTGGAGCTGGAAGTGAGAGCTTTTATTTTTATCATATATATTTATTAAAAATAATTAGCATATATTAATCTTTCAGTAAAAAATTGATTAGACTTTTTAAAAGGACTTGTGTGGTAGATAAAAAGAGGGGACACATATCCACGAGCCATGAATCAGTTAAGAGTATCAGGAAGGCTAAATCTAAAAGGAATAAAGATTTAAAATGTCTTTAAAAAAACTGTCCTTGGAATATGGACAATAACAAATGCTTGAAGCACATGGTATAATCTTAACCCTTTTATTCTGTTTTCTCTATCAGGGGAACAAATGTCAGGCTAGGAAAGGAGTAACAATGATCATAAAGGCACAGCTGGTAGGTAGTGAGATATGAAAAGAACCTCACAGTACTGAAAAATAATTCACTCTCTAGACTTAAATTCTGTGACAGAATGCTGAGAGCCCTTGGAAAAGCAATCATGGACTCTTTATGTAACATGAAGAAACAGGAAATAGAGGTGCCAGGCAAACAAAGACAGCAGAGTTTTTCCAAAAGATAGAGGAGGTTGATCCTGGGAAGTTACAGGCTGGTGAACTTGATGGCAATTCAAGGCAAAATTCTAATATAAATCTTTGTACAGATGATTTTAAACTCTTAGGAAAAAGAAGTCCTCATTGCTTCCTTATGAACACACATGTCAAAACAACTGAACTTTTGCAACAAGACCAATTGATTAGTAAGGACAGTTTATTCGATTCCTGCAAGATATTTCCCAATTTCTTATCAAGATAGAGAAATTTGGGCTAGGTTGTTATACATTTAGTTGGATTGTGGCTCAGTATCTGCTTCCAAAGGTAGGTGATTAATGGATCAGCATCCTTCCAGGAGAAGGTTACATTTGGTTGCTTTTTTAATTAAAAATGTTGATGATGGGACGCCTGGGTGGCTCAGTGGTTAAGCATCTGCTTTCAGCTCAGGGCATGATCCTGGAGTCCTGGGATCAAGTCCCAAATCGGGCTCACTGCATGGAACCTGCTTTTCCCTCTGCCTATGTCTCTGCCTCTCTCTCTCTCTCTTTGTGTCTCTCATGAATAAATAAATAAAATCTTTAAAAAAATGATGATGATGTGAAGATCAAGCTTACTAATTTTCTCAGAACTGGGAGGGTCATGTAATGAATCTGGATTTTAAAAGCCATTGCAGGTTGATTATTTAAAAGAAGCTAACAATGTGAAATTAAACACAGAATAAATGTGAAGTCCTGAATCTTGTTGTAAAAGATTAAATATATTTGTCTCTTAGCTTAACACATCATTTAAAAAAGAACTAGGGGTTTTAGTGGATAGGAAGATCATTAAGAGCTGATGGTGTGACTTAGCTGCATATAAACTAGTTTGGCCTGAGGTTATGTTCGTAAAAGCATAGTGTCCAGAGTAAGAAAGATATTTCTTCTCCTCTCTAATTTGGTTGGAATGTATCTCATATCTTGTATTTCACATCTGGGTAGCACATTTAAGGTTGTTGTTTTAAAACGAATCTGTTCAGAGAAAGTTCGCCAAATGATGTCTCTAAAAATGCAATGTCAAATGGGAAAGAATCAAAGGAACCGTGTATTATTTGGGGTTCTTTAGGGAAACAGCCAACATATAATGTGTTTATTATAGGAATTAATTGGCTCACGCACTTGTGAAGGATGAGAAGTCCCACAATTTTTTGCTCTTTGCAAGAGAACCAAAAAAGCTGGTGATGTAATTCAGTTTGAGTCCTGGGTCAGTTCTGATGTCCTAGGGAAGAAGATAGACATCTCTAGTTCAAGAAGATAGAAAATTCGCCCTTCCTTCACTTTTTGGTTCTGTTCAGTCCTCAACAGTTTAAATGATGCCCACTCACATTGATGAGTGTGTATCTTTTTTTTTGAAAAAATTATTGCTTTATTCATGAGAGACACACACACACACACACAGAGAGAGAGAGAGAGAGAGAGAGAGAGACATAGGCAGAGGGAGAAGGAGGCTCCCTCCGGGGAGCTCAATGCAGAACTCGATCCCAGAACCCTGGGATCATGCCCTGAGCCAAAGGCAGACACTCAACCACTGAACCACCCAGGCATCCCTGAGGGTGTATCTTTTTTTACTCAGTCTACTGAATCAAATGCTAATCTCTTTTAGAAACACCCTCGTAGTCACATCTAGAAATAACATTTTTACCAGCTATCTGAGCATCCCTTAGCCCAGTCAAGTTGACACAGAAGATTAGCCATCACAGATTGTTTTTAACCTGGAAAATAGAAGAGCTGGTGGAAAGGGAGGGTATTTCAGATATGTGAAAGGCTTTCCCAGGGAGAAAGAAGTAGGTTTACTTTTTCCTGACAGAAGGAAGAATGAGGATCACTGAGTAGAATAGACTTCAACTCAACTTACTCAAGATAAAGAACTTTATCCTGAATAAGGATAACTTTATAAGATGGACTAGGCTTCTTCCAAGTAGCAGCAAGCTCCATGTCACTTAAAATATTCTAGAAGAGCCTGGGTCACCATCTGTCAGGAATGTAACTGTGTATGTTTCTCCATTGAATGTGGTTGAATCATACAAAGCTTCTTTATTTTCTATGATATTTTCTAGGAACATACCTTGGGTGAAATATATACATAGCATATTCCAGAAAGCAGTATTTACCTAATCTGTGAACTCTACCTCCGGCCTGTCACCAAGAGACCTCAACTACTAGTTCTGACCCTACAGGTCCAAAGCTACTTTGAAGATTAAATTGTTTTTCAGTCAATCTATGTGAATCAAATTTATGTTGCTTGGTTTCTTAGGTTAGCAGAGAGTTAATTTCACCCTAAGAATAACTCTTTCTTGCCACTTTGTGATTTGAAGACCTGGGACAGAGTTTGGTTTTTCAAGTGCATACTTTTGAACTGAAAATCATTCTATTAAGTGATTTTCTCTTTTAACCTCCAGTACAGCCGTTCTCGGTGGTGAGTGGCTGATTGGCTCATGTTTGTGACAGGTTTACGTATCTTCCTTGGCAGGATGGACGGGCAGCATCGTCAATTCTGGTTGGTGCTATGTTCATTTTCTGTAATCTCTACTCTACTCCTGGCCCAGCTGTGCGATTGTTATATGCAAAGCGACCCGGAATTGGGCTGTCGCCATCTCACAGGAGGTAAAGTAAGCTAGATGCAGGGTAGGGACAAATGTCTTCAACAAGTATTGTGCCCTTAGAAAAAGGAATTGACCTTATTATATTCTGTTAGTCACAGTTTCTTCTTTTAAATAACTTCTCCTTACTTTTTTTGGATTAAAAGTGCTTCTGATGATAAATTCTAAAATTTTTCCAGAGCCAGCCTTTAGCTGATAAACTGAATCTGGTCGATCAAATAGGAACAGAGGTGCAAATATCGAGCTAGTATAAGACTCCCATAAGCTTTTTCATTTAATAAATACCCCTTTATCAGTTCTTTGGGGGGACATATAGCGATGTTGCCAGCTGAAAGCTTTCCTAAATTTTTGGCCACATCCTCTTTTGGTAGTTAACGTTTAAGGAAATTACACAGTAAATTGTTATTATAAGTTAGTCATTTATAAGAACAGACTTCATGGCAAAGATTGCTTCTTTTCTTCTGGTGTACTGGGCACTAACAGAATGTGAATCTTATGTTTCAGATATCTGGGCTATATGTGTGACCTCCTAGCAGACAAACCCTATCGCCCTCACTTCAAACCTCTCACTATTAAGTCCATCACTGTCAGTCCAGTTCCTTTTTTTAACAAACAGAGAAATGGATGTCGTCCTTACTGTGATGTATTGATTGGAGAAACTAAAATATATACAACCTGTGCAGATTTTGAACGAATGAAGTAAGTCATGATACTTTTCTTCACTTCTTGTAAATTGCTCAATTCCTGTGTAAGTTGGATCATATTCTTCCTGTGAGAACTACATTACTGTGACATGGCTGGTACTAAAAAAAAAAAAAAAAAGTTAAGCGTAGGTTGTAATTACAGAAAAGCACAACTAAATAGAGCGATGCTATAGCTCCCTCTCAAATGGAGATACCAGCTAAGGGACTGACATGAGCTGTAATGAGGATGAAGACAGTAATGGGGACAGAGGACCTGCACATTTAAGAAAGAGGTGACCTTGATGAGATTTGGTGAGGATGAGGGAAGAATCAGGGATGAATGAAGTTTCTGAGTGAGCAAGTAGGTAGACAGTGATGTAATTAAAGACGTTATAGAATCCACAAATAAAAAGCAGGTGCCAGTGGCAGGTGGCTGAAGGGGTAGTGTGGAGAGAAGCAAGTGGATGGTAACATAAAATGAAGTTAGTTTGGAATAGATTGAATTTGGGGATTGGTATCCAAGATCCTCATAGACCATGGCATTGCAATTTCTATACTGATCTGAGTTGGATATTTTTGTTCCCTCTGTCCCTGCTTTTACTATTAATTTAAGTTAGGAAATGACAAATACATCAGGGCTAGGTATATTTGAGGGTTATGAGAGCTGCAAAGTAGGGATGGCTGTCAATTTATCTGGAAATCCAGATAGGACAGAGATAGAGAGGACCTAGCATTAGACCCATACAATCCCACAACAGAACCAGTTTGCACCCATGGCTGTACTCCTGACTCTGCTCAGATAAGAAATGGTTCTTGGGTCCAGGCTTGGAAAACAGGTCCTTGGCCAGAGCCACAGAGGATTATACCTATGTGATTATACAAGATTAGACTCTTTCAATGTATATTTGTGTCTCTGTTTAAAGAGAATATCGTGTCCAAGATGGAAAAATCTTTATTCCCTTGAGCATCACTGTGCAAGGAGACGTGGTTGTTTCCATGTATCACTTGAGGTCAACCATCGGGAGCCGGCTACAGGCTAAGGTATGGTTTCAGGAAGAATCATGGCATAAATTCTTCTGAGCCTTTAATAAGACTATTTTATTTTATTTTATTATTTAAAGTAAGCTCTATGCCGAGTGTGGAGCTTGAACCCCAAGATCAAGAGTCACGTGCCTTACCGGCTGATCTAGCCAGGCATCCCTTAGTATAAGGAATATTTTAGAGTCTTTTCTCTGCATCACTTTGAGTTTGAATGATTTACAGTTTTAGTATTAGAAAGAGTCTTTAAAGATTACTTATGCCCATTTCCCTGATTTTATAGGCAGTGAGACTCAGAGAGGTTGTGATTTGTCTGGTTTTTGGCATGATAACTTTGCCAGAAGCTGACAGCCCTAGAACTTCTAGCAAACCTTTCTCTTTAGAAGCTTGTGCCCTTTTTATAGTGTTCCATCTGGATCAGTGTGAGAGGAGATATTTCTGTTAAGGATGTGGGGTTAAGTAATTATATTTTTTCAATTTTTTTATTACAATAAGATTCACATAACATAAAATTCACTTTTAGTGTATATAGTACAATTATGTTTAGCATTTTTAAAAGGTTATGCAGCACTACTATATAATTCCAGAACATCTTTGTCATCCCAAAAAGGAACTCTATACTTATTAGTGGCCACTGCTCAATCCCCTCTTCCATCCTCTGAGCAAACACTAATCTACTTTCTGTTTCTATAGATTTGCCTATTTTGGACATTTCATATAAATGGAATTATACAATATGTGGTCCTTTGTGACTGGCTTCTTTCACTTAGCAGAATGTTTCTGAAATTCATCCATGTTGTATCATGTATTAGTGCTTCATTCCTTTATATGGCCAATTAATATTCCATTATGGCTATATCACCTTTCATTAATCTCTTCATTAGTTGATAGACATTTGGGTCTTGCCTCTTTTTGGATATTATGATTAATTTTATAAGTAATTGTATTTTAATTCATCAAATATTTGCTAAATGCATGCTTTGTGCCAGTTATTGCCTTAGGAGTTTAGGACAAACAAGAATAAGACTGGGTTCCTGCCCTTAGGGAGCTCAGCCTAGCAGGAGAAATTCACCACATGTCCGAATATCCATGATCACAGTAGAGATAGGATGAGATGCTATAGTGGGAATGATTCATTTTAGCCAGTGGTGGCTACAGAAAGGCTACAGAGAGGATATGACCTTGTAAGGTGGCCCTTGAAGGTTGAGTTCATCAGGTTGGAGCAGAGGCATCCTGGGTAGAAGGAATGGAATGAGCCAAAGTATGGCAATGTGCAGCAACATGGGACATTAGGGGAAGAGGAAATGGCTTACCAAAGCAGAGCTCGTGGAAAAGAGGCTGGAAATGACTCTAAGCTATTTCTAAATGGGAAGGTTATTTAGTATTTATAGTAAACAAAGGCTCAAATGTCAAAACAGTTGAAGGTGCACAGCTCCCCAAAATACAATCTTTTGATCCAGTTCCCTTTTCACTGGCTGATTGTAATATGCTTCTCTCATGTATTTTTAGGTGACCAACACCCAGATATTCCAGCTTCAGTTTCATACTGGATTCATACCACTGGAAACCACAGTTTTAAAGTTCACCAAGTGAGTTCTGCATGGATGGAACACCCCTTTCAATACAAGCAGCTGTGAAATGCTGGGAGCCAAGTGCCCAAGGCTCATTGGCTCTTTGCTGCAGCATCCCCTGGAATCCTGTGGTACAAGACTGTTAAGAGTATAGCTTAGCAGCACAGAGAGCCTGGCTGCATTTGGAACTTGCAATTGGGTATAATTTGTTTTGAACAATAATGGATCAAAGACTTCAAATAGAAAGGACTGAAGGATCATATGAGGGAACAAGACTGGACAAAGTGGAAACAAAGTATCAATACCATTACCCTTTGCATCTGTATATCCCTTTGTGTTTCTCAACAGGGATGGCAGTTTAATCTGTGGTATGATATGAGCAATGACCCTTAAGACAGGATGCCAGGCCATAGCACTGAAGCAGGGTAACCTTCTATCCCAGATGGTGAACCTTAGTTGCATTATTATGGTGTGGTCCAGGGAGCTCAGAGGGATGGCTGAAGCCAGGGAGATAGGATGAGGGTAGGGGTAGACATTCAGGAGCTCAGGGTGGCAGCTGGGGCCTATTTCATTAAGTTGACAATTGATTTGGCCTTGCCCATGCATACTGCGTGGATCTATCAGCCCTCCTTCTAGAATGCTTTATTTCTTTCCTTTTTTTTTTTTTTTTTAAAGATTTTATTTATTTATTGATGAGAGACACTCACAGAGAGAGGCAGAGACATAGGCAGAGGGAGATGCAGGCTCCTTGCAGGGAGCCCGATGTGAGACTCGATCCTAGGACCCCAGGATCACGCCCTGGGCCAAAGGGAGATGCTCAACTGCTTAGCCACCCAGGCGTCCCTAGAATGCTTTCATACACAGTAGTATCCAAATTCTTTGGGCTTTATTCTCCTTTTTCTCTACATGAGGAAAACAGGCTCAGAACAGTAAAGTAACTTAACTGGTTAATGATTGCTTTCTCCCTAGGAATGAGTCTCAGGGTTAACCTGAATCAACCTACAATGGTTTCTGTGCTGAACATCCTACTGATTTCATTGTTTTTACGAATCTTATTCTTTTAAATTCCCGTGTAGGCCTGAGCTGGATGCATGTGATGTACCAGAAAAATATCCTCAGCTATTTCAGGTGACTCTAGATGTAGAACTACAGACTCACGACAAAGTGATAGACTTAACCCCACCATGGGAACATTACTGCACAAAAGATGTCAATCCCAGCATTCTCTTCTCTTCTCACCAGGAGCATCAAGATACTCTGGTGTTAGGAGGTATGAGTCCCCTGCTGGTTTTGTTTTCAGGACAAAGCCTCTGTGTTAGTTATCACTTTGACTTATTTCCTATATTTTCATTGATGCCACATGGCTTTTTGTCTTGCAGGACAGGCTCCAATAGACGTCCCTCCAGACAACCCCAGGCATTTTGGGCAAGGTGGCTTCTTTTCCTCTCTCTGTTGGCAAGGTACTTCCAAGCACTTCTCTGAGTTACATGGTTAGATCCTTAAGTCATGTGGTTCTTCTATAAACATGGTTAGTTCTCAAAGCAGTCTCAAAGAGAACAACACTTAGAAGTCATCCTTGTCCCTCCTTATTTCTTTCACACCCTCCGTGCTCATTCCTTTTACAAATCAGGCAATTTGAAATTACTTCCCTATTTCCAACTCCATGGGTGCTCTTAGACTAATGTAAAAAAAAAACATTTTAAGCCAAATTCTACCTTTTGTCTCTGTGCTGTTTTGGATCCCATCTTTCCTGGATTTATGAATAAGCATGATATTTTCTAGGATTTCTCTTTATGATGCCAACACACGAATTAATAAAGGACTCTGTCTCCTACCCTTGTGTACATATTCTGAAAATATAAAATCTGGCATTTCCCCTAGAGGGCTCTCACCACTAACAGGGCAGATCTAAACTTCCCCTGGTGCAGAAAAGGGGAACACTTTGCCCATATGTCTCTTCTACGTGCTTTAACAGCCATGGCAGAAATTGGGCTCAATCATGGTATCCTTTTCTGCCAAACCTGGGGTTGTTTTTAGAATATTTCCAATGTAAAATTTGAGACTGCTGCCATTAGTAGACTGGCATTGGCATTCTGTCCATATACATTTGCCTCCTTGCTGTAGAGTTTGCTGAGGTTAACTGCAAGATCCAATGCAGAATTGAATTGCAAGGACTTTCTCTAAGAAAGGGGTAGGAAAATAGCTTTGGCAATGCTCTGGTTAACATTCTTTTGATTGACCTTTCTCTGCTATGTGAACATAAGATGGTATTCTCATTGTCTATGAAGTTTTCCACATTTGGTGAAAAAAAAAAAACTTCACAGAATTCCTTTGAATTAAAAGCCTTACTCTCAGAATTTCCTACTGAGAAATGAGACCAATAACAAAAAATTTGGAAAGCCCAGCAAAACCTAGACAGCAGGTAGACTTCCCAATTCCTCCCAGTAACAAGCTCCCCGTATCTTACCTTCCTCACATAAAGGCTTTTAATAAAACTTCACTTTTTCCTCCACACTGACATTGTAGTAAGTAATTTAGAAATCATTCCTGTTAGGCTCTGAAATAGGTTTTAGCACAAATGCACAGCTTCTTATCTGAACCCCACAGAACCAGAAGTATTTAGGAATTGCAAAAGTTTTTGAATTTTAGAAAGATGATAGGGTACATAAATTGTATATTACTCAGCATCCCCCAGCAGCATCTCAGACAACTTGTAATGGAACATATTAATGTTTCTGTAGTGAAACATATGAAAAGAATAATACCGGGTGAGATAAATGAAGATTATAAATACTTTCACATCCGTTCTGGTTAGATTTTTCCATCAGCTGAATTTCTTCCAAACTTAGGGAAACCTTCCCCTTTTCATAACTTTATGTATTTCAGAATTAGGGATTAGGGATGTGGATCTGTACTTGATTTGAAATGGGGGTATACTTGACATTAAATAACAAAATTCCCTTGTAGGATCTGTCTCAAGGAGGGCCTGGTAAGTCCCTCACCAGCCTCTCCATTCCTTCCCCAGAACAGGCTTCTTCCCTGCTGCCCATCTTATGCTGAAATGGTCTCCTTTCAGGTTGGTATAAGGACCATCCTGGATGGAGCCTCTTGTCAGTTCACTTGTTAGGTGTGTGTGTGGTTTGCTTCCACTCCAGATTGTGGGAGGAAAGACTTGCTTTTGGCTGCAGGCCTGGAAAAGAAAAGACAGTGAGAGGAGTTGGCAAAGGATTAGGAAATAACACGGTTGTTTTTTTTTTTTTTCTCAACAAAGTGCCTAACATAGCACCTGGAAGATAATAATCATAATCATAAACACTCAAGTGCTACTTAATATTTATCTGATACTTTCTGTATGTCATTTCATGTAATTTTTACAGCAGCTAGCTGAGTTAGGTTTCTTTGTTACCCCATTCTGCTGAGAAGGAAACCAAGACACAGAGGAGAAGTAAAGGAATTTTCTCAATGTCACAGAACCAGTAGGTAGTAGAGCTGGGATTCAAACCCAGGCTATCTGGCTCCATAGTTCGTCCTCTTCCCCATTATGCTATATTGCCCCTCAGATGCTCAACAAAGGGCAATTGGATGCAATGTGAAATACGGCAAGTTTTCTATTAATAAGGATCTAAAGGCAGCATTTGCTCAGGGCTGCTCCTTCCCTCTTTCTGGAGTTACATACTAATTCTAACTCACAGAAATCAGTAATGCTGTGGCCAGTAACCAACCCTTTATCTTTGCCTTCCTTAGATCAGAAATCAGAAAAATCATTCTGTGAAGAGGATCATGCTGCCTTAGTGAATCCAGAAAGTGAGCAGTCGGACGATGAACTTCTGACCCTTTCCAGTCCACATGGCAGTTCCAGTTGTGACAAACAACAGGGAGCTAAAAAGCCCAGCAAAAAGCAGCAGGAGCCAGCTGCGCCTCCACCCCCACCACCTGAGGATGTGGACCTTCTGGGCCTTGAAGGGTCTGCAGTGAGTAAGAACTTCTCTCCGCCAGTGGCTCCTCCCACCAATTCTGAACTGCTGAGTGACCTGTTTGGGGCTGGAGCCGCAGCTGGGCCTGCCCAGGCTGGCCAGTCAGGGGTGGAAGACATGTTTCATCCAAGTGGACCTGCGTCTGCCCAGTCGACACCACGCCGATCTGCCACATCCACCTCTGCATCTCCGACCCTAAGAGTGGGAGAAGGTGATTTTTTCCGTGTTGCACTGTACCTCTCAGTTTTGAATTGTAAATTTTGGGCCAAGCAGGCACAACTGAACTTTCCTAGTAAGCTAGACTTTTCTGGTCTCCCTGAAAGTCTTTTAGAGGTCTCTATCTTCAGTTAAACTGAGAACCCAAGAGGAAATAGAAATGTTGTCTGTTTTGGTAGGACAGTGTAAGAGTCAATATTTGAGCTCTTCATCTTTTCTTTGTTTTTTTTCTCCTCAAAGCTTCAATCCCTGAGCTGCTTCAGTTACGTTTGCTTGGAGATGTAGATTGATGAATTATTACTAATCATAATAGCTAATATTTAAGGAGTACTTACTGTTTGCCTAATATGAAATTTAACACTGAACATGGATTCAGTTATTACAAAAACCTGGTAATTAGGTGCTCTTATTGTCCCAATTTTTATAGTTAAGGAAACGGAGGCATAGGGCCAAATTAGTGGCATACATTTATACAGCTAGTAAGTGCTGGGGCCAGGGTCCAGAACTGGGCCATTTCACTTGAGAGCTCTCTCTTTAGTTTTCCTGTAATGTTTCCTGGAATTGTAATTTTCTGAATACACTTTGATTATGCAGAGAAGTACTTGCTTACCTCAAGATACATTTAAGGGACATATGCTAGTTGACTATATACAGCTGACTATAGTAGAGCAGTTATCACCCATGTGGTTCAGCTTCATTTTGCTCATTGCTACAGATTCCACCTATGATCATCCACAGTTTTTTGAAATTTGTAAGACACTGTAGGTGGGTAAGCATTTGAGCTGCCCCTTATTACCATCACCATTATCCAAGATGACATCACATTAGGAAGAGTAAAGAGAAATGTCTCCACTCTCCACTCATATGGTAACCTTTGGGGACTTTCTTTCCCAAGCAAATCCTCTGGTTCTCGGAAGGCTAGGCTCTGAAGTGGTCTTGATTTATAGCCTTCAACTGAAGGCATTATTTGTAAGAGTGAGCCTTAACATCATAGAATGTGGATATTGAGGCTCAAGCTCCTACATTCGGGATTGATGGAGTCACTGTGGTACCCAGGTCCCCTGAAATCCAGGCTGTTTCCTCTATCCTTGGCTTCCTTTTACCCAGTTCTATTATCTGACAGGGAGAGACTGAGAATCAGTTGAAGTATTTTTTTTATGAAAGGCAACAGAAGCCCTAAGAAATGATACAATATTAGTTTTACTGTACTGTTGCTGGAGACCTCAGCTGCTCGCTTTGTTCTAGTCTTCTTAGTACATCCACAGACTTTTCCTCACTTCACTAAATCTGCATCTGGTTTCTAGCAAGTTATCAAGGGGTGGTGTTTTGAGAAAGCATTTGAGTTGTGCATAGCAACATTCATTTTTCCTCTTTCTAACTTTAAAGTGAACCAGAAACCACTAAAAACACAAAACGAAGCAAAACCTGATCAGTGTGGTTTTCTACTGTTCACTTTGATAGCGGAGCTACCCCACCTAGTATTTGTCCACTAATGTATTCAGTAGGAGCACAGTTTATTCATTGAGCATCTCTTTTGGCCCAAGTATGGTTTTGCTAGTCATTTATAGAGGGCCCAAGAGGTCCTCATTTATAGTGTTTACAGATCATCCAGTGGATAAATCTACAGTCCTCCTTTGTCCACAGAAATAGGATTATTCTGTACAGTCAAATCCTTAGGTTCCATCATTGGCCTGGGGGACGTTTTAAGGATGGGATGGGCTGTGGGGCAGCTCAGGAGGCAGACTTCATCCCCATTTTTCAAGTATTTGGTCTAATGCCTGCCTATAGTGACAACTCTTCAATATTTACTTAATGAATGAACTCACAGGACAAAGAGACACGTTTTTCATTTGGTTGCCTAGGTGCCACCTTTGACCCATTTGGAGCCCCTTCTAAACCATCAGGTCAAGACTTGCTGGGCTCTTTTCTGACCACATCCAGTGCTTCCAGTGACCCCTTTCTTCAGCCTACAAGAAGTCCTTCACCTACAGTGCATGGTAAGAACGTATTTTAGTTAATTAATTAATTTTTAAAAGATATTATTTATTAATTTTAGAGAGAGAGAGTGTGTGAGCAGGGAGAGGGGCAGAGGGGGGAGAGAATCTGAAGCAGACTCTTTGCTGAGAGCAGAGCCCCATATGGGGCTTGATCTCATGACTGCAAGATCATAGCCTGAGCTGAAACCAACAATTGGACACTTAGCCAACTGAGCCACCCAAGTGCCCCATAAGAATGTATTTTATATTGTGTTCAGTGGAACATCATTTTCCACAAGACACTAATAGGTCCTCATATATAAAAGCATCCTGTAGGTGATTTGTTTTGTTTGGGAAAAGCTACATAATGCATCTCCCTTTTGGAAATCAAAAATTACAGTAACATATTAAATGCTCTGGATTGTCTTGAGCACAGGAAATGTGGCTAGTCTGATTTGAACTGCTCTCTAGATATTAAATATATGACAAATTTCAGAACTTAATACAAAAAAGATTGTAAAATATCTCATTAGTATATTTATATTGATCCCTTAAGGTAATATTTTGAATGCATAGGATTAAATAAAATATATTAAAATTATTTCCACCAGTGGTTTTTTTTTTTTTTTGCCTTATTTGATGTGACCACTAGAAAATTAAAAATTACATATGAGGACCACTTTATATTTCTATATTAGAGACTTAGGTTATATGGAAAGAATAGTAATTATCCATTTGTTCAGTACAAAGGGTATCATTTAGGTAACACTGATTAAAACTGGAGCTTTGTAGTGGAGAACAAATGATTTCAAGCTAGAGAATTATAGCTTATTCTCACTGCTGAAGTCTACTGAACATTACTGGCCTCAGTCTGCAGGGTGAGGTATTGTTGAAGGCACCCTGAGCTCACCAGGTGAATGCAGTCTAGTCATCATCAGGTTGACTTCTTGGAAGCCAAGCAAATGCAAACAAAGGATAGTTGTACAACATTGGCCAAATTCTGAAAATGAGAACTCATTCAAAGAAAAACTTTTATGGGTGATTTCCAATTGGTCTTAAATGTCAAACTATTTAAAGTGGGGTCATAGGACAACATACAAGAAATTCACCTCTCACCTTGAGTAGTGGCCCCTGAAGAGAATCTCCTGATTGGAAGTTAATTACTTTGGGAAGAAAGATGCAGGGATAGGGGTTAAAGCTGTCGTTTCTGCTCACTCGGCATGGAAGCCAGAGTCATCAAAATGGCCTATGTAGCCCATGTGCTCTCATGCACTCCAGTGCTGTGACCTCATATCCTCTCCCTCTTGCTCCTCCATTCTAGCCATACTGGCCTCTTGCTGTTGTACTGGCTGTCTTCTCTTCCCCAGGCATTGGCATGACTAACTCCTTCACCTCCTTTGATCTTTGCTCCCCTGGCACCTTCTCAGTGAGGTCTCCAACTGCTTCACTTCATATTATAACTCATCTCCATGCCCTTACTCTAGATTTTTCTTTCCATTGTATTTATCAACTCAATAATTTATGTGTTATGTATTCAGCAAAAGTTTACTCTACCAATGTGTATTCTTCTAATACATCTGATTCTCTATAGCTGAACATTTCTTTCAAATTCTACATTTGGAATTTTGAGAGGGGTCAGAATGATCTCTCTTCAAATGGCAGTTAGTTTTGAGTGATAGTGAACTATGACACCAGCATGGTAAATGATGTATATAGTTAGTGCTCAATACATGCTCTGCTTGACTCATCATTCTTCGTTCAGTCACAGCAGAAGATAAAACAAAATTTCAGTTCTAAGCTGATCATGGCTCTCATACACTTATTAATACCAACTAAAGGCAAATGGAGTTTAAGTTTCTTTTTACCTTTTCTTATTGGCTACTGACTGTGCTATATGTAGAGGTAGGACACACAAAAATAAGATTTTTCAGGTCTTCAAGGAACTAATTCAAAGTGTGGATGGAAGTAAAATATGGGTAAGCCAATATTCCTTCTGGAAGACAAACAGACAGTATATGGGTTTTACCCACTGTAATGTAAATAACCATAGATGAAGGCACGAAAATATCAGTGTTGCAGAATGTTGGGAGAACTTAGAAGGGGAGATGAATCACTTGGGACCCACTTGGTACAGGTCATGCAGGCTTCATGGAAGGGACAGTGTTTTTCTGTGTGAACTCAAGAAAGCAGGTTCTCAGTTACTTTGTTATGATTCTTTTTCTTCCCATTTGCAGCTTCTAGTACACCTGCTGTGAACATTCAGCCAGATGTTTCAGGAGGTTGGGATTGGCATACCAAACCAGGTAAAAGTCAACTGGTTATTTTTGTGCACATTTAGCCAATTGCTAAAGCATAATCCTTCACCCAAGCTATCATGAGTACCTGCAGAGTATTATAGCCCACCTAGGTAATTTCCTAAAGACTGACCTTCTGGTGGAGCTTTTCATATTGTCTTTGATGACATGGTAGTAGTGTGTTTTATTATACATTATTTAACTATTCACAGTTTCATTTGCTGCATGTCTGTTTTCACAATAGAATTAGATAACATCTGGGTATGTAGCTGACTCAACCACTTAGAAACGTGCAGATTTTTTTTATAAGCCTGACCCTCCATTTTTCAATCCGTAAAACAGAGTTAATAATCTTGTCTCACACAGTTGTATAAGTGAAACAGCTTATATGAAGTTTTCTGGCATAGAGTAGGTACTGAATAATCTGCATAGTCTTTCTTAACAAGGGATTTGTTTTAGGGTTGAATTTGTCTGTAATAAATAAATTCTCTTTGTCATGGCTAATATGATAGTTCTTGAGAGCCATCTTGTATGACTGCATTTCCAGTACAGTGCAAGTTAACACACACGCTCATACATATATGCACACGTGAGCATGCGTACACACATACACACATTATATGCTTATCACAGCAACTTTTTGAAGCAGTTACTATTTCCTTGTTTAACCAATTAAAAAATATTGAAGCTCAGAAAAATCAAGCAACATGTCAAGTTACTCAGTTAGGAAATGGCAGAGCCAGAATTCAGATCCAGTCCTGACTTCAAATCTCATTGGAAAGAATGAAGTCAGGTGATATGAGACGTAAACACTGGACATAATAGTTTACAGGGATGGCCAGGAAATGACATATGCCTTCTCTGTTCCCTGTTCCTTCTCCAGCCCACTATTGCTTAAGTCAGGGAAATATGGTCTGGTAACTTCTAACATATTTGCAGACCCTATCCTAATTTGCTATTGGAGGCAAGATGAGCAGTAGCTCTGGATTTCTGAATTTCAGAATTCAGCCTTGGACAACTAACTCATTTTCAATGATTTTATCCGTTTCAGGAGGTTTTGGTGTAGGAAGCAAGTCAGCTGCCACAAGCCCAACAGGATCCTCACATGGCACACCCACCCATCAGAACAAACCGCAGACTCTGGATCCTTTTGCTGACCTTGGGACACTAGGTATGAACTCAGCAGGTTAAGATATAAATAGCACTTATTTTGGCTACAAAGCCTTACATCTAATCTCTGGTATTACAATAAGCTGGTATTGTTACGTGGGAAAATACATACTAAAATAGTATATTCTTAAGCAATACTCTAAAATTTGAGATTGGCTTTAAAAAAAGAAAACAGGCTTCAAACACTGAGTTGGAATTAACCCCTAATAAACCGTTTCTCCAATGCATTATTTTGGATTAGTAACATAAGTATAGTTAGAACCTTCAGGAGCACCTAATAACAGAGTTTAGCAAAGGTAAGGGACATGTAGGGAAATGCTGAGAAATGATGCTAGTCAAGATAGATTTGTGCCATATGGGGCCCGCTGTGCGCAGGCCTTCCTGTGATGGCACCCCTGGGATCCTCACGTCAACATCCCTCTTCTCTCCACTGACTACAGCGCTCTTTGGTCAGTTTGTAAAATTCCATACAGAAAAAAGAGTCTGTATATTATTTTCAAAATGCCTTTCATCATATGTTAATCACTGTTGTAGGATAAGTATTCCATGAGCAAGTCATTTTGGAAGCACTAAGTTTAGTGAACATTGATTATTGCAAAAACTTCTATGCATAACCGTTCATTGTGATGTTCCCCAAAGGATGTAGTTTGCAGGGTTCTCAAATTATGTTACCAAGGAACCTTTTTTTCAAGGAACAGTTTGTTGGACTAGCATGTCATAAAACTTTTTTTTTTTTTCCTTTCTCCTTCCTCCTCTGGGCAGTGTGGAGTTAAATAAGGATAGGGTGTTCCTCACCTAAAGCTTCGAATTGGCCATGCTGATAGTTTAGGTTCTCAAGAGAACCCTTCTGAGTCTTTAGAGCCAAATCATCTATAGGGAATGAGAGCATGACTCCATTATTGCCAGTAATTGTGTCAGAATCTTGACCTTCCATCATACACTCTTTAGAATTCTTTTTAAGAATTCTCAAAATGATTTTTCTTTCCTTTCTTTTCCTTCTTAGTATAAGCTTCAAATTTTAAAATCATAACATCAGGTGAAATTCTGCTTCAAATAAAATCTTACTCACTGTTCATTTTTTGTCCATTCCACAACTATTTGCTAAGTGCCTTCTGTTTTTTAACATTGTGTTAGTAAAAACCAAACAAACAAAACCAAAACAAAATTCCTGCCTTCCTGAATCCTATATTCTAGAAGGGGAAAGAAATAGTAAATGAACAAATGTATGATAATAGTATCAGTTAATAAAAAATAGCAATGTTATTTTAGGTCCTCTACCTGTATCATTTTATTTAATCTCCTCAATAATCTTTCGAAATAGGGACTGGTATCCTCATTTTGCAGACGAGGAAACTGGGGCACAGAGGATTAAGTCACACACCCGAGTCACATGGTTTCACACCCTGAAGCTCCAGAGCTCACACTTACAAGCCCCATCTTAAGCGCATGGGAAAAAAAAGCAGAGAGCATGTGAGTGATGGATGGCCTGGGGTGTTATTTTAGGTATTAGGTGGTTAGGAAAGACCTCTCTAAAGAGGTGATCTTTATAGAAAGTTCTTTTTATTTTTTTATTTTTATTTTTAAATTTTTTTTTAAAATTTATTTATGATAGTCACAGAGAGAGAGAGAGAGAGGCAGAGACACAGGCAGAGGGAGAAGCAGGCTCCATGCACCGGGAGCCCGACGTGGGATTCGATCCCGAGTCTCCAGGATTGCGCCCTGGGCCAAAGGCAGGCGCCAAACCGCTGCGCCACCCAGGGATCCCAGAAAGTTCTTTTTAAAAATCCAGCATCATATCCTGCATTTAGTTGTCATGTCCTTTTAGACACCTGTAATCTGGAATCATTCCTTTATATATATATTTTTTCCTTTTATGATATTGATCCTTGAAGGATATATAGACTAGTTGAGAAAGTCTCAGTTTGGGTTTGATGTTAACTTTGATCACTGGCTTTAGGGGCTGTCTGCCAGGTTTCTTCATTACAAAGTTACCATTTTTTCTCTTTGTAATTGATGAATAATCTGGAGATAATTTGAGACTATCCTATCTGAGAATATCCGATTCTCCATCTGATTTAGCTACTGGTTTTAGCAGTCATTAATAATTCTTGCCTGGAGCAGTTATTACTATGATGGTGACAAAACTGTGATTTTTCTGATTCTGCCCTTCTTTTTGCATATATTAATTGGCATTCACTTTTTTTTTTTTTAAAAAAAGAATCTCTTTTTCTTTCTGTCTCTCATCAGAATGGACTAATATATTCTTTTTTTGATTCGCTATTGTCATTACTTTCTGTAATGTTCACATCTCAGATTTGGTTTGGTTTGTGAAAGTTCCTTTTTTTTTTTTTGCTTCTGTGCCCTTTTCACTTGTGTTCATCAGTTTTTGAGATCCTTCTTTCTTTATGGCACAACGAAATGTTCTTTGCTTGTTTTGAAATGTCTGTTCCCCAGTCCTAAAACCAGTCATTCTCCAAGAAATCTTTATCCATTTTTGTAAAGAATGGCATTTGGAAACCAAGGTCTGTGTGCTAAGGGTGTTCACTGATACTGGAGTGGGTGTCACTGCTCTGCCTTTCAGGAGACAGAGAGGGGAGATGAGCAGGTATAACTATATATAAAATCCCATCCAGTCACAGGGATTTTCTGTGCTTTGCCCTGTTCCACATGTGTGTCTTCCATTGCCCTGGATCTCAACAGCATTAACTGTCATACAACAAGAATAATTTCAGAGTAGCTACACCCATATCACTGCAACAACAAACCTGCTGGGTAGGAGTTCTTTGTCAGTTTTGAAAGATAGTAATTCTTACAACTGCTGGGAAAACTGGCTTCCTACATTTCTTCATTTTTCAGGTCACATAACTTAGGAAAGTGAAGTGACTTTCCTCAAGCCTTATACACTGAACCAGGTGTATAAGCAAAGGGAAGAAGAATTTTTGACACCTTGGCAATTGCTTTGAGGATTAAAATTAAACTTCTAAATTACATATCTGCAATTCAGAAAAGACAAAAGACAGTGTCCTTCTCCTAACGGTATTTTCACATTCAACAATTCTGATATGAACACCAATGCCTTAGTTCCTCCCATAGACAGTCTGATCTAATTGGTCTGGCTGTGGCCTGAGTATAGGGAGTTTTAAAAGCTCCCCAGGTGATTGTAAAGCACGACCAAGCCTGATAACCACTGCTTTAGCTTTTAATGAGGATAGCAGTGGCCTCTGGGTTTAGCTGCTGCTTTGCATTTTTGTCAGTTCCCTGCTTCAGTAGCATTAAAAATTAAATTTCTGAACATGGTAGAGAATATTCTGGAAGAGTAGGCATCAGAAAGTCCTGCAATGTTGATGAGCCCCTTGTGAGCAGGATCAGCATTTGCCTTTTCACCATTATGTCTGCAGCCTAGCATATGAAAGATGCTCAATAGTGTTTTATAAATGAATGAATAAGGCTGGCTAATGGTTTATCTATCTTATTAATTCTTTCAAAGAACCAACTCCTGGTTTTGTAATGAATGAATAAATAACAGTGTAATGGGAATATGGAAGCTTTTATTTTATTTTATTTTGTTTTGTTTTATTTTATTTAGTTTTTAGGCTTTTCCATATTTATTGAATTTAATATATATATTCTGAAGACAATATATATCTATCTATATCTATCTATATATATATTCAGAAGACAATAGTAAGGAGCCTCACACTGTAAAATGAAATCCCAGTGCAGAATGAATACCCCGCCTAAGGTGTATATTGATGTGCTGTTGGCAGTTGGGCCCAGAGGCTCATGAAAGAGGCTTCGTGCTCTGAGTTACATATTGACAAGGGGCAATGCCAAGCCTCAGACCTTCCATCATTACCTTTTCCTATTAACAAGTATTTATTGAGCCTTTATCATGTACTGGTGTATACTGGTCATATGAATTTACATTGTATTATAATATATAATGTCTCTTAATTCACTTAATTCAGGGTTTGTGAAATATTTTCATATAGCCTTTGTGTCTTTATTATATACCTGTGATATAGATGTGGTTCTGGTTTTACAAATGAGGAAACTGAAGCTCAGTGAGTTGAAGTTTTTCACTGAGCTTCAGAAGAGGTAGGATTCTCTATAGATCATATTCTCAGTGCTGCATTTCCAGCGCCCAGCAGAGTAAATGGGACACAGATACCCTGTAAATACTGATGAATAAACGGATGGATGGATGAATAAATGTGTGCATAAATGGGTGAAAAAACTGAGACTCAAAGTCAGATTGACTCCAATTCCCAATGTCCATAATACAGCATTCCCAGTGGGGAAGGCAGAAGGAGTCCTAGATGAGAATAAGGGAAAGATTTATAGAAAGAAGAAACAGTAAGGGATAAATTGTAGTGACAGGCTCAGAGATTTGGGGAGGAATTCAGGATTATGGGTGCAAAAAATGAGCATGACATTTGGAGGTAGGATGCCTATAGTTAAGTCCCAGCACCACTAACTAGCTGTGCCATCATGGGCACATGTGGAAACTTCTCAGAGTTTTGGATTTCCTCATTTTCAAGGTGGGGTCAGCATGAAAAAAATGGTCAACATCACTTGGTAGCAGGGAAATATAAATCAAAACCACAATGAGATACCACCTCACAGCAGTCAGAATAGCTAAAATTGACAACTCAGGAAAACAGATGTTAGTGAGGATGTGGAGAAAGGGGAGCCTTCTTACATTGTTGGTGGGAATGCAAACTAGTGCAGCCACTCTGAAAGACAGTATGGAAGTTTCTCAAGAAGTTAAAAATAGGGCAGCCTGTGTGGCTCAGTGGTTTAGTGCTGCCTTCGGCCCAGGGTATGATCCTGGAGACCCAGGATCGAGTCCCACATCGGGCTCTCTACATGGAGCCTGCTATTCCCTCTACCTGTGTCTCTGCCTTCTCTCTCTCTCTGTGTCTCTCATGAATAAATAAATAAAATCTTAAAAAAAAAAAAGTTAAAAATAGAGCTACCCTACAACCCAGTGATTCACTACTAGGTATTTATCCAAAGGATACAAACAGTGATTTGAAGGGCCACACGCATCCAATGTTTATTGCAGCAATGTCCACAATAACTAAACTATGGAGAGAACCCAGATGTCCATAGACAGATAAATCGATAAAGAAGATGTGGTGTATATATACAATAGAATATTACTCAGCCATCAAAAGGAATGAAATCTTCCCATTTACAATGACATTGATGGAACCTAGAGAGTATTATGTTAACTGAAAAAAGTCAGTCAAAAAAGACAAATATCATATGATTTCATTCATATGTGGAATTTAAGAAACAAATCAGATGAACATAGGGGAAGGGAAGGAAAAATAAGATGAAAGCAAAGAGGGAGACAAACCATAAGAGACTCTTAACTATAGGAAATAAACTGAGGATTGCTGGATGGGTGGGGAACCTGGGTGATGGGCATTAAGAAGGACATTTGATGTAATGAGCACTGAATGTTATATGCAACTGATGAATCACTAAATTCTACCTATGAAACTAATAATACACTACATGTTAATGAAATTCAATTTAAAATAAAAATATATGTACATACATACATACACTACTTATGGATTAAAAACATAAAAATAATAAAGTGGGGTCATAGTACTACCTACCTCCTTAAGAGTGTTGTATAGACTGAAGACAGTAATATACACAAACATATTTTGTACATAAATATTAGTTATTTTATTATCACTCTTACTTTGGATTTGGTGCATGGAAGGCTTCCTCGAGATCACTACATTCCAGTTTCTCATTTTGCTTCCTTAAACAAAGCCACAACTGGCTTTTGTATTTTGGAAAGAGCCCAGCATGTATGGAGTGAATACTTAAAAGTTTGGAGATGGTGGAATCAGAATTCTACTTAAATTCCCAGCACAGAGTAATAATCATTTTTTTAAAGCTTGAGTAAGATAATTTGCCTGGTTGAAAGTTGTGTTTGCTTTCCTGCAATGAAATGCAAGAAGTGTGAAATTGAAACCTACTTCTGAAATTTCAAAATATCTTTGTTTACTCTTGGGTACTAATCACGTTTGTACTTACAACAAACAATGATTAATCTTGATCATTGACTTTTAAGTCATACCTTAATGAGTGAGCATATTTGTTTTATTCTCTATTCTTGTCTTTTGGTAGTTTTTCTTCCAGTGAAAAAATAGAATGTGCTTAGAAGGTAGGAAGGAGGGAGATGGCACAGAGGGAAAAGCCAGGGCTCTTCAGGCTTGGAGTCAAAGACTTGGATTCAAATCCCAGTTCTGCCACTTGTTGGCTCTGAGTCTTGGAGTAAATCACTTAACTGCTCTGAACTGCAGTTTGCTTATCTGAAGAAAATGATGGGGCTATTAATACATACCTCAAAATGTCAATGTGGAGATTAAAGGAAATATATACCTGTAATTTCTCTATTAGGAAGGTTCATTGTGCTATTAGTCAAGGTAATTTCCGCTCAAGCCACTGAAAACAGTAACTTGGGACACAGGAATTAGAGGCTACTCAAAATAGCAGTCCTACCCTCTCTCTATTTGTGTTTCTGTAGGTAGTTCTTCATTTGCCAGCAAACCCACCACACCAACTGGATTGGGTGGAGGATTTCCACCTCTCAGCTCACCACAGAAAGCGTCTCCCCAGCCCATGGGTGGAGGGTGGCAGCAGGGAGGCGGCTACAGCTGGCAGCAGACACCATCTAAGCCACAGGCTGGCATCCCCCACTCCTCTCCTCAGAACCGGCCCAACTACAACGTGAGCTTCTCAGCCATGCCTGGGGGGCAGAATGAACGTGGGAAAGGATCAACTAATTTGGGTAAGGATGATGGTGTGTAGCCTGACCAGAGGGTAGCCTGTATTGTCATACTACCTGTATGTGTGTACATCTGAAGAAGGAGACTGAAAACAATTCCAGTGTTTTCTGAATCAGTCTTATAGTTGTAGAGGCACACCATGATCCCTACTTCCCACTCTGTGCCTGAAGCACCTGGGTTTACCATGCTCATAACACTTTAATCATTTTGTGACTACTAGTTCACTTGTCTGTCTCCATACTGAGACCAGATGGAGAGCAGGGACTGTGGCATATTATCATTAGCCCCTAGCTTAGTGCTTGGCATGTAGTAGGCATTAAGTGAATACCGAATCAATGTGAATGGAGGGGTGGCTGGTTCTTGGAAGCTGTTATTCCTTTGGAAAAAGGAGTAGAAGAGACAGGTTGGGAACCTTGCAAGCACTGGTCATATTTGAATCCTGATTAGAGGAGTGTGTACATCCTGGACATTTAGTCTTGCTTATGCTCTGGTTGGTGGATGTTTCTGAGATCATTGGGTTTTCTATGATGGTTTTTATCCTCTCGTCTGAGGAGAAAGTTAAAAGAACACAAACAAAATGGGCCAACAGCTAAAGCTGGCTAGAGGATACTGTAGATAGGACTCTTTCTTTTTTTGAATGAGATTCTTGATAACAAGTAAAAAATAATGTATTTTGCCTAGTTAGGGATGGTTAAATTTGAGTTTATTAAATGGCCTGTTATAATGTATTACATTTCAATTGATTTGCTCGTACTCAAGAACTAAATGTATAAGGACATGGTAAGGAAACAGGCCTTTCGATGGACCAAGGAAAAGGAAATTCTACTTTTTCTAGTAACTGTAGCTCTGCCACTTATTCCAAGCAGTTTCATGTATTATTTCATATAATCTTCAAAACCAAACCCATGTCGTAGACAGAAAATCTATGACAGAAATAAATAGTAATTTCTTAAGTTTGTACAGCTTGTTAGTGACAAAAGCAAGATTAAAACCCAGACAATGTGGCTTCAGAACCCCTTCTCATAACTGTCACACCCCTTCACATAACTGTCTTCTCAAGACAACAACATAATGGATTTTTTTTTCATATATAACATCATGTTTGTTCTTTGGTTAGCAGTGGATATTGCTTGGACAATTCCATAGAGTCTTGTAGCTTCTCTTCCATTTTTATTTTGAGTAGGGTCTTTAGTCAGCAGATATTTATGGACCATCTTCAGTAAGAAAACATTGGGGATTACAACAGTGAACAAGACAGACAAAATCCCTCATCTCAGAGTACTTAAATTTTAGTGTGTGCATGTGTGAGAGTGTGTGTTCAGAACGTCTTATAGTATAGAGACGGCAAATGGGTTTCAATTCACATGCCACCTTTGGTGGATGAGTACTGACAGTGTGGATTTCTGTGTTTTGGTTCTATTCTGTTTTAATTTAATAAACATTTAAGTAGTAAGGCACTATTCGAAACACTTTAAAATGTTAATGTACCAATTCTCACAAGAACCCTATGAGGTAAGTAAGTATTGTTAACACTATCCCTGTTTTACAGATGAGAAAATTGAGGCATGCAGATGATTAAGTGACTTGGCCCAAGGTCACATTGCCAATAAGTGGCAGAGCTGTAACTTAAGCCTGGAGAGTCCAGCTCCAGAGACTTTGCTCTTTGCCACCATGCTAGGCTGCTTCTTTAAACACTAAGAAAGATTGTGAGGCTACAGCCAGACTTGGTGAATAAGAGCACTGTAAGGGACTAAACTGTCAGCTGGGTGTGGGCAGGAAAGTGGTGGCATCTGTGCAAGTACCAAAACCCAGGTGTTATTCCCATCACTGATACTAACTAGTTGTCTGACTGGGGTGAGTGGGGTGGGAGGCATAATGAGTATCCTCAGCTGTAAAAAGGTGACACAATGGGAAAGGTGTTATAGAGTTGGATTTAGTCTAACAATCTGGCCTGGAGTTCTAGCTTTGCCACGGATATGGTTTATGATTCTGGGCAAATCTCTTAGGTTCTCTAGACCTCATTTTCCTCATCTGTTAAATGGGCATGACAGTCTCATACCCTATTCATTTGTTAATATAAGGACTAAGAGGATTAATGCATGTGAAAGCACCTAAGTGCTATGAGGTGATATGATTTTATGTTTAAGAGTAAAAATTATAATGATTTTTCAAAAACTGTATTGCAGAAGGGAAACAAAAAGCAGCTGACTTTGAAGACCTACTTTCTGGTCAAGGTTTCAATGCACACAAAGACAAAAAGGGGCCTCGAACAATAGCTGAGATGAGAAAGGAGGAAATGGCTAAGGAAATGGATCCTGAGAAATTAAAGGTGAGTGAGCCCCCCCCATTGTGATTATTCTGTGTGACAAAGTCATGTGACAAGGTCATGGGTATGGAGCATCAGTGTTCCTGTTTCCTGGCTTCCTCACTGCTTCCCTCCACTTTCAACCAAAGCAGTTCTACTTTTATCTGTTTTTATTCTAGAAGTCTAGGTAAGATTAGATTTGGGGAAAAAATATTTCCCCATTAAAAAGAAATTGTAAACCAGATACTCCAGTTTAGCTTGGAAATAAAAGGATGGTTATGTGGATGAATTGTGTGAGGTAGTGAAGGAAGGGTTTGTAAAAGATCAAGAGAATTGGAATGTTTCTCACAGATGGAGAGATTGAATTCCTACGTGACAAAATTCTAAATATGCTGACCCACTAGAACAAACTGGGAGATGGGGCTCTGATCTTGTTACTGCATTAAAAGATCTCCAAAACCAGGATTAGCACAGCCAGTCCATCTTACACATTTTAAAGAAATGTAACATATTTCCAGACAGATTTGAACATTTGTTAAAAATATATAGATTCTTAGAAACTCTTTTGAGTACTCTTTGAGGATCCTTTGTTTGTATGTGCCTTTTATTTCATGTAACACCACAGGGGTTTCATATACCTTCCACAACTCTGTGTTCCATCTTGATAACTTTTGTTCATTAGGCAAACTCTGAAAGTTTTCTATGAAAGAAAGTAGTTTATGCTTGGTTATTTAGCTATACAGAATATTTAGTTGCTTGGGAGAGCAGCCATCATTACCTTGCCTAAACCATTCATTTACCAACAAATACCCACAGAGCAGCTATTATGTGCTCAATGCTGGTGTGTTCTTACAAATCCTTCAACTTTATCACCTCATTGGTTCAAACTATGAGCATTCATAGAACTTCTTGGATAATTCATTTTTGAGCTCTGTTTTGAACCAGGCATGTTATTTGGCTCCTGAGTTACACTGATATAAAAGAAATGGTACCTTTTCTCAGACAACTCTGCCTAATGGCAAGGAAGGACAAACACACAGGTGATTATGATAAGGTATCACACATATTATGATAGAAACATGTTTAAGGGATTATCCCAGAGAAATTTGTTCTTTTTTTCAAGGAGTATTTATTTAGTGTCTGTGTGCTAGACACTGCACTAGACAGAGGCAGATAGCAGAGACCAAAGTAGACATGGGGTATGCTGCCATAGAGTTCATGCTTTAGGAGTGAGATTAACTCTGGGGTGGGGCATAGAGGAAGGAATTCAAGCTCTCAAAGGTGAACAGTATGAAATTCATGAGCAGGCTTTAAAAGGACGATGAAGGGTCAACCAGAAAGACAAGTTAGGAGTTGGATGGGGAAAATGATCCCAGGCAGAGGAAACGGCATGGCTGTATGCACAGAGTCCTAAGTAGTTGATGTTGCTCTGGGTTCCAAAGTCTTGGTGGGGACCTTGGGGACTTGAAAACATTTGAATTTCCTAATTCTCTGTGCATTTACAGATTTTGGAATGGATTGAAGGCAAAGAGAGAAATATCAGAGCACTTCTGTCCACAATGCACACTGTGCTGTGGGCTGGGGAGACCAAATGGAAACCAGTTGGCATGGCAGACCTGGTAACACCAGAACAGGTGAAAAAGGTGTACAGGAGGGCTGTGCTGGTGGTACACCCAGATAAAGTGAGTATAACTTGCCCTATCAGGTTGCTTCTGCCATCCTCATTCTATTGGTTTCTGACCATGTATTAAAACATTATATTCTCAACTTGCTGGTTACTAGGCTATTTAAATGATAAAATAAAGTCCATGGGCTAACATCAAGTATTTAAACAAATAGTTTGCTTTATGAAGCAAGAGAAATTAAACTATATATTACAATAATAGGATGAGAGGGCTTTACTTAAGTGTATGATTTACCATGGACTAATTTTCAGGGAACAGATTTAAATTGTGTCCTGGTTTAAAATAGTAAGGATGGGCTAAGAACCGGACAGAGGAAAATTTTTCTCCTGTAGAGATATAGCAGTATGTTTAGTCACAATTATGGGGGAAAAGCTTTAGAATGTAGTTGGCAAAATTGGTGTGAATCAACAAAGTGTTCAAAATGCGGGATCCCTGGGTGGCGCAGCGGTTTGGCGCCTGCCTTTGGCCCAGGGCACGATCCTGGAGACCCGGGATCGAATCCCATGTCGGGCTCCCGGTGCATGGAGCCTGCCTCTCCCTCGGCCTATGTCTCTGCCCCTCTCTCTCTCTCTCTGTGTGTGACTATCATAAATAAATAAAAATTAAAAAAAAAAAAAAATGGAACTAAACTTGTCATTATATCAATTGTGCCAGTTTATGTTTGCATTGAAGTACATACACATATACATGCTCTGCAATGTCAGAAACTACTGCATGGCACGACTGAAATCATAACACGTGGAAACCTCTTAGATAAAAGTGAGTCGCCTTGCTGTCATATAGACAAACTAGGTGTTATTTATCCCTGTCCTGTTATGTGAGGCTATGGTTGAAATGCCACTTGGGAACACATGTTTGAATTTGATATATTTCATTTTCATTTCTCCATACATTTTGTGACTAGTCTGAAGAGAAGACTTAATAAGAAACAATGTATTCCAGTGAATCAAAACAGAAAAAGAAATAGGAGCCTAGAAAAATACACAAACTCTACACCTGTGTTGTGGGTCTAGGAGTTTAGAAATACAATCAGTTATAGATAAGCTATCATGAGCCTTTGTCAATTAGTAGATAATTCTGGAGAATGGGTGCATCTTTTGCTGCTCGTTAAGTGCTCTATATCCACTCATTCATGGATTACTATTACTGCATATGAATCCCTAAGGGGAGGGAGTATTGGGGAGGTCATAGTAATTAGGATCATATAGATTGAGCTATAAAAAGAGAAATGGGCTAATAGAAAAACATTTCAATTACTCAGAGCCCACATATTAGCTGTGAAAATTGCAATACAAATAAAATTTTGGTCCGCAGTATCTAATGTTTTTTTTTTTTTTTTTTTTTTTGCTTTTGCTTCTTCTATAGGCTACGGGGCAACCCTATGAACAATATGCAAAGATGATTTTCATGGAGCTCAATGATGCCTGGTCTGAATTTGAAAATCAAGGTCAAAAACCCTTGTATTAATTCGTGAGCTTTTCCACCTCCACTGCAGACCTGTGCTAATGCTTAGTGTGCATCACAATTCTGAAGTTTTCACAGGTGAACCAAAAAACTCCAGTAACATGTATCCAGTACTAAACTGTTAAATTACTCGTGAATTAATTCCTCATTGATAAGGAACGTGGATGTTTGTTTCCCCAAGTCCCCACCATAAAAAGTCCAAAGCAAGGGAAGGAACTTTTAGTGAGATGAACTTGTGGAGTTACAACATTCCAGCCTGCCCTTTGGGGAGCTGACTCAGCATTTTGTGGGGAAAACAGAGGCCACCAAAGGCATAACACCCATCTCATTGTCTGAGAACAGGATTAATGAGCAAAAGCTATGATAATTGGATTTACATGATGGATTTTAACTAATGGCTTTTAGATTTTATTGGAAAGATGTAATTTGAGCCATGGCTTTACATACATTCTAGGAACACAACCACCAAGTATTTTATTTTTATGGAAATTTACAATGGTCTTTAGCATAATACTGTATACTTCTTTTGGTCAAGAGGACTAAGTGGTGTAAAAGAACTTGAATTGTGGGAAGCGATTGTATTACAATGCAGCAATTGCCAACTCTTCCTAGATAAGCTAAAAGTTAGTGGAAATGCTGACTGAAGAAAACAGTGACTCTGGAGATAGAAATCTTTGCTCCTGTTCAGAAAGTTGGGCTTCTCCCTACCTTTCCCTTTAGAAAACTGTGGTTGCTTAGAGAACATGTCTTAATGACGTAACTTCAACTCTAAACCTGATTTGAAAGAAACTTACAATGTTGTCATTAGGCTTCATACGCTTCCTTTTGCTTAGTCAAGAAAATGTTCTTAGCTGGAAATGGGTTGTGAAGCAGTTTGGGACAGTCACAGTGTAAGTGTATTAGGAGTCTCTGTCCTCTAGGTTTGTGAGCGGTTGCTGTGAGAGGGTAGCAAATCCACACTCAACACGAGTAATGAGGTAGGCACAGTTGCGGCAGGAGAGCTGGGCTCACCTTCCCACCCGAGTCCGATGGCTTGTCCAGATTTGCCTAGAGGAACCGTGTTCTCCTCCCACATGTTGAAACTGGATCCCTTGGATTATTACAGTGGGGGTTATTTTTTCAGAGTAGCCGGGGGCCCACAGGAACAGCATTCACACAGGGACATCTGTGAAAGCAAAGCAAGAAGGAAACCTTTGCAGACTTCACACTGGTTGGATTTCAGTTCAGTGTTTTGGCTGTTTCTCATCTTGAGGGGTCAGCACTTGCTGTCCCGTGACTTCAGGAAGTTTCTCTGGGGGTGCACATACACGATGTGCATAGTAAATATATGCAAAGCAGACGGCAAAAAGATTTCCATGCTAATGTTAAAAGGTTCATGCTCAATATTGTGAAAAGCTTTCAAAAGTTGTTTTTAAAAGACAATCATTTTTCTGTTTCTATTTTAATTTTCTTGTGGCAAACTGTACCAGAAAAGCAGCATGTCAAAAATACTTTGTTCTGTATAGAACTAACTCTTTCTTTCCTGCTTGCTCACTTTCTTGCTTTCTTTCTCTCTCCTTCCTTTTTTTGTTATGTTTGTTATTTATTTTACCCTTTACTGACAATGTCAAACTCACCAAAAATATTCTCTTTTTAAATATACAGCTGTAAACTGTTCAAGGTAACCATAACAAACTAGGTGTTATTTATTAACGTATTATGAAATAATGTTTGATCCAGTATGTGCTTGTCTTATTTAAAATTGGAATGTGAGACATGTTGCTGTGACCTGGGTTTTTTTTTTTTTTTCTCATTCACATTTGTAGATATTGTGTGAACCACAGTATATAATGATAATATTAAAAGGCTATTATGTGAATGTCACGTACATTTTGAAATGATAGAACTATATTAGCTTTGTATCATGTTTGGGTAATTCATCAATGTTCACAGTTTAAAACATCATTAAATATTATGTAATTAGCAATGAGAAAGAATCTTACCTAACTTATTAAATTTGGGATTTCCCTCATCTTTTTCCAGATACATTATAATTCTGGGCCCTATTTATCTCAAAACTCTTAATATATGCAGACCAACAGGTTTTTGCATTCCTTTTAAATATCTGGTTGTGACAAAGCTTGTTGTTGATCAGATTCACTGTTTCATTCATGTTTATTGTAATATATTTTTTGTTTTGTAAATATGTTACACACAACAAAATGTGATTGGTCTAAAATATTTGTAATGTATATTAAAAGGCTCAAAAATATTTGTAGAAACCTAAGTTATTTTTGCACTTGTAGGAATATAATGACAAGTTTGAGTTGTATCTTCTGACATGATTCACTTTTAAGAAAAGTTACGGGAAAAGAATATGAAAAGCATTTAATACATTTGCACCAAATTGTAATCTGAGAGGATTTCTAGATGTATACTTTAACCACCTCCAAACCACTCTTTCCCTACACACACACACACACACACACACACACACACACTTTTGTTTGATCATGCTACCTAAATACTATGTTTTAAAAGGAATCAGCATAGAAATCCTGGTCTCCTAGATAGAATATTAATGGATTTTCAAAGCTACATTTGTATGCTGAGGCAAAGGGATTCATCCTGGGAGTCTGGAAGTTTGTCATAGAATACAGATATAGCCGACCTATGAGAAATATGCGGATTAGGGTTTCTGAACCCCCACAGTCAAAAATCCATGTATAACTTTTGACTCCCCCAAAACTTAACTCTTAAGAGCCTACTGTTGACCAGGAGCCTTACTGAGAACATAAAGTCAATTGACACACATTTTGTATATATATGTATATAATACAGTATAATGTATAATATTTTATATTACAGAATACTGTATTCATATAATAAAATAAGCTAGAGAAAGGAAAACGACAAGGAAGAGAAAATACATTTACAGTCCTGTGTTGTATTTATTGAAAAAAATCCACGTATAAATGGACCTGTACAGTTCAAACCTGAATTTTTTGAGGGTCAACTGTATTTTAGTTCTTTAAGGATAGAAGCAGCATGTTCATTTGGAAGCATATGCTGCAAATCAAAAAGCATTTGAATCATCCCTCTGCTGTCTCTGTCTGGAAGAATGTTCAAGTTGGATCCTCGTGCTGCTGATGAAACCCCATTGTGAAAGGAGTGAACACAAATGTTGAATTTCAGAAACAAAAAAAAAAAAAAAGAAAAAAGAAACAGTTATCACAGCAACAGGACAGTTTCCCTGCTGGAAACATCTATGGGGGAATTTAGGTCAAGTAAATAGGTCTTGGTTGTTCTAAAGATAAACCATGGTGTTTGCCTTAACGGTACAGTATTGGTTTGAGACCAGAAGACTGCGTTTAAATCCTGGTTTTTCTACTTAAGGACTGTCCTATTCGACAAGTTGCTTAAACTAAAGCTTAATTTTACCACTTGTACAATAGAGAGAATTGTGGCCACCCTGCAATGGAGGCATTAGGGACTGTACAGAAACTGCTATCAAGTGAGTACTCATGACACAGGAGCTGTTGTCATTGTTACTGAGAGTCTGTAGGATGAAGTAGATCACTGCAGGTCAGTATTGGGGCTGGAATTACTCCAAAACTTTGGGTTACGGGGAGTGAATAACATAAATAGAAGAAAGCTTCAAAAGAAACTTGTGCCTTGGCCCTTATTTCTGTATCCATGGAACTCCAGAGATCTGCCTGCGTAATGTGGCAGAGATTTGAACCGTAGGCTCTGTGAAGGGATGGCTGTGTGAAAAGTGGTTGTGAGTCAGGGAGAGAAACTAATGTTAACTCATTTCAGTGGGGGCATCACCCTTGGATTTAACTTAAGCCCTGACTTGAGAGCGACCTTGGTACAGACAGATGCCACTGCATCTATCTTGCATGTACGATCCTAGGTGTTATTATATACATTTGTTTTCTTATTTCATTCTCAAAAAGTTCTTAGAGGCAGGTTTTGTAAATCCTGCCTCAGGAAATGGAAGCCTGGAGATGTTTACCCAGACTTCGGGTATGAAGCTAGATCTTTCTGTAGGATACTACAGAGTAGGATGGTACTATGGATGGTGAACTTGCTAATTTTTTTTTTAAAGATTTTATGTATTTATTCATGAGAGACACACAGAGAGAGGCAGAGACAGGCAGAGGGAGAAGCAGGCTCCCTGTGGGGTTAGGACCCCTGGATCACGACCTGAGTCAGCCAGATGCTCCGCCACTGAGCCACCCAGGTGCCCCTGAACTTACTAATTTTTGTTAATTCAACCAATATTTTGTGTAAACTGTATGCAAGATACCAATAGATATGTAAGGGAAAATCAGAATGACCAAATCTGCCCTGTAACACCTAAGAGGTTGCTGTTCTAAATACTACAACAGATTTATAGGGAGTAGTATAAGTGCTGATTGTCAAGTTCACCAGTTTTGGATTTTATCTCAGCTTCTCTACTCACTAGTGACTATTTGAGCCTCAGTTTTCCCATCTGTAAGATGGAGATAATACAACCCAGTTCACAGTGTGAGGCAACTGAATCAAGGAGAGAATATAAGAGTTTATCTAAAGTGGTTCACTGAAGTCCTAGGCAGCGTGAGGGAGGACATGGGTCTTACACATCCAACTCCAGGCTAGGTTTCAACTCCTAAGGTTTTACTTTCTTTTTGGGTAGCCCTTTTATTCTTGAGGAAACATGGAATGGGTAAGTGAGAGAACAAATTTTCAGTGCAACATCTGGCAAAGGGAAAGCAGATTTTCTCAGGAGATGGTTAAAGCCTCTGGAAAGATGCTGTCTCTTTAGAGTGTTTAGTAAACTGGAGAGGACAGATGGTGTGAATTACTGCAATTTTGTGAATTATAAGAAGTATATGTCTGATCATTTGGATGACCAAAATATATTTCTTACATATATTTGGTCTTCATCACAATTCCTGGCTCACAGCTCCCCAGAGCCTTGGAATTTCCTTTAGTGTAGAGAATGATGAAGATGTTTTTTTGTTATGTTAATGAGGTGACTTTTGGAAAGCAGCTAAGGATCTGGGCTGGTTGCCAATGGAGCCAACCACATTTTTTAAGGGGGTTGGTACTTTTGGTCCTACCCCTGACCCCCAGGGTGGTGGGGAGGAGCTGGAGGTTGAATCATTCACCAATGCCTAGATTTAATTGATTGTGCCTATGTAATGAAGCCTCCGTAAAACCCCAGAAGGACAGGGCTCAGAGAGCTTCCAGTTGGTGAACACCTGGAGACATGGACGGAGAAGCTCTCCTGAGAGGGTGGAAGCTCAGTGCCCTTTCTGCACACCTTGCCCTATCTGTTTCTTCCATCTGGCTGTTTCTGAGTTATAATCGTTTATAATAAACTAGTGATCTGGTAAGCAAAATGTTTCTTTGAGTTCTGTGAACTGCTCTAGCAAATTAAACATGAGGAGGAGGAGGTCCTGGGAACCTCTGATTTATAGCCAGTCCATCAGAAGTACATGTAACAACCTGGACTTAACAACAGCATCTCAAGTCCAAGGTAGGTCAGAAGCAATAGGTAATGACCTGCCTTATGACTTGGGACGGAAGGTGAGAGGTGCAGAGTCTTATAGGATTAAACCCTCAACCTGTGGAATTTGATGCTATCTCTAGGTAGAGAGTATCAGAATTGAACTGAATTGTAGGACACCCTGCTGGTGTCCAAGAATTGCTTGGTGTTGTATGGGAAGCTTCCCTACTCACCCCCCTAACCCTCCCAACCCCCGCCACACACACACACTTAGAAATTAGGTCCAGGAACCGAATTTAGAGATAAATACTGTCTCTGCATTTTTCTGATTCCAGACATTACCCTTGAGCCAGCATCTCATCTATTTGCTTCTTATTCCCTTCCAGTTTCTTACAGCTAAGCCTACTCAGATCAAGTTGCACCTCTGAAGTAATGTCACTTTCCTCCAAAATCACTTCCCTTGTGTGGGCCTGGCCTCAGGCTGACTTGGAAGGCTCCAGCAAACCTTTATATACGGCTTTTCAGGCACTTGCTGGGTGCCTAGAAATAGGGAAGTGGGGAGATTTGACCCTATAGAAAATCCTCATCAATTAAGGGGGGAAAGTCTAAACTTTCTAATGAGAGCAGTTTGGCAGTATGGTAAGGGAGCCAAAAAGGACAGGCTTCCAGTGTATGGCTGATAGGCGGTTCCCCCTGAATGCTTTAACAGATATTAGGAAGGGTGTGATACAGAAAAGAGGGAAAAAGACGTTCTCAACGATCTTGAGTAGATTGCAGGCTACAAAGCAGAGCGCAGTGTAATTCTGGATCTTCAAGGGTCTACAGTGAGCCAAGTATTAGCAACACAATGTTTTTTTTTTGTTTTTTTGTTTTTTTTTTTTTTGCAACACAATGTTTTTAATAAGTGTACCTCCATCTCTGAGGAGAAATGGAAGGGGCTAGAAAAATAAATTCACAGGTAAGCATGTATTGAGACAATAATAAACTCATTGTACAGTTTTGAGAAAGTAAAGTGAATGGGGATCCTGAAAGGTGGTGGTGGTGAGAATTTGTACTTCTCACGCAGCCAGGGGAACCCCTTTGTCTTTCCGTCCCTTTGAAATATAAGAAAAAGCAATAGAAAAGGGGCAGTAGTTCTCAGCTACAATGAGGCATAAGTGACCTGTAATCCAACCTCCAAAAAGCTGGCAAGTCCTACCTTTTCTGAGCCTCTTTCCATAAAGGTAAAATAAAGCACTTGGATCAAATGGCTCTTAAGGTCTCTTTCAGATTGGCCCCACCAAGACAATACTCTGTATTCCTGTGAGGAAAGGTAAGTACCAAATGGCCCCCTGACGTTTAAATTGGCCTTGGTTACCTGCAGACTTTGAGGTCCTAAGGTGTAAGACTAATACATATTTAGGGTTCCTGAAAGCGTACCGCAAAGCTGGGGCTCGGTGGCGCTGGACCCGTACAGGGTTGGCTGCGCTGGAGGGTCTTGGCCTGCGCACCCAGGGGACCGGGAGGAGCAGAGGCCCCAACCGACGGATTGAAGGACTGAGCGTGGGGCAGGTTCGGGGATTACGCGTAGGGCTCAGGATCTAGAAGGAGGGGCCTCTGGGGGCAAGGTCGGTTCACGCGCTGAGAGTGGGTGTCCAGGCCAAGCCCCGACCGGGATCACGGGGTGGGGCGGAGCCCTGCAAGCTGGAGGCGGCGTACGGACGAGCTGGGCGGGGCTCTGCGTGGCCCGGGCGGGGCTCTGCGTGGTGGGAGTGAGCTTGGGACCCGCAGGGATCCCGCTCTGAGCCGAGGAGGAGAGGCGGCCGGGACCAGCAGGGCGGGGCTCTGAGTGGCGAGGCGGGATCGAGACCCCAGCGGCGGGGCTGTGCAAGGTTGGAGGGAACTTGGGACCCACAGCGTCTGGCAGGGGCGGGGCTCTGCGTGGAGGGTCTTGGACTAGGAGGGGCGGGGCTCCGGGTGGCGGGGCGGGCCCGGGACCGGTGGGGGCGGAGCTCCGGGGGCGGGGCGGATCGGGGCGGGGCTCTGCCGGGAGGGGCGGGGCGGATCGGGACTGGAGGGGGCGGAGCTCCGGGGGGCGGGGCGGGGAAGATCGAGAAGGCGGGGGCGGGGCTCCAGGGGCGGGGCGGGGCGGGGCGGATCGGGGTGGGGCTCTGGTTGGCCGAGCTGGGAGGATCGGGACCGGCGGGGGCGGAGCTCCGGGGGGCGGGGCGGATCGGGGCGGGGCTCTGCCGGGAAGGCGGGGAGGATCGGGACAGGCGGGGGCGGGGTTTCGGGGACGGGGCGGGGCGGATCGGGGCGGGGCTCTGGTTGGCCGAGCTGGGAGGATCGGACCGGCGGGGGCGGGGCTGCGTGGAGGGGCGGGCCCGGGCCCGGCGGTGCGGTGCTGGGCCGGGTCTGGGCCGGGTGTGGGCGGCAGCCGGGCCGTGGCAGGAAGCCGGAAGCAGCCGCGGCCCCAGCTCGGGAGACATGGCGGGTGTTAAAGGTATATGGGTGGCCGCCCAGCTCGCGGCTCCTGCGGTGGGGTGAGCCTCCGTCCCGGGCTAAGCCTGGAGCTGCGCCTGAGCGCGTGGGCGGGGACCGGCTTCCCCCGGGCCGGGGCGCTCCCGTCTCGGCTCGCCCGCGGGGTGCGGGTGGACCCGCAGGTTCTCACGCCCTAGCCCGGCTGTCTGGGGCCGTCCGGGCGGGGCCGGGAGCAGTGCCTGCCTGGGACGCCGGGCCACCCCGGAGCATCACCTCCCGGCTCCTCAGTTCCTCGGAGCGGCCCCCGCCCCCACCCCTGCCGAGTTTCAGACCGCCTGGGTCTCTTTCCACTTCCTGACGTGTCCACCCTGACGCCTCTCCTCCTCCCTCCTGTAGCTCTGCAGTTTCCCATTTCCTCCGGAGCAGCCATTGTCTCGAGTCTCCTCGGCCTCGGGGCTCTTAATCCTCCCGGTACTGATCTTTTTTCCAGTTGAGCAGAGTTGACTGCAGGCGACGGAAAGGCCGCAGGAACTGCTGTATTTCTCGTAATTTGGGGTGTAGAAGAGGTGCAGTGTTATCGCTACTTTAGTGTTTATCTGTGGACAGACAAGGAGGAGTGTTTGTACCGTGTGTGTTTTTTTGACTGGGGCAGTTCCGCAAGGGGATGCCGAGAACACCAGTTCCCTGACTTGCTCGCCTGTAGAGAAAGGGGAGATGGCAGCGGCGGGAGAGGCTATTGGAAGGTTCCTGTTATTTTGGTGGGAAACCGTTATATCTCTAATGTTTGGTTAGAGTAGTATAACTTGTTCCTATCTTGGAATTACTGTCCTCTTTGGAATTTGTACCCAAGAATCTTCCCAGTTAATCAGCATCTGCTCTAAACATGTATAGACTGTATCTGCATGCATGTGCGTGCACTCTGAAATTTATGTGAGTATGTGAGCTGTTAGCCGCAGACACATTTTGTCATTATTTATGGCTGACTTTTATATCGGTTTAGTAAACACGATTTACTTGGACATTGTGTTAACATGTGTCCGGTTGGACGTTGTGCTACACGTGTCCAGTGTGTAGCATGTCCCTCTGAAGCCGGTGCAGAAAACAGATGACGTGTAGTATCTCAGCACTGGACTGTGCTGTTTAGTCATGCCCCCCAAAACTATCAAATAATAATAAGGTTATGTGTGAATGTGTTAGAAATCATGATGTGGTAAAAAGGAAGATAGACTATGAAATGGCAAAGGACTAAAGGAAAGGGGAACTGTTTTACAGATAGTTCCCCTTTTATTGAGGGACTACTGTATACCTGTGGCTTGGGATAAAAAGATAAAAGCAACTTTGGGGTGACAGAACTGGAAATAATTATATTACTGTTGAAGTCTTCAACAGTGCTTAGATAACAAGAGCAGCAGAGAGATGGTGTTGTGGATTGAATTGAATCCCTCAAGAGATTAATGATCAAGTTCTAAGTCCCCACTACCTGTGAATGTGACCTGATTTGGGAAGAGGGTCTGGCAGATGTTATCAAGTTAAGATGATACTGCATTAGAGCGTGCCCTAATGCAATGACTGGTGTCCTTATAAAAAAAGGAAATTTGCATGGAGGGCTATAGGGACAACACCATAGGGAAAGAGAGGCCAAAATTGGAATGATGCAGGTAGAAGCCAAGAAGCACCAAAGACTGCCAGTGACCACCAGGAGTTAAGAAAAAACAAGGAAAGATTCTTGCCTTAGAGCCTTCAGAGGAAGCATGGCCCTGCCCACACCTTGATTAGAGATGCCAAGCCTCCAGAACTGTGAGAAAATAAACTTTGGTGGTTCTAAAGGGTCCACGGTATAGTACACTGTTAACAGCAGCCCCAGGAAACTAACACAAATGGAATTCCTTAACCTTGCTCCTGGGAGAAAAAGGACTGCTTTCACAAAAGAGGCAATTTTGCACTGCATCAAATCTAAAAAGATCAGTCAGGTAAAGCCTTACTGAGGATGGAGCAAGGACAGAGTTTTTGCCAAGTGGAGAGAACATGTTCCCAGAACACTGATAGGCTGTGGAAGCAGCTGTGAAGGGGTGACACCAGCTTCGTTTATTGGAGAGATCACTGTCTGCTATGTGGATTGGAAGGGTCACGGTTGGAGGCAGGTGTGAGATGGTGAGGGCCTGCACCAGGGCAGTAGCGCAGGGTTCAAGAGAAGAGGGTGGTCGTCTCACTCCTTTAGGGATTCCCTGGATCCTGGAAAGTGCAAGATCGAGATGCCAGCAGATTCAGGGGCTGATGAATGTCTGCTTCCTGATTCATAGATAGCCATCGTCTTCTCACTGTGCCCTCATGTGGCAGAGGGCAAGGGAGCTCTGGGGTCCCATTGATGAGAGCCCTGATCCCATCCAGGAGGGCCCCGCCTTCATGACCTAATCACTCCCAGAAGCTTTACAGACCGTCACATTGCCAGTAGGGTTTAACATGAATCTGATGAGGGGACACACTCATTCAGCCTATAGCAGTAGGTTTGAGTGACATCTGGGAGGAGTCACTTTGCCTTGCTGATTTTTCTCGAAGATAGAGTGTGATGATAGTGTTGGTTGTTCTTTCAAGATGGAACTTAAAGGGGAGAAAGTGTGTTTGGAAGGACAGAGTAAAATGTTTCCGTTTTACAGGTTGCATTCGAGGTCCTTGCTGGCTACCCAAGCAGAGAAGTGCGGAGTGGAGTAGGATGCGCAGGCCTGGTTCTTAGGACCTGTTCTGGGCTTGCGGCATCAGATGTGGCTGGACCCTTGTGGTACCAGGGAGTTTGGGGTTGAATGCAATGTGTCAGCAGAAGTGTACAGTGGAAAGAAATGAAGGTGAATTCTTGGTTAGCTCCAACTTTGATAGCGGAGGATGTGATTTCCTAAAAAATTAAAAAAGAATCAACCGGAGGTACATTTGTGACCTTTGAGAGATCAGTATCACAAAACAGAAAGAAGATACTATGGTTCCTAGCTCTGAAAGGTCTCCAGCAGGAGGGAGTGATATGGATGGTGAGGCACAGCGCAGGGACAACGCCAACTGGGGAATGACCATATGTAGTGAAACAGTGTGTGCAAAGTTACTTTTGTAAGCGTTTCTTTAAAAAGTGACATGTACCACATGGAAAAATATAAAAATTAAAATTGATGGTCCTTCCTTGCCCCCTAATGTCTGTATACTTGCAGATGTTTTTAGAAAGCACCTTAGCATCTTCCTATAAAGCAGTCTCCTCAAATCTCTTAAAGTAAAAGGAAATAATCAAAACGTTAATTAAGTTAGTGAATAATTTTGAACATTATGGATTTTTTGAGAAGAAAATTTGGCTAAATTGTGTCCTGTGCTTTGGGTTTATACCTTGAGCAAAGAACTTTGCTAAAATGAGCAGATACCTTCATCAGGCAAGATTTATATATGGAGCACCTCCTTTTGCCAAACACTTCACATAGATTATCTCCTTTACTTCCCATAAGCTCCATGAGAAGGTGGCACTGTTATTTCCATTTCACAGGTGAGAAATCAGATTGAAAGAGGTTCAATTTCTCTCCAAGGTCACACAACCACTTGGTGGTCCAATGTTAAGATTTGAACCCCTGGGGACACCTGGGTGGCTCAACAGTTGAGCATCTGCCTTTGGCTCAGGGCGTGATCCCCGTCCTGGATTCAAGTCCCATATCGGCTCCCTGCGAGGAGCCTGTTTCTTCCTCTATGTCTCTGCCCCTCTCTGTGTCTCTCATGAATAAATAAAATCTTTAAAAAAAAAAAAAAAAGATTTGAACCCCTGTTGGTGACTCAGAGCTCAGAGCTTTTTTAACAGCCCTGAATCTTTATCTCCCACTCAGCAGCATTACAAGAACAAATGCATTCCTACCCCCTCAGAGATTAGTGTTGAACAGAGGCAGGGAATAAATATTTTATTCAGTGGATAGTAGTTGGGAATCATTTTCTATGAAGACATGAAAGCAGTCTTCAAATACTTGAAGTATTGTGGTTGGGCGAGGCAAAATGATCAAAAGGTATATGTATTACAGTGAGGCAGTTTGGGATATAATTTAAAGAGGATTTCCAGCATTTGGATACTGTCAGAAGAAAACGATCTGCCTCAGGCAGTAGTGAATTCTCTCCACTGGAGTTGTGTGGACAGGCTGGCTGGTGTCTTATGATGAATAGATGGAACTCCTATATTAGGGGTTGGGGAATGCTTGAGAGTGTTCTCACCTAATGGTTTTAAAGTGGTGGACATAGCTAGTCATTTGCCCGTCAAATGTGACATCAGCTAATAAGTAAATCACTATATTTGCTTAAATTGGGGATCTTTTCTTTAACTGAATGTTTTTATTGAGATACAGATCACATACCAGGGGTGCCTGGGTGGCTCAGTAGGTTAAGCGGTTAAGTGTCTGCCTTTGGCTCAGGTCATGATCCCAGAGTCCTGGGATCGAATGTCTGCATCATCCGAGCTCCATGCTCAGTAAGGAACCTGCTTCTCCCTCTCCCTATGCCCCTTTCCCCTGCTTGTGCGCTCACTTGCTCTCTCGCTGTCAATTAAATAAATAGAATCTTTTTTAAAAAAAATCATGTACCATAAAACTAACCCTTTTATTTTTTTTTAAGATTTTATTTATTTATTCATGAGAGACACAGGCAGAGGGAGAAGCAGGCTCCCTGTGCGGGACTTGATCTCAGGACCCCGAGATCACGACCTGAGCCAAAGGCAGATACTCAACCACTGAGCCACCTAGGGGTCCCCAAACTAGCCCTTTTAAAGTGCAAAAATCTGTGGTTTTTAGTATATTCACAAGGTTATGCAACCGTCACTACTAGTTAATGCCAGAACATTTTATCACCTGAAGGAGAAAAACTCCATACCCATTAGGAGGAACTCCCCATTCCTCCCCTCCTCCTCCAAGCCTCAGGCCACCATTGATCTGGGACCTTTAATTCTGGGTTTTTGTTTTTCACAGCTCTTGTGGCATTATCCTTCAGTGGGGCTATTGGGCTGACTTTCCTCATGCTGGGATGTGCCTTAGAGGATTATGGGTAAGTTATCATCTCAAAAACAACTATTCTTGTTTTTTGTGCCTTTGTCACCATTAGTTTGGGTGTTAGCAAGTTTGTTCACTGTAGCACTGAGCTTTCACCAATGAGTTAGTGAAGTCCAGATGCCTTCACAGGTCAGTTGGATTTGTGCAGAGAAAAGCTTTTTGTAAACTTGATGTATTCGTTTAATAAGCATCTACTGAGCACCTACTCTGGACCCACTGGGGATACAAGAATGAAGACACAGTCCTATCCTCAAGGAGCCTGTGGTTCTAGTTGTACCTGAGAGGTAGGCAGGTGACGGTCCGGTCCGGAGATGAGAGCTGCGGTGGAGTCAAGTGTACAGTACACAGAGAGCTTTGAGAAGGCAGGTTTGAGTCTCTCTGGAAGAGTCAGGAAGGGCTGCGGAGAAGCAGCAGCTCTTTAAGCTGAGACGTGGTGCCTGTATTAGGGTTTGTGGGGCTGATGAGTTAGGGAAGGACATTCCAGGCAGTAGGAACCTTCAAAAAGATTTATTTGGCAGCTGTTGGTTGAGTGCCTACCGCATGCCAGCCACCATTATGAGAATTAAGGAATCTGAGAACCAGGTCCTCTCTTAGAGTGTGTATTTCAGCGTGGGGAGCACAGACAATAAACAAATATAAAAAAAAAATCCATTCTATCAGTGGTAGAAATGTTATGAAAGATAAAGGGCCCAGAGGTCTGGGAGAGGGTGATCAGGGCAGGCCTTTCTGAGAGGGTGACATGTGAGCAGAAACGTAAAGAAGAAAAGGAAGCAGGACATATAATTAACTGGGGAAAGAGGACTTCGGGCAGTAGGAAGGTCATATGCTGAGGCTCACATATATGAAAGTATATGGACTGTTCAGAAAACCACTCGGGGTTTGTTATGGTGGGGCATAGAGGGTAGCTGGGATGGGCAGAAGAAGGGTTGGTCAAGGATGTAGAGTTCATCCTTAGGGCACTGTATGCCTTGTAAAGGAGATGAGATTTTATACTTCAGGCAATAGGAGCTGGAGAAATAGCTTGAAAATAGGTTTAAAGGGTGAGGGGGTTTAGGTTTTCAGGTCAGTCTGGCCAGAATGTTAGTGTGGATAGCAAGGTACTGAGAGTATAGTCAGGGTGAGTAGTAGGGCACTACCATCATAAGTCAAGCAAAATGTAGGGCTGTGGCAAGAGCAGTAGAAAGGAAGGAGAGAAATCCTGGTGGCAGAACTAATAGGTTTTGTTAACTGACGTCAGGGTTCAGCAAGGGGAAAAGGTTCTGGGATGCTTCCAGGTGATTGGCTAGAGCAACTTACTGCACGGAAGATGATGGAACTAACTTAGACCAACTGGAGCCAGTTGTTAAGACATTGATGAGTTTAAGTCCTCATCCCAGTCCCAGCCAGCTATCACAGAAATTGTCTAAACACAAGAGGGAGCCCTGCAGTTATAAGCAATACTCATATTTGTCTGGAGCTTTTGCAGCTGTTACGGGAGTCTAGCATTAAGGGTATAAGCTATCCTCATTTCTAGCTGGGGACCCAGAGCCCAGAGAGGTTAAAGACTTAACCCAAATCACACAGCTTTAAGTGATTCATGTTCAAATTGGACTCATGTTCTGAATCTCGACCATTTTTCTGTAACCAACTCTGAATCCAGGTGTTATAATTCTCTGTGGTCTCTATAAGGTTAAAAAGAACAACCCCCCCCCCCCCCAAAAAAAAAAACCCAGACAAATGAGCCATTACTACTACAACAAAGAAATTAGTTTTATGTCATAACAATGGTGATCAAGGATTATCATCTTCATTAGGAGTCAGCATACTGGCACACAGGCCAAACATACCCTGATGCATGTTTTTGTAGTTAACGCTTTATAGGAACACAGCCATGCTCATTTAGGTACTATCTTCGGCTACTTTTATACTACTGGGACAGAGTAGTTGAGACAGAGAACTTGTGGCTTGCAAGGTCTTAAGTATTTACTATTTGGTCTTTGCAGGAAAAGCTTGCCAATTTCTGGCCTACATGTTTTCCAAATAGTATACATTTAATATTTAAATTTTGTGTATAAGCAGGGTTGCTTCTCTATTAGTTCTTGTAGTTGAATATTGGTGGCTTATTGTGAATGGAAATGTAGTCTCCTAGATTTTTTGTTTTTGCTTTTTAAAGATTTTATTTATTCATGAGAGACACACAGAGAGGCAGAGACATAGGCAAAGGGAGAAGCAGGCTCCCTGTGCGGAGCCCAATGCGGGACTCGATCCCAGAACCCTGGGCTCATGACCTGAGCCAAAGGCAGACCCTCAACTGCTGGGCCACCCAGATGCCCCTCCTAGATTACTTTACAGACAACTCTCACTGTATTTTAGGAAGAATTTAGAGCTCCTGGCTGTGGGCATGTCCGTCATAGCTGGATCTATTCCAGGCCTCTTCCCCTCTCTGTATCTCTGTTTCCTCAGTGGTAAAATAAAGACTTCGAACTAGAGAATCTCTAAAAGTCCCTTCACCAGGATTGGGTGATTTTTGAAACACACAACAATCCCTATAGTTTGAAATTAGGAGTTAGAATTCAGTGTTTACATCCTGAGTCCTCTTGATAAAGGGCCTTTTCTGTTCTTGCTTTTTGGTTATTACCATCCTGCACTCCTAGATCTGTGGCTGAAATAAACTTTCATCACATTATAGCTTTGCCACAACTTCTGCTTAATGGTGCTGGCTATCAGGGTGGATCTGTGTTGTGGTGATATATATTACTGTGATGTGGATATATAAAAATGAGTAGAGACTATGCTTTTTTCCTCCCTCAAGAAATGAAGCATAATAACTACCTGATAAAGATAAATATTTTTGAAGTAGTTATAGAGAAAATGTAATTGAAAAGCAGATGGCAATTTTTAATAAACGTAAAACATTAAAATTTTCATTACAGTATTGTTACCTCTTATAATAAAGGTTATCTAAAATTTTTGCTAGTAAGCATCTTTATTTTTATGACTTCCATTCATAAAATTCATTCCGTTAATTCAGTAAGTATCAATGGAATACCTCATTCTAGGCCATGGAGATAAATGGTAATTGATTAAGACAGATTAGATTCTTGTTCTCATAACAAGGAAATATCAAATAGGGATAAGTGTTGTGTAAAAAAAGCTAAGAGAGTGATGTGCTTAAGGATAACTTGAAGTATTTAAAATGGGTGGTCAGTTGTATTTCACTTAGTGTGATAGCCTCTATGTCCATCCATGTTGTCACAAACGCAAGATCTCATTCTTTTTTATGGCTGAGTAATATTCTAATGTGTATGTATGCATACACACACACACACACACACACACATATATACACATATATTCTTTGTCCCTCCATCTGTTGATGGACTCGAGTTATTTCCATATTCCATATCCTGGCTATTGTAAATAAGGCTGCAGTGAACATAGGTATGCATATATCTTTTTCAAATTAGTGGGTTTTTTTGTTTTCTTTAGGTAAATACCCAGTAGTGGAATTACTGGATCATATGGTAACTCTAATTTTTTTGAGGAATGTCCATACCATTTTCCACAGTGGTTACACCAATTTGCATTCACACCAACAGTGTGCAGGGGTTCCCTTTTCTCCACATCCTTGCCAACACTTGTTGTATCGTGCCTTTTTGATACTAGCCATTCTGACAGGTGTGAGATAATATCTCACTGTGGTTTTGGTTTGTGTTTCCCTGATGTTGAGTGTTGTTGAGCATCTTTTCATGTGTCTGTTGGCCATCTGTATTTCTTCTTTGGAAAAGTATCTGTTCAGGTCCTCAGCCTTTTTTATTTTTATTTTTTTAAAGATTTTATTTATTTATTCATGCGAGACACACAGAGAGAGAGAGGCAGAGACATAGGCAGAGGGAAAAGCAGGCTCCATGCAGAGCTCGATGTGGGACTCGATCCTGGGACTCCAGGATCATGACCTGAGCCGAAGGTAGATGTTTAACCACTAAGCCACCCAGGCGTCCCCCTCTGCCTTTTTAAAATTGGATTATTTGGGGGGTTTCTTGGTGTTGAGTTGTAGAAGTTCCTTGTATATTTGGGATATTAATATCTTACTGGATATACTACTTGAAAATACCTTCTCCCATTCAGTAGGTTGCCTTTTCATTTTATTAATGGTTTTCTTCACTGTGCAAAAGCCTTTTATCTTACTGTAATCCCAGTAGTTTAATTTTGCTTTTGTTTCCCTTGCCTGAGGAGACATATCTAGGAAAATGTTCCGAAGGCTGATGTCAGATATTGCCTGTGTTTTCTTCTAGGAGTTTTATGGTTTCAGGTCTCCCTTTTAGGTTTGTAATCCATTTTGAGTTTATTTTTATACATGATGTAAGAAAGTGGTCCAGTTTCATTCATTTGCATGTAACTATTCAGTTACCATTTTTTGAAGAGGCCAAATTGATGGCTGGGTCGGGAGATGGAGGGATGTGCAAAATGGGTGAAGGGCAGTGAGAGATGCAGGCTTCCAGGTATGGAATGAGTAAGTCACGGGGTTGAAACACACAGCACAGGGAATGTAGTCAATGGCATCATAATTGCAATGTATTTGGACATATATGGTAGCTACACTTTTGAACATAGCATTTTGTAAAGAGTTGTTGAATCACTGTGTTGTACACCTGAAAACTAATGTAATGTTATGTGTGAACTATATTTCAGTTAAAACATAAATAAATTAATGAAATTGAATGGTCAGGGAAAGCCACTTTTAGAAGGAGACCTCTCAGTTTAGATTACATAAGAAAGAGCCAGTCAATGAGAAGAGGGGGAATGGTGCATTCCAAGCAGAGGGCATGGCTAGTGCAGAGGCCTTAAGACAGGGATGAGCTTAGGAGTGTTTAAAGAATAGAAAAAAGGCTGGTATGGCTACTGACTGAGTGAATGAAGAGAAGATGGCACAAAATGAATGGAAGACGCTGACAGATCATATAAGGCTTTGTAGGCCAGAGCAAAGAATCTGGGTTTTTCTAAGCCATCAAAGGGTTTCCAACATGCATACACTCAAAAGATCTCTATTGAATTAGCGTGTGCAAGGCACTGTACGGTGTTCTATAAGGAAAACAAAGATGACTAAGATGACTAAGCTTGTCTTTAAGAAATTACAGCTCAATAATAACAGAAAACAGTAAAGATTCTAGATTACACATCTTGTAGTTGTTTTTTGTAACACGATGTAAACTATCTACATATTAATGGACTAGTAGCTTATAATCATTACATCTTATTGGTTCCTGGTATAAATCATCTCATGTACGAATATTGAAATTAAATTAATGACTTTGACCTAGACATCAAAGATAATTCTGACTTTGAAATGCAGTGTGTCTTTAAAATGTAACCATAGCTTTTCTTTTTGGGTTTCTTCTGGGTCCACCTGACAGCGTTTACTGGCCCCTGTTTGTCCTGATATTTCACGCCATCTCTCCCATCCCCCATTTCATTGCCAAAAGAGCAACATATGACTCTGACGCAACAAGTAGTGCCTGTCGGGAGCTGGCATATTTTTTCACTACTGGAATTGTTGTTTCTGCCTTTGGATTTCCTGTTATTCTTGCCCGTGTGTCTGTGGTAAGTTTTGTTTTCTATTGTTTTGCCTTGTTGTTGCTGAGTGTTCTTCAAAGGCTGTGTCCAGAACATCAATTTCATTTCCATTGCTTAGGCTTGATACTCAAATCCAAGTGTGTTTTTAGTTCCTCTTTTCTTTTTATTTATTTATTTATTTATTTATGATAGGCACACAGTGAGAGAGAGAGAGGCAGAGACACAGGCAGAGGGAGAAGCAGGCTCCATGCACCGGGAGCCCGATGTGGGATTCGATCCCGGGTCTCCAGGATCGCGCCCTGGGCCAAAGGCAGGCGCCAAACCGCTGCGCCACCCAGGGATCCCTAGTTCCTCTTTTCCATTTTAGATCTCCCTATCGGTGTCTTGGCCATATTTTCAGAATGCTTTCTTTGTCTCTCTTATAACTTTTAGCCAGACCATGTGATTTCTTGCTCTTTCAACTTTAAGCTATTTTCTGGAATTGTGCTTAAATCCTTGCCTCCTAGAGCGATCCATGGAGACTATGGTAGTAATGCTCTTTTGGTTCCAAAGTAAACATCACATCAGATTCTTCTCCTGCAAATAGGATCATGGACACAATTTTCAACCCAATACAGTGGGCATGTTTTGAGGAACAACTACATGGCCAATAGAAATACAATGAATAAGATGCCATCTTCACATCTAATATAAAATTTTTCCTTTTGTTTCCAAAACACATATCATGGGTATAGTTTATTCACTTCTTTGACGTTCACTGTCTTTCATACTACTTGCTTTTATTCCCCCTAACTACATACTGTTTCAGTTTCATGAAACTCTTATTTGGGGCATTGGATATCTTACTTGTGGCATTGAAACTTTGGAACATCTGCTATTTGTAAGATACCAGGAATAAGAGCCAGATACTGTCTCTGTTCCAGAGAGCACAGAAACTAGCCTGATGGGTAAGTACACTATAAATGTATTATGTGTGATAATTGAAACATGATTACAACACCATAGGAGCACCAGGAAGAAAGACATTCCAACTGGCATTTGATGTAGGCCCCTAAGGATAAATAAGGTTTTGATTAAAGTAGGGAAGACTGTTATATGGAATGGCACCCACGTGTGAAAATGAAGTATGTGGTATTTCAGTGTGTGGAGCCAAAAGGATGTGGTTGAGATGGAGGCTAGAAAGGTTGATGAAGCCCAGTTGGGCAGGCTCTTGAATGCCATGCCAGCTTGAACTCTGTCTAGATAATTTGAGAAGCATTGGAAGGTTTTTGAATGCAAAATCATCATGACCTTATTCTTCTTGTGCCTTACACTAGTACTTCTTATGTTTGACTGTAAGGATTTTTGTTTTATGCATCATGTTTCATGAAGAAACTTTTTTTTAAAGATTTTATTTTTTTCATGAGAGACACACAGAGAGAGTCAGAGACATAGGCAGAGGGAGAAGCAGGCTCCCCGCAGGAAGCCCAATGTAGGAATCAATCCCAGACTCCGGGATCACACCCTGAGCCAAAGGCAGATGCTCAGCCGCTGAGCCACCCAGGTGTCCCTCATGAAGAAACTTTCATTGATGTTCTCTTTCTACTGGTTAAGTTAAAACAAAAAATGTCCACTAGAGGGTACTCTCATCCCTTACTCTGCCCCCCTAGAAGGATCTGCCAAGCTGGAAAGCTGTTTTCATTTGTATGCAGATTATTATTTAAAGCTTTAAAAAGAAACAGACCAATCCATAACTCTCCAATTTCTATTCTCCTGAAAGAAGGCAATGGGTATAGAACGTTTAGTACCCAATATTATACTTGGACCCTTTATATTCTGGCTGCTTGTATTTTACTTAAGGCAATCATCATCTGCTGAAAACAAGTTGAGAAATACGTCTAATGGGGAAAATGATAAGGATGATACAGACTTAATTATCTAGCATCACGAAGTAATTAGGCTAATTACTGAATAGTTCACTGTCTCCTGCCTGTTATATTATTAAGCCTTTTAGCAGTTTTATGTAATATTTCATTGCATGACTCTAATGCAGAAAATAACAGAGATTTTCAAAGAGTACAATATGAAGAAAGTAAAGATTTAATCCTTTTTTTTTGTGTTTCAGATCAAATGGGGAGCCTGTGGCCTTGTGCTGGCAGGCAATGCAGTCATTTTCCTTACAATTCAAGGTTTTTTCCTTGTATTTGGAAGAGGAGATGATTTTAGCTGGGAGCAGTGGTAGCACTTTATTCTGATAAAATGCATTTTATTTCTTAGAAGTCATACTATATGTACTTGTGTGTGCATGTGGCCTTTTACTATGAAATATCATATGCTGTTTTTTTTTATACCTTTATCATGTTCACTGTAAGGACTGCATGAGAAAAAGTTTTATTTCCAGCAAATAGACCTCTCCATTTCCTCAAGCTGAATTATGTTATTTGTTGGCTGTTCATAGGGTCATGGTGCTCTCGGATACTAACATGGTCTTGTAGACAGCTGCTCACTTACGCCGTGTACCTTTTGCCGGGGGATGCGCTTGGGTAGGCAGATAACACTGGAGCAAGTGTCCATTCTGCCCAGGACTTCCAAGGTGTACTTGTGGCCCAGAGAGACAGATGTGGCTCCCTCTTTGTGTTGTAGATCCTTGGCGCGCAAAGTGTGGTCTGCACAGCACCCACCTCACCGGCCAGTAGGTACAGACTCAGAGGCCCCACCATGGACCTAGTACATTTTGGATGAGACCCCAAGTGAATAATTATATGCACATTAAAGTTTGATAAGTGCTGTCATAGAGGAATGAGCATCACATCTAGCGTCCCTGTCTTCCCTTTGGCTTACCCACTTAACCTCTCTGGGCATGAGCTGCTCATTTGTAAAAATGGATTCACCTGCCTTTGTGTTGATGCCTAAGTTCAGAGGCCCTTTGGTATTTGCGAAATGCCCAAATCTATAATCTTGTTCTTCACATTGTGGAATTGCTCTCAGTAGGGAGGCACTATGTCTTCATACTGTCTGAGAGGCAGTGGCTGGGTGCATAGTGCTGGGAGAGCAGAATCACCACAGAGCCCCCCTGGGGTGTACAGAGGGAGGCCAGGCTGGAAGCAGCCCCTGCTCTAGCATGGTGGGCAAGAGAGGATAGATAATAACTGCTTAATTTCCCTTTATAATCACACACTTCTCCCCAGCTCCTTCTCTGTGATGCGCTCCATCTCCACCCCACCAAACACACACACTCCTCGCAGTTCTGTGTTGCCCTTACTTCCTCACGGCTCTGGCTTTTCCAAGGTAGGAGGCGGAGGGCGAGCTGCTTAACTTTATCCACATGTTGATGTGCTTACTGTCCTTCATGCCTTGTAGGTCTTTTTCTATGTATATATAAAACACCTTAAGCCACTTTTAATTAAATGAACCATTGGGAATACGTGTCATGCTGGGTCCTGTAATCAATTTTTCTAGCTCAACTTCTTGTCCAAGATCTATTGAGAAAGGGAAATACGGGAAATAGAACCACTTGGTGAGACTGTAATGACATCAAAACACTGAAATTGTGAAGTTTGGAATCTGAGGAACTGGCATATATTTTCATATTCTGGAATGATCCGGGACCAGGAGAAGAGAACAGTGATAACTAAAAGGACAACGTGCAGTTATATTTTGTCCTTGTGCATGATTTTATGTTTTCAAAGATCTATGTACATACAGAATTATTGATTTTGTTTCTGATATTTATACTAGAAAAATTATATAGACACTTTATAATTTTAACCAGCATTTTAAATAATACTTGCACTTATTTTATTGTAATAAATTTCTCTTTTAACATAAAAGAAAGTTTAATTTCAAAAGTCTTTATTCTGATGTAGCCTTGCTTAAAAGATAAGAAGTGAGAATTTCTTGGCATTCAAAATGGGCAGTTTGAGCAATAATCTATCCGGCCTTATATAGTAATAGCAATAAATTTTAAGATACCATGTGAATGTCTAGTTGGCTTGTAATAGTATTTCTTTTCCTAACATGGAAATAGTGTTTAATTTATACTCCTCTTTTGTAAAAGTATCTTTGTTACTTATACATATTTCAGAAAACCAGGTAGCCTTAATATGTAGCCTTAAAGCATTGCCTCTGATTGTATTTCCAGAATGATATAAAGTACTTGCATAGAGAATATTTGTAACTATTCCCTAATAATAGAAGGGTTGGTTGAAGTGATATATTGTTGAATTTGCTCTTTGTCTAAAAATGAACATTTATTCTTAGTGGTTAACTGTCAGCTGAGTAATAAGTGTCAGCAGGAAGCAGTGCTGTGTATGAATGTACAAGACAAAAGTTTCCTTTTGATGACACAAGTGTTGGAATTTGTTTTTTCCTTTATAAAAGGTTCGTTTTTTTTTCCCTGTATACCTTAGAAAATATTTTGGAGATGCAGAGCACATTGATTACATTCTAAAACTGAGAATACACATAATGAATTGCTCTTATGAGTAAGTCAGTCATCTTATGCAGGGATTCTCTATCATACTCCAAACAACTGACTTATAGGTGGGCTTTGAAACACTTCGCCACAGAAAATGGGAGATTGGTGATCCCAGGCCAAGCCTTCTGAGATGTAGTGGACTTAACAATGCTCAGGAAACCTGCCTGAGTTTCCGGTTTTAGAAACAGGGTAGCACGAACAAGGTGGAGAAAGGAAAGTAAATCTCCACCTCTTTTCCTAAGAACAAAGATCTTTATTCAATTTTTGCAACGCTTCCCATCCCCTAACGCCCTTGGAGTCCAGGTATATTCCTGAGTTTTTTTGGTCTCCTCTCCTGATGTGGGACCTTCCTCCCAGCCTGCCTCACTTCCTGAGTTCCTCTTATGCCCAGATTACCCACCTCCCAGCTCCTACCCAGTCAGTTTTCTTAGTGTCGCTGATACGGTGCAGTGCTGATCAGACTCCTCCCCAGAAAGAAAGGCTGACTTGTGATCATCTCCCCACTCCCCTGGAACTCTTTTTTTTTATTTTATTTTATTTATTTATTAATGAGACACATAGAGAGAGGCAGAGACATAGGCAGAGGGAAAAGCAGGCTCCCTGTGGGGAGCCCAATGTGGGACTCAATCCGGGGACTCCAGGATCACTCCCTGAGCCAAAGGCAGCCGCCCAACTGCTGAGCCACCCAGGTGCCCCTCCCCTGGAACTCTTAACAGTGCCCACAACATTGAGCAGTTCCCAAGCTGAGCTGCAGCTGCATTTTCACAAGGTAGTGCCTGAGAACCCAGTGGCTTATTCACAGAAAATGGCAGTGTTTCAAAGTGAAGTGGAAAAAGCATTCCAGCAGTTTATAGAAGAATAATAATATTTGGGTTAGGGGCAACCCTCTCATCTTTGATCCCTTCCTCCTGGTGAGTTCTCAGCTGGTTGCACTTTTTCATGGTGGTTTCTTTTCCTCCACTTACAGACCCACAGATTCTCCTTACAGTCCTCAAGAAATTTTTACCTCTGAGCTATTCCCCTGACGAAGACTCAAGAGGCTGAAATGTTTCATTAATAACATTTCTATGCTCCCAGGGAAATGCTTAGATGTCACAGAAATGAGCCCCTTTTGCAGAAAAGTCCAATTTTGCACCATAATTTAACCAGATTTTTATGAGGATACTAGCATTTTCCAAGCAGAGTAATTAGTCCACAATGGGGAACTGTTATTTTTGTAAGTGGATATAGGTTGTTTGTTTTAATTTTTTTTCCCCAATCTGCCTCATGAAGTCCCTTATTTGCAAAAATCCCAGTGCATAATAGCTCATGAATTATAATCTGTTTTGTAAGTGGCCATGCTACCGGAACACAGTCAGTGGTACCCCAAACATAATGTGAAGGATCTCTAAGAGTGCTTTAGAATGAATTATATATGTATGATAAGGATGATTACTTTTTCAATAAAACTTGTCATTTATACTTTAACAAACACTCTTCTTGTATGTTATTAAAGTGTTTAATTTGGGCAGATTAATTTTCCTAGTCTTTTTGTTTGGATAATCTTAATGTGAACGTGACTAGTTTTGAGCCTACACTTACTGTGATAAAAGAGAAGCAGGATAGGGATATGTGCATTCTGGAAGGGATCCAGTTGCTAATTAGAGCTTTGCTGAGGCTAACACTCCTGTGGGTGGGGGTGGGTGGCTGGACCTGGTTAATAATCAGTAATTCCTGTATTGGAAAAGAGAGAAAAGTCAACTCTTTAAAAAAATTGCTGTACATACTTTAAAGAGTTTTTGTGCGCTATAGAAAAGAATGAGCTGCTGTAAAATCCTACTTAAAGAATAATATGTTCTCCTTATGCATGAAACATTTGGGGAAGATCTAATGTCTTTCAAGTGGATTTAGGCTGCTAGATTACAAAGAGCCTGAGCTAGTTATTTCTTTGTGTTGTCTGAGTAAGTGTAAAGTTTTATTTTATTTATTTTTTTTAATTTTTTTTTTTTATTATTTATGATAGTCACAGAGAGAGAGAGAGGCGCAGAGACACAGGCAGAGGGAGAAGCAGGCTCCATGCACCAGGAGCCCGACGTGGGATTCGATCCCGGGTCTCCAGGATCACGCCCCGGGCCAAAGACAGGCGCCAAACCGCTGCGCCACCCAGGGATCCCAAGTGTAAAGTTTTAGTAGAAATTTAATATTATCAATATAACCATAAAATGCCCGTAAGAAAGAACAGTTCCCAAGGAAACTTCTCTGGTCCAAGGGTTTTTACATATGCATTTTCATTTAGAAAGTACACTGGATGCATCAAGGTTCCTCCTCTGAGGCTGAGAATGGATGTGTCTGAGAAATCATGCACCTGGTATTTAAACAGCATCTCCTGTTTTGAGATTTAAACAACAAACTTCCCTCTTTGTTTTTTGTCAGTTAAATGCGAATAAAAAATGTCTTGTCCAGTCATTGTAATTGGAAAGTTATTTTCTCCTTTCTGCTTCCTACAGTGGCTCTTTACAGATTTCCACTGAGGGTATCAGTTTTTGCAGAAAGAAGTAGAAAACAAATGTCTGGGTTGTTTGTTTGTTTGTTTGTTTGTTTTAAAGAACTAAAGTGGGGGTGCCTGGGTGGCTCAGCAGTTGAGTGTGTCTGCCTTTGGCTCAGGTTGTGATCCTGGGGTCCTGGGATCGAGTTCTGCAGCATGATCCCTGCAGGGAGCCTACTTCTCCCTCTGCCTATGTCTTTGCCTCTCTATGTCTCGCATGAATAGATAAAATCTTAAGAAAAGAAAAAAGAGAACCAAAGTTGCTGGAGAATTTAAATTTCAGAACTTCCCTCACATTTTTTTACGAAGTGTAACTTTGTAGAAAGTGAATTCCAGTTCTAACATTTAATACCTTGTAGTCACCAGGCATAGTGCAAAATTAATAAATGACCATTTTGAAACAATTATTCATGTTCAGTATTGGGCACTTAGACGAAGTGGTCCTAATCTTGAGATCACACATATGGAAAAGACCACACTTGAAATCTGCATAGTATCTCTATTGTTGATGATCTCATAATCAAAACTGGTTAATTACAGCTGTTTCACACACTTTCAAATTAATTATTAGAGATTATTAAATCAAAAGTGTGCCTTCATTTTCTTATCCTCCGTATAACTCTAAACCATCAATTCAATCTTAGGTGGATAATTATTTTACTTAATAATTTAAAGCATAAATGCACTTATGTTTCTGCAGTTGAGAAACACATTTTATCACCACATTCTATATCAGCATTTATCTCTTCTTTTAAGATTTTATTTATTTATTTGAGAGAGCACGAGCTGAGTGAGAGGGGCAGAGAGGAAAGCATACTCCCTGCTGAGCAGAGAGCCTAATGTGGGGGGCTCAATCCCAGGACTCTGGGATCATGACCTGAGCCAAAGGCAGATGCTTAACTGACTGAGCCACCCAGGTGCCCCTATCTCTTCTTTTTCTATAGCTTATCAGTAAGGGGAAGTTGAAGGTTGGGGGCAGATACACAGGCTGTTTGAATTTAGCACCCTAAAGCACATTAGTGAGAGATTGAATGCAAGGTGTCACATAAAACATTTTTGAGGACAAATGAATAGCATGAGAAACTGCAGGATTAATACACTTTCCACAAATTTAGTTGGAAGTTTAATTAATAGAAATATATATTTATTAATAGAAATAGAAATTAATAGAAATTAGATTAATTAATAGAAATTAAATTAATAGAAATAGAAATTAATAGAAATTAAATTAATAGAAATATATATATATAAAATGCATTAAGGAATAAACTTCATTTATTCAACAAAAACCTATCCTCTGTATCTATACTCACTGACTTGGTGATCTCATGCTATCTTGTGCCTTTAAATAACCTTTTGTAGGCAGCTGATACACATTTTATCTCCAGCCCAGACTTCTCTAAACCCCCGAGTTATATATACAACTGCCAACATAATCTCTCCACTTGGATGCCTAATAGGCATCTCAAACTCAGCATGTCCAAAATCAAACTACTGACTCTCTGGTTCTGTTCCTCAGAACAAAGGACTTGGAAGTGTTTCAGAACTTATCATTGCACATCCCCCATGCAATCCATCAGGAAATCTTGTCACTTCTAGCTCCAAAATGTATCCAGAATCAAAACATTTCTCAGACCACCACTGCTACCACTGTGGTTTGAGGACACTATCCTATTTTGCTTGTGTTACTGCGCTAACCTCCTCACTAGTAGTTTCCCTGCTTTTTGCCTATTTTCTCCTTCAGACTAGTCTCAACACAGCAGTCAACTTGAGCCTGTAAAATGTAAATCAGATCGTGCCACTCCTCTGCCCCAGTGGCTTCCCGTCTCACTTTAATAATAAAAAGACACAATCCAGTTTTAAAAAGTGAACAAAGGATCTGAATAGGCATTTCTCCAAAGATATGAAAGTGGCTAATGGATACATGAAAAAAATGCTCGAAATCTGAAATCCGGAGACATTAGGAAATGCAAATCAAAATCACTTTGAGATATCACATTTCCCTAGGAAGGCTAAAATAAAAAAGGCAGACAATAACAAATATTGACAAAGATATGGAAAAATTGGAACCCATGTAAATTGCTGGTGAGAATGTGAAATTGTGTAAGTACTGAAGATTTTGGCAGTTCTTCAAAATGTTAAATTTTGAGTTGCCATATGGCAGCAGTTCCATTTTCCTAGGTATATAGCCAAGAGAGATGAAAACATACATCATACAAAAAATTATACACAAATGTCCATAGCAGTGTTATTAATAATAGCCAAAAAGTGGAAGCAATCTAAATATCCATCAACTGAGGAGTGGTATATCCATACAATGAAATATTTTTCAGCCATAAAAAGAGGTGAAATACTGATACGCGGTTGGATGAACCTTGAAAACATTTTGTTAAGTGGGAAAAAAAGCCAGGCACAAAAGCCCACATACTATATAATTCCATTTATTTGAAATGTCCAGAATGAACAAATCCGTAGAAATAAAATGTGGGTATGTGGTTGTCAGTGGCTGAGGGAACGGGAAATGAGGAATGACTCTAATGGGCACAGAATGTTTTGTGGGTCATGACAATGTCCTGGAATTAGTGGTGATGGTTGCACAACTCTTTGACTATACTGAAAGCCATCGGACTATATACTTTAAAAAGGTGAATTGAATAGTATGTTAATTTCATCTCAATAAAAAGTCATAAAAAACAAAAACAAAAAAAAGTAGGAACACCCTAAATGTTGATGATAAGTATGGTATGAACTTGGCATGGGTGATAAAAATGGTTCTAATTTGAGTGTGGTGATGTTTGCATAACTGTACTAAAGACCAATTGTATACTTTAAATGGGTAGATTTATGGTATGTGAATTATATCGCAATACATTTGCAAAATATAATGAATGAATGAACTCTGATTTACAAAAAAAAAAAAAAAGTATCAGTTATTCCTTGGCTTTGTGTGGGAAATATCTTTAAGAATCCAGCCAATACCAAAATAATTCAACTTATGAAGGGTTTTAATTTAAATGTGTGTTGTCATTTTTCTAGATTTTATAGATTTTTTTTAAAAAACGATTTGATATTCATTTTAGAGAAAGATAGCACAAGTTGGGGAGGGACAGAAAGAGGGGGGGAGAGAGAATCCCATGCAGGCTCCTTGCTGAGCTTAGAGCCTGATGCAGAACTCCGTCTCAGGACCCTGAGATCATGACCTGCATCCAAATCAAGAGTCAGATGCTTAACTGAGCCACCCAGGGGCCCCTAGATTTTGTAGATTTGTCCTCGGGTTTTTTAAGTTTGAAATTTTATTTTTTTTATTTTTTAATTTTTTAAAAAGATTTTATTTATTCATTCATCAGAGACACACACACAGAGAGAAGTGGAGACACAGGCAGAGGGAGAAGCAGGCTCCAGGCAGGGAGCCCGACGTGGGACTCGTTCCCAGGTCTCCAGGATCAGGCCCTGGGCTGAAGGTGGTGCTAAACCGCTGAGCCACCGGGGCTGCCCCAGTTTGAAATTTTAAAATTTACTTTAAAGGGCAGCCCCGGTGGCATAGCGGTTTAGCGCTGCCTGCAGCCCAGGGCGTGATCCTGGAGACCCTGGATCGAGTCCCACATCAGGCTCTCTGCATGGAACCTGCTTCTCCCTCTGCCTGTGTCTCTGCCTCTCTCTCTCTCTCTCTGCATCTCTATGAATAAATAAATAATATCTTTAAAAAAATAAATAAAATTTACTTTAGAAACAGTTTTTTAAGGAGGACCCCAATTGTATAAATGTCAGACCCCACAAATCTTAGGACTGTGCCTGGTCATAAGAGTGATCAAAACAGACAAAAATTACTTGTCATACTGAACTTATATTTTAGTGGAAGAAGAAAATAAAAAAACTAGATAAATAAATAAAATATCTGGCAAGTGCTTTGGGGGAACTTGATCAAAAAAGATGTGACTGCAGTTGACCTATCCTCTGGACCTGGGTACTCAGAGGCTCCTTACACCCACCCCTGTCCTGAGGATGTGGATTCTACTTGCCTTCCCTGCTTCCAGAGGCTGTTCTAAGGACACAGCCTTGAGATGGCAATGTGATATTGAACATACCCTCATGGTGTATGTGACTGAGCCCAGTTAGGGCCTCTTTAGAAGCCTCTTAAGATTTGGAGGGCAGGTGCAGAGATCCATTTCTCTGGCTGCTGCCTAAGACAAGTGTGTGTAAATTCCCTTTGTTATTTTTTTTTAAGATTTTATTTATTTATTTATGAGAGACACAGACAGAGAGAGAGGCAGAGACACAGGCAGAGGGAGAAGCAGGCTCCTCTCAAGGGATCCAGATCCCGGGATCACGGCCTGAGCTGAAGGCAGACGCCCAAACGCTGAGCCAGCCAGGCGTCCCTCCCTTTGTCATTATTAAAATTGCCACCTACCAATCTGGAGTGGTCTGCTTCTTCCTTTGGTCTCTCCCTGCCCTCTGTATAGTGGGGCTGGTTTCAGATTGCACCAGGAAATCTGAGATGGTCATGAACCTACAGGTGCCATGGTGGGGAAAATACATCAGGGAAGGGGGTAAATGGTATATGAGGCTTTGGACTTTACATAGGGTGGCATGTCATGCAGGCTTCACTGTGAAGAAGACATTTGAGTTCAGTTCCAAAAGAGGTGAGAAAGAGAGCAATGTAGATTTCAGAGGACAAGTCAATCTTTGAACACATCCTTAATTATTCTTTAAGATGCTTTTTCAGAAGATCAAAGTGGGATTGAAGAGTATACACATTTCTTTTTTTTGTGGTACTAAATCATCTTGCTTAACAGGTTTTTTTTCTTTAAGATTTTATTTAATTTATTCATGAGAGACACTGAGAGAGCAGAGACACAGGCAGAGGGAGAAGCAGGCTGTCTGCAAGTAGCCTGATGTGGGACTCGATCCAGGGACTCGATCCAAGGGCTCCAGGATCACACACACCCTGAGCTGAAGGCAGACGCTCAACCGCTGAGCCACCCAGGCATCCCTTTGCTTAACAGTTCTTGAGAATACTGTCCCCCGCCCCCCAACCAAAATATGTGTTTTCGTGTTTTAAAAGAATTACTAATTTACTCAGAAAACAAAACAAAAAAACGACCTCAGTGTTATTTTAAGTGAAACTATTTAAGAACTGGTGATATGGAATTCTTTTTCATATTTTCCCCCTCTCTTTTGTGAATTACTTACATTTCCCTTTTTAAATTGATACACAAGAGTTTTATACATATTAAGAATCAAAGTACTTTACTTCTGCAAATATATTTGCACACGATCACCTAGCAAAAGGTAGTCCTGTGATTTTATTTTATTTTATTTTATTTTATTATTTTATTTTATTTTATTTTATTTCAGTCCTGTGATTTTAAACTTGATATCATTTTCCTACCTACAGAACTACTTATGTAGCCAAATATATTAATTTTTTTCCCTAAAAATCTGAATTTGTATGTATTCTTAGAAAGTTCTCTGTTTCAAGAGAAAAAAAGATATTCCCCTAAAGCATTTATGGGTTTATTAAGAATACATTTATCTTTCATTCATCTAGCATTTACTTTGGTAAATGATAGGGTACAATAATATCTGTGTGGATATCTTCATCCAGTATCTTAGCTGCTTCATAAGTTGTCTAAACTATTCATTTAATTTCAAATATCGCCTTTAACATATAGTAAAACTGTAAATTCACCTAGTTTATTTCTAGATTTTTCTCTTCTGTTCTTTTTTGACTTAATATGTATTCCCGAACTGAACTAGTACCATATTTTTAACAAATTGTATAGCTTTATAATATGCTTTTAAATTTGGTAGACTAAGTTTGCAGTGATTTTTCTTCTTTTCATTAACACAAAATTCTAAGTACTATTGGCATTTATAGCTTGAGACATAGAAAGTATAAATAAAATAGCTCTTGTTCTAGGAAGTGAAGCTATGTGTTAGTTGACACTCTGTCAGGTCTTGGTCATTGATAAAGAAGAGAGTAAGTAAAGTGTCCCTCATAGATGGTGGAACAAGTAGCAACTGGTTCCTGAATTCTGGTGCCCATCAATTTTGAAGACAAATGAAGGCAACGTCAGGAAGACTGTTATGTGTTCTCTCTTCATTTTTCTGCTCTTAATACATTTTTTTGTTGTTGTTATTGGAAATTATCCTGATTCAGGTTGAAAACTGCTGAAAACAGTGAATTCTTAAGGTTTGTTTTTTCGACTCCAAGTCAGTCCGATTACAAATCCCCTTGTAGCTGATGTAACCCAGGTCATTCTTCAGGTGCTCAACAACTTTTAGGGACCTGCCGAATCTTCTGTATTTCTGAGCAGCATTAGTATTAGAGGACCTTAAATTTACATGTTTTATCAGATGGAAATTGATTTTGGTTTGTATTTATTTGGATCGTGAAATATTTTAATCAAAACAAATACAGTGGGCACATTGTAGGAACTCTGAACATGAAATGGCAATTTAATTGATAAGGAGTTTCTTAGAGAAGGGGTAGTAAGATTAAGTAGCCTTAGCTAAAAATAGGTTTAGTTTAAGAGATTAGATTATGACCTATATTTTAGCCTCTGGTTTTCAGTCCTCAGCAATTGAGGACTATGTGGTGTCTTATTAAAGGTGTCTTTTGTTAATTTTTAAGTCTGCTTCTTTCAACCCAGTGGGAAGTTCCCAAGTGCTTCCTCTACAGTTTGTTTGGGTTTGACATGACTCTTAAAAACATGGGAATAAAGTCTGAGCTGATAACTGAATTAAATTAACTCACATAATTCACATACCACACACACAATTTACCCATTTGAAGTGTGTAGTGCAACAGTTTTTAGTATGCACACAGAATTGTGCGACTGACAATACTATCAATTTTAGAACATTCTCATCATCCCAGATGAAATCTGTAACCGACAACAGTCACTCATTCCCCTCTCCCCCAACTGTCTCAGCCCAAAAAAACCACTACTCTGCCACTTTGTGTCTCTATGGATTTGCCTATTCTGGATATTTCATATAAATGAAATGAAATATAATATATGGCCTTTTGTGACTGGCTGCTAACACTTAGCATATTTTCTTTTCATTCTGTTCTATTATTAAAATATAGTTGGCATTTTCTTTCCTAAAATATTTTCATTCATTTATTTTTGACAAAAATTGTCAAAGAAGTTGACAAATTATTTATGTAATTCATTTATTTTGGACAAATAATTGTCAAATATTTAAGATGAACAACACAATGTTTTGCTATACATATACATTGTGAAATGATTACCACAATCGAATTAATTAACACATCCACCACCTCCCATAGTTTCAATTTTTGTGTGTATGTGGTGAGAACACTTGGGATTTATTCCATTTGCAAATTTCAGGTATACAGTACATTATTGTTAACTATAATCACCAAGCCATACATTAGGTCTCCTGAACTTACTCATCTTGTAACAGACGTCTTGTACCCCGCCACTCCTAGCCCCTGGTAACCACCATTCTACTCAAGGTTCCAATGAGTCTGACTTCAAAAAAAATTTTGTTTAGATTCCACGTATAAGTGATAACCATACAATACAATGTCTTCCTTTGTCTAGCTTATTTCACTTACATAATATCTTTCAGGCTCCTGCCATGTTGTTGCAAATAGCAGGATTTCTTTCTTTCTCATGGCTAATATTCCCTGTGTATCTATCTATTCTATCTTCTTTATCCAGTCATCCATATATTTAGGATATTTAGGTTGTTTCCATATCTTGGCTATTCTGAAAAATGCTGCAATGACCATGATACGCAAATATCCCTTGGAGATACTGAATTCAATTCATTTGATATATACCCAGGAGTGGGATTGTTGGATCTTACGGTAGTTCAATTTTTAATTTTTTTGAGGAAATTCCATACTGTCTTCTGTAATGTTTTACAAACCCACCAACAGCATTATAAAGGTTCTCTTTTCTGCATAATCTCACCAACATTTGTTATCTTTTGTCTTTTTGATAGTTACCATCCTAATAAGTATAAGGTGATATCCCCTTGTGGTTTTGATTTGATTTTCCCTGATAATGAATGATGCTGTGCATCTTTTCATAGGCCTATTGGCCATTTTATGTCTTCTTTGGCAAAATGCCTCTTCAGGTCCTTTGCCCATTTTTAAATTGGTTATTTACTTTTTGCTAGTGTACTGTATGATTCTTGATATATTTTAGATATTAATCCCTTATCAGACATGTGGTTTGCAAACATTTTCTCCCATTTTGTTAGGTTGCCTTTCCAGTTTATTACTTCCTTTGTTGTGCAGAAACTGTTTAATGTAGTTTCACTTTTTTTATCTTAGTATTTGTTGCCTGGGCTTTTGGTGTCTTAGCCAAGAAGCCGTTGCCAAGGCCCATGTCAAAGATCTTCTTCTGTATGTTTTCTCGAGGAGTTTTATAACTTTAGGTCTTACATTTAAGTTTTTTGTGAGTGGTGTAAAACAGGGATCTGATTTCTTGGGCTATCTTGGTGATATTTAAAAATACATGCTTCCTTACCTTGAGCACTGTTTTAAAAACAGAATGCTGGGGTTCATTCCTGATGGATTGTGAAAAGCTTCTCCTATAATTTCTTTTTTGTCCTCTCTACTTTTCTCTTCACATTAGCCTGTGGATCTATGTCTTCCTGAACAATGAGTCAGAAACTGATTCTGGTGTCACGAGTATGAATCTTAGTCCAGAAATTTGGGTGCAACAATTATCTCCTGTGATGGTTAATTTTATGTGTCAACTTGACCAGCCAGAGTTCTCAGCTATTTGGTTTTTCTGTTTGTTTTTTTCATTAAGGGTGTATCTGGATGAAATTAACATTGGAATCAGTATTGCCCTCCCCAGTGTGGGTGGGCCTTATCCTATCATGCAGACAAATGAGTAGAACAAAAAAAGGCTGAGTGAAAGAAAATTCACTCTCTGTCTTCAAGTGAGGACACTAATTTTCTCCTGTCTTGGAACTTGGACTTGGGCTAGAACTTACACCATCAACTCTCTTGGTTCTTCGAATTTCATCTCTACTGCATCTCTAGTTTATTGACCACAAATTTTGGGACTTCTCAGTCTCCATATTCGTATGAGCCAATTCCTTATCATAAATCACCCCTTTTATAATCCCACCCCACTCTCGATATATGGATGGATGGATAGATGGATGGATTGATACATAGATAGGCAGATATATAGGTCTCCTGTTGGTTCTGTTCTCTCTCTCTCTTTTTTTTTAAAGATTTTATTTATTTACTCATGAGAGACAGAGAGAGAGAGGCAGAGACAGAATCAGAGGGAGAAGCAGGCTCCATGCAGGGACCCCGATGTGGGACTTGATCCTGGGACTCCAGGATCACACCCTAAGCTGAAGGCAGACACTCAACCACTGAGCCACCCAGGGGCTCCAGTCCTGTTCTCTGGAAAGCCCAGATTAATTTAATTTTCTTACTTTTTGTATCAACTTGAATTCTGTGCATCCCATCTCGTTGGACTGATTGGAAATTCAACTCCAATTTTTTTTTGAAATTGAAACTTAGGCAGCATAGAGAACCCACATCTTAAGGCAAGGGGCAAGTTTTCTACCTTTATAGTCATTGATCCTTATCCATCATGAGTCATTGTGGAGATATTCATTGCCTCTTATTACACAACTCTTTAGAATGAGGAGGTTCTGCACCTTTGGGGCTGCCATTGATGAAAGGGCATCTCTAATGAGACTTTACCAGAAAGCTCCTTTCCCTTTCTGGTCTTTCCACCATCACAGGACTCATGTCAGGGATTAGGGCCTGATCCTGCTTGCTTAAGGGATTGACTTCACTATTGTTAAGATTTCAGTTCTCCCCAACTGATCTGTAGATTTCGTACAATCTTATTTATTTATTTATTTATTTATTTATTTATTTATTTATGATAGTCACACAGAGAGAGAGAGAGAGAGGCAGAGACACAAGCAGAGGGAGAAGCAGGCTCCATGCACCGGGAGCCTGACGTGGGATTCGATCCCGGGTCTCCAGGATCGTGCCCTGAGCCAAAGACAGGCACCAAACCGCTGCGCCACCCAGGGATCCCGATTTCATACAATCTTAATCAAAATCCCAGCAAGATTTTTAGGAGAAATTAATATACATCCTGATTGCCAGACTTATTATACAGTTAGCTAAGACAATGTGATATTGGAGAAAGGACTTTCATATAGGTCAATGGAATAGCATCAAGGATTCAAATAGAAATAGACCCACACATATATGATCAAAATGATTTTTGACTAAAAAAATTCTAAGCTGAGGAGACACAGCAGTGAACAGGACAAATTCTTTGCCCCCATTGAGCTTACCTTCAAATGGGCAAGACAAATAACTAAATTTTTAAAGTTAACAAATTTTGAGTAATAACATTTAATAATGGTGAATGCTATGAAGAAATAAATCAGGATAAAGGCATAGAGAAGGACTTGCAGGATGGGCTACTTAAACTGGGTGGATAGAGAGGTTTCTTGAGCAGAGATGTGAATAATAAGAAGGAATAAATGTGATATGACCTATTCTTAGGGTACAATTTTGGCTTTGTTCACTCATTCTTTTAATAATTTTTTTGCTAAGCACCTATGTTACAGATATTTTTCTAGGTGCTGAGGATATAGTAGTGAATAAATCAGGCAAAACCTCCACCTCCATGCAGCTTACTTTTTTGTACGGAAGCAAAGAATAATCTATACAAATAAGTAAAATGTCTGTTAAATGCTAGAGCAAAAATATAAAGGAAGGGATCTAGATGATGTATGTGAGTGTGCTTGTGGGGGTGGCCCAACGATACTCATTTTAGATACAGTGGTCATGAAAGGCTTCCTCAGAAGATGACATTTGAAGGAACTGAAAAAGATATATGGTCATGGGGTGGGAAGGTGACCCAAGAAGAGGAACAAGTGCAAAGGTCCTGTGGTGGAGCATTCCTATTGGCCAGCAAGTAGCATTCAGGGGAAGAGTGGAAGAGTGGAGGGTGCATAGAGATTAGATATATCCTACAGGTCACTGTAAGGTCTTTGACTTGCTTAGAGATGAGAAGCTAATAGAAGGCTTTGAGCAGGAGTAGCACAATAGAACTTAGCTCTCAATGGGATTCCTATTTCAATTAAAACTATTTTATAAAGAAGCAGAGAAAACAATTTACTTTTACAAATTAAATGTGTTTGTCTTTGAAACAAGGAAAAGAGAGACAACAAGCCACAGAAAACAAACAAATGCATTGTGTTCAGGGACAGACTGCTAAACCAATGACAGTGAATCACAGACTCATAGAATCAATTATGTCCAAAGTACTCAGGAAATGGTTTCATCCCTAAGTAATCATCCCACGTTGTTAAACTCTGTGGAGTCAGATTTAGCTGGTAGTAGGTGGAATGAGATGAGTTCCCATGAAAACATATTTTCAATGAAGTTGGCAAAGAATGCTGGGTAAAGCCAAAATAACCCAAACTATGTCGAAATTGTGTTGCGTTGAGTGAGCCACATCCCCAGCGGGGCTCTCCTGCGTGTCAGTCCCTGGGGCACGAAGATTGCGGATGCTAACCTTTGATGTAGCGGGATGGGGGGCGGGGGGGGGGGGCGGTGGGACAGGGCTGGAGGAGCCTTGACACACACCGACGCTTCGGTGCTGCCGCCCTCTCGTGGCAATTCCGGGAGTTGACTTTGGTGTAATTTAGTCATTTGCTGTCAGGACCCACATCTGTTTAAGTTAACTATCAAGAAAAGGAAAGTGATTTCTAAGCATTAGCCCTTGGATTGCATTCATTTAATTAATTAAATGAGCAAGGGGAAAGAAAGTTGCCATTTTATTGGCTGGCAGCACAATTCTTCCGAGGAGAAGGTCGTTTTTTGTTTCAACTCAGAAGAGCCATTTATTTGAGTGTCCGGAGCTGAGACCCAGGATGGGGAAAAGGGTTGAAATATTTTGAATAATAAAGGAGGAATTTGGGCTTGGCATCAGTATGAGGGAGTGCTCGTGACCCTGGGGAGAGAGGGAGGGAGGGAGGAAATACTCCAGAGCACGAGTCCATGGGGAAGGACTGAGAAATCCTGGCAAGGGAGACTGGGACCTGAGGCTGAAACAGTGCCCAGGAGATGTTCCTTTGAGAATGAGCCCAAGGACTTTTGAGAACAAAGTCTCAATAATAACCTTTCTGGGTTTTGTCGGGTGGGGGTGACACCCTCAGGACTTCCCCACTGCCACACCCTCCTTTGCCCAGACTCTCAACCTGCGATGCACACTGTTGTTGACCATGGTGTTCTGGTCTATAGGAAAAAGGGAAGATTTGGGAAAAGGGGAATGATTGCTTCTTGTGGCTAATGTGAGCTAAGACAGAAGGACAGCCAGCGGCTGTGTGAGTCACAGGGTAAAGAGGAATTCAGAACAAAATGACAAAGAGGTGAGTGAGAGAAATGTAAGCCACCCCAAATATCTCAGAAATGTTTGTTAGGGGGAAGACCCTCCTATTTGTGGGTTGAGAATCAAGCCAGTTTTGTCTTGTTTTTAAAATTATAGCATGGAAAGATAATTCCCCAAATGTTGATAGACTTTGGGACACTGAGGTGGTGATCTTTTGGTCATATGGATGTATTAATAGCTAGCATTTTGCTACCTGCAAGGCTGTGGGACTCTGATTTGAAAGAATTGTTATTTGAAAAATATAGCTTAAAAATGTAATGAAATTCTTAGAAGCACTATGTATAAGAGCTCACACCTGGAAACAATCCAAATGACCATCAGCTGTAGATGAATAAATTGTGGCATATTTATGTGATAGAATGCTACACAGCAATAAGAGTGAACGATCTACAGCCACGTGGAAAGCTTTGAATGAATCTCACAAACAAGGTTGAGTGAAAAACCAGATCCAAATGGGTATATATCGAATGATTTCATTTATAGACAGTACAAAAACAGGCAAACTAAACCTTGCTGTCTACCCTGGGGGCTGTGGTAAGAGCAGGAGACTGGCGGCGGGGGGGGGCTCTGGGAATGCTGGAATGTCTAGTTTCCTGACCTAGTGGTGGATACAGAGCGGTTTTAAGTTTGAAAGTTTACTAAGTTGTACACTTAAAATATGTACACTTCTCTATGTGTAAGTGTAAGGAAACTTCATTTCTTCTGTTTCTCCTTTGCTCCCACAGGACTATCACACTCTCAGCACTTCCCACACCAACCAGTTCTGTGACACCACCTGGATGTTCTCCAATTTAAGTCAATTCAGACACTGTCTACCCCAGATAACGTCAGATCACACAGTTAAGGGCTCAGTCCGGTAAGACTGCCCCGCCCCCTTTCAGTTGTCAATCTCAAGTCCCGGTTGTGACCTGTGCTTCTGACAGATTGCCTAAAAATCAGAGGTTCCCATGACTCCTTCTCTGGGTTCAATTAATTTGCTAGAGTAGGTTACAGAACTCGGGAAAACAATTTACTATAAACTTAATATAAAAGGATATGATAAAGGGTACAGATGGACCAGATGGAAGAGATGTATAGGGCAAGGTGTGTGGAAAGGGGCTTGGAGCTTCCATGGCCTCTCTGAGGGCCACTGTCCCAGCACTGCCATGTGTTTACTAACCTAGAAACTCTCCAAACCCCATACTTTGGGAATTTTTATGGAGGCTTCCCCACATAGGCATGATGGATCATTAACTCCCCTTTTAGCCCCCCGCCTCTGGAGAATGCAGGGGTGAGACTGAAAATGCCAAGCTTCTACTCATAGCTGGGTCTTTCTGGTGACCCGCCCAGGAACCATCTGGTTCCTAGGAACCATCCAGGAGCCCACCAAAAGTCACCTCATTAGGACGGAAGACACTGTTCTCACTCAGGAAATTCCAAGGGATTTGGGGGCTCCTGTCAGGAGGCAGGGTCAGAGACCAAACGTTAGAACAGATGCTCCTGGTGCTCTTACCACTTAGGAAATCACAAGGGTTTTAGGATCTCTGTGCCAGGAACCAGGGACAGAGACCAATGCCTGTGTTTTTTCCTTTTATCTCACGGAATGTTATACTGCAGTAAAAACTAAACAAATAACAAACAAACACCTTGGGAATGCAAAGATCAAGTAAGGATGCCAGAGGAAGCTGAGAAAAACTTCATGGGAATGCATGCCTAGGTGGCTCAGTGCTTGAGCATCTGCCTTTAGCCCATGGCATCCCTGGAGTCCCGGGATCGAGTCCCGCATCGGGCTCCCTGCAGGGAGCCTGCTTCTCCCTCTGCCTGTGTCTCTGCCTCTCTCTCTGTGTCTCTCATGAATAAATAAATAAATATTCTTAAAAAAGAAAAACTTCATGGAAGGGGCATTCCACTCAATTCAACACACATTATTGAGGTATCATCAAGCATCGGAGACCCTGTAGTGGAGACTGTGAGACACGGATGTACAAGGACTCTGAATCACTGACTCACAGGGAGGAAGCATCGGCATCAGTCTGAGGCCCTCATACTCTAAGACAGAGATCGACATGCTAACATTATTAGCAGTAGTCCAATTCCGGCAACATGGTTCACTATACTAACATCTATCACTTGTTCAACATTTTACTACAAATGTAAGTGCTAGAAAGACTGGAAAGGAATGAACAAGTCATTATTTGGAGGCAGTGTTATTATTTACTTAGAAAATCCAAGAGAATTTATAGATTAGAAAAATATTTATCAAGCCTAATAGTCAGAATATAGATCAATATAAAAAGCAATTGCTTTCCTATATGCCAGTAACAATTAATTAGAAATACAGTTTGGTTTTCTTTGTTTAAAGATTGATTTATTCATTTTAGAGAGAGGGAGAAAAGAAGAGAGAGAGAGATGGAGTGCACACGAGCATGTGGGGGTGCAGAGGGAGAGGGGGAGAGAATCTCCAGCAGATTCCCTGCTGAGCACAGAGCCCAATGTGGCCCCATCTCATGAGCCTCAGGTCATGATCTGAACTAAAATCGAAAGTGAGATGCTTAATTGACTGAGCCACCCAGGCGCCCCAGAAATACACTTTCCTCATATATAGTACCTAGGAAAATAAGGCTTATTTAAAAATGTGCAATGCCTCCTTAGGGAAAAATTTCAAAATTTTATTGCAGGACATTATAAGCATTAAATGAATAAAAAGATATACTATGTTTAAGTATTAAGGGATTAAATAGTAAGCACTTAATAAATATTGATATGTGATTGAGTTAAGTAATGCTGGAAAGGGCCATACCTTGGTCCTTTGTTTTGGTACCTTTTCCTTACATAGCACCAGAGTAGTACCTGGTACATAGTAGGGACTCAGATATTGAAAGGTAGAAAACAAAGGAAGGAGGGAAGAGGAGGAAAGGGTGAATAACTCTCTCAAATAAATACTTAAAATCTTTAGGGACACCTGGGTGGCTCAGCAGTTGAGCATCTGCCTTTGGCTCAGGGTGTGATCCTGGGGTCCTGGGATGGAGTCCGGCATCAGACTCCCCATAGGCAGCCTGCTTCTCCCTCTGCCTATGTCTCTGCCTCTCCCTCTTTGTGTCTCTCATGAATAAATAAAATATTTTTTAAAAATCTTAAAAATTTTAAAAAACATTTTGAATTCTTTGTATTCTATTACAATTGTTGCTTGCTAACATCCACTTGCTTCATGGTGATAGTGTATTTGTACAGTCTTCTGTACTTTTCAAGGCTGTTTCATTTCATGTTTTAATGTATTCCATATAGCACTGTGAAAAAAAACCCCAGCGTCATCACTGGGAAATCTGGATGTTCTCCAAGCCTTAGATCAGAAATAACCTTGCTGTTTCTCAGATCCAAGGTTTCTGACTTCAAGAGGAATGACTTAGTACTCTACAAATGCCAGCCTCAGTGGACAATAAGCTAGATGTGTGGGCTATGAATTGCCATCTTAACTGGGACATTTTTGAGAGTGGAAGTAGGTACCATTCGTTATGCTGGCACAACAGGTATAAATTGGGATGATCCAGGCACATCTGAGATACAGTCACTCTAACTGTGGAAGAAAACGGAGTGTAAGTTAATCCTCCTCAAGGGCAGCACATGTCAAAAGACCTTTACCAAGCTATGGCGATTGTAAACACCGCCCCTGGTGATGTTTGAGTTTTTGATCAAAGTCAATAATCGGTAACTTAATAAAGAGCAACTAAGAATTGAAGTTTGCTTTGTTTAAGAGGAAGGTCACCTGCTTGGAGGGTTAATACGCTACCTGCATGTGGGGCAAAGTTAAGTGTCATTCTTCTTTTTGTCCTTCTAACCCCAAATGCTATTTCTTGTTCAAGTGTCCAACACAGTGTGAGTAAGGTAACATTGGGAGCTGACTGTAATTTTATCTTCTTTCTTGAAGTCTTTTATAATATGAACATAATGAGTAGATCTGTGAGTAAACTCATTACTAGGAACAGTCAATACTTGTTTTCCTGTGAAGCTTTCAGTGATTATATTAACTGAATAGAGGTTTTCTTTAACTGCAAATCTTTCAATATACAGTATTAGCAATTTTAAGTTAGAGGTCACTAATTTGTAAAGATGTTGAGCTTAGTTGTTTTTTTTTTTTAAGCATGTTCCACTTCTGCAAATAAACAAGAAAATTTCAACTTAAAATAGAAGGCTAAGTCAATTTCTTAATTACATGTTTTAAATTAACCTGCTAACTCTCTAACAAGTGAAAATTCTCTTAACACTATAAGTACATAAAGCATCAAATATGCAGATTTGATACAAAAACGTTAATATATTTGTTTAAAGATTTTATCTATTTATTTGAGAGAGAGAGTAGGTGTGAGAGAGACAGCATCAGGTGGGAGATGCGGAGGCACAGAGGGAGAGGGTCAAGCAGACCCTTGCTGAGCAGGGAGCCCGACTCGGGGGTTGAACCCCAGGACTCTGGGATCATGACCTAGCCAAAGGCAGATGCCTGACAGACTGAGGCCACCAGAAGCTTCCCAAAACATTAATATTATGTGGTTGATTCTCTTCAGCACTTCTATATTTAATTTTAGATCTTTCTGAGGACAAAGTTGTTTTCCAACGAAGAAAACATTTTGTCATCTCAAGTCATTTGGGGAGATACTACTTAGCCAAATGAGACTGTATAATGAATGACCAGAGACAATAGCAGAGGTGCTGACTGTATTCTTGTCTGGGGCACCAATGAGTATTTTTACTTGGTTAAATACTTAGAAGCAGATTTTCTGGATTGAATTATAAATGTGCATTTAACTGTCAAATAAACTGCCATTTTGTTTTCCAAAGTGGCTATACCATTATGTATTCTCACCAGCAATGTATGACAGTCCCAGTTCAGCTCACTCAGTAGTATAAGAAATTGTTTTTATATTTAGCCTAATAGGTATGTAGTGATTTCTCATTGTGATTTTAATATGTATTTACCTTAATGAATAATGATGTTGAGAATATTTTTATGTACTTATCATATCTGTATCTTTAAGTAAGTATCCATACAAATCTTTGGTTCATTTCTTTGAGGAGTTGTTTGACTTATTAATATTGAATTTGAAACTTATTTTGTTCTGGGCTTGTCTTTTTACTTTCTGTTTTTTTTTTTTTTTTTAAAGATTGTATTTATTTATTTGAGAGAGAGACCATAAGTGGAGGAGAGAGGCAGAGGCAGAAGGTGAAGCAGGGAGCCCGATGGGCTTGATTTCAGGACGCTGAGATCATGACGTGAGCTGAAGGCAGATACTCAAATGAGTGAGCCACCAGGTGCCCCATCTTTTCATTTTCTGAAGAGCATCTTTGGAAGAACAGAAATTTAAAATTTTGATGAACTTTAATCATTTTTTAAATGGATCATGTTTTTGTTATTATCTTAGAAGTCTTTGCCTAAACCTAGATTTTCTCCTATGTTTTCTTCTAGAAGTTTTATACTTTTAAGGTTTAGATTTGGGTCTATGCTTCATATGAATTAATTTTTTGTATAGGAAAGGAGTTATGAATCAAGATTTTTTTTCTTTTTTACATATAGATATCTGATTGTTCTAGTACCATCTGTTGACAGGCTGTGTTTCTCCTTGAATTGCCTTTGTGTATTTATAAAAAATAAATCAACATATGTGTGAATCTATTTCTGGATTCTACAGTCTGTTCCATTGATTTTTTTATAACTACCATTTCTCCAATACCAGACTGTCTTGACTAATGTAATTCTACGTATATAATAAGCCTGAAAATCAGAGAGTATGTTAGGTTTCCCTAAAAAAAAAAAAAAAAAAAAAAAAAAAAATCATGCTAGGATTTTGACGGGAATTGTACTAAACCTGTAGATCAATTTGGATACAATTGACATCTTAACAGTATTGAGCCTTTTGATCTATGAACATGGTTTGTCTTTCCATTTGCTTAGGTCCCCTTTGATCTCTTTCACCAGTATTTTGTTTTCAGCATATAAAACTATTTATATTTATCCCTAAGTATTTTGTGATTTTTTTGTGCTTTTAATTTTTTAAAATTTCCGTTTCTAATTGTTCACTGCTAGTATATAGAAATAGGATTTTTTAAAAAATCTGACTTTTATGAGTTTGGGATGTACCTGAGACCACACTCAGATTTAATAATTCACTAGAAGGACTCATAGAATTCAGCAATATTGTCACAGTTATGGTTTATTACAGCAAAAGGATATAGATTAAATTTAGCAGTGGAGAAAGGTCCATAGGGTAGGGATCAGGAGAGATGACATGCAGAGCTTCAAGTTGTCCTTTCCCACTGGAGTTATGCACAGTATTTATTTTTTTCCAGCGATGGAGTGTTACAATATACAGAGTATTGCCAGTCAGGGAAGCTCACCCAAACCTGGGCATCCAGAGTTTCTACTGAGGATTGGCCAGGTGGACACAGCTTATTACCTGGGGGCTAATGTCAGCCTCCAAGCCCTTCCAGTGGTGAGGCTGATTCCATGTCGCTCAAGACCTCATCATAAATCACATTGTTAGCCCAGACCACGTGGTGTGACAGATGGCCCTCACTCTAGGTCATAGAATTAGCCTGGACTATCTGGCTTGATACAAAGCCCCAGGTAATCAGACACTTCTGTCATGCAGAACATTCCAAAGATTTAGAGGTTATGTCCCAGAAGTCAGAGGCCAAGAGCTGAAACTTTCTTTGGGCAAAGTTAATCCTTTGTTTTCGTTTTTTTTTTTTTTTTGGTAAAGTTAATCCTTGACTAGCTAATGATGTTGAGTATCTTTTCGTACGCTTACTGGACATTTTTATATTTTCTTTGGAGAAACAGCTATTTAGATCCTTTGTCTATTTTAATCAGGTTATTTATCTTTTTAACATTGAGTTGTAAGAATTTTTTAATACATTAGATACAAGTCTCCTCTCAGATAAATGATTTACAAATATTTTCCCCTGTTTTGTGTGCTGGTGTTGTCTTTTTACTTTCTTGATGGTACCCTTGAAAGCACAAACGTTTTTAGTATTGGTGAAGTTCAAATTATCTGTTTTCTTTTATTTTTGTACTTCTAAAGTTATAAATTTAATTTCTTTAATAGGTGGAGGACTCTTCTGGTAAAATCTTACAACTTGAATGAACTTTGTCAGTTTGTATCCTTCAAGGAATTTTTTCATTTCATCTAAATTATAAAATGTATGAGCCCAGATTTTTTTGTTGGATTTCCTTATTATTTGCTTAGTGCCCATAGGGTATGTGACACACACACACATACACACACACTCTCTCTCTCTCTTTTTCCCTTTCTTCTTGGTCAGTCTAAGGTTTATCATTTTTTTTTTTTTTGCCATGAAATCATTTAATGGGGATTTTCTTTTGCTTCCATATAAATTTATCTTTGTCTATTTGAGATATCAGTTTTTCTTTTCAGTATTGAATAGCAGAACAGAACTAAATCTACAGATAAAGAACTATGTAGTCTCAAAACTAGAGTTGATGATACATTTGTACCCAGTCTGAATGATTCTAAATAGCTTGAGTTTTGAGATCTCAAAGGCTAGTAGCCTGTTACCTTCTGTGTGCCTGGGACAAGCTTGGGTGTAGTGTAAGTGCCTGACTTTAAGCTTTTGTTTGCTGAGACATCCATTTCGAAAGACACCCATCTTGAATAAACATACTGTCAGCTGTTTGACATAGCTACCAGCAAAACAACCAGACAAGGAAGTTCTCTCTTCCAGAATGCCCTGGCTAGCCTAGGTTATTGACTATGTGAGTCTCCTGTCTAGCATCCTAATTCCTGCTCTTATGCTTTAAATTAGCCAGTGAACCCATAACACACTAGACATTCTACCTTCCAGCTCTAAAGGCAAAGCCTTAGATCCATGCTCCCTTTCTTTACCCATGATCTTCCTGTTTGGCCTTCAAGTATTCTGTGTACCCTCCGGGACTTGTGGGTACTAAATCTTGTTCCTCAAAGATCCCTGAAGGTTTTTGCTGATGTGTGTCTTGAGATCACAAGAACCACAAAGATTCATCCAGCCACAGCATTGGCCCCAATGAGGGAAATGTCTGTGGGGCTCACTAGGAGAACTATGGGCCCAGGTGAATGCCTCAAGCATTCCTAGCCTGGAGCATACCCATCAACAGGTTAGAACCGATGCAACATTGGGTTAGCCTATGATATATGAATGCCTATAGAGTTTGGGCTTATAAAACTTGTATGGCAAATAAATTGAAATGTGATAGCAGTGTGATTCTGTTTACTTGCAGATGACCAGATATAACTCCAAACATGTTTCCATGGTGATCTCTCTGATCCATGAGATCAAAGCTGTGGTATGAATAGCATTCTTTCATCTAAGCAGGCACAGTGCTGAGAACAGTCTTGACAACTATACATAAAGCCCAAATCTCAAATTTAGATGACAAAATTTAAGGACTTAATTTTCACTGAGGGATAAACTGGGATAATATTGGAGGGAAAGTCTATGTGAGCTCTTGGAGGCTGCCTTAGCTCTCTCACATCCTGAAGTCACCATAGAAGTAGAGTTAACGCTTAAAGAATGCAGTAGTTAGACACATCAACCACCACACAGTTGGAAATCTGCTTATAACTTTTGACTCCCCCAAAACTTTACTAAGTAGTTAAGCAGCCCACTGTTGACCAGAAGCCTTATTGATAACAAAAGATCAATGAACACATATTTTTTGTTATATATAATATACACTGTATTCTTACAATAAGGCAATACTAAGTAACAAAAACTCAATTGAATAAATTAAAAACATCTAGTTGGCTTTATTAATCAATTCATGAATTGGCCATCATCCCATCTAGCAAATAGAGGGGGGCTCCAAAGGGCTATAGAAAAGAAGTTTTTAAAGATAGAAGAGTGGAAAAAAATTATTAGCAGCAAATCCATTGTTTTTTGGCAAGGTTGCCTTGGAGGAATGGAATATCAGTAAATTTCCTAGTGCTGAAAGGAAATTCCCATGTTGACTGGTTAAAAGTTACATTTCTGAGGAGCTGAAACTGCAGTTAGGGTTGGGACCAGGGTAGTCTTAGTTTACTTACTTGAAGTTTTTTTTTTTTTTTTTTAACTTACTTGAAGTCTTAAGTGGCATCAATTTGGACCTGTAGTTTGCTTTTTAGCAGTAAGCTAGAGAAAGAAAAATGTTATTGAGAAAATCATAAGGGAGAAAATACATTTACAGTAGTATACTGTATTTATCAAAGATAATCCATGTATAAATGGACCTATGTAGTTCAAAACTATGTTGTTCAAGGGCCAACTGTACCTTCATTTATTCCTTCTTGAATGCACTTCCTTTCTTTATGTAGATCCAGGTTTCTGGCCTACACTATCATTTTACTTCTCTCTGAAGAATGTAACATTTCTTTCAAAGCTGATCAGATAAAGTCTTTATGTCTCCTTCACTTTTCAAGGATAAAAGTGTATCTGATTTGCTTGACACAGAATTCTGGGTTTGTGGTTTTTCCACTCTCATCTTGTTTATGTGGTTTTTGAAGGTACATCAATGTAATTCTTATCCTTGTTCTTCTAGAGGTATTATTTCCCCCCTTCTGTCTTCTTCCAAGATTTTCTCTTTGTCTTTGACTTTCTGCAGTTTGGATATGATATGACTATGTGTAGATATTTTAGTATTTATCATGCTTGGTATTCTCTGAGCTCCCTAGATCTTTGATCTTATAGCCAAGAAGAGGTTAATAAGACATGATGACTAAATTTAACATGGTATTCTGGATACAGTCTTGAGAAAAGAAAAAGGGCATTAAATAAAAAATAAAGAAATATGAATAAAGCATAGACTTTGGTTAATAACCATATGTTAATATTGGCTTACAGTTGTCACAATGAGCCATACTAGTTAGTATAAGATTTTATTTTTTATTATTTTTTAAAATATTTTATTTATTTATTCATGAGAGACAGAGAGAAGCAAAGACTTAGGCAGAGGGAGGAGACGCAGGCTTCCATGCAGAAGCCTGATGCAGGACTTGATCCCGGAATTCCAGAGGCAAATGCTCAACCGCTGACCCACCCAGGCATCCCAGTATAAAATTTTAATAACAGAAAATTTGATTTGGGGTATATGGGAACAATCTATCTTATCTTAGCAACCTTTCTGTGAACCTAAAACTATTCTGAAATAAAAAGCTTACCAAAATAGTGGATGGCATAGGACGAGTAACAGTTTTGTCTTGCAACCTAGGGAAAAAGAGAGTTGGAGAAAATTCACAGAGGACTAGGACCTATATTTCTTTTTCATGTGGGAGAAAGGAAATGACATTTGATTAGGAGAAGGGCTGAGACAAATTGAGGTGTCCAACTTGTTTCTACTTTGCTGTCTCGTGCTCTTCCTGGGAAGAGCAAGAGCTCCACAGAGACATGTGTACTAGATGGTGAGATTTGACAATTCAATGGTGCAGGAGGTGGTGGTGTGCAAACTCAAATGCCCATAACACCCAGTTAGGTGGTCGTCTAAATGACTGAGCAAGCAGAGTGCAAGAACTATGGGAGGGCTGGGAACTGTAGCAAATAGGAGAGACAAGTTTTACATGAAAGAGCAGCTGCTACTCAGTGCTGGCTGATTTTTGCTGTGCAGGAAGGTTAGCTCAGATGCCTTATTTTTTGATATTTTGAAAGAAGTTGGAAATCCAGATTTTAAAAAAATTATGTGAAATAGTCTACTTTTTTTTCCCCAAATGGTCTTCTTTTTTAAACATTGGCAACTGTTTTAGAAAGTTTTTGTTAAATATCATGCATACCCAAACTATGCTGGAGGAAATATTTCTGTGGACATGGTCTTCACACTGCCAGTTTGCAACTACTCTCTATAAACCTGAGCTCTGATGAGCAAGGTGGACCAGTCTAGGGGAGCCAGAGCTTTGTCTGTGTAAAGTCTGTGACTCTTAAGGTCAATATGGGGAGTAAATGTTTGACCTCATCCTTGAAAGTTTTGGATAATGTGGAGAATAGCTATATGGCATCCCTGGCAAGTAGTATGAGCAAAAGCTGAGGGTTACAACATCACAGGGTGTGTTTAGGGGACTGAAGATTCATGAAGACTGGGAAGTTATTGGGCTAGAAAGTTGGATTAGAGCTAGATTATGGTGGTCCTGGGCATTTAGACTTTATGCTTGGCAGCACATGACTGATCTCCAGCTTCTCTTGAAGGAGCACAGGGCAGAAATCACGAGCTATAATGAGAAATTGGACATTAACACCTAGATTTCCCAGCCATAAAGAGCAAGGCAAGAGTAATATAAATATACTGAATGTAGTTAGAAAAGTTGAATTTAAGTGAGAGAAACCATTAATAACAACCAGCCAAAGAGTATTTATGCATATGCCCTTGTGTGATTATTTGATACATAAATAACCTTTGTAACTGAGCTAGACTGGCCTTTCTGGGCCCATCAGAACAGTTCCCACAGGCACCCCAGCTTTATACCAATGAGGAAGATTAGATTCATCCTCATTCTCTTTCCTCTCTTAGTGCCTCTTGACCCCCCAGGGATGATTACACTGATCCAGGGCTGTTGAAACGGAGAAAGAAACCTATGCCTGACCTGTGCACATGCACACAGCAGTGATATTTGATGTAAGATTAGGTCAGAGTCGGCTAGGAAGCCTTATTAGGTATGGCATACAGCCAACAAAATGAAAAAGGTTTATCTGGGGGGAAGTTTCCCTCTCTGCTTGTCTGTCCTTTCTTATCCTCCTTTCTCAGTCTCCTTTAGACATCCTTTTCCCCAAAAAAATCTAGTCCATAATTTCTGTTTGAAACTCGTCAAATTCCACTAGGCCACTAGATGAGCACATTCCAACCTCAACAAAAGCATTATATTTCATATTCTTATTGTTTGAATTCTGGTATTTTAATAGCCCACAAGAGGCTGAAATAACTACCCCCACCTCACTACCATTACCGAGAAGATCAAATATCATTTCTAGGATTTATTATAAGCTCCTTGGGGTGAAAGTAGGAACCAGAGGCCAAGAAACTGGCAGTTACATATTTTAAGTAGGTTATTGCTAATGGTTGGCGGGTCCTTTCTAACAATGAATTAAAGTTGGTGTTCTTGTTACTTCCATCTATTGGTTCTAGTCTGTCCAATGAGACAAATCAGCTCTAATCTCATTCCCATTGTATGGAAGAGAATTTATTAATGACAAAAACTATTAGCAACCCTGAAAAAGTTGTTAAATAGTGTAAGTCCCTAGTGGGATCCTGTCTGATTTCTCCTCCCTTCCCAACAAAGCAGAGGGAAATTCCTCTTCCCTCAAACAAAGGAAAAGTTGCTTATGATTTTGCCAGTAAGATTTATAATGAAAACTTCTTTTGATGTCTATATGATAAGGATGAAACTTTATGTGAAACTTAAATAATGAACATTCATGATATCCAAATGGGTGTTATTTTCTATCCAAGTAATAGCATGGGGAAAGGTCCTACCCCGTATTTCAAATTTGTCCAAAATCTTTTTATAATAATAAAGTAATTTTATGTAATTTTCAACATTTTTAAAGCACTATTTGAAGTCAAGCACGGTGAATAAAGTGAATGTTTGAGACACCTGATAATCCTTTATTGGAAGGTGGTAAACAGGGCACAAGTAATAGTAGGGACCTTCATTAAAGAGGTTCAAAAATCTCTTTAAGGTCAATTCACCCAGGGGAACTCCAAAGGTGTGCTTGTAAGCAGCAATAAAGAAAGATAATACTCATGATGACTGTTAATCAAGTAATGCTGGATTAAAGAGTTATTTAATAATCAAACTTATTTTGCTCATATAAATGTTTCTATTTATTTATTGTTTTGATCACCCTTAATTTGCCTCTGTGTAAAGAGAAATATGATTCTCTTCATACTTAATGTAAGATCCAATTATTTACTCCATGATTGCTAACTAAGCACCTTTTTTACACCAGGCACCAAGGGTAGGAAGAACAACACTGTGGTTTTGGTCCCTGCTCTCATGGATCTTTGGTAAGAATGGGGTTTAAGATAGGGAATGGAGAACAAAAAAGCAAATCTTTGAGGCAAGCCAGTTGGAAACCACTGCTATTTGTTATATATGCCCACATTTTAAGTTAAATTTTTACCTTTCCTCCAAAACATCATCTTGACACCATTATAGTCCTAGGAAGTATTAGGGATCACAGTCATGAAACTGTGGCAAGTCTGGTGTCTTTATAATGTTTACATTGCTTGTGACCTTTGCACATGAATGTTTTTGCCCATGTGGCCAGTCAAAAAATGATCAGGTTGACCTGTTTTTCCAAAAGACCTTTGACCAAGTCTTTGATGAACAAACAGAAGATCATGTTTTCCAAAAGGATCTACCTACAAGCAAAATTCTATGGTGGCATAATTTTTACATAAGAAACATGAGCCAAAGTTGAAAAAAAAAAAAAAAACAGTAGTGAGGGACTGAGTTCAACTTTTAACTTTTAAAGCCTCACCATAGTAAGGATTTGACACTGAGTTATTTTTCTTTAATTTAATGTCATAAAAAATTAGAAGATACTCATTCATTGCACAAATATTTATTGAGCCCCCACCACATGCCAGACACTGTCCTAAATGTTGAGACACAATAGAAAGCAAGATAGAACTGGTATCTATGGTTTAATACACAACTACAAATTTTGAGGAGGTGCAAAAGAAAAATGGAAGAGAACACAGAGACTTAATGCAGGATAGACAGGGAAGGCTCTCTGAGAAAGTGATACCTTTAAGCAGAGACCTTGGATAAGTAGAAAATTATCTCATCAAGAATGAAGAGAAGATATTTCCAAGCAGAAGGAGCTCCATGTGAAACAGTATATTGTGACTTCAATAAATTTCATTTTGTGAAAAATTTCTAAAGTTCAAAATAGAAATTCAATATCCCATGATATTAGAAAATCCCATCACTTTACTTTAGACCGGCCAGAAATGTGTGAGGAAGGAAACTTCAAAGAGGTGGATTTTATTTTTCTGGCTTGTAAACAGAATGCCCCAAAACACTTTCCCAATGCTTGAGGTCAGCTTATAATTACTTTTTCATCATCTCAGATAAACTTCCAGACTTTAGTAACATAGTAAAACTTTTTTTCAACCTTTGTAAATAAATATGCTACAGTGAAATCTGGTTCAAAAGGTAAAACAAAGGGCAACTCAGGTCTTCAAAACACCATGTAAATTTGAGGTGCTACCAAACATTCATTAAAAAAAAAAGAAGAAGAAAATCAATTCACCAATGGCTTGGTAGTGTGAGGTAGTAAAAGGAAGCAACTCAGACCAGCTACTGTAATTCATTAACGGGGCTGTCACTGGGAGAAGGAGAGAAGGGTGCTGTGGCCAAAGAAGTTAGCATGCAGTCATGCATTCTTTCCTTTTCTGTTGTATCCTGTTGAACTAACTCTATTCTTCTGGATCATTTAGCTATGGCTATACATTATATATATGTAAAACAATATAAGGGTGCCTGCCAATCTGGGATTACCATTAGTCCTTTACTTTGATAGACTTTTGGAAGGGGTATGTCCTTGAGCCCACCGGGGAATGAGGAAGGTGTCTCCACACACTCTCACACCCTGCCAAAAGTCAATGCATGGTCCTACAGCTGGTTGGTTGGCTGGCACATTTTGTAGCTGGATAAAAGCACATATGTTTTTATTCAGAATCTCCACTTTTAAAGGGACCTCAGAGAACATTTAATCTAAAAACACATCTAATGTAGTGCAATATTTCTGTAAAGTACACATATAAATTTACTATGTGCCTTCAGTTCACTGTTTCCCCGAGGCAGTTAATTCTCTTTCTGACTGTGGCCATTTTAAAAGTTTCTTCCTAATGTCAGGGTAAAGTCCATTTTCCTTAACTTCCATGAGAAGTAATAATACTATCTCTTGAGCATGTCTCTGTACCAGTGCTGTGCCAAGGGGCTTCCCATGCCTTGTTTCTAGTGCTCCCAGCACTAGTGGCAGGAAGGATCACCGTGAGCATTTTACAGATGGGGAGAAAAGGTCACACGGTGAGAGAGGTGGATCCAGTCTAGGCTAAGTTCCACGCCAAGGCCCCTTCCTCGACATCATGCATAATTCTTGTTTCAAGTTTGTGTATTTGAAGGCATCTCTTAAATTCTGCTCAGTTTCCTCATTGATTTTTCATATGCTGCTTTCCGTTGCTCTCAGGACACACTGTGACTGCATCTTTATGAAAGCTATAGATCGATGAATATAAAACTGCACAGAGTACTCCAGTTGAGATGTGAGTATTGCAGAGACTTCCTTGAGTCTTTTATTAATGACATTTATTCTTAAACAGTAACAGTAGCATATTAATTAAGACATAGGTTTAGGTAAATTTAACTCCTGGCTTTAACACTGACAAGCTGTCAGACTCTGGGCATTTTACTTCCTGGATTACTAGTTTTCTCACCTATAACAAGGGGGTGATGATGATGCCTACTTTTTAGAATTGTTATGAGAATTGACCTAATACATGTAAAAAACTTAGCATGATGCTCAGTGCTATGCTCAATGAACAGTAAATATTATAATTTCTTGATTTGTAGTAAACCCACATTCTGGGGGATGAAGTTAGGCTTCACCTGTACCATGCTTATAAATTTGAATCTTAGATATAAATTTAAAACATTAAAAAAATCTATATTGAATTTCATCATGGTTGGATTCAACCAAGAGTTCCAGCTTGAATCTTGTTTCTGTCGTTCATTTGATGATTTAGTAATGCCTTCTAGTTTTGTGTTGCCTGAAAATTGGTAAACATATTTTCAGCATTTCATCCAAGTTGTTGCTTGAAGTGATTACATAGTGAAGTTTATGTTCCCATGTAGTTAACTTACTGTTCTGTTGGTTCCCATTTACTTGCTTCCACTGCGATTTTCCTCACGCTTTTGTATCATACACTTGTTATATTCCCTGGTGATCCCTTGGGTTTTAAGCTGCCTCTGACCTATGATTCCATAGATCTCCTGATATTGACATAGCAGAATCTATTAACCGATTTCTAGAGTAGAAACCAGACACCTGGGGTTCACACTAGCCTTTCCATCCGTGCACTTTAAGCTCTCTGTGGCTCTGTTTTTATACTTATAAACCTGAGCAAATATTTGCCCTTTCCTTCCTTCCAGTGCCATGGAGAAGATGAAATAAATAATTATAAAAGAACATTGTGTTCTTCAAAAAATGGCAGCATACCATTTACAGATAAATTCCTCATCTAGTCACTACCAAAATAGCTAAACAACTAACTGTTGGCAAGAGAAGTCCCTGAGCAGCAAGGCAGCATAGATGACGCCAAGCCTGTGTGTTTGTCATCTGCATTTTGCTCAGAGACCCAGACTCATTTAAAACTTCATGACACACATACCTCTGACAGGCTCAGCTCCTTCATTTCCTAGTCCATAGGCAAGTAGAGGTAGGTAAATTGAGGATAGTGAGGTGGGTAAATTGAAAGCACCAAAGTAGGCAAATTGAAGGTAGCAAGAAACAGATAATCATTTTAAAAGAAAAAGAGAGGGGTGCCTGGGTGGCTCAGTTGTTTAAGCATCTGCCTTGGGCTCAGGTCTTGATCCCAGGATGAGCCCCGCATCTGGCTCCCTGCTCAGCTGGGAGCCTGCTTCTATTTCTCCCTCTCCCTCTCCCTCTGCTGCTGCCTCTCCCCCAGCTCGTGCTCTCTCTCTTTCTCAAATAAATAGATAAAATCTTAAAAGAGAGAGAGAGAGAGAGAGACAACAGAACTACAGATTAGAGACTTGAGAAGTACACAGATCTGAGACCATTAAGGACAGGGGAAAACAGCCTTAAACAGCTGAGGAGATTCCAAGAACATCACTGGATTATAATCTAGTACCACCACTGATGTTCAAAATGATCATTGATTTCTCTGTTGGATCGCTGTGTTTTCAGGTGTGTGCAGCCTTCTTTCTGCTCTCTTTTGAAAGCAGCACTGTGACTGTCCTTTGGAAAACTACCTTTCCCGGGTTGTACTCTGTGTCAGAGGAGCCGTCACTCAAGGTGCCCTCTCTGCTGCTGCACAAGTTTGAGCATCTGATCTGAGCAGATCAGTTGCTATTGGGCAGGAGTTTGGATGTTGAGCCGGGTGACTCATACCTGTTGGGGCTGCTTGATCCTGGGGTCCCAAACTTTATTCTTCCCTTCCACACAGACCCTTGGAACTGCGTGATCCCTGACCTTCTCAAGATTGGTTATCCAGTTTTCCTTAATTTGAGGAATACTCTGAAACACTGCAGTAAAATATTTAGCTTAGGGGCATCTGGGTAGCTCAGTCCATTAGGCATCTGACTCTTGATTTTTAGCTCAGGTCATGATCTCAGGGTCATGAGATCAACCCTCGAGCCAGACTCTGTGCTGGGAGTGGGGCCTGCTTAAGATTCTCTCTCTCCCTCACTCTGCCCCTCCCCAACCCTGCTCCTCGGGTTGACCGAACACATGCTCAGGCTCTCTCTCTCAATCTCTCTCTCTCTCAAAAAAAAAAAAAAAAAAAAAAAAAAAAAAAAAAAAATCACTTAGCTTAGTTAGCCAAAAGCATTTTTAGGCTGCTCACAGTTTGTGATCCGGAACCAACACGGATTCATTAAAGAAAAGGCTCAATTTTGTTCCATATGCAGTTAAAAAGCCACAGATATTTGTAAAAAACATTTAAAATATTTCCATCCAACTCTGTTAAAAGAAAATTTAAAACCTTAGCATTAAATGGCCATTTTCATTCTAAAGCATTTTCGAATTTCCAAACCACACCAGATAAATGAGTTGTGATTGTGTACACACCCAAGAGTGATTGCATTGTAGTTAAGCTTGAGTATATCTTGCTTAAGTCTGTCTCCGCATGGCTCTGGTTAGCTCCTTGTTAAAATGATGACTGATGTCATAAAAATGGCCTGAGGTTACATTTAAAATGGAAAACCTTCAGTCGTGGTCCAAATACTGTGAACATTCAGCAAATATCTGCAGCTGTGTTCTGGGATAAAGCAGTGAGCAAGGTGGAGCTAATGGTCAAATAGCCCAGTGAATGTGTACGGAATGAAAGGAGCCTTTGCTTGAAATACGCTCATTGCCCATGACTCTGGCCTTGTATTTCTCCTGCCTAGAAAATCTAATATCTGACCTTTAACCACATCCTTTACCTATCTTTTCCCCACATATCCCATTCATTTTTCAAGATCCAGATCAGATACCTTGATCTCCACTAAGCCTCTCACAATAATAACAGTGATGGTAACTAAACATTTACTGTGCAGGACTCTAACTTCTTTACTTGGACTACATTATGTATTTCTCATAATGCCCTCTGAAATATTTATGTATGAAGCCTTAGTAATCTAACTGATGGGATTTTTGGAAGATTTATCACTTGAAATACTGAATTCGGTATGTTCAGATTATTGGGATCTTTTTGACCATAAGATCTAAAATATAAAGTGGGAAGGAAACAATTTTATACCTGTTATGCATCAGAATTGCCTGGGGGAATTTTTTTTTTTTAAATAGAGATGCCTAAGTACATCCTTCTAAAAAATTCCAGTTAATTAAAAATACACAAGCACACACATTTGGAACACAGCACAAATAATGACCCCAAAATCCTACCTTCTTAAGATAATCACAAACATCACTTTGTGTATTTCCATTTGATCTATTTTGTAGCTCTAAAATTGTAAACATTATATGGAGTTAAACATGGCCTTATCATTGAGAACTTCCCTGACCACCTTATTTAAAACTATAACTTAGGTCCATTTCCTTCCCTATTATGCTTAACTTTTCTCTGTAGAATTTCTGACCTTCTACTTATTGATATTTTAATTCATTTATTTTTCTCCCCCAGAGTAACCTATCTTCCCTTGCCTCACACCCCCTAGAATGTCAGCTCCAAAAGAGCAGAAAGTTTTATCTGCTTTTTTTACTACAGTATCTACAGCCCTAGAAGAGTGCCTGGCACAGAGAGGATGTGGAAAATGAATGAATGAAATTGGCAAAATGCCCTCCAGAAATGCCATACTGTTTCCACTCCTACAGAAATGTTGACTATGTCAGAGAAGTATTTTTGGTGGGTAGAAGTTTGAGGCACCAATCGAATGCTTCCAAGACTCTCTGTAGAGGGTGCTGAGAGTCAGGAGCCTTGCAACACGAGAACAAAGTGTGGTTCCTGGGACTGCTAGGCCAATAGCACATGCCATACACAAAGGGAGATGCTATGCTGAAGGTACCACCTGCCCTAAAACAGGTTCAACAGGAAGATTTTTCAAAACATGTACCTGTGCAGCTATTGGTTTCAGGCCTTGAGCACCTAACTTGTATACACTACAAATTTTGAGACTTGTTCAGGACAATGTTCTGGTTACTTTGGTTCGCATCTTTCTACCATCCAGATTGCCTAATTTTTGACCTTTTTATGAGCAGAGTACTGCTTTCAGTGCTGTTTAGTCATTTCCCATGGCTCTCTATACTTTAGAGTAGCTTTTAAAGTTACTTGGGCCATTTTGGGTAGAAGACTTTGGATGACAATTTTGTGCAACTACATAAATGGAAGGCTTCTTGGTATTATTAATGTTCAAAATATGCAAACTACACTCATATTATTCAACTGGAGATTGTTTTGAGGTCATTTTTTAATTATAGAATTTCCAAATCAGAAAGTACATCTGAAAATAGAAAGCTGGAACTAAGTACATCCAAGAGCATGAAGGACTTTTTTTGTTTGTTTGTTTGTTTGTTTTTAAGATTTTATTTATTTATTTGAGAGAGAGAGAGAGAGAGAGAGAGACAACACAAGCAGGGGAAAGAGGGAGTGGGAGAGGGACAAGCAGAGTCCCTGCTGAATGGGGAGCCCATTGCAGGGCTCCATCCCAAGACCCTGAGATCATGACCTGAGCTGAAGGCAGATGCTTAACCGACTGAGCCACCCAGGCACCCTGAACATAAAGGGCTTTTTATAAGAAGTAAGAGGAGCAACAAAGTGTAGGGGGAGAGCACCAGGGCCATGACCCCAGAGATCTGGGTCCCATGGGCTTCTCTGCCCATCAGAGACTAGACTGCTAGTCCCCTACTTAGTTGGGAAATGGGCCTGCTCATCCTAATTCCCAAGCTTTGTTATGTGGAACTATAGATATGTGAATCACAATGAAAATTGTAATGTTTATTCAATTGAAAAAGCTGCATTAATTTTCTTAAATGCTGGAGAATGATGGTAGGTTGGTAGAAAGAGGGATTCTGAAAGACTCTGGAGCTTATTTTCCCAAATTGTTTTGCATGGCATACTACATCAGTGACATGTTTAGTCAGCTTTTGATGATGGCTAGCCTCAATATCTCAGTGGCTTATCCCCCATATACATTTATTATCATGCTCAATGTCTTCAGTTCAATCACAGTTCAGCTGGTCTAGGCTGGGCTCCACTGCATACTCAGCATCAAATTCTGGTCACCATGGCTTGTTTCCAAGCTACTGGTTGGGTTCAGATCTTCTCTATGTATCTGTCATCAGTCTAGTACAAGTGGCTAACCAAGACAGGTTCTCCCAGAAGATGCAGAAGTGAGAGAGAGAAACCGATCTGCACCAGAACATCCAAGGCCTCTAATGTTCCATTGACCAGAGCAAGTCACATGTCCAACCCCAATGTCAACGAGGTTGGGAAGGATACTTCATTGACAGTGGGGGCAGAAGAGGTGAATATTTGCTAAACACTAATCCAAACTTTCTCAGACATCTTTAAAAAAAATAGGAACATGCTTTAAAGAGCTTAGAAATTTCTTAGATGTTCCCAGTATATAATTACGTATTAAAGGTTGTAAGAACTCCTATTGTAAATAAAGTTGTCTGGTTTTGCTTAGCATAGTGATAACCAAATTTATGTGACCATAGTAATTTTTACCTATACTTCACAAAACCCTTTTATATTTCATGAAACAGGGTTTTCACTCAATACATTTTGGTAAATGCTTTTCTCAAGTGTGCAATTGATCAATTGTCAAATGTACTCACTCTGGACCATACAGACCTTTCTTTGACTCTTGGCTCTGGAACAACTTAAAATGTCTGGTGGTCTAACTGAGAGTTCTCATGATGAGTTTCTGCACAAACCTGGTTAAAAAAAAAAAAAGATTCTACCATCGTGGTCCTGACTTAGGAAATATAGAAGATACAGCCTCTCAAACTAAGTATGTACTATATGTTGGCTAATTGAATTTAAATTAAAAAAAAAGATAAAGCCTCCTCCTGGTAGAAGAAATTATAAATGTGTGGAGAAGAATAGTGTGTTGGTAAGAAAGAGCCCTAGTGATTTGAAAGAAGGGTGTTAGGGCCTGAATGTTTATATGGCTGCCCCCCCTCCTCCATTTATATGTTGTCTTTGCCCCCAATGTGAAGGTACTGCGAGGTAGGGTCTTTCAGAAGTAATGAGGATTAGGTGCAGTCACCAGGGTGGGACTCTTATGAGTGGGATTGTGCCCTTACAAGAGAACCTGTGTTCTTTCTCTGCTCTCCACCGTGTGAGGACATAAGTAGTGGGCAATTTGTAATCCAGAAGGGGACCCTCATGGAAATTCAACTGTGCTAGCACCTGATCTTGTACTTCCAGCCTCCAGAACTGTGAAAAATAAGTACCTGTTGTTCGTAAGCCACTCAGGCTGTTGTATTTTGTTTTAGCACCACAAGTTAAGACAGAGGGGAAGAAACTCAGAGAGGAAGCAAGAAAGAGGTAAAAAAAAAAAAAAAAAAAAAAAAAGGATGCACTGCAAAAACATATTTGATCTGAGCTGCCTGAGGACAAATAGAACTTTGTGTTAGGTTCTTGTCCCAGGCCCAGTTCTACTTTGTGGGATTTAAAGATCTATGTTTGTTTAATATAGACTTTGGATAAAAGAGCTCTGTTCCCAGGAGATGCAGGAAGCTGCATTGCTGTAGGTTCCACAGAATCTCAGTATGTCAAAGCAGGAAGGATTTTGAAGATTATGTATCCGAACACTACAATTTTACAAATGAGAAAGTTAAGGCACAGAGAGGAAAGGAAAGCTCAAAATTATTCAGCCAGAAGAGATAGAAATGTACCTACATCTCACAGCTCTCAGAACAGGACACATTTCACAAGAACAACTATGTTATTAAATAATAATAGTGATAATGATAACACCTACCACTGGTGAAGCACTTATTACAGCCATGCATGGTTCTAAGTACTTTATGTGGATTGTTTCTTTTATGTGTCATAATGATCCAATGAGGTAGGTATCCTCTGTCTATAGGAGGACATTGGAGCACAGAAGAGCTAATAAACTTGCCCCCAGGGTTACCTGCAAAGAAGTGACAGAGACAGGGCACATCAAAGTAATTTTCAAAGCCACATCTGGCATATACCAGTTCTTGTTCCAGAAGTAGGGCAATACTGAATGCCCTCATTCACTCAAACAGAAAATGGGTTTTAAGACATGTTTCTTGATCTTCCCTGTATCCACCAGTAAACTCAAGCATCATCTTCTCATGCCAAATAGGCACTAAACTACAAATCCCCTGAAACAACTGGGGAGAAATAAGAATTAGCAGTATTCACTGCATTCACAGGAATACTGCTCTGAAGGTTTGAGTTGCAAGGAAGAAACTTGGTCTTAGTGGGTACTTAATCAGTTCAGATGACTCAAAACAAAGCAAAGCAAGACAAAACTCTCAGGTGAGTAGAATTGTGGAGTTGTGTGAGTGGAATATGTTAACCATGTAGAGTGGAAGCAGGCCAGATAGAAGTTGACTAGAAGCTAGATTTTGGAATGAGAGCAGTGCCAGTGAGTCTGCCCATCAGTCACAGATGTGAGAAAAGTAGTCAACATCCACAGCAGTGGACAACAGGTAAGACCAAGGGGAAATCCATGTACCCTACCTTTGGAACCTGGAGCTTGACTGGGTTTTGCCTTGTTCAAGAAGTAAAGAAGAAAAAGTAAATTGAAATGGTCCCTTGGGTGGAAAAAATACTGTGCAACAAAGAAAAGAAGCAATATGGAGCAGATTTGGGAAGAGTACACATTTCAAAACAAGTAGCTCTGGGATCCAAAAGGATATTTAAGAAAGAGTTTCATCCTCAGAAAAGGACAAGAAGATATGGCATTTGTGCCCAAGGGGCAGAAGGCCCTCAGCACACTGAACTGGATGGAGACAGATGTGTTAAAGAGAGGCTGCAATAAAGCCAAAATATAATGGAAGTAGGATAAATGACCCCACACTTCTGGAAACAAACTTAAAAAAGAATATTGGTGCCAAGTTAGCCTTGTAACAGATGGCAGTTTAAAAGAAAATGACAAAATACCTACAAGTGAATGATAATGAAAGCATGTGGGATGCCTGGGTGGCTCAGGGGTTGAGTGTCTGCCTTTGGCTCAGGGCGCATGATCCCAGTCCCGGGATCGAGTCCCACATCAGGCTCCTATGAGGAGCCTGCCTCTCCCTCTCCCTTTGTCTATGTCTCTGCCTCTCTCTCTGTGTCTCTCATGAACAAATTAAATAAAAATTTTAAAAAATATAATGAAAGCATTTTGTATCAAAATTTGCGGGAAGTAGCCAAAGCAGAGGAAATTTATCAATTTGAGTAGGTTTTCTGAATAGAAAATAGCAATACTGAGAAATAAATTAGCAAACATCTTAACTTCACCTGGAAAAAAGAAGAGTAAGCTAACAGAAGAAAAAAAAAGCCACCAACCAACAAAAAACAGGAAAGAATATAATGTAAAAATAATACAAAACAGAAAAACAATAGAGAAAATTGGCAATACCCAAATATGATGCTTTGAATAATAACAACGATAACAATATTAACAAAAGAGCTAATATTTAGCACTGACTAGCACTGTTTTAAATGATTTATTTATGTTCGCTCATCTAATCTCCGTAACAACCTTACAACGAGGGTAATGTAATTATCTCCATTTTACAAAAGAGGAAAATGAAGCGAAGAGAAGTTATAGCCTGTCAACAGTTATACAACTAGTTATGGTGGAGCCACGATCTGAACCAGGGGGTCTGGTTTACCCTTCAGAAGACAGAGCCTCTATCAAGTCTGATAAGAAGAAAATCAAAGAGATGAGTAGACAAAATACACAATAAAAAGGGAGAGAGAGAAAAAAATTTTGAACAACCAGCTTATATTTTGATAAATGTGTAAATGTGCATACTTGTTTGCTAGGGCTGCTCTAACAAAATACCACTGTGGGTGACTAAAAGGACAGAAATTCATTTCCTCACGATTGTGGATAATTGAAATCTAACATCAAAGTTCACCAGTTTGGTTTCTCCTGACCTCTGTCTTTGGCTTACAGATGCCTGCCTTCTCCCTGTGTCCTCACATCGTGTTTTCTCTGTATGAGGGGATGCTTGCTGTTAAATTTCTCTGTGAGTCCAAACTTCTTTATATAGGGACACCAGTCAGATTGGATTAGGGCCTACCCTACAGCCTCATTTTAATTTAATCACCTCTTTGAAGGCCCTTTCTCCCAATAGAGTCACATTCTGAGGTACTGGGCGTTAGAGAATCAGCATAAGAATTTTCTGGGAACACGGTTAAGCCCATAATAGCCTAGAAAAGTGGATTGCAGTGGGGTGGTGACAGGGTGGTGTACTACTGGCCTAAGGTAAAATAGAAAATTAAATACATCAATAACAGTATGGTTGTCAACCTTCTTCTTTTACTTTCCTACCCATCAATGAATTAAAACCCTGTTGGTCTTACAGGTGAGCTCAAACACATTTTCCAAGAAACAGAAAATCCCTTTCTGGAAAGAAAAAGCTAAGAAACAATTGACCAACTTATTTCATTCAGAAAGTAGGTAGAATAAGTGTAAAGAAATGTTAGGCTTCATGTTTAAAACATAGGTACAAAAATGCCAAACAGCACACTTAAAAAAAAAAATCCAGCAGTGTAAATAAGACCCTAATACATCTTGATCAAGTTCAATATATTTCAGAACATAAACATACTTTAACTTTGGAAAAGTCTGTTAATAAAATTCACAGCAACAGATTAGAAAAGATAAAAGATTTATCATCTCAATGTATGTAAGAATTTGATAAAATTCAATATCTATTCATATGCTATTTTTATTTTTTAAAGTAATCTCTGTGCCCAACACGGGACTTGAACTCATGATCCTGATTGAAGTCAAGAGTTGCATACTGAGCCAGCCAGGTCCCCCCTCAATGTCTGTTCATGATTGAGGAGAAAACCTTATATAAAACTAGGGATAAAGCGAATTTCAGCGGTTTAGCACCACCTTCAGCCCAGGGAATGATCCTGGAGACCTGGGATCGAGTCCCACGTCGGGCTCCCTGCATGGAGCCTGATTCTCCCTCTGCCTGTGTCTCTGCCTCTCTCTCTCTCTCATGAATAAATAAATAAAATCTTAAAAAAAAAATAAATGTAAGAACAAGAACTCCAGAAACACTCAGCCAGAACACTCCACTCAGTCCTCTGTTCTAAGAGACTTAACCAAAATTAAAAAAAAAACAAAACAAACAAAAAACCAAGAAAAGATATCTCCCCAAAACTTACAGTAAGTTATACTTAATGGTATAACTTTAACACATGATCTTTCAGGTGTTAAAACTAACAAGAGAAAAAATAGTGTCAAAATTACAGAGAGAAAATTATAGTTATAAGGAATTTATATGATTATTTATGTAGAATACCTATGCAATCTAGACATACGTTACTAAAATTGATGAAAAAGTTTAGATACGTTGTTGCATAAAATTTAATATACAAAAATCCATTGTATTTCTATGGAACAGCAACAAAAACTTAGAAAATAGTTGAAATAGAGGCTTTTGGATGGCTCAGTTGGTTAAGCATCTGACTCTTGGTTTTGGCTCAGGTCATGATCTCAGGGTCCTGAGACTGAGCCCCACATTAGGCTCAGCATACTCAGTGTGCAATCTGCTTGTCCCTTCCCCTCTGTGTCTCCTCTTCTGTTCGTGCTTTCTTTCTCTCAAATAAATAAGTAAACAAACAAATAAATATTTAAAAAAAGAAAATAGTTGAAATAAAAAGGTACAATTCTATTTTCAGTAGAAATTTTAAACACATAACACACATATACATGCACAAACACACTACTGAAATATAACATTAAAAATCTTTATGGAGAAAATTATAAAATTTATTAATAGAGATTACAAATACCAGAATTAATAGCAGATAATAGGTAAACTATCTTGGATGTCTACTCAAATGGAATAATATATTCAATGGTATTAAAATAAAAATCTAAAAATGATTTGGGTTGTCCTTGAGAGCTTGACACAACAAAGCTTGAAAGCTGGTTTTAAAATTTATATGTATCATTGAGGGCCCAAGAATGACCAAAATAGTTCTGAAAAAGAAGAAGCAAATCTTATTATAATGTTGTATGAAATAAGAAATGGTGATTGGTGCAAGAACTATGAGACCAAGAGACCAATGGAACATAACAAATTAGATATATACCAGATACTCATGGAAAAATGGAATGGTCAACAAATGCATTGAAATTGTTGAAAAAATGGAATTGTATCTGTACTTCACAGTGAACATAAATATCCATTCCATATTGAGTGAAAATGTAACTGTGGAAGGCAAAGCCAAATAAAACTTTTAGGAGAAAGTATGAGGAAATGTCTGTGACTTGGAGTAGGAAAATATTATTTGGACAAGATCTAAAGAGCACAAACCACCAAGAATGATGAATGTAATTGCATTAATTAAGAGCTTTCGTTCATCAGGAGACACCATAGAGACAGCAGAAAGGAAAAGACTTGGAGAAAGTTAGATGATAGATAGATAAATAGATATATAGATACTGTGCGTATCTGGCAAATGATTACATAATTGGTATTCAGAATATACAGTATTTGTACAAATCAATAAGAGAAGGCCAAAACCATGAAAATACACTCAGATTCATTAACAATTTTGGAAATGCAAATTAAAAACATAATGAGATAACCATTTCAGACAGAAGCCTGACACTAAAGATGTGGCAGAGAGAACATAGTTGAAGTAGAGCTATATTCAGTAGGTAGGAACTACTGGTTTAAGATTTGATTTAAAACTACTTGGATTTAACTCTTGTAGTTTATTTATTTATTTATTTATTTATTTATTTATTTATTTTCAAAAGACTTTATTTATTTATTAATTCACGAGAGACCCAGAGAGAAGGGCAGAGCTATAGGCAGAGGGAGAAGTAGGTTCTTCGCAGGGAGTCCAATGGAGGACTCGATCCCAGGACCCCAGGATCATGACCTGAGCTGAAGGCAGACGCTCAACCTCTTGTAGTTTTAATCAAGAGTTTTTCCAGTCCTATTACTCACTAACTATTGACTATGAATGACTTGCTTAACTTCCCTAAGTCTTAATTTTCTTATCTATACAACAGGCAGAGTAATAAGAAAACACATGTGAAGTCCTCAGCACGTTGCCTGGCACATAAAAGGATAGTCAGTGCAGGTTCATTGTTATGTAAATATTATAGCTAGTGTATGTTGAGTGCTCACTGCACTGGGCTAAGTGCCTCGTGAGTACGATTATCTCTTTTAATCATATGTGTTTTGATTATATTCATTTTACAAATGAGGAAACAGGCATAGGTAGAGACAAGGGAGCTGGGACTCAAACCCACATCTCGTGGGCTCTGAAGTCTGCATGCAGAATTCAGCTTCATTGTCTCCCACTGTTACCACAGAAAGCCTATCCTAGGGTCGATACAGATGATCTCCAAGGTCACATAAATCCTTTATTGCCATCACATGCAGACACACATGGAGGCTAACCTATTTATTTCCCTTTCTGGTTAGAAGTTGTGTCATTTTTCAGTATTGTTCTAAAAACAGATTAGTAACAATAGATCCTATAGTGCTTCTATTATCAATTTGTACAGTTGGCCTACAACATTACTCATAAAAATGTTCTTTTGGAGCTGCTGTGGGTCTCTGAACATTTCTGCAATGCCATTTGTACAGAGAGTGCATCTGAGAAGAATGAGGGTAGGGAATAACATAATGAAGCCTATTGGGAAACCCTCTTTCTGGGCTAAACTGGAGGTTCAGATATGGTATTATGTTTCTCAACTCTGTTCTCTGAAGCCCCATTTTGGGGTCTTAGACTTATAAGGGGCTTTAGCAATTACCTTGTTCCACCTTTTCTTCTCTGTCAGAATGACTGGCAATATTCCTGACAGCCCACTTGCTGTAGTTGGGCAGGGAGACGTATTTTCCTGGGAGTTTTTATTTCTGGACCCCACCAGTGGTTAAATAGCACATTCTTCTATCTTCAGGTCTGTAACTTTCATTCTCTGATGAATTCTGCCTTTTAGAGCAGCATAGAATAAGTGTATATTTTATACACGACAAATTGTTAAAATTTGAAGACAGTAATCAGGTTTCCTTTGTAAGGCAGGTTTCCTGTGTGAGAAAATTGGGTCTCATTTTGTGTTCCATTACAATCACAGCATCTAGAACACTGTGGGAAATAAATAAGGTATTCATGAAATGTCTTGATGAATGACTTAATGAGTTTTCTCTTCTCTACGCTAGCAACTTCAGAGTCTTGAACAATTCTTCATGAGACAGGGCTTCCAGATTTCTCATTGACTTAGTGATCCATTCATGAACATGGTCTAGTTCCTTAACATCTTTCATAAAGTGACTGCAACATTGTGTTTCTTTGAATGGAAAACCAGAAATGTGACCATTAACTCTTCTCGAATGTGAGCTCCATGTGGTTGGGGACCTACATATCATGTATAAATACATAAATGAGTGGTTGAATGAATAAATGCTTAAGGACTTCTTTAGGTGATTACAGTATTATGTTTGACTGTACCATGGTTGGTCACAACTGGTTGGAATAAAGGTGAATATCTGACTTTAACTGGGCCAATTAGATACCTCTCCTGGAGTGTGGAAGCCCTGTCTGAGAGAAGGGAGAGAAGATGAAAGGCCCAGAATTGAGGCTGAATGTAGAGATGTGACTAGTCATAGCCTTAAGGAGTGGAAGTAAGAGAAATAGTGCAGGTCCACAGAGAGAGACACACCCCATGGCTGCAAGTGAACCACATGGCTTCCCAGCACCTGGCTCCAGTTTACTCTGGGGGCCAGATTTTGTGAGATCTCTGAATCTTTTTTTTTTTTTTTTGTGGCAATCTCTGAATCTTTATGATAATTCCTGTTCCATTCTAATACACGGACACACGCACACAAATGCACACTCACATTGCATAGAACAGTTTATTCAACCTAGTATAACACTAATTCTTTTTTTTTAAAATATTTTTTATTTATTTATTTGAGAGAGAGAGAGTGAGAGCACGAACAGGGGGAGTAGCAGGCAGAGGGAGAGGGAGAAGCAGGCTCCCGGCTGAGCAGAGAGCCCGATGTAGGACTTGATCCCAGGACCCAGGGATCATGACCTGAGCCAAAGGCAGAAGCCTAACTGACTGAGACACCAGGTGCCCCTATAAGACTAATTCTTGACTCACATTTTGCATTCAGAAAACTAGAATGCCCGGGTCTTTTCCCATGAACTGCTGTCAAACTGATTGTGTAATTTAGGTTTTGGGGAACATTTGTTCATGCACCTATTCATGCTACAACAGTACATTAAGCAACTACTATATGTGAATATACTTTCTATTGTTTAGTTATTTGCATGTCAGTTGTCACTTTTTGCTGCTGACAAGGACTGCTGCCTCTCATAATCCTCCCTTTCTATCTACCTCTTATCAGCAGTGGAATGAAAAACAAACAGGTTACCAAATACTGAGCTGTGAGCAGTAACAGCAAAATAAAAGTCCTTAAGCTCTTAGCGTGGGCATGTGCAGGGATGGAAGCACATGATGTTTACTGTATCTATGCTGCCTCCAAAGAGAACATTTTGCCTATTTTCTGTTTTCCTCTTAGATTCTGGGTTGTTGAAGATGTAGTAAATAAATATTGTGTAACTGGGGTGTTATGTGTGTTCAATACATACATATTTCACATAAGCTTCTATCTAAATATATATACATAGCTAGGGAAAAACTGAATAAGGTTTCTACCAGAATCCAACAGTGAGGAAGAGTCGATGATATTTTAAAAAATGAAATTGGTTACATTTATAGACTAGCAGATGTACTTGGGGACTTTTTCTCTCTAATTATTATAGTCAAAATGCCAGTGTAGTAGCCAAGTTTATTACTTGGTCTGTCCTCCTTTTTCTTTCTTTTCTTTTCTTTCCTGTTCTTTTCTTTTTTTAAAGATTTTATTTATTTGAGTGAAAGAGAGAGAGACAGAGAACAAGTTCATGGGAAGGGGCAGAAGGAGAGGGAGAAGCAGACTCCTCATTGAGCAGGGAGCCTGACACAGGCTGGATCCCAGGACCCTGGGATCATGACCTGAGCCAAAGGCAGATGTTTAACTGAGCCACCCAGGCGCCCCCATCTTCCATTTTCTTTAGCAATAAAAGCAGAATGGTGATCAACTAAGGCATTTGAATCCTGCCTCTATCTCTTAGCCATACAACTTTTCCTCTGTTCTCTTAATTTCTTCATACCTCAGTTTGTTTATATCTAAAATAAAATGAATACTACCAAATTGTAGGAATTGTGGTAAAGGTTAAAACACTCGCATGTCTATGGAATACTTGGTGTAGTGCCTGGCACATGGTGAGTATTCAATAGCTGGTAGCTTTTATTGTTCTTTGTATTTCTGTGAGACTCTGTTGTCCGTGACCTCAGAGAGAGATATAGAAAACAACGTGCAAGACAGAGAACTGAGAGAAACATTTCCTAAGAGCATAATATGTTTTCTGGGAATTCCGATGTTAGTTTGAAAAATCTTCAACATTTGTCAGTGGTAACACAACTTATTTACAGACCTGCCCTGGGGATAATGTGAATATTCTTATGAGCACTATCCCAGATTTGTTCTTCTGTGAGAACCAACTCCCTTGTGCTTCTTAAATTTCTGTTTTCTTGGTCGAGAATTTCTGTTTTCCCTAATGTACCATGGGTTTTCTCAACTTTCCCCCTTTCAATCCTAGGAATTTCAATCTGGGCTGTGGCAAGAATGGTATTTCGAGGAAAGAGATATGAGAAATGGCAGTTCTTCACAATGAACACTGTTTTTAGACCCCAGAATAGTTTTTCATCCCTTCTTAGACATTTTGTGGGAAATGGCCTATCCTGTGTATGTTTAATACTTGAACCTAAGAGAAAGTTCTGACTAGCCGACAGCCATGCCCTTAATGGCTGAAATGTTTGTATTTTGATCTCCGCCCCCTTGGATGACTGGTGGAACTATCTTCCAACCTCTTTCCTGAGTTTCTGAGACTTAAACGGAGAAGTAGAAATGAGGACTTTGAGCAGAGAGTTAATCCCAGAGGTGTAAATAATCCATCAAATTCATGGAACACTGGGTCAAACTTGCAGGGGAGCCTGAGGAATCAGATGCCCTTCCATTTTTAATAATAGGTAGAACGCTATTTGGAAAGCAGGTGGTTAAATAGGCCAAGTGACCACAAAGTTATGACTCTAAGATAAAAACTGTTGGCTGAGCAACATACCATCATACATATGGTTGTATAATGTGCTTCCATATTCTTACCTAAAATAAGTGCTTGTTGCTGGCACAGAGATCAGCCTGGCCTTGAAAATTTGCTGCTGCTTGTCAGATGTGAAGTGGTTGATGTTTGTGATGTACTTAAATTCTCCTTATGGGGGCAACCCAGATGGCTCAGCAGTTTAGCGCCGCCTTCAGCCCAGGGCGTGGTTCTGGAAGCCCGGGATGGAGCCCAGGGATGGGGATGGAGTCCCACGTCGGGCTCCCTGCATGGAGCCTGCTTCTCCCTCTGCCTGTGTCTCTGCCTCTCTCTCTCTCTCTCTCTCTCTCTCTCTCTCATGAATAAATGAATAAAATCTTAAAAAAAATTCTCCTTATGGTAGAGGCAGTTATTTCCCTCAATATTCAGATTATGTCAGCTGGGTCCAGAAAATCTTAAGAAGCTCCTTTTCCAGCTAACAGGTTTGTGTCTATTTGTTATTCGTTTGTAAAACTTCCGAAGAATCTCAAAAGCTCATATTATTCTGAAGCAAGAAATGAAACTTCTTAGAGAATATCCCACTAAGTTACTATTAAGTAGCCAAACATTACCTTTACCTATGCTTTAGTTAAGATTTCAGAGAGAAATGTGGTCAGGTTTATCAGTGTGATTCGCTCTCTAACGTTGTCTCTGCTAGGAGAGAGCCACTTTCTCCTGTGATCGACTGCCCCGGGGGACCTCAGGAGATCTCCGGTGTAAAAAGCAAACATCCTTTTTAGCAAAAAGCTGGATATTATGGTAGGAAGTATGCAGATCATCTTGCTTATTTTACCATCCATCTGGGCAGAGATGGAAACATTATGAGCTGGGAACATTGAGTTTCGTTTAACCTGTATTGTTGCCTTTTAGAAGTTATCTGTTAGGAGTAGTTAAGGTAAATGGATTGCTTCTAAAATTGTGAGATGAGCTATAGGGCAGCATTTCTATTTAATTAGCTTTTCTTTCTTTTTGTATTTTCTGTTGAGAAATACGGAGGAGGACGACGACATGAGCTATTCATTCGTTGAAGCATATAGTTTGCTTAGAATCCTGAATAGCTTAGCTAAGAACACCATTTATGGCTGTTTCCAAAAGTATAGCTAGATAATTTGTAAATTCAATTTCATGTCAATTGTAATCTACTTTTTGTGCTCCTTTCTATACTGTGTTTACCAAGGTCAACCATAGTTTATACTTCTAATTAGAAAGATTTACATTAGAATATCTTTTCTATGTACAAGTGGGGGTACACTCATTATCTTCTCCCTCCACTCCCAGAGCACACAAGCTCCACACTTCAAGATCACATATGCTTTTCCCTCTTCTAATCTAATATTAAATCATATGGATTTTATCTTAGAGCCCCCCCCCCCCATTTCCCATTGCCATTGTCATTATCTTAATTCAGGCCTTCTGATTTCATCCTTTAAATGTTTTTTTTTTTAATTAAAAATTTTATTTACTTATTTGGAGAAAGAGAGAGAGTGCACGTGTGAGTGATCTAACTCACTGCCAAAGCCTTAAAAAGATCTGTTATATAGCCTCTCTCCCTGCATTATATTAGAAACACGATTGCCAGTTTAATTTTGTTTAATGCTTCATTCTGGTTTGCAAGACCCTAATAGCGTGGTCTTAGACTTTTTTTCCAAGGTTATCTCACATTAGTCTCTTAATTTTCTTTCTTTCTTTCTTTCTTTTTTTTTTTTTTTTAAGTAAATTCTACCTCCAATGTGTGGCTTGAACTCACAACCCCGAGATCAAGAGTCATGTACTCTACTGACTGAGGCAAACAGGCACCTACACCCTCTCTTAATTTTCTTAGCTCTCTACATTTTAGATACACTTATCTATTAGATACGTGACCACAATCTCTGGCTTTTCCCAGTTTCAGTGGTTTTGTTGTTCTCTTCATAAAGAAATGCTTTTTTCTCCTATCATCCCATATGATAAAATCAGTCCATCTTGTAAAGCTTACTCTAATGGTCAATTTCTTTTCCTGATCTCCCTCCTCCTTCTTCTTTGGCAGATCCTTGGAACTTGTTCTCCAGCATTCATTAGTCCTTGCTAGCTAACTATCCAGACTCAGCCCCTACACATTCCCAATTGTTTGCCTAATAACTTAGAAAGGGCGCCAGAGATGCCCACAGCAGCCATCAGAGGCTGCGCCAGCCTTTTCTCTTTTTTTCTGGTACACTCTGGCCCTCCAGTTCTAGAGCCTGCAAGTTCTTTGCCCAACTCTGTCCTCTCTCCTGGGCATCTTCCACCCCAATTCTGGTTCCTTATTATTTCTACTTGTTTTCCTAGCGTTTGATGATTGCTTCTCCATCATGGATTTTGAACTGAATTGTGTGTGTGTGTTTTCCTAAAGTGGATTTTCTTGGGCAGAATCCAATCTTGCCTGGTGCCAAACCAGGGGGGGAGGTGGTCAATCAACTATCTTTATTTACACTTTTTTTCCTTTTTAAAAATTAAAACAAATTTCAATTGTGGGAACACATACACATAATACAAAATTTACCGTCTTAACCATTTTTGAGTATATAGTTATGTAGCACTAAATATATTCACATTGTTATGCAACCAATCTCCAGAACTCTTCTCATCTTGCAATCTTTATTTTTCAAACAGCCATTTATTTGCTTGCTCTATTTAACTTGCCTATTAGACTGGAAGTTTCTTGAGGACAAGGCTGTGTTACTGATTTTTGTATCCCTTATCAAACTGCCCAGTATAATCAATTAGTAAGGTAATTACTTCATGAGGTTGAATTGACCCCATTTCCCCCATGTGCTCATCTAACCTGCTTTCCTCAGGAACCCTACTCTGCTCACAGACCTGGATCCTTCTTTCCATGAAACCGAGAGTAGTTTTGAAAACATTTCCACTTAGATAAGCAAAGGAGGTGAGCGTCCATAGAATTAGAATTCGGCTTGAGGGGTTGATCTGCTTTGGAGGTTTTGCTTTAACTGCTACATGGTGGTGGTGTTTTTGTTCTGAGAGGTAGGATAAAGCTGTTTTATTTATTTTAAGAAGGCAGAAAGCCAGGAACACATAATTGAAAGGAAGTTTCTGTGCTGGCATATTATTATTCTAACTAACATGGTAACAAATAAATTGCAACTTCCTTTTGTTTGAAGTGATGGGTGTGAACTGGAGTCTAACATTTTACACTTGGGGAAATTGCCAAGTAGCAAATACTTTCATGGTTCCTATTTTTTAAAAAAGGCCTATGAATCTGCACCCTGCTAGGAATGTGTTTTGTTATGTCATTGCCTCACAGAATTCTACTGTTTCTGTTACTCCTGTCTCCAGCCTGAGGGGAGACCCAGTGTCTGTCTCCCCACTCCTTTTCATATCCCTGAAGGCTCGCAGAGGGCTCATGTCTCCCGGAGTCACCTCTCCTGGGTTTTCTGCTTCTGCTTCTTGTGGCTGTTTTCTATCTTCTATCCAACAAGTGCCCCAAAGCATCCCATCTTCCTCAATTTCTCAAAAATACTGCCTGTGTTGTCCAGAAGAAATATGTTAAGTGGGGAAAGAGGAGGTAACATGAAGGAAAGTGGAGGTTACTTAATGGTGCAGAAAAATTTAAATTAGATATGAGGAACACTATGCTTAAACTTCATTGGCCATTCCTACCCCTGGAAATATTTGGGGGCCTGATTTCATTCTTCAGTATCCTTGGTCTCTTGCTGTATCACTGATTTCATCCCATTTCCTTGATGGCTCATCTTTGGGGCCCAATCTTCTAGTCAGTTCTTGGAATACTACAATCCATCCAAATTTAGTTCATTGTTTATCTTGCCCAAATTTCTATCATGCCCTGGGACTATCATTCCATAATTATAATGACAAACATTTTTTTGTTTGTTTTTACTAAAAGGTAGTTATCTCCTTAAAAGTAATTTAGTTTTTTTTTAACTTTTATTTTAGAACAGTTTTAGATCTAAAGGAACGTTGCAAAAATAGTACAGTTTCTATGTACCCTGCATCAAATTTTCCTTATTATTAACATCTTACACCAATAGTTCTTTTGTCACAATGAACCAATATTGATACATGATTTTTTTTTTTAAGATTTTATCTATTTATTCATGAGAGACACAGAAAGAGAGGCAGAGACATAGGCAGAGGGAGAAGCAGGCTCCATGCAGGGAGCCCGACGTGGGACTCGATCTCGGGTCTCCAGGATCAGGCCCTGGGCTGAAGGCGGCGTTAAACCGCTAAGCCCCCGGGGCTGCCCTACCTGCCCTACATGATTATTAATTCAATTCTATACTATATTCAGATTTCCTTAATATTTTCCTAATGACCTTTTTAAAAAATGCCAGGATGCCATTCAGGATACTACACTACATTTAATTGTCATGTTTCCTTGGAGTCTTCATAGCTGTGATGTTTCTAAGACTTTCTTTGTTTTTGATGACTTTGACAATTTTAAGGAGTACTGGTTAAGTGTTTTGTAGAATGTCCCTCAGCTGAGATTTGTCTGATGTTTTTCTCATCATTAGACTAGAGTTATGTGTTTCTTGGAGGAAGAACACAGAAGTCAAGTATGATTTTTATTAACATGGCTTATCAATGTCAATGTTGACCTTGATCCTTACTTATTACTAGTGCAAGTGAAGTAGCCATGGACTGAGAAGAACAACATGGTAATAAGGGGCGCATACATTTTAAGAATGTGATTCTGGGTCACCTACCAGTTAAGCTACCCAGACCAGCAGAGATGCTAGCTGAGTAAAGGAGATTAAGAATAGGAAGTAGAATTTTTCACAGAACTGGAGCAAACCATCCTAAAATTTATATGGAACAACAAAAGACCCCAAATAGCTAAAGCAATCAAGAAAAAAAAAAAAAAGGAAGCAGGTATCACAATTCCAGATTTCAAGTTGTACTACAAAGGTGTAGTAATCAAAACAGTATGACATTGACAAAAAAAGTAAGGACATAGATCAATGGAACAGAATAAAGAGCCTAGAAGTAAACCCATGATTACATGGTCAATCAATCTTTGACAGAGGAGGTGAGACTATGCAATCGGAAAAAGACAGTCTCTTCACCAAATGGTGTTGGGAAAATTTGAAAGCTACATGAAAAAGAATGAAACTGGGGATCCCTGGGTGGCGCAGCGGTTTGGGGCCTGCCTTTGGCCCAGGGCGCAATCCTGGAGACCCGGGATCGAATCCCACGTCGGGCTCCCGGTACATGGAGCCTGCTTCTCCCTCTGCCTATGTCTCTGCCTCTCTCTCTCTCTCTGTGACTACCATAAATAAATAAAAATTAAAAAAAATTAAAAAAAAAAGAATGAAACTGGACCACCTTTTAACACCATACAGAAAAATAAACTCAAAATGGATTAAGTACCTAAATGTGAGACTTAGAAAAAATAAAAAATCCTAGAAGAGAGCGCAAGCAGTAATTTCTCTGGTATCGACCATGCAACATTTTTCTAGATACATCTCCTGAGGCAAGGGAAACTAAAGTGAAAATGAACTATTGGGGCAGCCCTGGTGGCTCAGTGGTTTAGCGCAGCCCTCAGCCAGGGGTGTGATCCTGGAGACCCAGGATCGAGTCCCACGTCGGGCTCCCTGCATGGAGCCTGCTTCTCCCTCTGCCTGTGTCTCTGCCTCTCTCTCTTTCTCTCTCTCCTCTGTGTCTCTCATGAATAAATAAATAATATCTTTCTTAAAAAAGAAAATGAACTATTGGGACTATATAAAAATAAAAAGCTTTTTCACAGCAAAGGAAACAAACAACAAAATGGAAAGACAACTTACTGAATGGGGGAAGATATTGGCAAATGACATATCTGATAAAGGGTTTGTATCCAAAATATTTGAAGAGCTTACAAGTCTCAACTTGACTCAAAATACAAATAATCCAATTTAAAAATGGGCAGAAGACATGATCAGATATTTCTCCAAAGAAGACATACAGATGACCAATAGACACATGAAAAGATGTTCATCATCACTAACCATTAGGGAACTGCAAATCAAAACCACAATAAAATAATCACCTCACACCTGTCAGAATAGCTAAAATCAAAATCACAAGAAACAACAGATGTGGAGATGTGGAGAAAAAAGAAGCCTTGTGCTTTTGGTAGCTCAAACTGGTGCAGCCACTGTGGGAAAACAGTACAGAGATTTCTCAAAAAGTAAAAATAGAATTACCATATAATCTATTAATTCCACTACTGAGTATTTACTGAAAGAATATGAAAACAATAATCCAAAGGATATATCACCCCTGTATTTATAGCAGCATTATTTACAATAGCCAAGATATGGAAGTAGCCCAAGTTTCCACCAATAGATGAATGGATAACAAAGATTTGTTTTATATATACATATATAATATTAGATTTGTTATATAATATTAAATATTTAATATACAATATTAAAATATATATAAATATTTAAAACAGAATATTACACAGCCATAAAAAAAGCCATCAAAAAAGAATGAGATCTTTCCATTTACAATAGCATGGATCGACCTATAAAGTATAATGCTAAGCAAAATAAGTTAGACAAGGACATACTGATTTCACTCATGTGGAATTTAAGAAACAAAACAAATGAAAAAAAAGAAAAAAAACCCAGGAACTAACCAAACAACAGACCCTTTAAAAAAAAGATTTTATTTATTTATTCATGAGAGAGGCAGAGACACAGGCAGAGGGAGAAGCAGGCTCCATGCAGGGAGCCCGATGTGGAACTTGGGATCCTGGGATCCCAGGATCACACCCTGGGCCGAAGGCAGACACTCAACCGCTGAGCCACCCAGGTGTCCCTAGACTCTTAACTATAGAGAACAAACAGATGGTTATAAGAGGGGAGGTGGGTTGGGGGGTGAGTGAAATAAGTGAACGGATAAAGAGTACACTTATCTTGATGAGCACCAAGTCATGTGTAGAATTGTTGAATCACTATGTTATATTCCTAAAACTAATATAACACTATGTTAGGGGATCCCTGGGTGGCTCAGTGGTTTAGCACCTGCCTTCAGCCCAGGGCATGATCCTGGAGTCCCTGGATCGAGTCCTTGGATGGAGTCCCCAGATGGAGTCCCGGGATCGACTCCCACATCAAGCCCTGCATGGAGCCTGCTTCTCCTTCTGCCTGTGTCTCTGCCCCCTGCGCCCCCACCCCCCCGTGTGTCTCTCATGAATAAATAAATAATTAAAAAAAAAGCCCACTATGTTAATTGCACTGGAATAAAAAAGAAAAAATAAATAGGTAAATAGGAAGTAGAGAAAGGTGATAGGAATCTACTATGTTTCAGGGACCAGCTGCAGTGACAAGCAGCTTGTCCCACCAACCTTCTTTATCTTGTAAGTTTTCCCACGGGTTAAGACCAACTAGAATTCTGGAAGAGTTCTTCCCAGGTGAGGTAAATGTATTATATGAAGCAAATGAATTCAAGCAATGGAGAGGTGGATTGTAGTGGATGCTGTGTTTTGCTGTTTAGACTGTATCTTGAGACCTGATACTCACATTTCTCCAGCTGCCCAGAGCACCAATGTCTCCCATCTGAGTCCAACCCTGGGACCAGGTATTGGAGAAAGAAAACCAACTCACCTGATTGTGCCTCTATCACGGGAGCAACTTACATCCCATGACTAATAAATGTAGGTGATACAAAGCCCTCTCCCCTTGCCTCACTTAGGGATATCTCAGAAGGGTCATCCCAGCTTCAGAGTTCTTTGTGAAATTGATTAGGCATCTGTGGCAGCTGTCTTGCTTTTCTTCCTTTCCAGCTGTCCAGTTCTGCTTCTTTCACTCCCTTGGAGATGATGTTCTGTGGAGCACTGCCCAATGAGCCACCTGCATGCAAATCTCCATCTGGAAGTCTGTTTCCTGGGAAACCCAGCCTTTGACACACAATGAAGAGACCTGAGAATATGTAAAAATACTTCAGTTTATCTCCATCTTCTCTCTCACGTATGAGCTTAAATCTTAAATGGGAGGAATGGCAGGGTGAAGGAAAGAAAATAAAGATGGCATAAGGGAAAGATGAGAGGATTGGACCCTTGTAAAACAGAAGTCAGAGGACATAATCCATAATGGGCCAAGCAGTCTCTGAGCCTTAGGAAGAGATAAAGAATGAGAGAGGTCACCCAGGAAATTCATGAGGGGATTGGAAGAGAGTAATAGTGAAGTGCTCTGTGCACCAGCTTATTGAAATAAGAAATTCCTAGGTTAACTTTACGCTAAAATTGAAGGCACTAGTGCTAATCAGCCTGCAATGTCTGGGTGGGTTTTTATTTCCTGTGAGTCTGCCTGTTTTTGCAGTGTGAAAGATTCTAGACAGTTTTAATGGGAGGATTTCAGGCCCATCCTACAAAGGTGGGTGTGGGGAGGTAGGTCAGCTGGTGGAAAAGTGAGTAGATGGGATCTTCAGTTTTTGTTTTGTTTGTAGAAGTTAGGATGACTTAACCCTTGCTAATGTCACACTTTCTTGAGGTTTAGTGAAAAATTGGCCTTGTCATGCTGTCCATCCTAATAGAGCCTAAACTGCTGGAAAATTCAGCAGAGTCCTTCTCTGTCACTTAAACGATGACACTTCTAACTATGGCTTCTCTTCCCTGAGGTCTCATTGTCATAGTAATCAGTTTTTCTTGATCTGAGAGTCTTTGACAATTCAAGGTGCTAATAGCAAATGAGATTTATCACATGGATGTGTTACGTGCTATTCAGCTGAGTGTGATCTTTGGAGGGCAGAGACCACATCTACCTTGTTCATTGGTGGTTGTCTAGCCATGTGCTAGATCTTGGCTAAGAGTAGGTGCTCCATAAATTCATTGTATGACAAAGCGAATTTTGAGCAAAATAATTAATGTCTAAGATCATTTGTTTCCGAATCTATTGAAGTGGTAAGAAAAGTCTCACTTTACTTTCTTCATTATCTCTATGCAAATGTTTTAATACTTAAAGTAAGCCATCATGTGTAAAACTAATTCCTTTATAAAAATCACTGAATCAAATGACTTAGATTTGAAAGGGAACATCTAGTGTACTCTCTCATGCAGTATAGCTTTCCTTTCTGTTGCATGCCTGACAAATAGCTACTCAGCTTCTGCTTATAGTTTTAATGCTGGCAATATCTTGGTGAGCCTAGTGAATGTCAGAAGACTCCAGAGCAGTAATATGTGAATTTTAATCCTAGGACTGGTGGCATCAGCCTGAACTGGGATCTTGTTAGAAATGAAAAATCCTTGGGATGCCTGGGTGGCTCAGTGGTTAAGCATCTGGAGTCCCAGGATCGAGTCCCATGTCGGGCTCCCTGCATGGAGCCTGCTTCTCCCTCTGCCTATGTCCCTGCCTCTCTCTCTCTCTCTCATGAATAGATGAATAAAATCTTAAAAAAAAAAAAAAAAAGGAATGAAAAATCCCAGCCTCCATGACAGACCTGAATTGAATCTCAATCTACATTTAATAGGCTCTCCTACCAATTCACCTGCATATTACAATTTAAGAAGTATTGCTCTAGAGCTTTTTAAAATTTTTTTTATTTTTAGTAGTGTTCTGAAAGCTTATTTTTATAGTATCCACTCATTAGTCTCAATTTAGTTTCTTGCAATTTTATATAAGTCTAGAGTCTTACTTATTCCACATGAGAACCATTCAGATCTTTGAAGGTAGAATCCAGGTTGTTTATTGTCTGGGATCTTTCTAATTCTCCAAGGCTGGAAACTTTCCTTTCCTGAGCTTTCCCATGGTCACTTTGTTCTGTAGGATTCTTTTTTTTTTTTTTTTTTTTTTAAGATTTATTTATTTTAGAGAGGGCACGAGTGGGAGGGGCAGAGGGAGAGGGAGAAAGAATCTGAAGCAGACTCCATGCTGAGCGTGGAGCTGGGCATGGGGCTCAATCTCACGACCCTGAGATCAGGACCCTGAGCCAAAACCAAGAGTTGGGCGCTTAACCCACTGCACCACCCAGGTGTCCCTTGGTAGGATTGTTTTAACAAGAATATCATAGTCTGCAACTGAGGGATTCATGAAGGGAAATGCAGGCTGCCTCATCCTTTTGCCTGCGGAATGGAAACAAACAAGAAAGAACATTTGAGCTGATTGTTTATAAACTCTAGCCTTAGGACATATAAACAGGATGCAACCACTTATCTCACTCATATTGATTGTTTCCTACAGATTGTGGTATTTTCCTAAATTTGCCATCTTCTCAGGGACAGTTGTTCCAACTCGGTCTTCTGTTTTCTAAACTAAAAATTACCCTGTTCATTCAACAGTCTCTTGCATGGCTAGATTGGAATGTAAAGTTTTTGAGAGGAGGGGATGAAGTCTTACTTAATGTTTTTTGTTTTGAATTTCAGGTTAAATCAGTGCTTAGTACATAATATGCTTTTAATAAGTAATTTTTGAATACACAAATGAATTAATGAATGGGGGAAAGTGCTTCCAAGACCTTAGTTGTCATCTTTTGAAAATACGTTAGGTTGGGGCACCTGGGTGGCTCCGTCAGTTAAGAGTCTGTCTTCAGCTCAGGTCATGATCCCAGGGTCCTGGGATTAAGCCCCACATCAGCCTCCCTGCTCAGTGGGGAGTCTGCTTCTCCCTCTCCCTGCCATTCCCTCTCCTTGTGTGCTCTCTCTGTCAAATAAAAACATAAAATCTTAAAAAAAAAAAAAGAAATAAAATACATTAGGATGTCACTATCTGTAACAAAATGTGACATGATGGCTTGGGCAGACTAGTCCATACGTTGTATGACTGTTTTGGCGTGGAGGTAGTATTAATTCCCCTGATCAGGACCAAAGAGACTATGACCCCCATCATGATGGTCATTTAGGGGTTTAGGAAGTCAAAATAGATGTCTACAAAGTCAATTCAGTTTATCAATAAGGTGTAATTTGCTTTAAGTGACATTTTTTAGAGTTTTTTTCCTTTTGGATATGAGGGCCTTTCCAAGGTTAGGTTGGCCCTTCTGGCTAGAGAGCTGTGGTCTTTCCCCCTCCTTCCATCATTCTTTGCTTCCTGATGTCTCTAACTGCATCTGAAGCCACTTCCCTCGCCTGAAATCACTCTTTGTCTAAGTATCACTATGAAAAAGACTGTGACTAGAGTAGTAAATGCAGAATAGATGGAGAAACATAATGATCCAAGAAAGATGATAGTGAAGTATGACATTTTCTGGTGTTGGTTATAATAATAACGGGTAGAAACAGAGGAATCAGGAAAACAGACTGGCCCCTTTGCCATGGCAACAATGAGTGCATTTATTATATAAACAGAAGAAGGAAAGGCAATTATTTGGTCCCTGTGCTTTTCTTTCCTGATCCTCCAGTTCTCCTGTTTTTAGTTTAGATTCTCAAAAGATGGCAGCCAGTTATCTTGCAATGGCATTGATCATTTCTTTTAGTGCCTGAGATGTGCAGGAATACACTTGACTTCCCAATATTTTACTATTAAAAATAAATAAATCAAGGATTTCTATAAAAGCTCATCAAAGGATAGCTTGTGTTCTATTTCATCAAGCATAAAAGAATGCTCTCTTTAAAAGTTTGTATCTTTACTTTGATACAATAAACACAAACAGGAATCAGGTACTGTTTTCTTTCTAATTCAGTATCATTAGAAAATTGTCTGATTCATTCATATGTGTCTCAAGGCTAAGTGGTCGTCAGTGAGTGTCTGACAGAGGAACACTAAGTGGTTCTGGTTTAAAAGGAAAATCAATGTACACTGAGTAGCAGTGCTTCAAAGATAGTTCAAAAAGGTACTTTTCTTTCCTATGTCAAAATGCACCTGATGTCCTCAGGTACCAGTGGGAAAAGGAAAGCTATTAAATGCTTACGATTGTCAAACAGTGTGTTTTAGGAGCTAGGAAAGAAGGAAAAATAATTGGCAAATGAACTGCAATCCACACAGTGGATTTCCCAAAGAGAATTGCTGTTTTCACAGTATTCTTCCCCTTTTGGAGGAGGTGGTGCAAAATTGAAAAGTGTGCAGTCTCATTCAATGCATCTTCCAAATAATGTCTAGAATTTGCAACATGAGCTGTAGGATAGGTAAGCTGATGAGGCAAAGAGCCTAAAAATATGCCAAATTTCTGGGTACAAATATCAGCCCCACTATTTTTTTTAGCTTTGTATACCTAACGTCTCTGAGTCATAGTTCCTACAAGTGTACAATTAGGACAGTAAGTTCTACCAGAGAGAGGAATTGTCAGGTTTAGTGCAATTAACATATATAACGCAGCCAGCAGAGGACCTGGTACGTGATAGGGCTTCAAAACTAGGAACTTTATTTCCATTCTTATTGTTGCTTTAGTTCAGATCCTCAGAATATCTCCTCTGGGCATTCTAGTTGCTTCCAGTTTTCCTTGTCCATAGTCTTCCCTTTTGTCCATTTTGTTTCTTCTCAGGTATTTTTATAACATTTTTCACACAATCCTCTTAACTTAAACTTAATATTGTGCCATATCTCACTTTCTAGAGGAAAGTTCAAACTCCTTATTTAAGGACATCTATGATGTGATTCCAAATAACATCTCCTTTATAAAGACCTTGTGTTCTCGTGGTTGTTTCCTCTTTGTGTCCTGAATCTCTTTCTCCACATAATTTCACTAATTTCTCCCCCTCTCACTGCAATACCTTCTATTTCTGTAATTTGAAACCCTATTTATGCTTTAAATTCCATCTTGAATGCTATGCCCTCCCTCCATGAAATTTTCCTTAATCCTTTAGACAGAAGTGATCTCTACTGACACTGCTTAATGATTCCTTATGATATTAACAATAAATGCCTATGAGCCTGTATAATGCTAAACTCAATGGATAATTACAATTTGGATATTATCTAACCTATCTAGAGTAGTTCACAATACAAACAACTCTCCATCCATTGTTCTCTTTGATTTCTAAAAGCTGGATTTTTTTCCCCTTCTGAGTCTTCTCAGAGGTTGTCTTAGTTTTCTAGGGCTGCCTTGGAAATATACCAGAAACTGGATGGCTTAGAACAACTTAAATTTGTTATTTTCCAATTCTGGAAGCCAGAAGTCAAAATCAAGGTGTTAACACGTCCATGTTCCACCTGAAACCTCTGGTGGAGGATCCTTTCCTGACTCTTCCACCTTCTGGTAGCCCCAGGCATTCCTTGGATTGTGGCAACATAACTCCATTTTTGGCCTCCATCTTCACATGGCCATCTTTGTCTGTAATATTCTCTTTCTGGTGTCTCTACTTTCTTATCTTATAAGGACCCCAGTCACATTGGATTACAGCCCATCATAATTGAGAATGACCACATATTAATTTGATTATATCTGCAAATACCCTACTTCCAAATAAGGTCACAGGTATCAGGTGCATCAGGACATAGCTTTCTGGGGTAAAAAATTTGACCCATAACAATGGGGCTCCTATCTTTTCTTGCTTTTTTTAAATAATAGGACTCTTCAGACTGATTTTCTAAGTTTTCTTCTCTCAACAGTCATTTAAATAATGACTAAAATTATAGAAGTTGATAGTACCAAATATGGTGACTCACAAAACACAAGTGGGATGCACAAGATACAGTTTTTGGATATATTTTCCTAGAATGTAGCTACTTTCCCTTAACTTTTCCTCTCAAACCACATTTGAGATGCATTTTTAAAAAAGAGAATAAGAGATTTTAATAAGGCAACATTGAAAATGTGGAAGTTATATGAGATAGATATGCAGTGGTCCTCATCTTTTCTCCTTCATATACAAAACAAGAAATGGTTGCTCACTGGAAGCATAATTGCTGTGGACTGAATTTTGTCCCCTCAAACATTTGTAGATTGAAGACCTAACCCCCAATACCTGAGAATGTGATTGTGTTTGGAGATATGGCCTTCAAAGTGGCAATTAAGTTAAAATGAGACCATTAGGGTAGACCCTAATCTAATCTAACTGGTGTTCTTAGAAGAAGAAATTTGTACACATACAGAGATACCACCATACAGAAAAGATTGGAGACATGGAAATGGGGTTGGATAAGGAGGAGAGGGAGAGAATGAGAGAGGAGGGGAAGAAAACAGAAGAGAAGGAGGGAAGAAAAAACAATTTGTTGGTGTCATTTGTGCCATGTTGAGAATCAACTATTACTGCACATTTCAACTCAATAAGCCAAAAAATACCATCACTCCTGCTTCTGCCCTTTTTCTCCTTAAGATGATTTGGGATGCTACTAACTTGCACGCAAAGCATCTGACTAACCCATCTTTTTTACTCACTTTGGTTTTTTTGTTTATATCTTCTATTTAGGTGGTATTGCAGAGGACATCTTTAGCAGTATAGACATTTATCTGACCTCTCACAAGGGCAAGTAAGTGGAATAGTGTAGTTCCAAGATTTATCACCAGATATATCTGTGATTTATTTATCCACAAAAATTCGTGACTGCTGTTTGTATGATCAGTGTCTTGAGCTATGAGTAGTCTTGAGGAGGAGAATGCCCTAAAACTCTCTTTTTGTAGCCCTCATATATAGACACTCCTCCTATCCCTGAATCTTTTCTTAAACCTTTGAGAGTAGAGCATCAGCCCCTAAATTTTATTGCACATTGGAATCATCTGGGAAGCCCTTAAAAATCTCTAAGTCATACATCCACTTGGCAAGACAGTTTGGCAGTTTCATATAAAGCTAAATATGTACTATTGTATGATCCAGAAATCCCTAGATATTTACCCAGTTGATTTGAAAACTTATGCCCCAAAAAAAACCTCCATGTGAAAATTTATAATAAGCAGCTTTACTCATAATCAACAAGATCTAGAAATGACCATATTTTCTCCAATGGGTGAATGAATAAACAAATTGTGGTACATACATATAGTGAAATATTACTTAGCATTAAAAAACAATGAGCTATCATGTCACACAAATACAGATGAATGATAAATGCCAGTCTGAAAAGGCTACATACTGTATGACTTTATAGGACATTCTTGAAAGGCAAAACTATAAAGACAATAAATAGATTTGTCATTATTGAAGTTTAGGGAGGGGACAAAGTTGAATAGGTAGAGTACCCATGAGCATAATGGTGGTAAAAACTTTCTGTATGTTGCTGTAATGTTGGGTGTCTGACACTATGTCAAAACTCATGGAACTCTATAGCACAAAGAGTAAGCCTTAATGTATGCAAATTAAAAAATCATTTAGAATGCCAAGGGATCCTAAGATGGAATATAGAATATGAGAAAACAGTCTAACTCTGTTACAAATGTATGGAAAAAACCTCGCTGCTGGGACTAGGGGAAAAGGCTGACCAAATAACTTTAGAAATGAGTGGTGACTAGAAGACCAAAGGAAAAAGGATTGTGCATAAGCACTCTATTCAAATTGAAAAAGTTTCCCATGGGGGCATGGGTCCTGAAAACAGTATACATGTATACCAGAATTAAACAATTCAGTAAGTGGATAGTAGAAGCCTACAGGTAAGCAAGGGCAGAGGCAGAAATGATCCTTGTGGTTATGGATAAGAGACACAGTATGAACACTATGCTCTAGATGTTTACATATAGAAATATATATATAGATATGTATCTATATGGGGATTAGCTATATACATACACATTTTTTTGCTCAGTCAGCTGAAAGGGCCAAGAAACAAGGGTACACACACACACACACACACACACACACACATACTTGTTTCTAATACTATTGTCCACTAAAAAGAACCAGGAATCCTTAGAAAAGTGGCTGACTATAGAGGAAATAGGCAAGATGAGCCTGGAGCATCTTATAGTGTCAGAAAATATGGAAGTGCCAAAAACAAACAACACCTCACAATGATGGAGCATATCAAAGGGAGACAAGAGCCAATGGAAGGTGTTCCTAATGGCCAAAGATGGCACAATGTGAGCAACAAAATAAAGTAGCATTGGATTATAACCCAGAATATAAGCGTTTTTAAAAATTTCATTTATTTATTCATGAGAGACACACACAGAGAGAGAAGTAGAGACACAGGCAGAGGGAGAAGCAGGCTCCATGCAGGATGCCCGACGTGGGACTTCATCCCAGGTCTCCAGGACCACGACCTGGGCCAAAGGTGGTGATAAAACACTGAATGACCCGGGCTGCCCTATAATCCAGAATATAAAATAAATATCTGTTCATCTATATTCATATAAATAAATGATTGAATCAGTAAATAATTGTGGGAGATATAGACATATTTCTGATACAGAACTCCAAATAATCTATGTAGATCCTCTGTCCTCAAGGAAGAAGAACACAACTCCCACTTCTTAAGTGTAGACTGCTCATGACTTCTTCCTAGAGTACAGAGTGGAAAGGTAAAAAAAAAGAGTAACTTTACAGTGGAGAAACCTGGTGAACACTGTGTCTCCCACGTGATCAAGGTCAACATTGTAACAGTGATAAATCTTATTGACAGTATGTACTCTTGATACAATGTGATTGAGAGTAGCACTTTCCCTCTGTGGTCTTCTTTCCCATGTAACATAGAATCATAGTTTCATCATTAGAAAAACATTAGACAGATCTAAATGGAGGGATGTTGTACAAGTCCTCTGAAAATTCTGAGAAATTATCACAGCCAAGAGGAGCCCAAGAAAACTTGCTGACTAAAACATAACGTGATATCCTAGATGGGATCCAGGAACAGAAAAAGAATATAAGGTAAAGACTAATGAAATCTGAATAAAGTATAGACTTTAGTTTAGAATTATGTCTCAGTATTTTAAGATTGGTTCACTGACTGACCAATGCACCATACTAAAGTAAGATATAAATAATAGAGGAGACGAGTATAAGATATATGGGAACTCCACTATCTTTAAATCTAAAATCTCCTAAAATAAAAAGTTGTTTAAAAATTCCTTTGCCAAGTTCTACCTCTGCCAATGAAATCAGTATTTCTGGGCTATAAGCCAGGCATCATTATTTGTTTCTAGAGATCCCAGATGATATCAATATACAGCAAAAGTTTAGGAACTTCTGGAATAGGAGAAATCTCTGAGCCTGGAGGCTGTTATGTTTTGGCATTAATTCACTCAGAATGTTCCGAACTAAATAAAAATGTTGTGTTGCTTCCATTTTATACCTATGTGAAGTTGAATTTTTAATAATGAGTGTGATAAAAATAAAGTCCTGGAACAAGTTGCCCATTTGAACACCACTTGATGGTACATAATTAGAGACTGAGCCACTAAATGACCAAGGTATCAAGCATATAATTATAAACAATATCGTATCTTAAAATAAAATTTCTCTTGTAATTTTCCTGCAATTGAAATGAAAAATGATGTTCACATGTACACCCTCTCCTCTCTCTGGTCCCTGGCCCCCTCACCAGAGTATGTCAATATGCTCTAGTGGACCCATGGTCTGATCCATCTTTTACTGTTTTTGATCTACTCTGTGGCCCGTGGAGGCTGTCTGTGGACTGCAACACCCAGGCCCGCTGAGCTCTGAGTTCAGGCAGGATGGAGGAGATAGATGCGGCCTTTTGAGCTCCACTCTCTCCATTCCTCATCATGGCGGGCAGTGGCTGCCTTTGTCCCTGATCCAGGTCTTATTGTCTCCTGTCCTTGCTTGGCTCTTTCCTCATGCCTTCAGGCCCCAGAGAAGTAATGGCTTCCTGCTGTGGCTATTTCTGGGTTACTCATATCCCCTACTGGAGTTAAAAAAAAATTGCCCACACCTCTGTAGTCACTTCACTGAAATATTTTTAATTTAACTCCTTTGAGAGTGCCTCATACAATCAGTGTGTAGTTGTCTACCATTTCTTCTTGGGAATGAAGACCGCCCCCCTTCCCCACTTTTTTTTTAACTTGATATAATGTACTGCTTACTTCTTTGGCCTTAAAAATGTTCTATGTTTTGTAAAATGATGCTTCATAGTAGAGACCATTATTTTTCCAAAATCCTTTCTTGGCAAAAGAAACGGTTGGCAAAGCTATGCTGGCTCACCACACATTTTTGAAATTTCATTTTTGAAATCCAGAGTCTGGGAACCATTGATCTAAATGAGTATTTGACTTTGAAACATTAAGGGAATTCAGCAGTAATTCTTCTTACCACAAGAATCTTACAAATCTGGGGAAAGCAGCCAATGTGGACACTGTCATGGCAGGCATTCAAGTTCCTGGGTTTAGTTGTTTATATAACAGGATCTCACTCCTGGTAAAGAGGGAAATAGTATCGGAGCAAATAGAAGGAACTATAAAAATGCAAATGGTTATTTTCTGCATCTTTCACTATTATATGTTGCTGCAGATCTCATGGGGGAAGAGATAGGGGAAGAGGTTAAGAGTGCGTCTGGAAGTGTAGGCAAAAAGTTTACAGGACTCTTCCATGTAGTTTGAGTGAGAGTGACTAAGAATTTTCGTGTTCTCAGATCCAGAAATGTTTGTATTTGCACTGATCCAAGTTCTTTTTATTATAAATAATTGCAGAAGTTCATTTATAGATGACGCCATCGCTAACTGTGTTTCATAATGTCAAGTATAGTCAATTTATAATTGAAACAAATTTCTGAAGTACCCTGTGCTTGGGCAGGGTAGAACATAGGGTATGATTTACCAGGTTCAGTCTCCTTGACTTTAAAATTCTTCTATGTTAGCAATATAATATTCTCCTTTGTTGTGTGGTATCACCTTTAATTTTGACTGCAAAGACATTAATGCGTGATTGTTTTTTAGCTTTCATCCATTTAAAAATATATTCCTTGTTTTTTATATTCTCATTTTCTGTGTTTGGCTTGAGAAAAGACACAAAGCAATCTTTTAAAATTCATTCTTTCTAAAAAAAAATTCATTCTTTCTTTTATACACTTTAAAAAAGGAATTTAGTAGGGTCAAATGGCTTAGTCACAGGGAGGAATTTTTTTTTTTTATACTGTTATAATCCAAACAGAAGCTATTGTCCATATTTCATGAAAGATGAACTGATGAACTCAACAATTTTCTTTCTCTTTACATTTTTACGACTTAAACAAAATAATAGAAATGTTAAACCCTGACTTATTGCTTTCTTTATCTGATGGTGGAACCCACAGTTGAAAAACCTGGGAATGGTCAGTAGCCATGTTTCCACCTTGTGGAGAGATGTAGTAAAAAGGAACAAACCCCACTCGTATTGAGAAGCAGAGATAAGAGATGGAGAAGGTTGGGGTACCTGAGTGGCTCAGTGGTTGAGTGTCTGCCTTCGACACAGGCCATGATCCCAGGGTGCTGGGATCGAGTCTTGCATCAGGCTCCCCTCAGGGAGCCTGCTTCTCCCTTTGCCTATGTCTCTGCCTCTCTCTCTGTATCTCCCAGGAATAAATAAATAAAATATTTTTTAAAAAAAGAGATGGAGAAGGTTATTGGTGGTTTTAGGGTTCCTGAAGACCAGCTACATGTCTGCTCTTCCTGGTGTTTGGTTGCTCAAATCTTCCTGATTCCATGAAATAAAAATTTCCATTTTTGTCTAAGTTACTATATTGGGTCGGTCAGCCATACATAGCTTGAGCTAGCTTAAGTAAAAGGAAGGAATCAAGGAAAGATCATGAAGCAACTAGGAGAGTTGATTAATACAGCTTCATGAAGGCAGGAGCAAGCTCTCTGGGAGAAACTCAGAGCCATGGGCCAAGAAGTAGGTACCATCAGGACTCACTTTTTCCTTATGTGACCACTGCCTCTTCTCTGCCTGGGCATCATGTCCTCCTGGAGGAATATTTTGATATATTACTTACTGTGTTTTCCCCCAGTACTTTTCATTTATTTATACTGTAACAACTCCATTCATGGGCATTTTTGTGTCCATTGCCACAGGAGACATGATAACAGACTGTGTTTTGAGTCCCAAATTTAGACTCAATTCAGGCTCTGAAGACTAATAGAGGTATCCTAAATTAGAGAGAAAGAAGAAAGCCAAAAGGGAAATAAAGAGAGCTACATTGGTGCACCATTGAAAAAGAAGCCCTGTACCCCATAGATGGACGATTCCATCGCTAAGCAACACACTGTGGACATCTATGTTTACTGGCATTTTAAACAATGTGTTTCATAATATCAATTACAGCCAATCTATAGTTGAAAACATTTTTTTTAAAGTACCTTATGAAGTTTATATCTGAGGACTGAACTTGATGCAGGAGCAGCAACGGACATTCCCAAAGAGTTTGGGGGAAATCTAAGAGCATAGAGAATCAGAGAGTAGAAAGAGGCATTGCCTCTATCGTAGATAGAGCTAGGGATGGAGAGAAGACCCTAGGGGCTCAGCAACATAGGAAAGCATGGGGCAGCACATAAGAAGGTCTGTGTGGTGAAGGCAGTCAAAACTGAAGTAGCTTTGCAGAGTTCCAACTTGACTCACTGAGCAAAATTCTTGAGAATGGCACAGATGTGGTTGTGGATTGGAAAGCCTCATCAAGGTGGCTATGGTCCAGGGCAGTGTTTGGAGAATACTCGGTTCACTTCAGGAAGGCACCAGGGGCAAGCAGGGAGAGTCATTGATCCTGAAGTGACCTTTGGCATGGACCCATGTAGCTCAACATCTGAAAAACAGACACGCTGAGGAGTTAGATGTGAAATTCAACAGATGACCAAGGATCAGAACTTTTGCTTATATTGGGTCCAACCTACCTTTCTGTCCCACTGCCTACTGCTTAGAAGTTAGAAGAAAAGTTAGGGAAACAAAAGAGGAACCTGATTTCATTGAGGATTAGTTTCTATCTGTGTGAAAGAAAATATCACTGAAGAAATTAAGTTGAATTGCATAAAAAAATTGTCACACTTTCTGAACACCTGCTTGTGTGGCCTGGAATTCAAATTCTGTCTTCTCCTGCAGGCTGTGTTCTTCCATGTGGCAGAGAACCTGGCTGCTGGCAGCTGCAGTTAACAATCACACATGTTCACCATCTGAGGGAAAAAAGCTCTTGACCTGTTTAATATCCCCTCCTTGGTCCTCCCATCCCAGCTTCCATTTGAAAAGCCTCAGATATCAATCTTTGCTACACTTCTATTCATGTTCCCACCCCATTGACCAATTATAGAGCCAGAACTGTGAGATATTACCATAAAGCCGAGCTTGGACCATGTGCTATGTTGCCCCTGAAGTCAGGAGGCTGTAGCAGATCCATGTGCTTAGAGTCAATGGACCAGTAGTTCCACTGCCAAAGGAAATCCTCTGACCAGAGGAAGAAGTGGGGAGCTGGCTGGTAAAATAGTAAGTCTGTTTGTATTGGGTAGCTATCTAGTAGGACCACACTGATAATGGTATTCTAATGTCACACTGAAATGCTGAAGCTAAGTAAGATAATTAACAAGATACTGTGTCTTTTATGACCTTTTAGACCTTTGGGACTAGAAACTGGGCTCTGAAACAAAACAAAACAAAAAACAAAACAAAACAAAATGAAACAATGGCACCTATGTGGTTCAGTGGTTGAGCGTCTGCCTTTGGCTCAGATCATGATCCTGGAGTCCCTGGATCGAGTCTTATATCATGCTGCAGGGAGCCTGCTTCTCCCTCTGTCTATGTCTCTGTCTCTCTCTCCGTGTCTCGCATGAATAAATAAATAAAATATTAGAAACAAAAAACAAACCACCAATGACAACAAAAACACTTAGCCTTTTCATTGTGAATGCGTAAACTCTGTAGCAGCTCAACTATGAGATTTGGCTAATAGGCCATGAGTAGGCCTGGTGCTTTTTGCTCTCAAATCTTATTATATGCCTGCAGAGAACAAAGTGCTTTGTTCTACGTGAAAATTAGTTTATAGTATGTGTATACTAATCATCAAGATTATCAGAAATACTGGCCACTCTCCTTTAAGGTCCATAGGGACCTAAATCTGAAATGCATTTCGATGAAAACTTCATTTGGCCTCATAATTCTGAAATTATTCTAGCCCACTATTTATTCATAGCAACCTTCTCAGGGAACAGGCTAGGAGTAATTTCTCTACATTTACTTTCTTTACTTTTTATTATATATTCTTTCAAGTACAAAGAAATGATAATTACTTTGGCTTAATCTGGAGAATTTTGTAATCGCTTTTACACCCTGGTACCCATTTCTGATAAAAAGGGAAGTGGATCATAAATACAAGGATAGAGCAAGAAGTACTGACAAAATATAGAAAAGAAAATCCTATTTTAGTCCAAGTTCTGATACTAATTTTAACCTTCAAGTTAAAATCATGTTTATACTTGGTACTAAATTGTAAGCAAATAATCCAATTACCTTGCCTTTCAACTCTAAACAGTTTTTTCATCCTAGATGATTTAGCTACTATGAATTTCATTGCTGTTCTGTAGCTTTTGAGGCAGGCAGGATAATACATTTCGTCCACATGCACACCAGTAGCATCCCAAGGGCAAGAAACAGTTTTGGACAGATTAAGAGCCTAAATGAGTTACAAATTGGGGCACTGGCCAGTGAACAACAGCAAACAGTAATGGGGCTGCCCCAGGCCTTAAGGTGTATCTTAATGGCTCTAGTTCCCAGGAGTCATTTCCAAAGAACACATGATCTTACACAGATACTTTCAAATAGCTTTTTAATTTTTTTTCCCTGACTATAAAGTAATATATGATTATTCTAGATAATCTGGAAAGGTAAAAATTATTAAACAAACTCATCTATTCTTCAATCCAAAGATCCCTACTGTTAACATTTCATTACAGTTCTCCTCATTTTTTTTTCTGTCTGTATATTTAAAAATTCATTGAATTTATATTACATATATAATTCCTATGGAAAAAATTCTACAGAAATTCAGAATAAAAATCTTTTTGTATATAATTTTAAATAGTACTGTAGGTAAATAATCGTAATTATTCATAAAATAAGACAGTCTTTGCTTTTTTTTTTAAATAATACAGATGGAAAACTATACAATTTGCCTTTTCTATTTTGGTCCAATGCATATTAATTGAGCAATCCAAGATACTGTGATATACTTTTAGGGGATAGGAAACCAAACACTAATAACATATTTGCCCTCAGGATATTTGTGTAGATCTCTGTCATGATAAAATGGACACAAAATAAATTTTTAAATGATCGTAGTCCATAGGTAGCATAGCTCCAAATGAGGAGCTTACAAAGAAGAGTCAATTTAGTTGGATGTTGACAGATTAGCTAAGATGTTGACCAGCAGATAGAGGATGATGATGGGTGATGGTTTAGGTAGAAGTGTTGTGGGATGGAGGAAGAACATTCAGGATGGAGGAAACCTGGGTGACTCAGTGGTTGAATGTCTGCCTTCAGCTCAGGTCATGATCCCTGTGTCCTGGGATTGATTCCTGCATCAGGCTCCTCGCAGGGAACCTGCTTCTCCCTCTGCCTATGTCTCTGCCTCTCTCTCTGTGTCTCTCAGGAATAAATAAATAAAACCTTAAAAAAAAAAAAAAAAGAACATTCAGGATGGAACAGCATGAACAGGGCAAGAAATGGGTAAAAAAAAAAAAGTTGTGTTTAGATAACTAAGTGTTGTCCTTCATGGTGGGAGAAAACATTGGACAATTAAATCTCAGTACATTGAGAATGAATTTGAATGCCAGAGTGAGTTTAAACTTTAATCCATAGGCAGTGGAGAACCACGGATTCTTCTGAGCAGCACATGAAATGATGAAGACTGTATATTAAGAGGATTATAAAAAACCTAAAATTCCTACAAGGAATGATATATGGCCAAATGTGTATGGGTAGGTGTTCATGTAATTGCTTTCTAGGTTTCCTTTTTGAAAAATGTAAATCATAGATGTTTTTGTTTTTCTCTCTACACCCCAAGAATACCTTTTTAGAACTTCTGGGAAGAGCATACAAATTTCCTGAAGTATTTTAATGCCTAAACTTCCTTATTAGTATTTTTTAATCATTTACAATTTGACAACATAATGTTCATTTGTTCTGTATATATTTTCCCTTTATCTTTCATAAAATGCTTTATGCACTCAAAAAGCATTTATGGGGCAACATTATTAGTAGAATATTGTATTATATAATGAGTATTATAGAAACTATGTCTTCTGGATAATTTGGGCCTGGAGATAGCATTTTAGTAAGAGGAATTTTGAATATTTTTCACATAAGGATAAAATTACTAACATTTATGATAGCCAAACTTCATTAGTTGATACCAATTATCCTTTTTATTAAATATTTGGAACCACAGGTTTTCTTTATTTGTTCTTCAGTTTCCTTCCTACATTTTTTTTTTAAGAGAGGGAGAGAGAGAGAGAGTGAGAGAGTGTGAGTAAGGGGAGGTTGGGAAGGGTAGAGGGAGAGGATCTCAAGCAGACTCTTCCCTGAGTGTGATGTGGATGCAGGGCTCAATCTCACCACACTGAGATGACCTGAGCCCAAATCAGGAGTCAGACACTTAAAGACAAAGCCACCCAGGTGCCCCTCCTTTCTACATTTTTAAAGTGTTTTCCTTTCATTGCTTTTTACTATTTCATTTAACTTTGAATTGCTGAAACCTTTTGAAAAATGTATTTTAGGGGTAGTATTTGTGTTTAATGTAGAAAATTCAATTTAGGCTTCCATTAAATCCGCTTTTACATTTTCTGCTCTAGACTTACCATTGTTTAATATATTTCTGGTGTAGGTAGGGGTACTGGCTACCATTTACCCAAATAAGTTGGCCTGATAATTATCGGCAAATGGCATGTCAAGAGACCCCCAAATTTAAACACCCTTGTGTAAAAGGTCTTTTCTTCTAAAGTTAACTTCAGTCTCAGAAACCATTATTTAATTAAGCAGTTATATTGTGCTTAATATATATAATATATAGTTGTTTAATATATACATATAAATATATAATATATAGTTGTTTATATAACTAATGCAATGTTACAGTTAAATATTGATGATTGTATTGATGAATTATTTTTTACTATAGCACCTTTTAAGTTTGTGAATACAGCTCTCTTATTGGTAGATCCAAATGCCTTTGTATCCATTTCATGAAGCCTCATCACATATTCTGAGATTCCATATTTGCTACTTTCATTCTTTTCCCTTCCAAAGGCATGAAACTCAGAGCAATTGTAGCAACACAGAAATCACAAAATAAAAGCTAACTAAGACAAGTGGTGTTTTTTAGGACCATGATAACCAAATAGTCTCAAATTACTCTCATGAAATTTTAACACTTGGGTAATCTCCCATAGTTTTTAGATGATCAAAATAATGCCCTTTCACCTCTCACCATATTCTCTACCTCTTTGACATTACTAAGGGAGTGTGGAATATAAAGCTGGTCAACATCAAGACAACTTTGCTAAATACCCCTCTGCCCATAGACACTAATGATTTCTGCAGAGTACTGGGGTCCCAGACTTAAAGTATTCATGTATAATTAATCTGAAAGTCACAGCAGAGCATATACATTACAAGCTGTCAAGTTATTTGGCTGCTTAACTGAACTAATTAAATAAAGTTAAACCTGTGTATGTATGTCTAAATAACAATCTGTATCAATTAATTTTCCTGTTTCAGATTTACTGGTTCACCCCAACAGTCTTGGAAATAAGACCCACAGACACACACATTCTATTTACTTTTTTATTTATTGCAATAGAAAACAGATGTGGGCAAAGTAAAGCAGTATTCACTTTTGGAGGGAAAGGATTGTTCATGCTCTGTGAATGAATTAACTCTCTGTGGATGTAGTAGGTAATATTTTTCCTATGTAACTTTTCATTTACAGCCCAAATCCTCTTCCTGGAAATATTCTGAAGTTGCAGCTCCAAACCATAGATACTTTAGTATGGTTCAGGCCTAATTACCATCATTCTGATCTTTCCCACCCAGTGTCATCCTCCAATATTTCTGATAGCCAGTCCTTTATTCTCTATTTAAAAATATCTACTAGTGAAGAGTTCATTTGTCTCGCCTGGTAGCCCATTGTACATCTAACGACTATGACAGCTGGAAAGGGATTCCTTTGATTTGGTTTAAATCTGGCTACCTGTGCTTTGCATTCACTGATTTTACTTTGGCTTATAGGTTCTATATAGAAAACCTACCACATCTTCATGATCATCTTTCCAGTGTTTGAAGTAAACTATCATTCTTGCCTTTCTCCAAAAGCTAATTACATCCAATTTCACTTGGCCTGCCTATTAAAACACAGAGTTCTGTTTCCTTCTCTTCAGAGGCTTTTACTCATTACATCTTTGATGGGCCCTAGGATTTTTGTCTGTTTTATAGTACAAGCTGTGTAGTTTTGTTAGCCTATTTTCTGCATGTAGAATTCAGAGTCCAACAGCTTTCTTTGTTCCTTACTCTATCCCTTGAAATCCAAGGTGGCAGTATTTCCACTGGTATAAAATTTTTGAGAACCTTAAAGGTGTCCTGGGTATGTTAAAAGGAATTCACTCCAGAAGAAAAGAGGCTTATTCATAGATCTTCCCTAAATAATCCCATTTCTATTTGGGAGATCTGAGGCGAGCCGTCGTGTGACTGAATATTCTGATTTTTAAAAAATCTTTCTAACGTATTAGCAAAAGGTTGACTAGCCATATTCTTGGCTTTTTCTCTACAGCACACTTTCCTGGTAGTAAATCTGTCAATCTTTGTACCCTTCAGAAATTGGATTGGATAAGAATTGGATAAGCCAAGAATTTCCCAATCATCAAGTCCTGGTTACTTTTTATTTGAGAATTCTTTCTTCAATCTATTTTTTCTTCTTACATTTTATTGTAGGCAGCAGGGAGAAGCCAGATCACATTTTCAACACTTTGCTTGGAAATCTCCTCAGCTCTACGTCCAGTTTAACTATATACAAGTTATGCTTTCTATATAACTGCAGGACAGAGTTCTGTCAAGCTTTCCTCCACTTCATAACAAGAATCTCCCTTTCTCAAATTTCCAATAACATGCTCCTCACTTCCTCCTGAGTCCTCACTTAGCAGAGTTGTTAACAACCATATTTCTACTAGTAGTCTATTTAAGACAGGTTAGGCTCTTTCCATTATGCTTCTCAAAATTCTTCTAGTTTCTGCCTGCTGCCCAATTCCAACACCATTACCACATTCTTGGGTCTTTGTTATAGCAGCTCCCTGGTTTCAGTTACCAAAATCTTTTTGGGTCCAACCAGAGAAGCAGAACCAGTAGGGGATATAAAGTAAGATATTTATTGGAAGGGATATGTGATTGTAGGGACTGGCTAGACAAGTCTAAAATCCATAAAACAGATGGTCAGGAAAGGCAAAGCTGGAGCACTTGGTCATGGGCTGAGGCTTCTGTCCATAAGTGGAATTACTTCTTCTTCAGGGAAGATCCAGATCTACTTTTACAGCCTTCACCTGCCTGAACCAGGCCCTCCCGGATTATTTAGGATAATTTTTCTTACTTAACGTCAAGTGATTATGAACTTTAGTCAAATCTAGAAAATATCTTCATAACAACACTTAAATTTGTGTTTGATTGTGTAACTAGGAACTGTAGCTAAGTCAAGTTGACAACATCAAAAAGACCATCATTGTACCCTATATTACACTTCTATTCACCACAACCTCCTCCATTTGGATGTTCAGGCTTTGAAGGGATTTATCCTCAGAGACATCTTAAGAATTACGATAAAACATTTCTATCTTGTTGCCTTGTTGTGCACAATAGTTCTTCAATTAGTTGTTACCGCTTAACGAGCTGCAAATTATTTCTCCATGGGGACTTAAAAGTTTGATGTATATTAGATACAGATTCTTTTTGTTGGAAGCAACATTGCCAGTAAATAGTCTGTTGCCTTGCTGAGGACCAGCAGCATTGACATTACCTGGAAGCTTATTAGTCATGCAGACTCCAGGGCCCCACCCCAGCACTCCTGAATCAGAATTTATGTTTTAAATAACGCTCATTTGATTCAGTTGCACATTAAAGTTTGCCTACTTTCTTAACTGTTTTAACTGTTATTCCTGGTTCTATATTTATCTCTTTCCACACCTAGTGTGCTTTCCTTCCTACAAATTTGAAAATAATTCTTGAGCCTAAAAGTTTTCAACATTTCTTCATTCATAGAAGTTAAAGTCCAAATGGCCTTCAAAATCCACATGACCTTCACAGTTCTTCCTATTACCATGTACTTTTCTAGGTACACCTTACTGACCATACCCAGGGCTACACTACTGGCACTCTCCTAAGCTACTATGCCTTCTTTCCTCTGTGTTCCTTCCATTCTCTGTTCCCCTGCATGGATTGCCCTACAACAACCTGGTTGAACTATGGGAATCCTAACTTGCCTCCTCCAGGGTAAAAAGAACCCATGTTGTTTATCTTGGTAATTGTGCCTGATACATAATAGATATTGATTATTTATTAAGAGAAATATAAATGATCAGAGTATAACTCCCCAAAATAGTTTCCAGGGATGCTGTGAAAGCTAATTTACATTAATAATAAACAAACATAATAGAGTTCTAGGTGACAAGTCCTAATATGAAGGTATAGTTATTATCTCATTACATTGCATGACATTTCAGAGGGGCAATTATTATCCACTCCATTTTACAAAAAAGGAAACCGAGAAAGAAAAAGGATAGAGAACATAGTCTCGTAATTAACGTGCATTTAAAAAAAAACCAAGGCAATCAGATTTCAGAGTTTACGTGCTTGCTATATGGCTTTACATACATATAAAAACATTTTTTCACAGTCTTTTGTAAGTGTAAATTCTAAAGATTTGTGTGGTAATTAGACATGTAATCAATAGTGACAATTATCAATTCATTTTTTGAAGACTATGGAAAACTTTTAGAACACCATAGAAAAGGTGAAGTGCTGTTTTAATTAAAACTACATTCAGTTAACAAAAAACCTTTTTAAATATCTATTGCAGTGGATATGTATGCTTTTTTGCCCACTTTCTCTAGTTTATTTTTGGATACCACTTTCCCCCACTCTAAGTTATTTGGTTAGGGTGAGATCAACTCTTTTCCCATTCCCTATTTTCCAGGAGTGCACAGGTGGTACATACCAGAATGGTCATCATATTCCAACTCACCGGCTGCCATGACTGGTTCAGGGATGAGCCTATGACTCAGGTAAGCCCAAGAATGAGAAACTGTTGGGTAGTTATTAATATATTGGTTGATTGTCTAAAATCGTAAGAGTAGAAAAGTGAGAAGGAAAGTCAAAGAGGGAAGAGGTGAACCAGGAGAGACTGGAGTCATTGAAATCATCGCAGGAGTTTCAAGAAGTGATGTATGTGTATCATGAAATTACCAGCTGAATAGTATTTATGTTTTTGAAAGTATTTGTCAAGCAAATACTTGGACAAAATATTTTACTCACCAAGTAGCTATAACTTCAGTCATCATTGATTGTTCTCAGCAGGACCTGTATCTGTGTAAATAGGCATATTATTGATTTAAAAAAAAAGTAGAAAAAGGTAGATATCTCATTATTTTCTTTTTCAAATCAAAGTTTTTCTTTTAAGGACTTTTCCTTCACTCAAGGCAATACTGAATGAGTCAGCATGTTAATCTGTTTTGCTCTAGTAAATCTAGTAATATCTTCTTATTATATTGATGTTTTCCAATGCAGTAATAATTGCCTAGCTGATTGGTAGTGATTTATTTATACCCATCTATTCATTCAACAGCTGTTTATCAGGCTTCAGACATGCAGCAGACATTGTGCAGAGGGAATGAGATTCAAAGTTGTTTCCTAACCTACAATGAAAGCTCCATAGGAGCCCCTGACTCAGAGCCTGGTGCTTAGCAGACATTCATTGTTGGATCACATTATCAGAAATCCATACCAACGGATATGGGGTGTATTTCTGTATTAATTTAGCAATGGTAGCTGCTGAGGAGCCTTGCTCGGCCTTCAAGTATCACCTGTGACTCAAACATGAATTTCAGGCTCCGGCCTCTGCACTTTTTTCCTCGTTGCAGTTATTCCTCATAATGCTCAGGTTTAATGATACCTTTGTTTAGTATCTCACAATGAAATGATAAATTCTACTTAGCATCAATATGATTTTGCATATGGTGCAGAAATGACACCTTGATACCACAGTAGACAATCATTTTGGTCCCAATTGGTTTACTAGCTTTAGTGGGTTGAATTGTGGCTTCCCCCAAAAAACATGTCCACACTCTAAACCCCAGAGCCTACGAATGTGACCTTATTTGGAAAAAGGGTCTTTGAGATGTAATTAAGTAAGGATCTTGAGCTGAGATAACCCTGGATTATTTGGATGGTCCCTGAATCTGATGACAAGAATCCTTGTAGGAGGCAGAAGACATAGAGGAGAGGGCTATAGAAGATGGAGGCAGAGACTGGAGGAAAGCTGTCACAAGCCAACGAATTCCTGGAGCCACCAGAAGATGGACTAGGCAAAGGAGGGTTCCCTTCTAGGTCTTTGGGAAGGAGTGCAGGCCTGATGACACTTGATTTTGGACTTCTGACCTTCAGAACAGGGACAGAATAGATTTCTTTTGTTTTAAGCATTAAGTCTGGTCATTTGTAAAAGTAGCCTTAGGAAACTAATTAGCTGGTTCACACAGATTATCTAACTACACACAGATTATCTAACTAAGGGTTCTGTTGTGTTGTTTATAATAATTTGGGAAAGTCAGTATCTCTACTCCAATTCTTGTCTCTGTCCAATGGAGACATTTGTCTGTCTTTTTGAGGTTTGATGAAACCCAAAGTTTAGTGCTTCTAACCACAGATGCCCCAGAAAGCCCATTTAATGCACAAATATGAAATTTCTGAGTGAAGTGGCCTCAACAAGTGGTCTGGAGATCTCAAAGCTTCACTTCATAAAAGTGCCACTGGTTCTGAGCGGATATTCCTATGGATGCAAAGTTCTATTTACAAAGCTCCACAAGTTGACAAAGTGGCTGGGTCAGAGAGCCAAGACATATTGCTTCTGGCCCTACCCAACTCTGGGCTACTTTCTTTACCTCCGCTGCATCTTCCTATGAGGGTGTTAGGCAAGTTCCCTTTTTGGAGAGAGACCTTTGAAAAATTAACCATTTCCTTCCCATAGCCAAGCCAGAGTATGTCCACTCCCCTTTATTCTTGCCTTGCCCGGTTGGTTTCCTGGGTGTCACCCATCATAATTGTAATTTTGTGAACACCTGCTTGTCCATCATAACTCCAAGTTCAAGGAACATAAGAATCATACCTAACATATTGTTTGGCACATAGTAGGTCCTCAATAATAGTGTTATTATTAATAATGATAAATAGTGAATGAACATTTTGAGGGGGGTAAGAAAATGTCTCTTAGGGGGTGTCATCTGTTCAAGAACAGATTTCTTTGGTTGGTTTTGGTTTGTTTGTTTGTTTGCTACATCAAACGCCATAGACTTTCAGGCCTGAAGGAGAAGTGGCCATTTAGTCCAGCCCCGCAGAGACGCACGAGGACCCTCTTCAGCCCTCCCGACCAACAGCATGCTTGGCTGAGACATCCTTGGTGACAGGGAACTCACTCCCTCTGGCCTTCGCCATCTGCTTTCCTTCCCCACGCCTCCCCGATATTGCACTCTTCATCACAGCGCTTTGCACGCGCGCTGCAGCGGAGGCCCCGAGGTCTGGGCGTGGGAGGAGCGGGAGGAGCAGGGGAAGCGGGGCGCCTAGGCCGGGTCTGGAGGCCCCCGGAGGGGCGCGCGCTAGCCCACCGCTGCCCTGGCCGCGCGCCGCCTGCCTGCTGGGCTCGCCGGGCCGCCGCTGCCCGCCGGGAGCGCTCTGCCCCCCCCGCCCCCGCCGCCCCGCCCCCGCCCCCCGCCGCTGCCCGGCTCCCCGCCCGTGCACCTCGGCCGAGGAGTCCGCGGCCCGCCGCGCGCGTGCGACGCAGGTGCCCGAGCCCCGGCGCCACCGCCATCTCCGCCTTCCGCGTGGTTGGACCCCGGCAACCAGGTGGGACCCGCTTCTCTCCCCTGCGCCCCCGGGGGCCGGAGGAGCGGGCGCTGGGGCGCGGAGCCCGCGGGCCACCTGGGACCCGGGAGTCCGGGAGGACCGGGCGGCGCCAGCGCTGGGGGGCGGGGGGCGGGGGGCGGCGGGGACCGTGGGCTCCTGGGCGGGGGAGCGGGAGGCTCGAGGGGCGAGGAGGAAAGGGGCGCGCGTCCGATGGCCCCCCCCCCGGGCGCGCACCTGCCCGGCCCCCCCCCCCCCCCCGGGCGCGCACCTGCCGGGCCCCTCCGGAGGACGAGCCGCCCAGCCAACTTCTTTTCCAGGTCTCCCTCTACTTTGGAAACTGAAGGGACCGCGACACAAACCAGTAAGCCCTGGGGCTCGGGGAAGGATTTGTTAGTTTTGCTGACAAAAGAACAAACTTTGTGCTGCAAGGGGCGGTTTAACATCCGAGCTTCTCTTTTCAACCCTCTCCGATTCTAACCCCCCCCCCCCCAAGAAATGTGAAAAACAAAATAAAATAACCAACCCGATCCAGCTAAAAGCACTTACCTAAAAGGACTCACAGAGGTGAGAAAAATAGACCTAACTGAGCAATCATTGGAAACCCCAGGTCTGGCGAGGCAAGCTCAGAAGCCGGTTGTTGCCAGTGCTATTTCTAGGACTTGTGTTTGTGAACAGGTGAGCTGGCTCCTTTACGTGTGTAAGAGTTCCTTCTGTTGAGGGCCTGCCCGGAGTGCCTCTTGTGCCATTAGTGTATTGAGACACATACTCTTTCAGAGCTCTGGATTTGGAGTCAGAATATCAGGATTTTGCATGATTGGCCATTTACTATCTGTGACAGCTGTGGTTAGCTTAATCTCTCTGAGCCTCACTTTCCTCATCTGTCAAATTAGAGGGTTCCGATTCTGGAGGCCTTTCAATAATATTTAAGATGTTTCCCGACTTAAACAGGTATGATTCTGTAATTCTCTATCATGCTGCAAACATTGTGAGGCTCATAGTTTCATGAAACTTCAAAACTCTTATTTTGATCTTGGCATTTTGTTTGTATGCATTTACGACTTGTGTCTTTAGGGTTTTCCAACCAAAAATTAAAGAGAAAAACACTTATTAAAAGACTTCGGAAATGTATAGTAAATATTTAGATTATCTCTGACTCTACCTTAGGGAATTCTGTTCAACTTTAAGCCAATATTTGCAGTACAGCAACAAAAACGTGTGGCTTTAGCACAGCACTTCTTTTCTGGTATCGTATTTTTGGAGGAAATAAAAATTGTGTTTGAGGAAAACAAAAATTGTACCTTTCCTGTCAATTACTGATCTCGAAACATCTGTTACTTTTTAGCATAAGATTGTGTGCAGAATATTAAAAAAGTGGCTTCAGACCATTTCAGAGCCTCTCTGAAATTAAGCTCAAAAGCAGAGATGCCAATTTTGGTAATGCATTTTTGTGGTCTTGGAATGAAGCCCAGAAAATAGCAGAGGTTAACTAAACAGGTAAACCAGAAATTAGGAATTGACACACACACAAAGTTGTACAAGAAGCGTGTGCCCCAAAGTGTCAGTGAACCTTTTATTTATTTTTGATAAAAAATAAACAACAAACAACTGTTGGCTTGTTTCAGCAGACAGAGGATGTTAGAATGGCTTTTGTTGTTACTTGTAATTTAAAATTATTTGAGATATGTTCATCAGTAGATAGGATAGGTTTTAGAAGTGTCTCTGGCTCTTTTTGGTGGCTTTGCTATAAAATAAAATAATATATTCCCACCCAGAATATGCATTTTTTGTAGTTTGGGAGAGTGGAAGGGATTTGAAGTATAATACTCTTTCATGAACACATTTCCTTATTTCTATGGCCTCTTCCTCTTTGGGTTGGAAGTGTCCTTAATCACTCAGGCATTTGTCTTGCCTCATGTTCTCTGGTGAAGTAGGTGATCATCTCCTTTGAAACAGATGCTCAAGGAGTTAAGTAAATTGTTTGTTGAATGAGCAGAAAGCAGGAAAACCCAAATACCCTGCTTTGTAGGTGCTTATTGGAAAACAATAGATGGATCTGACCACTTGAAGTCTACCCCCAATTCATTCATAGCTTGGGAGTGTCACCATGGTTGGCAGGAGCTCTGTTCCTCTTTTGTAATGAATTTACCAAGGAAAAAAGGGTCATGTCTTCACACTTAGATCATTATTATATAATCCAATGGTTTTTGTTTGTGAAGTGCAATATCTCTGGGGGCCTTGGAAATAAAACTTAAAATATCCAGAGAAAAAAATTGTCTTGGCAGTTGCTGTACTATTTCTTTCATACCGAGAACCAAGCACATATACTAAAAAAAAAAAGTATCCTGTGGAGTTAAAAATGAAGAAAAGGGCTTACAGACTCCTCTAATTCTTAAGATTTTACGTGATTTACAAATTCCACTTTTAATTAAAACAGAAAGGCACAAATATTCACCTACTGGCCAGGTCTAGTACATGTAACCTTTTGAAGTTTCAATTCAAATTTGGTCTGCTTATAATTTCGAATATTCTTTCTCACATACTTTTAATTAAAACTTTTGTGATGCAATAGTGATATTTTCTGATGTCTTTTCATGCGCATGATCTTATTAATCTTTAATTTTTTAACCCTTTGAACATATATATGACATATATATACAGAAGAGTTACACAAAACAAATGTAATGGTTGGTTGACAAATAATAATAGCAAATCATTATAACAGATAATTATAAGACAAATACCCTGTTATTTGCCACATCAGTAAGAGGACATGCCGCTATCTAGAAACTTCTTGCTTGTTCCTTCTTGATCACAAGTTTAGTTTCACCTTTAAAAAAACATTATATGAACTTAAGAGGCATTCTTTCATAGATGGTCTTGCATTACATGTTTGTGAGATTAAGCCATTTCTTTACTCCCTTTTAAAGCAAAAACATTTTTTAAAAAAGATTTTATTTATTTATCTGAGAGCGAGAGAGAGCACAAGTGAGGAGGGGAGGGAGAAGTAGGCTCTTCACAAGCAGAGACCCTGACATGGACCTCGGGATCATGACCTAAGCCGAAGGCAGATGCTTAACCAACTGAGCCACCCAGATACCCCCCAAACAAAACCTTTTTAAGAGAGTTGTCTTTGTTCCCTTCTGCAATGCATCTCTACATATTTTTTAAAAAGGATCTTATTTATTTATTCATGAGAGAGAGGCAGAGACATAGGCAGAGGGAGAAGTAGGCTCCCTGTGGCGATCCCGATGCAGACTTGATCCCAGGACCCTCAGATCATGACCTGAGCCACCCAGGCTCCCTGCATCTCTTCGTATTATCTCTTAAACCCATTCCTGTTAATCTTTTGTTTGCAGTACTCTACCAAAACTACCCCTGTCATGGTTACCAATGACATCACCTTTCCTAAATCTGATAGTCAGTTATCAGTGTTATCACTGTCTGCTCATTGTAATCCTTCACTATTAACTTTCAGGTCACCAAACACACTTGGTTTCCCTCCTTCTTCATTGGCTGGTCCTGTCTCCTTTGCTGGTCAAGAGCTTCTCTGAGGTTTTACTCTTGGAATGCCTTAATGTTTAGTCCTCAGGAGCTCTTTCCCCTTGACACGCTGATGATTTCATGCAATCTCTTTATTTTTTTTCTTTAATTTCTATAATTGTGTGCTGGTGACTCCAAAATGATAGCTCAAGTCTTGACCTCTTACCTCTCTATAAGCTGCCTAGTCAACATTTCCATTTGGATGTGTAGTAGACATCTCCAGTTCTACATTCTCCAAACAGAATCTTCGTCTTGCCCAAGTCTACTCCATCTGTAGTCTTTTTCACTTCCAACCACCCTTTCAGTTGTTCTGGCCCCACAGTCATCTTAGTTTTCTCCCATTCCCTCATACCTGAGATGTAATGTGTTAGGAAATCTGCTTTGCCCTATCCTTAGAATCAATCCAGAATATAATTACTTCTTATCACCTCCCTGGCTGCCACCGTGGTTGCAGCTGTCATTATATCCCATAAGAATTACTGCAAGGACCTCCTAACCGGTCTCCCTGCCTTTATCCTTTGCCGTCTATGATCTATTCTCAAAATTGCAATCAGAGTTCTCCTTTTACTGTGTATATCAAAAGATGTCACCTTTCTGCTTCAAAAGCTCCAATGGCTTTCTAGTTCATACAGAGTAAAAACCAAATTTCTTAGGATCGCCTACAAGACCCCTACCTGATACTTCTCTCCCCTTTACCTATCTGATCTCATTTTCCTACTGTTTTTCTCACTCGTCTTGATATTCCTTGACTATATCAGAGGCCACCTTTGTTCTTCAGTTTCCTCTGCCTAGAATACACTTTAAATGTTCAAATACTTTTCAATGAAGCCTACTCTGAATATCACATTTTCCCCCCACTTGTTCTAATAGTTCCTTTTTTTGGTGTTTTCCGATTTTCTATGGAGAAATTTAAAGGAGGCAATTGACCACTCCTGACTGTTAATCTGCCATAATTTCCCCCTTCTTGTTCCTCACAGAATATGTTAGCTACCAAAATGGCCTACAAGGCACAGACACAGGTCAGATCCAAACTCCAAGAGAAGGAAAGGGCTCTAGATAAGAAAAAAAAAGTAGGGCAAGAAAATATGCCTGTTTCACTGTCCTGGGGAATTGCTCATATTAACCTTCTGCTTTTCAGAATGAGCATTTTGATAATCTTGGATGCGTTGGAGCAAGCGTGGGGTTGGCTTTGGGTGGGTTTCCATTAGTGGCCTCTACTCATCGTTTCCAACAGTTTCCTTCTGATGGGTTTGGAAAATGGTAAGCTATTTGTGAGCTTCTAACACTATCACATTTCCTTGCATTTGGAGGGAATGAAGTCTAAAAAGCACTCTTGTCTCTCACATAAACAGTTCCGAACCCGGCTACGACTGAATATCACATTTAAAACTATACATCCTCTTACTTGCAATACACTTTCTCCCCTTTCCTTTGCTTTTCCCCATAGTACTTATCACCTTTTAAAATACTATGGCTGGGACCCCTGGGTGGCTTAGCAGTTGACCATCTGCCTTTGGCTCAGGGTTTGATCCTGGGTCTGGGGATCGAGTCCCACATCAGGCTCCCTGCAAGGAGCCTGCTTCTCCCTCTGTGTCTCTGCCTCTCTCTCTCTCTGCGTGTCTCTCATGAATAAATAAATAAAAATTTTAAAATAAAATACTATATGACTTCTCATTTACTATTTTTTTCCTGTTTTATTTCTATTCAAATATGAACTCTATGAGAATGGATTTTTTTTTTTTCTATTTTGCTCACTATTGTATCCCCAGTACCTGAAATAGGGCCTGGCACACAACAGCTGCTCAGTAATTTTTTTGTTGATTGATGCCATATAGAACTGATAGTGGCAGTTGTTTTACATTGCTGGATATATTATATTATGAATATAATATCTTTTTGTTTACTGATTCTGAATAACTGGATCATTTTCATTTCTCCCTACCTTCCTCCTTCTCTTCTTTCCTTCCTACCTACTTCCATCCTCCTTCCTCCCTTTCTTTCTGTTTCTTTCTTTCTTCCTTCCTTCCTTCCTTTTCTTTCTCCCTCCCTCCTTTCCTTCCCTCCTCTGTTCCCTTCTTTCTCCTTCTCTTCCCTTCCCTTTCTCTCTCCCTCTCTCCTTTCTTCATTCCTTTCCTTCCTTCCTTCTTTGTTTCTTTCTCCACCATAAACAAAACAACTATGATTCTTCTTCTACAAGTGTCATGGTGCACAGATGCAGGAGTTTCTTAAGAGTATAAAACTACTAGTCAAATTACTAGATCACAGGGATTACAGATAGTAGCTTTGTTAAATAATGCCACATTTTCCCCCAATGGGTCTACCAGTTTACATTCTTGCTTTCATTGCTCTACATCTTTGCTGAAACTTAGTATTATCAAAACATTTAATTTTTGCCCATCTGATGGGTATGTATTGTTGTCTCATTATTGTTTTTTTTTTCATTACTAGTAGGATTGAGCCTGATATCTGTAAGTTATGCTGTAGTCACAAATGATCTCCAAATCTTATTGACTTAATGAATAAAGCTTTATTTCTCATCCATTCAAAGTTATGGATTGAGGCAACCCTCCAGGGCAATTGTCCTTTGTAACTCAGAGGTCTAAATTCAGGGAATGTCCATCATTCTGTAGCTGTACAATCTGCAACACAAGTCTTTCCCAGTTGGTATGGTATGAGAAGAAAAGCATGGATAATCATGAGCCAGTTTTAACTACCTTTATCTGGAAGTGACATGAATTGTTGCCACTCACATTTTAGAAGCAAAAGAAGTCATGTGGTATGCTGAAATTCAGGGAGGTGGGGAAGGTTAATCTTTGGTGCCAAAAGGAAAATAAATCTGGGAATACTGGTGAGTAAACAATTTATTAGTTACCTGTTGCTGTATAACAGATTACCCCAAAATTTAATGGCTTAAGACAACACATATTTATTATTTCAAATATCAAGTGTTAATATATTCATAGGTGTGTTTCTGGGCACTATATTTGTGCTTTTGATCTCTTTCTGTATTTTTGCCCATATCCCATTGTTGTAATTACTGCAGATTTAAATTAAATTTTGCTATCTGGTAAGTGTAGTAGCAAATCTTCCCACCCTGTGCAATTTTTTCAAGAGTGCAATAGCATTCCTTGGCCTTTTGCCTTTCATATACATGCTTTTGGATCAGCATTTCAGGTTCTATAAAATTTGTTAGGAATTTAATGGAGATTATGTTGAGATTGTGTTAAGTCTATAAATAATTAAAAGGAAATTGATATCTTTTAAATATTTGGTCCTAGAATCCGTGACTCCCAGTATATTAGGTCTTCTCTGATTAAGAAATGTAAATGTTGTTTAATATTTTCCTTAGGAATTCTTGAACAAGTTCATGTTAGATTTATCAAAAGAACTGCGTATTTTAAAATTTATTTAAAATAATATCTTTAGAAAAATTCATTGTTGATGCCATATAGAAATACACTTGACATTTAAACATATTTTCAAATTAATAGCTTCATTGGACTGTAAGTCACATATCATAACGTTCATCTTTTTATGGTATACAACTCACTAGTTTTTAGTACCTTAACAGACTTATGCAAATTTATGCAGCCATCATCACTGTGTAATTTAAGAACATTTTTATTACTTCTTAAACTCTGTATCCATTAGCATTCATCCCCCAATCCTTCTCCTGTCCCTTAAAACCACTGATTTGCCCTCTGTGTTTATGGATTTGCCTATTCTGGATATTTCATATAAATAAAATCATGGGGCCTTTAGTGACCAAATTCTTCCACTTAGCATGTTTTCAAGGTTCATCTATGCTAAAACATGGATCAGTACTTCATTCTTTTTTCTAATAGCCAAATAATATTCCATTATATGGAATACTACTTTTTATTTATTCATTCATCAGTTGATGGACATTCGGGTAAGTTTCCACTTCTCGGCTATTATGAATAACGCTGCTACTAACGTTTATGTACAAGTTTTTATGTGGATGTATGTTTTTATCTTTTTTGGGTATATAACTATGAATGGAATTTCTGAGTCACATGGCCACACTATGTTTAACACTTAAAGATCTGCCAAGCCACATTCCAAAGCAGCTTTCATTTTACAATTCCACCAGCAATGTGACCCTTAAATCTGCATTGCCAACATGCCAAGCTTAAAAAGATGTGATTAATGCCATTATAACATTTTCAAATAAATTTTATTTAAATACTTATAAATACTTTTATAAGTATTTATAAGAAATATTAGGCACAGCAATGCCGGATATGCAGTGAAAATTACTGTCAAATTTAAGTGCCACATACTTGGGAGTTTAAAATCTTTTTCAGGGGGATCCTGGGTGGCTCAGCGGTTTGGCTCCTGCCTTCAGCCTGGGGCGTGATGGGGCGTGATCCTGGGGTCCCGGGATCGAGTCTCACATCAGGCTCCCTGCATGGGACCTGCTTCTCCCTCTGCCTGTGTCTCTGTGTCTCTCATGAATAAATAAATAAAATCTTAAAAAAAAAAGGTGAAGTATAGATAAAATAAAAAAAACATCTTTTTCAGAATTGTGAACACTTAATAAGTTTAGGTAGACTATGAGAAATTTTTGTGGATATTGATTCTCATTGAATGAAAGCAAGTCACGTATTCTTCTATAAAGTTAGTAGGCTAGGTTCTTCCCACTTATACAATTTTATGGTACCAAATAAAGTCTCCCCAATGCAAGTGAATACAGTCTACTTTCAGGTAGTATGGGAGAGTGTTTGCCTGGCCAGTGCAATCTCTCAGTGATCTGCCCAGCTGGGTGAGAGGTGTGGCCCTGCCTAGAACAGCATAGAGACTTGCCGAGGAGAGCACAGAGCTGTGGAGGAGCCACTGCTTGGTGGATGGGTGGATGATCTTGAAGAAGAGAGTCATGTGTTTGAATCACAGTAGAGCACTATGGACTGGCAAAAGAAAATGACCTCTTAAGGAGAGGAGACTCTCTTAAGGAGCATTGTGATACTAATTTTAAAGTCTTTGGCAATTAGTGGGGAAAAAAACCCTGGAAACAATATAGACTTACAAATGTGTATACATATGGGTATAATAGTGAATGAGAGAGAAAAAGGAGGAGTTGGGGGCAGAGAGAGGCTTTACTACTGGGTTAATAGTTTCTATAAGGTTTATGGGAACATATATATGTTTTATCTGTTGGTACTAGAAAGTAGCTAAAGATTTGAAACAGATTCTCAGGAGCTTCTATAATGATATTATAATAGGCTTTAAACGTGTAAACTCATGTTTAAGGATAGCTGCTACTAAATATTTGTTTTGTGAAGGCGTAGGACAACTTAGTTTTTCTGAGAATCATATTTTCTCATTTTACTTTATCCAGCAGCTGTTATTTGGTTGTCTAAACCTATGAAAATTGAGAAACTATGAAAATGAGATAATTGAACAATTAGATTTCTGTATGTACTAACAAAATTTTTGAACTAAACTGGTTAGCATTTAGGAGATAAAGAAGAAAACAAATTATAAGCTGACATAGATAGCATTTAGGAGATAAAGAAGAAAATAAATTATAAGCAGACATAGACGCTATATAAACAGAGAGAAAAGATAATGACACATACATAATAAGCACTCAGTAACTATAGTTGCTGCTATGTTATTAAGATGTTATCCCTTAGAATTATGACATATTTACTATATTAGACCTACCCAGGAGGTAGCTGTTTCTCTAGTGAAATGGGTGTCTTGAAACAACACTGCTACTCACAGGTTTGATTTGAGGGAGAGAAGATTTTTGTACAGAACAAAAGGATGTAAAAAAATGTTCTTTCTATAAAAAGCAGTCATCTGGACAAGTGGCTTCTTGAAGGGTCTTTTGATTCTAAATGTGCAAATCAGTTCTCACACAGGATTTCCTATTGTCTTTTATGATATTCTTTGGCTGATCTTTGTTTTTTCTGACCATAGGTTCTATGAGAATCTCTCTTATAACCCTGAAATTATGCTTCATATGCCTTCCCATTCTTCAAGGGGTCAGTTAACTCATTACTCCTCTCTGGTATCTGTTACGATTTCCCCAAACTAGAAGTAATTTCTCTGATTTCTCCTAATTACCCTCTTTCTTGGTAGTTGTAATTCTGTAAATGTAGACATCATGAATTTTAAAGATATACTACCATTTTTGTACCTCCAGGAAAGAAAAACCTCTGCCTATTTAACCATTTTACAGTGCTTTCTTATCCTTTAGAATTTTTCTTTTGTACCTACTGGAATAGTTCTTTTAGAATTATTTAAATAAAAGATTTTTTGTTTAAATTGTGTCATTCTCATAAGGAAAGTATAAATCAAAGAAATTGGTTAAGGAATTCTTTTTCATATTCAGAATCTGGGTTTTTTTTTTTTTAAACTAGTTTTCAACTCAGTGCTGTTGATATCAGTATTTTTCCAAACACTAGCATTTTCTGGATTATCAAGAATATTTGTGATATAGCACTACATAAAAGAATGCTTCACTGTTGTTTCTTAGATTTTCTACCAGTGTCATCCGTTTTGCAGACTTTATGCTGGTTCTGTATATGATCTTCCCATAAGATGTCAACACAAGGTTTTCAGACAACGCTCAGGGCTCCTATTTCTTCAAATGGACTTTAAATAGTTTGTTGACCAAAATATTGATGGGTTAAAATTGTCCAGGCTGTCATGAGGTAAGCACCCCAGTTTGTCTGTATGCAATCAATGACAACTCAATCATAGCCGCTACTAGGCTATTGGTAATTGTGAGATGACATCAATTTTAACAAATATCTTGATGGCAGAGGTGTTAACATATTGTGAACCTTAAAGTAGAAGAAATACAAAACTACTCTCTTCTTTTGTATTCCTTAGAGTTCAGCTAAAATTTCACTTCTGTGAACCTTTTGTCGGCCCCTAGGACTTTGTTACTGGTATTTTCTCTGAAATCTCATAGCCCTCTATTTAGTTAAAAGGACTAAATAATAATTTTACATGAAAGTGATCCACACGCATGGTTACAAAAACCAACTGCAATAAAAACAAAACAAAACAAAACAAAACAAAGCCTCTAGTTCCCAGCTTCGCTGCATTCTCTATGCCAATGCTGACTTCAGGAACAATTAACTTGAACCATTTCTGGTTTTGGTTCTTAGACCTGTGGTTATCTCTGTAAAGGCTGAGTAATATACTGACTTCTTTTCTTTTCATTTACCAACCTTAAACAGATACCATAGTAGAAGAGAGTTTAGCTTACTAGTTTGCCTTCCTTCTTTCTCTGTTCCTACATATAATTATATTAATTTTCTGAGCTTTTTAACTGGTTACATTTGTAATTCCTTCCACTATTTCTGTTCCATTCAGTACAGACAGTTCCTCTTGACTTCCTACATGATCAGGTTGGTATATTTTACCCTTTTGCCTTTCTCCTGTTTTTCCTTATATGATCATACTACCTGAGTTTTGAGAACTTTATATAGTGAAAATATTGTTAATATTTTGTATTTGTGAGAATATTGTTAATATTTCATATTAGTATTGTAATTAATTGAATCTTTCATTTTGGTCTATTGGTTGAACCAAAAAGTTGAAAAATCAATAAATAGCATTAATGTTATTATGACTTGGTAAATATCATTCACTGCAGAATCAAGAAGTGTTCCAGGATTACATTTCATTTAATGTGACTCCTTAGCCAACCAAAGAATATTCCTAGAATCAAGGTTAAGGGGATGCTTATTTCTTTCAGATGGATTCTTTAACTCTAGTATTTGGTCAAAATTATGCCAAATATGGGGTACCTGCCTGGATCAGTCCATAGTGCATGCAACTCTTGATCTTGGGGTCATGACTTCAAGCTTCACGTTGGGTGTAGAGCTTACTTTAAAAAAAGTATGCCGTATTTTACTTTGGTTCATATTTAGAATAGGACTTTCTATAAAGCTTTTCTTAACTAACTTTATTTTTTCTTGTTAGGAGAGGGTAGGTGGGCCTTCTTCATTATATCCTTAATTTTTTAGTTTTTAAATTCATTCTCTTTATTTTTTATTTTTATTATTATTTTTTATTTTTTATTTTTTTAATAAATTAATTTTTTATTGGTGTTCAATTTACCAACATACAGAATAACACCCAGTGCTCATCCTGTCAAGTGTCCCCCTCAGTGCCCGTCACCCACTCACCCCCACCCCCCGCCCTCCTCCCCTTCCACCACCCCTAGTTCGTTTCCCAGAGTTAGGAGTCTTTATGTTCTGTCTCCCTTTCTGATATTTCCCACAGATTTCTTCTCCCTTCCCTTATATTCCCTTTCACTATTATTTATATTCCCCAAATGAATGAGAACATATAATGTTTGTCCTTCTCCGATTGACTTACTTCACTCAGCATAATACCCTCCAGTTCCATCCACGTTGAAGCAAATGGTGGGTATTTGTCGTTTCTAATGGCTGAGTAATATTCCATTGTATACATAGACCACATCTTATTTATCCATTCATCTTTCGATGGACACCGAGGCTCCTTCCACAGTTTGGCTATCGTGGCCATTGCTGCTATAAACATCGGGGTGCAGGTGTCCCGGCGTTTCACTGCACCTGTATCTTTGGGGTAAATCCCCAACAGTGCAATTGCTGGGTCGTAGGGCAGGTCTATTTTTAGCTCTTTGAGGAACGTCCACACAGTTTTCCAGAGTGGCTGCACCAGTTCACATTCCCACCAACAGTGTAAGAGGGTTCCCTTTTCTCCGCATCCTCTCCAACATTTGTGGTTTCCTGCCTTGTTAATTTGCCCCATTCTCACTGGTGCTAGGTGGTATCTCATTGTGGTTTTGATTTGTATTTCCCTGATGGCAAGTGATGCAGAGCATTTTCTCATGTGCATGTTGGCCATGTCTATGTCTTCCTCTGTGAGATTTCTCTTCATGTCTTTTGCCCATTTCATGATTGGATTGTTTGTTTCTTTGCTGTTGAGTTTAATAAGTTCTTTATAGATCTTGGATACTAGCCCTTTATCTGATAAGTCATTTGCAAATATCTTCTCCCATTCTGTAGGTTGTCTTTTAGTTTTGTTGACTGTTTCTTTTGCTGTGCAAAAGCTTCTTATCTTGATGAAGTCCTAATAGTTCATTTTTGCTTTTGTTTCTCTTGCCTTCATGGATGTATCTTGCAAAAAGTTGCTGTGGCCAAGTTCAAAAAGGGTGTTGCCTATGTTCTCCTGTAGGATTTTGATGGATTCTTGTCTCACATTTAGATCTTTCATCCAATTTGAATTTATCTTTGTGTCTAGTGTAAGAGAGTGGTCTAGTTTCATTCTTCTGCATGTGGATGTCCAATTTTCCCAGCACCATTTATTGAAGAGACTCTCTTTTTTTCAGTGGATAGTCTTTTCTGCCTTGTCGAATATTAGTTGACCAGAGAGTTGAGGGTCCACTTATGGATTCTCTATTCTGTTCCATTGATCTCTGTGTCTGTTTTTGTGCCAGTACCACACTGTCCTGATGACTACAGCTTTGTAGTACAACCTGAAATCTGGCATTGTGATGCCCCTGGCTCTGGTTTTCTTTTTTAATATTCCCCTGGCTATTCGAGGTCTTTTCTGATTCCACACAAATCTTAAGATGATTTGTTCCAACTCTCTGAAGAAAGTCCATGGTATTTTTATAGGTATTCTACTGAATGTGTAAATTGCCCTGGGTAGCATTGATATTTTCATAATATTAATGCTTCCAATCCATGAGCATGGAATATTTTTCCATCTCTTTGTGTCTTCCTCAATTTCTTTCAGAAATGTTCTGTAGTTTTTAGGGTATAGATCCTTTACCTCTTTGGTTAGGTTTATTCCTAGGTATCTTATGCTTTTGGGTGCAATTGTAAATGGGATTGACTCCTTAATTTCTCTTTGTTCAGTCTCAATGTTAGTGTATAGAAATGCCACTGATTTCTGGGCATTGATTTTGTATTCTGCCACGCTGCCGAATTGCTGTATGAGTTCTAGCAATCTTGGGGTGAGTCTTTTGGGTTTTCTATGTAGAGTATCATGTCATCTGCGAAGAGGGAGAGTTTGACTTCTTCTTTGCCAATTTGAATGCCTTTAATGTCTTTTTGTTGTCTGATTGCTGAGGCTAGGACTTCTAGTACTATGTTGAATAGCAGTGGTGAAAGCGGACATCCCTGTCTTGTTCCTGATCTTAGGGGAAAGGCTCCCAGTGTTTCCCCATTGAGAATGATATTTGCTGTGGGCTTTTCGTGGATGGCTTTTAAGATGCTGAAGAATGTTCCCTCTATCCCTACACTCTGAAGAGTTTTGATCAGGAATGGATGCTGTATTTTGTCAAATGCTTTCTCTGCATCTAATGAGAGGATCATATGGTTCTTGGTTTTTCTCTTGCTGATATGACCAATCACATTGATTGCTTTACAAGTGTTGAACCACCCTTGCATCCCAGGGATAAATCCCACTTGGTCATGGTGAATAATCTTCTTAATGTATTGTTGGATACTATTGGCTAGTATCTTGTTGAGAATTTTTGCATCCATGTTCATCAGGGATATTGGTCTATAATTCTCCTTTTTGGTGGGGTCTTTGTCTGGTTTTGGAATTAAGGTGATGCTGGCCTTATAGAATGAGTTTGGAAGTATTCCATCTCTTTCTATCTTTCTGAACAGCTTTAGTGGAATAGGTATGGTTTCTTCTTTAAACGTTTGATAGAATTCCCCTGGGAAGCCTTTGTCCCTGGACTTTTGTGTCTTGGGAGGTTTTTGATGACTGCTTCAATTTCCTCCCTGGTTATTGGCCTGTTCAGGTTTTCTATTTCTTCCTGTTCCAGTTTTGGTAGTTTGTGGTTTTCCAGAAATGTGTCCATTTCTCCAAGATTGCCTAATTTATTGGCATATAGCTGCTCAGAATAAGTTTTTAAGATCATTTGTATTTCCTTGGTGTTGGTGGTGATCTCTCCTTTCTCATTCATGATTTTATTAATTTGAGTCTTCTCTCTCTTCTTTTTAATAAGGCTGGCTAATAGTTTATCTATCTTATTAATTCTTTCAAAGAACCAACTCCTGGTTTTGTTAATCTGTTCCACAGTTCTTCTGGTCTCTATTTCATTGAGTTCTGCTCAAATCTTTATTAACTCTCTTCTTCTGCTGGGCATAGGATCTATTTGCTGTGTTTTCTCCTTTAAGTGCAAGGTTAGATTTGTATTTGAGTTCTTTCCAGTTTTTGGATGTATGCTTGTATTGTGATATATTTCCTCCTCAGGACTGCTTTTGCTGTATCCCAAAGATTTTGAACGGTGTATCTTCATTCTCATTAGTTTCCATGCATCTTTTAAATTCTTCCCTAATTTCTTGGTTGACCCTTTCATCTTTTAGCAGGATGGTCCTTAATCTCCACGTGTTTGAAATCCTTCCAAACTTCTTCTTGTGATTTAGTTCTAATTTCAAAGCATTATGGTCTGAAAATATGCAGGGGATGATCCCAATCTTTTGGTATCGGTTAAGACCTGATTCGTGACCCAGTATATGGTCTATTCTGGAGAAAGTTCCATCATTCTCTTTATTTTTTTGGAATCCATTTCATTCTTCTTTTTGAAGACCATGAAGTCATACTCTTATTTGGCCTAATGACTTCAATTTTGAAATATGGCTTCCTTTTTTCACTTGTGCTATTCTGTTTTTTTTTTAAAGGTTGTATTTATTTATTCATGAGAGACACAGAGAGAGAAGCAGAGACACAGGCAGAGGGAGAAGCGGGCTCCTCGCAGGGCCTGATGTGGGCCTGTGCTGAGCCACCCAGGCGTCCCTCTGTGTTTTGTTTGATTGTTTTTTTTGGTCACATTTTTGCAACTTCAGAGTCATAGTCCATATTGAGTTACCTTCATCCCTGCCTTCCTTCTGGCCATTTCCTTTAGGGGTCATCAGCTACCTGGACTGGTCATTCTCAAGTCTGTGGAGGCATCAACTAGTTTGCTTTGCTGAATCCTGAATTCCTGAATCCCTCTTTCTTGGTTTACTCCTCATTTTGCTGGAATACTTCATAAAATTACTTTTGAGAAGAGATTCATAGGATATAAGTTTTCTAAGTCATTGTGTTATTGAAAATATAGTTACTTTTCTCTGATGCTTGCTTGACTGGCTAATAGAATTTTCCACTCTAATAATTTTCCGTCAAGCATCACTGGATTATCTCTAGTATTCATTGTTTTGGCATAAAACATTTGCTTCCATTCTGTGCCTCATTCTTTTAGAGATTTTTTTCTTCCCTGGAACTGTGTCCTGTCTTCTCTTTGCTCTTTTCTAACTTCTTAGTGATATGTTTAGCAATGGATATTTTTTCATTCTTCTTCCTTGGATTTGGTACACTTTTTTTTTTCCTTCAGTTTGAAAACTTGTGTCTCTCATCATCAGCTCTGGAAAAGTTTTTCATATTATTTAATTGATCATTTTCTCTTTATTCTCTTTTTCTGGAAATACTACTGGTTAGATATGGATCATTTGACCCTTTTTTAAAGCATTTTTTTCTCTTTTTTTGAGGAGGAATTAAGTGTACAAAGGTGTTTTCTAACATTTCTATTGAAAAATGTTCTTGGAACTATGCATGTAATTTTCCAAAGCTCTTTCTTCTGATGATGATTCCTTTGTCAGAGCAATCTTTGAATTTATGGATGTAGTCTTCTGAAATGTCTTTGAAGATATTCATGAACATTTGTTAAAGCTATTTTTTTCTACTCTGATTTATTTATATTTATGATTTATCTATGTTCCCTGTGGTAGGTTCATTCATTCTTTCTTTCTTTTTACCAAATTTTTTCATCAAGCTGAAGTCTTCATATCTTAGTTCATGTCTTCATTCAACATGGCTGTTAGGGAAGAAATAGAAAGAAAGTGAATTCTATGCATATAGGCAGTGTTTTCAACTAGTAGGCTTTATTCTAGGCACTTGAACAGGGATCTGCCTTTTAGGCAGAAGGCTTGTCCTGCTAAATATCAGAACATGTAAGTTCTTGGGGAATCCCTGGGTGGCTTAGCGGTTTAGTGCCTGCCTTTGGCCCAGGGTGCGATCCTGGAGTCACAGGATCAAGTCCCACGTTAGGCTCCCGGCATGGAGCCTGCTTCTCCCTCTGCCTGTGTCTCTGCCTCTCTCTTTCTCTATCATAAATAAATAAATAAATAAAATCGTTTAAAAAAATCCTCTTAAAAAAAGAAAAAGAACATGTAAGTTCTTTACCATGTTGGTGTCAAGTCTATATTAAACTGCCAAGTTCTCAAATAACTTGTACTTTTAAACTCTAACGTATAGGAGTATATGGGACAGGTTTTTTTTATACATTTATTTTTTATTGGTGTTCAATTTGCCAACATATAGAATAACACCTAGTGCTCATCCCGACAAGTGCCTACCTCAGTGCCTGTCACCCAGTCACCCCCACCCTCCACCCACCTCCCCTTCCACCACCCCTAGTTCGTTTATGGGACAGTTTTTAATTGTCTTTGGCTATTTGACGTTTTTGAATATTTTGTCTATGTTTAGGGATTTTCCCACTTTATAAATCTTTATTTCCCAAGTTTCTTAACTGCCTACACATAGACTGTGAACTAGGCTCTATCACTGAAAGGCATTCATGCCAGATCTTAGATCAAAAGTGTGAGATGCTTCTGCCAAGATGATGGAAGTTTTTAAAATTTTAAAACAATTTAAGTCTTTAACAGCTACTTGATGGAAAGAATAACATGACCAGTTTCTGTCCAATGTGAAGAAATAAAATTAAACATATTTAAAATGACAAGGTTAGTAGAGATAGACCAGGATATGTTTATTTTGACACTTGAAGAAATAGGGTTTTTTATTTATATTTAAACAAAATACTTAAATGGTGTTGTCTAAGTGAAGGATGGGTGCTTCTCCAGCAGAAGTAAAAGCAAGAATTAGTGGCAGATGGAGCTCATTAAGTTTACTCATCAAAGCAACGGAATTGTCAGAATTGTTTTTCTTACTCATAAACCTTTCTACAAACCTAGAGACTTTGTGAGATCATTGGAACAAGTTGTAAATAATTTCCTTCTTCCCAATCACTCATTCAAACACTAATTGAGACTATTCTGCTTTATTTAAGTAGAATTTGATATATAAAGTTACACAAAGAATTTTCTATGATAGAAGTTAAAATCTGATTTTCTTCTGAAAACCCATAATATAACAATTTAGTAGAATATAGATTTCGATTTTTCTTTTTGTTTAAAGTTTATAGTAATAACTGAAGAGTCAGTAATGTGTTTAATATGCCTACTCTGGCATGTTATGAAAATCGAATTATTGGCTGCACATCAATGTGTTATGGATGGATCATTTAGTCTATGGATAAATCTTTTATACTTTATGAATGTTTCAAATAAAATACATTATTCATTGTAACTGTCAACATAGAATGACTACATTCCAGGAGGAATGTTAGGCAATATTATCTCGAACTCCTCATGGCTTGGTGTCTATCAATGGATCAATTCATAGGAGCACTACTTACTGGGTTCCTCAGGAGGAATTACCTGAGCAATGTGAACTCCATTTATTTATGTATCAGGATCTTGTAATCTGGGAACTTTGGATAAATTTCAGAGAGTTTGTTAACCCCCTGAAATTATAGCCCTAATTTTGGGTATATGCATCTCCTTTTGGGAGTTGGTCCCTTGCTCTTAACAAATTCTCAACAATAACCATATTTATTTATTTTTTATTTTTAAAAAAGATTTTACTTATTTATTTGAGAGAGAGGGAGGGAGAGGGAACAGATGTGAATGGGGGCGGGGCAGAAAGAGAGGGAAAGAGAGAATCCTAAGCAGACTCTGTGCTGAGAGTGGAGCTGGATCTCATGACCCTGAGGTCATGACCTGGGCAGAAATCAAGGGATTGATGCTTAACCAACTGAACCACTCAGGCACCCCAACAAGATCCATCTTTAAAAATGGTTAAAGGGGCAACTGGGTGGCTGACTTGATTTAGCTCATGTTGTGATCTCAGGGCTGTGAGATTGAGCCCTGTGTCAGGCTGCCTGCTTAGTGGGGAGTCTGCTTCAGGATTCTCTCTTTCCCTCTGCCCCTCCTCTGCTCTCTCTCTCTCAAATGAATAAATAAATCTTAAAAAAAAAAGATTAAGAATTGGAGATTTTCTTGCCCTCTCCCACTGCTCCTCCCCCTTGTATGCATGTGAGTTCTCTTTTTAAAATAAATGAATCATTTAAAAAAGTGGTTATGAATAACCATTCTGAAATTCTCTCTGGAATTAAATATGATTCTCTATGATGGGTTATATTAGAATGACTCCTTTAAAACAATTTTTAAATTTGAGTATAGTTGACATACAATATTACATTAGTTTCGGGTGTACAACATAGTGATTTGACAAGTTTATACATTATGGTATGTTTGCCACTAGTGTACCTACCATCTGTCACCATACAACACATTGCAATATCATTGTCTATATTCCTTATGCTATGACTTTTATTCCCATGCCTGTATTTCCTCCTTTCCTTCACCCATTTTGCCCCTCTCTCTCACCTCCACCCTAGCAACCATCCCTTTGTTCTCTGTATTTATAGGTGTGATTCTGCTTTCTGTTTATTCATTTTGGTTTTTTTAGATTCCACATATGAGTGAAATCACATGATATTTGTCTTTCACAGTTGTCCATCCATGTTGTCACAAATGGCAATATATCCTTTTTATGGCTGCATAATACTCCTCAGTGTGTGTGTGTGTGTGTGTGTGTGTGTGTGTGTGTGACATCTCTGTTATCCATAGAATGCATCTTTTGAAGATTATTGTTACTTTCTTGGTATGATGCCACTGGCCTATTTTGAAGAATATTTCAGGAAAGAGTCATATTATGCCATTCATTTATTCACTCATTCAGTTAATGTATAGAGAGCACCTAGTATGTGAGAGGCAGGCTTCTATGTATGAAGGATATAATGATGAAAAGGAAATAGTAAAAAAAAAAATCCCTTGGTCTAGTGGCATTTACATTCTAGTGGGGAGTTAGACAATAAGCAAAACAACAACAACAACAAAAACAAAAAAACAAAACAAGAAGTCATATTCACATTAGATAGTATGAAGTAATGAGAAAATTCAGCAAAACATCAAATATGACATGTCAAGGTAGGGAAGGTGTTGAAATTTTAGATGGGCTAGTCAGGAAAGGCTCTGAGAAAGGGGCTTGAACAAATGCAAGAACAATGGTTGATGAGTTCAGAGGGGCAATAGAGATCCAGGACCTTGTAGTTCTGTGCAGGACTCAGGCTTTTACTTAGAATGAAAAGGAGAGTACTGCAGTGTTTTGGGCAAGACAGACATGATCTAGCCCACTCTGGCTGCTGCACTGAATAGAATGAACTGGAGAGTAAGGGCTGGAGCAGGGAGATCAGTTAGGAGGCTCTTCTGACTGTCTAGGGAAGAGATAATGGTGACTTAGAATAGGATATTGGTAGTGGAGGGGTTGAGAAACTTTTGAGCTTTGACGTTCCCATGAAACTCTGGTACTGTTAGGATATTCATGAGGCTATTACCTGTTTTGAAGTTACTGAGACAAAATTTCTTTTCTGTTTTTAGTGTCAGGATTATTTGAATATTTCCCCAACCTTTTGGTTTCATTTTATTTTAAAAGTACTCTGAATTTATAATTGGACAATTTGACATAAGGAAGTAAAAAGGAAATTAATAGTCCATCTTTACAAAGTGAATTCAAATTAATGGCATTTTGTATATTACACATGTTTTGGTCATCTTACCATTAGTTTTCACTTTGCTTAATTTTTTCCCTCACAGCTTAAAAATTTCTCTCCCTTTCTTTTTGATAGTATTTGTATTTTCATAAACCCCCTTATGTATTCCTTTCTGCTACAATGGAGGGTCATATAAATATTTGTCTCATTGAGTCTATGTAGGACCACATTTCACACTCTCTTCAAGGTTACGTCTATGCCCTTTTCATTTTTGTGATTGTTTCTCTGCTATGTAAGAGTGAAACCTGCCTGCAAGAATTCAAACCATAAGAATAGTTGGTGTTTGCGTGGAACATTAAATAAAAGAATACTTGTCTTATATAAGCAAAAACAACTGATCTATTTGGTCATTTGACTCAGCAGATTAGTTGAGTTAAAACTGAGTCAAACCAATTGTTGGACTGAATTACTTGTCACAGTTGATTCATTCAAAAACACTTAGTCTAATGAAATATTTTATCTATGACACATCCTGATTATGAAACTTACACTTAGGTTTATTTTATAAGACTTTTAAAAGAGTTTTTATTTAAATTCTAGTTACTTAACATACAGTGTAATATTAGTTTCAAATGTAGAATGGAGTGATTCAACACTTCCATACAACAACCAGTGCTCATACAACCAGTGTACCTCTTAATCCCCATCACTTATTTTATACATCCCCCCCACTGACCTCCCCTTATGAGAAAATTTTGTATCAGAACTAGGTAGCATAAAGAATTTTGTGTCAGAAACAGATATCAAAAAATTCATATCATTAAATAATGAAGATTTCAAAGACTGAACTGATTTTTTAGAAATCCTAAAGAAACATTGTGATACCAGTATATAAAGAACCAAACTTCTGATGAGAAACCGAGAGGGTGAAGAACAAATTGCCAGACTACAAAATGTTTATACTCATACATTTTCTTCCTGAGTGTTAAGTTGTCAACTAAACAAACATGTTTTTCTGTTTACTTATCACATGGTACCAGTTCTCAGATATGACTTATAGTACATATTTCTCACTTAATATTATATAATATTCTTTGTGGTAAAGCTGTGACTTCTGTTTTAAAATAAAATCGCTCAGAATCGTAGGAAGCTCTGAAAGGGATTGTAGAGCTCATCTACCAGGGGGATTTGTATGTGAGGAACTTGAGGTCTAGAGCATTCAAATCCCGAGTCCTATAGCTGATTAATTGAAGAGTCTAGATTGACACTTCAAGACTTCTGACACCTAATTCAGAGTTTTTTTTTTTTGTTTTTTTTTTTTTTTTTTTTTTTTACCTCAGATTAACTTTTGCGTAGTGACCTGAATCCCCAATCTGAGATAACAAAAAACACTGGAACAACAAAAGCCTTTAGGGTTTCATTACAGATTGGAGCCCAATATATTAAAATTATGCTACCATTCTAATTCATGGTGTACTAGTACAAATAATCTTATTCATGATGAATTTTAAATTGAGTCGACTTCATGGGAAAGCTGGTCTCTTAGAGCTCCCTATCATTTGGATATATTAAGCCATCAGCCTTTCCTTAGATTACTCTGATAACTCTCCAATGTGAATATTACTGCATCTGCAAATAAACAGTGGGGGTTTCCAAAAGCATACGGGAAAGTTTCCTCCTCTTCCTTAGAAATAAATATACAATCATTACCTATACTATAACTGTTTGGCTTTGTAATATCACAGTAAAGATAAAGGCTTTAGAAAATAAAGAGAAATTTAAGAACTGAATATGAGGATCCCTGGGTGGCTCAGCAGTTTAGCGCCTGCCTTTGGCCCAGGGCATGATCCTGGAGACCCGGAATCGAGTGCCACATCGGGCTCTCTGCATGGGGCCTGCTTCTCCCTCTGCCTGTGTCTCTGCCTCTCTCTCTGTGTGTTTCATGAATAAATAAATAAAAATCTTTAAAAAATTAAAAAACCCTGAATATGAAAAAAATTAATCTTAGATTGTACATATTTAATCAACATTATGAATACTCTGTTGAGTTAAAAATTCGGTCTTATCTTATGATGCCTGTCCCGGTTTGTAATGGCATGAAGGAACATTAAAACTTTTTTGAGGGCAGCCCAGGTGGCTCAGTGGTTTAGCGCCACCTTCAGCTCAGGGCATGATCCTGGAGACCCTGGATTGAGTCCCATGTCAGGCTGCCTGCATGGAGCCTGCTTCTCCCTCTGCCTGTGTCTCTGCCTCCCTCTCTCTCTCTCTGTCTCTCATGAATAAATAAATAAAATCTTAAAAAAACTTTTTTTGAATATGCCATATGTGAATATGTGGTTTATATCTTAACTGTGTAAGATAGTGTGTACACAGGACTAAACCTATAATGTATAGTTGTACTTTAACATGAGATACTTCTCTCATATTGATGCAGAGTATTATAGAGGTTTAAAATTTAAAGACTTATTCATAATCCTTTTCATTTTATATTTTCCCAGACAGCTTGTATAGATGTCAGTTGTTTTTTTGTGTGTGTGCGTGTGTGTGTATTTGTTTTGGATGTACTATTTTTCAGGTCTACTTCTCTGAAGTAAGATGACTTGTCAAAAATTCTGTGTGGCTTTGTTACATTGGGGTAAGTAATTTGCTTTGTAAATGTTCATGTATAAGAGATTTTGCCCTTAGAGATGTGCTGTTTCTTTTATTGGTTAGCAGAATTTTCCTTGTCTACAGTTAGGAATTCTCATGCTCATGATTAAAAACGCAAATCAAACAAAAGTGTTAAGTGTGAAAATGAAAACCCTTCCCAATCTCCTGGGAACAACCTGATGTGTAGCTTTCCAGAACTATAACACACAGAAACACACGCAATTCGTATCTATGGTTGCAAAAATAGAATTGGTCTATACACATTGTTCTGTGTTTTTCTGCTTAATAGTTTTTCAATTTATCATGATGGCTTTTTTTTTTTTTACTGAGTACTTACTGATACATTTATTCATTTAATGGTCGCATAACAATGAACTGTATGAATATGCCTTAATTTATTAATCTATTTGACCAACTCCCCATTGATAGACATTTCTTTTTCTGTAACAAATAATTGAAATCCATATACATCTATCTTTATATATTTGGGAGAATAGTCCTGTTGATTAATTATTAAGGAGGAAGTTCTATGTTAAATAGTATGCGCATTTAAAAATTTGATAGGTACTGTGAAATCTTCTCCACAAAGCTTGGTACTATTTGCAGTACTAACACAAATATATGAATGCTATCCGATTGCATTTCTGTCAAAGATGTATATTATCATTCTTTTACCTCTTTGCCCTATCAGATAAGGCAAACATGACATCTCATTTCAGTTTTATTTATTTGATTATTTGTGAGGTTGAGCACTGTTTATTGACCATTTATATTTCTTAGGAGATTTTCTAAACCATATACTTTGATCATTTTGTTGTTGTATTTTATCATAGTGAGTTTTAGAAATTTCTAAAATGTACCTGATATTTAGTTCTGTATTAGTCCGGATTCTCCAGGAAACAGAATCAGTAGGATTTAGAGACAGGGAGAGAGAGAGACAGAGAGACAGAGAGAAACAGAGAGAGGGAGAGAGAGAAGATTTATTATAAGGACGTCGCTCACAAGATTGTGGAGGTGAAAAAGTCCCATGATGTGCAGTTGGTAGGCTGGATACCCAGGAGACCTGATGTTTTAGTTTGAATCTGAAGAAAAGGAAAGGAAAGGAAAGTCCAAAGGAAAGAAAAGACTGATATTAATGTTAAGGTCATCCACAACGTCCTCACAGATACACAAAAACTAATGTTTGACCAAATGAGCGAATGTTCCATGGACTTAGACAAGTTGACACATAACCTTGATCATCATAAGCCCTTAACAATTTATTATGTTTTACAAATTTTTTCTTCCTGCCCATTGTCTGTTATTTAACTTTGTTTTCTTTTATAGTACAGAACATTTATGTACGCACACCAACACCTTTACACATGTGTAGAAATAAGATATAGTGACACTTAAATGTTTTAATTTTAATTTAGTAAATGTAGCAGCATTAAATTACAAATGTATATATAGATATCAGATTGGTAGTAAAGCTTTAAATTTCTATATCAAGAAGCAATTTACTTGGTGATAATATTTAAAACATATGGCTATGACACAAAATAATGGATTTATTCTCACATGGAAGGGAGATGCTGTTTTAAGTGCTATTCCATATTATAACTCTGGTACACAATGACAAGTATAATGCTATAAGGGGATATTATCAAGGAATGGTGTTTACATTGAAAATTTCCATCTTGAATACCACTAGAAGAAGAATTAAGTGTGTACTAGACTTCTTCCTACCCATTGCAGGAATATATCCTCAAGAGAAAGCTTACAGAGGTTTTTTAAAATGTCATTATTTTAACTACTGTGAACCATAGCATGCTTGTTTGAAATTAGTCACCCAGTGCCAATGACTTTTGAGCATACTATTCTCACTTGTTTCTTACTGCATTCTAAAGATACTCTGATTTAAAAAACCCTCAAATCATCTAATTTAGGTTATGTTTCAAGTTTTTAAAATTAAAACAGGTTATTTTTAACAAAAATATTTTTAACAAAACCGATTTATTTTTAACAAAACCCATTTTATCTGGCAATCATATTGGGAGATAATGCAGCTGTCCACCTCTGGGTCACCTAATTCTAAGCATCTCCTTGGCTAATCCAATTTGAAAGTACTCTTAGGAGCTTCTCTACAAGTCTTCCTTGTTCTGAATACTGTTCTTTCTTCTTGTAGGCATCTATATCTATGTCTGTGACATTTGTTGTTACATTTAAAATTTCAAATACTTTGAGGGTTTTAGGCTCATTTCAGTTCAGAGGACTGAATCTTCCATGTACACCTAGAAAATGTGCTTTTAATTAATACCAACAAATATTCATAGTTTTGCAAAACCCAAGAAATAACCTATTTTTATTGAGATGTTATAATTTCAGAAGCATATGTTAGAAAGATGAAGTCCAAAGGAACACAACTGTAATGAAGAGTCACTTTTAGTGATATTATGATACCTAATTGTTATCAGTGTGGGCAAAATAATATTAGTTGTGTTAGTCACGTTTGATTTAATTTTTGCATCTGGTACATTTTTACGTTAGTTTATTTTTATGGAAAAGTTTAGAAATCAAGCTTTAACAGTCATTACTTACATATTTAGGTATTTTTACATATATTACTTTTATAATTTAAAACATTTTTTGTGAATTATTTTCAATTGCTATTTTCTTAAATTTACTCTAATTCTTCAAAATTATCATTCCATGCAAATACATGCTAAATTCTCAGAATTCTCATTCTACGTTGGTTTGTATATGAGGCAACACACTGTTGAATAGTATGAGTAGCTTGAAAAGAAAGAATTATTGAGAATTATTATTTTATTTTCAAACAATTACTTATTAAAAACCAACTACCACTTTTGAGAATTTTTTGGGGTACGAGATTATATAATTATTCTTAATTTTTACATGTCTAAAAAGTGAAAATTGTCTGTAATAAGCAATAGAATTTTCCTGTCATTGTATATTGATTCTTGGAGAGTGCATTAAGCACATGTCTTATACAGTGTCATATATCTAAGGATCATGGGCAGATTCAAGAGATCATCCAACTGTATTGATGTTGAAGAAAAACCCTTTCTAAAAGCTCTCATCGTGCTAAAATATTGGTATTATTTCTTTAAGAAATATTAAAACAATACTTTAATATTTGTTTATAAAATTGCACATCTAGATATTTCCACTTTTACTGAAAGTTTATTAGAATAATCTTTTTTAGAAAAAGTAATTGCTATATTTTTATTTAAAATATAAACATAGAATGCTAGATTAATGAGGAAAATGAAGCATGAATTTTCAAAAAGAAGTGTTAAAGAGTAAGGTTTTTCTCCATAAATTAATGGATCCTTTCAAGTATAACACATTGTGTAATAGAAGCTCTGCATTATGCACAGATTGAGCACTTAGAAAGGTAAATAATTACTGTTGAGTACACATGGCTTAATCTTAGCTACTTCCTATTTACGTCTTAGTCAAAATGATTGTTTTTCTATGTATCTGTTTAATATCCCAACAGAATTCATTTATTTGACAACTGCATTTAACTTGGCATATCCAATTACTCCCTGGAGATTTAAGTTGTCTTGCATGCCACCAAATACAACCTATGACTTCCTTTTGCCTGCTGGAATCTCAAGGAACACTTCCAATTTGAATGAACATTATGAGGCAGTTGTTGAAGCTAAATTAAATTCAAGTAGTACCTACATTTCTAATTTATCTTCCAAAACAACTTTCCACTGTTGCTTTTGGAGCAAGGAAGATAAAAACTGTTCTGTCCATGCAGACAACATGGAAGGGAAGGCATTTGTTTCAACAGTGAATTCTTTAGTTTTTCAACAAATAGGTAAGTATTTTAATGTTCCAAGCATTAGCTATTATTTAACTATTTTAAACAAAATGTTTTCATTCTCTGAATCCTGTATGAAATAGATATCATATGGATGGGATTCTTAACACATATCATCATTTTATGTTAGTAATAAAGTTATTATTATAAACCAATGAGCCCTGAATTATTTTACGTCTTATAAAAATGCAATGAGGGAACTCTTTTAAATCCATTTCTTGTAATCTTCTGAATTTGCTTTAAAATAGAAAAAGCACATCTTATTTTGTTGGATAGATAAAATATTCAAAACATGAATATTGGGGTGCCTGGGTAGCTCTCGGTTAAGCATCTGCCTTCACCTTGGGTCATGATCCCAGGGTCCTGAGATTGAGCCAGGATCAGTAGGGTGTCTGCTTCTCTCTCTTCCCTTACCCCTCCCTCATCCTTGGCTCGTGTTCTCTCTCTCTCTTTCTCTCTCTCTCCCTTTCCCTCTCTCAATAAATAAAATCTTAAAAAATTCAACTGTTGAATTAATTAAATTTTAAAGTACTTATAAATAATATTTGTCCAAGCAAGAAATCTCTCTTTAGCCAATTATGTACTTTAAATCAAGAGGATTTTGCTGTTTAAGTATATTGCATACTGAATGTAGCTAGTGCCATTAATAATTCTGTATCTGGAAATCAAAACCACAAAATCATTCCCAAGCCTTCTGGAAAAGCTAATGGAGCAGTCAATTGATTCAATAATACAAAGAGACCTACAGTATGAAAATAAAGGCACACATAAATATGGCACTCCTATAAAGGGTTAATCAGAATTTCTCAATCTCAACATTAACATTTTGGCCCAGACAATTCTTGATTATGGGGGGTTATTATGTGCATTGTAGGATGTTTAGCAATATCCCTGGCTTCTACCTACTAGATGCCAGTAGCTCCTTCCCCAAAACGTTATCTCCAAACATTACCATGCTCCTGAGGGTCAAACTGCCCTTGGTTGAGCATTACTAATTAGATGGAAGAAATACTCCAATTTATTGAAATTCAGCTTGGGGATAAGAATAAAGCATAAATACATAATTAGAGTTTTAAAACAAGTTAGTAGTAGTAACTCCTAGTGTCTCCAACTGAGTCTATGGCCATTAATCAATAAAATTCATTTAATTTTAAGTGAGTTTTTTAATTTGTAGGGGAACTTAACTTGGCCTTCAGCAATTATTAAATATACCAAGAGTGAACTTAAGGCAGGGTCTTCGTGATGAGTTTTGAAATGATCAAAAATGTTAGTACTTTGTTCAGTTTTCAAGAGGAATGATTATGATGCTATAGATTTAAATTTTACACATAAAACTTACATAACTAGCCACTTCTTAATGATTTTAAGTTTTTGTAACTGAAAGTGAGGGATTATGTGATAGTTACTGAAGATTTCAGCTGATTATTCTACCAAGCATGCTGTTTACTTCATAAGAGGGGGGCACTTGATGGAATGAGCATTGGGTGTTATGCTATATGTTGGCAAATTGAACTCCAATAAAAAAAAATACAAAAAAAAAAAAAAAAGAGCTCAACAGTTTTGTAAAATCCCTACCAGCTAGAAATCCTCAGGTTTGGGGAAATATGTTAGTGTTGTCTTAAGTTAGTCATTATTTGTAGTTGTTGCTATTCTTGCCTTTTAAATTACAAATCACCAGTAATTTATTATCAGGTGTGTTTTTCCATGCACAGTGAAGTAAACTTGCATCAGTTATATTTGGGGCCAATAATAATACAATAGCAAGAATTTAAGATATGAATCATATAGTTCACATCTGAATCACTGCCTTTATTGCTAAAGCAGATACATAAAAATCACTCCACATTTACTTGTACCTTGATATTGAATATGTTCTTTTCTGTTGGAAAGCAAGCATGTGACTTTTGAGGCCTTTGTCCTCCTTAAGTAGTTCAAGATTTAAAAAAAAAGTGTGAGACTTTACTTCTTTTACTTTACCAAAAAGAAACTAGGGGCCTAAGGGCCTAGGTGACTTGGACAGATACATACCACTGGTTAGAGCTGGCTCTTTTTCTCTCGGAATAGGCAGTGGAAGTTGTGTCTGAACACTGGTAAATTTAATTTAGTTCTCCTCTTTCACTGAGTTGTTCAGAATGTTTTTCAGATTTAATATAGTTTATTTTTAATTCAGGTGCAAACTGGAACATACAGTGCTGGATGAAAGAGGACTTGAAATTATTCATCTGTTATATGGAGTCATTATTTAAGAATCCTTTCAAGACCTATGACCTTAAGGTCCATCTTTTATATGTTTTGTAAGTACCAAATAAATTAATTTGGAAATTTCTACAACCCCATTTTTTTTAAATGCAAGACCTTCCATATATAGAAGTGGATTATGAAAACTCTCCTATCCCTACATTTCATTTTGTATATATGTACATTTCTAGAAGGCAGTTTTATATAGTTTTTCATGCAATATTCATCTCTATTAGGTTTCTCTTTGCTCCTCCTGTTGATTATTTTTATTGTTTTGTTGATTAAGGTAGCAAGACACCGCAGTTATGGATGGGCATATATTCTGAAAGAAATATGAACTCAACTCAGGGGTCTTAGATATTTGAGTGGAGGAGAAAGCTTGTTATGCATTTCTTTTTCATGGAATTTTTTTTCATGTTTGATGATTTTGTTAGCTTAAAAATATAAGTGCTTGATATTTGCGCTAGCTAGAGAGCCAAGATGGAAGTTTTCATAGCCATACACTCACAATTCCAGCTAATACATCATTCAAGTTTTCTAATAACTCCAGTGATAATACATATATTTCCATGTGAATTTTAGCTCTTTAAAATTTTTTCTAATTTCTTCTTTTATGTGATGCTTAAGGAGAAAGAGACTCATTTCCCTCAGTTCTGTAGTTATTGAGATCATACCATTAAGGAGTGATGTGCTAGAAACTGCCCATATAAACATGAGTCAAGATAGAAGGTAGAATGGTGGTTACCAGGGACTAGGGGTAGGAGTAATGGGGAGTTCTTGTTTAAATATGTATAGAGTTTTAGTTTGGGAAGGTGAGAAGTGTTCTGAAGTTAGATGGTGGTGATGATTACCCAACAACATGAAAGTACTACTGTCACTGAGCTGTACACTCAAAATGGTAAATTTTATGTTACGTGTATTTTAAATAAAATAATTAAATTAATTATATATTTAAATACATTTTAAATTAAAATAATATTTAAAGGAAGCAAATATATTAAAAAAGAATAGTTATGATCTCTGCCTTGAAGGCATCACAGGCTAGTTAGTGATGGGGGCAGATATGCACATAGCTTCAGTTTTAGTGGTTACTATTGTATGTTAGGTAGGTACGTGAAGCTATGGGAGCGCAAGGTTATTGGGAAGCCTTAGGTGGGGATGTCTGGTGCAGCTGAATTCTAGATGACTCTGGAAGCCCCTCCTAGCTCCTCCTTTGTACAATTCTCATTATGGTCAGAGTCCTAAATGGAACTATTTGATTGGTGAGAATGTGCCCCTAGCTGCCAGTATTTGTGCTGTATGAAATACTAGATTTTCCAGACAAATTCTGGGCAGCAGGAAACCTAGATACATGTTCACAACAGAAATGACTGAGCTGTGTATCTCTAGAGGCTCACAAAGTAGCTGAGGTTGTAAAGTGGGAAAGATTAGAGTAGTAATTAGTAATGTATGGCCAAGGGTGGACATTTAAAGGATAGGAAAAGAAGAAGCTTGTTTCTAGTCTATAGATAATGACCCAGCAGAGAGAGAAAGTCTGAAGATAGGTAGAAGAGGACTCTTTGAAGGTCTATGATAGAGTGAATATTTAAAAAAGCAAGTTCCAGAAAAAGAGCACAGTTGGAAGGTTGGCCTTAAAATGAAGGAGGCTCACTTTGACTTTGATGAGGAAAGAAAGGAAGTACTCTTTTGGGTGGAGATATATTTGAAGTTTGGAGCAGGACGTTTCCTGCTTTATTGAGAAAAATAGATTTTAGCTCAGAGAAAAGAATTCATTTGCAATGTAGCACATTCCTATGATGACCTAAATATTTTGGATGGTGATCAGAAACTTGCTGGGTGCCTATTCAAGAAAATTTCAAACGTTATCGGCAAGCTAGGGCAATGTGCTTGGTGTTAAAGCTCTGTGACTATGTATAAGGATTTAAATTTTATTATGTATAGATTACAGTTATGTCTTGAGGTCTGCATTTTCAGAAAAGATACGCGTGAACATATCAGAACAGTACAAAATTACATAGTAACTTAGCTAGAACTGAGAATTTTCACTTCACTTCACTTGACTACACAAGTAGCCATTGGTCTATTCATCTAAAGGGTCAGAACCAGAAAAATGAGAAAATTATGATAAATTAACTAGATTTTTCAACTTTCTCATATGATGAATTTAGCAGATTCTTTGACCTGCTTTTTATTTTTATTGTTTTTTTTTTCTTTCTTTCTTTCTTTCTTTCTTTCTTTCTTTCTTTCTTTCTTTCTTTCTTCTTTCTTTCTTTTTAGACAAGGAGGGGCGTGGGGTAGGGACAGAGGGAGAGAGAGAATCTTAAGCAGGCTCCATGCCTAGTGGGGAGCCTGACTCAGGGCTCCATCCCACTACTCTGAGATCATGACTTGCACCAAAATCAAGAGTTAGGAACTTAGCTGACTGAGCCATCCAGGTACCCCAACCTGCTTTTATTTTGAACTCAGGTTTCTAAAAATATATCAGTACAGGAAAACTTATCATAATTGCATACAATTTGAGAAAGTTTGTGGGTTTTTTTCCTTTTTAAGAATTTTTTACCACATTAATTGTTCTCTTCTTTGTATGATTTGGTTAAATTGTCCATTTTTACCAATTGTTACATACTGTTTCTGTCTTGAATTCTGTTGTGTACATCTTTGGGCACTGTATCTCCAAATAATTTAAATAAGACTTTTCAGATCAGGAAGAAGAGATGGTCAGTATAATGGACAATTCCCTCCTTTCCATGAGAGGGAAAATGCATAAAGGTAGTTACTGTAAGAAGAGTTTTTAATCAAAATCCCCTTCTCTAGACATTAGAGAATTCTTGAGGCAATCTTTTAAATGCTTCCATGTGTAAATAAGTATTTTTTAAAGGAACTAACACCTAATGTTTATAAGGGATTTAATGCCCTATACATATGTCCCTTAAGGGAAAGCATTGTTTGAGCTCAGATATTAATGTTTGTCAGAGAATCCAAAGGAGAGATACCATAGAAATGTGCTACTTTGGAACTGCTTTAGGGCATTTTATCTTTGACCTGGAAGAGAAATCCTTTTCTTCCATTGTGAGATGTCTCCTGTGTGTACCAGCCCCTGAGCTGAGTGTGGGGAACCATGTTGAACCACTCAGACACAGCCCTTGTCCTCCTGGAGCTAACAGTAAAGACAAAGAATATAACAAAGTTTGAAAATGCTGTGATGTAATGAACACAGAGACTTGTGAAAGCATATACAGAGTATTAGAAGTATCTGCCTGGATTACAAGGGGTCAGGGAATGAGCCAGGTTGAGTGAGGAGTATTTGCAAAGTCCCACAGTCATATCTGGACATTTGAGGTTATAAAAAGTTAAGTATGCTTGGGTTATAAAGCTGGGGAATCGTGAGAAATCAAGGTGGATGAATAACTAAGAGTCATCCAAGGAGTTTGCACTCTTGTAACTGCTAACATCTAGTTTACTTTGTCTCTTTACTATTACCCCCTCCGCATTCTTGGTGATTTCCATATTCATTTGGATGATCTTCAATTTCTTGAAGGCTTTACTTTCCTTGTTCTTGTTTCTTCACTCTGCCTAGTTCACCCATTTTCATGGCCCTCCTCTAGACCTTGTCACTACTGGTAAGAATGCTGTCTGTAATTTCAGTTTCAGGGATCCCACTCTTTGACCATCTCCCCCTCTTCCTCACTTTAGGCTTATTCCCTCTATTACCTCACCCTCAGAAATAATTCCCCATGTTTCTCGGCTCTGTCTCCTGAGTTTCTTTTTCATGAAAGACAGAGGTATCTCTGCTGCAGCAGGGTGAGGGGGAGGAGCAGGAGTTCTCAGCATGCTTCCATCAGCACAATTTTGGGAGTCCAGTGGCTTTGATTCATTCTGTACCCGTTCAGTCTGAGCTAGCCACATTCTCTCACAAGACAACACAGCCTCCTGTGAATCTCATGGGGGTTTACCCCTTTAGATAAAAGCCCACAGATCTTTTAGAGATAAGCCCTTCTTTGCCTTCTCTTTGATCTTTGCTTGGGAGCCATTTCCTAGAGGTGCCATCTTTGCCATCTGGAGAGGCTGGGCATCTCACCACTCTCAAGACGTGTTTTCTTTTGTTTGACAGTCCTTTGCTCAGTGGTCTATCTCTTCTTGTGGCAAGAAGAAAACAAGGGGCACCTTCACCACCTACTTGGCAGTCTGCTGCAGCAGATCCACCAGTTCGGGAGATATATTTCCTGCTGCCCAGGGAACTGTAGATGTGTGGCTTAGCTTTCTGCCAATATGTAAGACTCTCTTTCCTCCAAGATCCAGTCTGTGTTCCTCACTTGCTTGTGTGCCCTCACTGGTAGTGTCCTCAAACTCCACATTTCCACTCACAGTCTATTCAAGGCAGTTGAGGCTTTCTTTATCATGCTTCTCCAATTGTTCCAGCTTCTGTCGTCACCAGACTCTAGGGCCACTCCCACATTTGCAGGTGTATTTTTTTTTTAAGATTTTATTTACTTATTCATGAGAGACACACAGAGAGAGAGGCAGAGACACAGGCAGAGGGAGGAGCAGGCTCCATGCAGGGAGCTTGATGTGGGACTTGATCCTGGAACCCCGGGATCATGCCCTGAGCCAAAGGCAGACGCTCAAGCTCAACCGCTGAGCCACCCAGGTGTCTCTGCAGGTGTATTTCTATGGCAGCATCCCATTTCCAGGTACCAATATCTGCCTTGGTTCTCTGTGCTATATAATAAGCTACCCCAAGTTTAGTGGCTTCTAACAACAATCATTTATCATCTCACAGGCCCTGTGGGTCAGGAATCTAGGAGCAGATTAGCTGCCACTTGCCTTAATGTCTTTCACAAGGTTCTTCCCAGGCTGGGACTGGAGGTCTCCTTCAGTTCCTTGTCTGTGGATTTCTCCATAGAATACCTTACAACATGGCAGCTGGCTTCCCTGAGAGGGAGCCGAAGACGCTCCCCAATGACCTTGCTTTTGATTTGCAGCAGGAAATTAGGGGGAGGTTAGCTTCTCTTATAATTGCTTTTCTCACTGACATCTACGCCTGCTCACATCAGTGCCCATGCAGTTTCTTTTCTCTTCTTTAATCATGGATGAGTTCTCTGGGTTCCAATCTAAAGTGAATCCTTTCTCATGTGTTTTTAGTCCCATCCCCTGTAGCTTACTCAAGGATTTTGCTTTTGCAATGATCTCTCTTTCTTATATCATCAAGTTTTCCTCTCAGCTGATAAACATGCTGTAGTAACTCCTATTTAAGACATAGATCACACATTCCATCAAGTAACCACCCCATTCCACTGCTTCCTTTAAAGAAAACCAAGTTTTGAACTGTTTGAATATATTAGATTTTCAGAAGCTAATATATAAAGTCAAAAGTGGTTTCTGGTTATGAGGGAATAATACAGTCTGGGATTACTCTTCTGACTCTTCTGTCATAAATAACCAGAGAACGTGATAAAATGTGGGAAACATCTGTTTCAAGCTACAGGACAAAAGCAGAACAGAACTGTGATACCTAAGGAAACAAAGTGAATCCTGAATTACTCAGATTTGCTGGACTAAAGGCAATATCCAGAACCTGGCACAGGGCTGGGAAACTCTAGTAGAACCCAGTGATAATGCTGGATCAAGGAGACAGAAATAGAAATTCAGAGAGCCTAAGGAGGCTTGAGTTTGTGAGGCAGAGGACTTGAAGCAGGGAGTATGCAGAATTAGTACTGGGGTCCCCTTCACTCTTTGACTGATTACTAATCTGTCCCATGATGTTGAGTAAGAAACACTGAGTTGAGTAAGAACCACTAGGAAGAGAATGATCACCAGGAACTGTAAGCTAAACAATTCTCAAAAGTTACATAGGACCAGGAATAATTAAAGTTTCCACCAAGCAGATTGGAGATATTTGTTGAATATCAAATGACAGTCAGTAAAAACCTCATTATAGCCACATTTTAAAAGTGAGGCCAAATTAGCCTTAGTAGCCTTAAGGCTACTGTATCTCCAAAAGAACTTCTAAGAAGCTTGAAAGGTTCAAACTGGTGCCCAGATAACTTACCTGACTGCCAGAACAAAATCCAACATTCTTTAAAGTAAAACAATACAGTCCAACACTCGAAAATGTCATATTCATAATGTCTGACATCTAGTAAAAAATGGTGACACACATGAAAGAACAGGAAAATACAGCCCCTAGCCAGGAGGAAAAGAAACATCAATCCATAGAAATAGGTCCAGAAATGAGAGGGATAATAAAATTAGCAGGCAAGGGTGGCTATTACAATGTTCCACATGCTCAGGGATATAAAGGAAAACATGAATAAAATGAGAAGAGAAATTGGTAATATAGAAAAGAACTGACTATAATTTTAGAGAAGAAAAATACATTATTTGTAAAGTAAACAAAAGTACCCAATATAAATTAGAACATTTTAGGGCTAGTATCATTAGTGTGTAGAGGCCACAGTGCTGTCTCTGTGAGAAGTACATTTTCCATTCTCTTTCCTTCCTTTATTTTCTTCCTTCCTCTTCCCATCCTCCTTCCCTCCTCCTCCTTCCTTCTTTCCCGACCAGATGGACTTGTGGATTCTTTATTTTATGGGCTATAATCAGTTGCTATCATTCAAAAAAAATTTTTTTTATTATTTATTCATGATAGTCATAGAGAGAGGAGAGAGAGGCAGAGACACAGGCAGAGGGAGAAGCGGGCTCCATGCCGGGAGCCTGACGCGGGACTCGATCCCGGGACTCCAGGATCGCGCCCTGGGCCAAAGGCAGGCGCTAAACCGCTGAGCCACCCAGGGATCCCCTCATTTTTAATTTTATTGTTCAAATTGCCCCATATTTAGCCATTGGGAACTTATTCACTGGCCTCTATGTCCTTTTGATGTGTCCCATCCTTTTTTTCTTTTTTGAGAATTTCCTTACTCTCTAGTACTACAAGACATTTCGGACACAATACACACATGATATGTATGTATCATATCCACAAATCTATATTTCTATATCTCTGTATAGACATATATTAAAAGCATGTATTCTTACTAATATCCTCCATTTTAAAAAATATTTATTTATTTATTTATTTATTTGAGAGAGATTGAGAGTGGGGAAGAGGAGCAGAGGGAGAGAGAGAATCTCAAGCAGACTCTCTGCTTGAACAAGGAACCTGATGCTGGCCCCCATCTCAGGACACTGAGATCATGACCTGAGCAAAACCAAGTTGTTATTCATGACCTCAGCTCAACCAGCTGAGCTACCCAGGCACCCATAATGTCTCCCATTATAGTCCAAAAACCATAGGATCCATTCCAGCTTTCCTTTTTTTCTTCCTTTCTTCCCTCTTTTCTCCCCTCTCCTCCTCTCCTTCCTCTTTATCCTTCTCCTTCCCTTTCCCTCTTTCTTTTTTCTCTATTTTCCCAGCAGTAAGAAATCTGGCTTCCACTTCCCACAATTTATAACCCATTTGCTTAGTCCTAGAATACATGTAAAGTAGTTTTGGAATTGCTAACTTACACCACTGTGAAAAACAAGGGTACTAGCTAGAGTACAATATTTCCTTTTTTTAAATCTTTTTTTTTTTAAAGATTTTGTTTATTTATTTATTTATTTATCATTCATTCATTCATTCATTCATGAGAGATACAGAGAAAGAGGCAGAGACACAGACAGAGGGAGAAGCAGGCTCCCTGTGGGGATCCCCATGCGGGACTCCATCCTAGGACCCTGGCATCATGCCCTGAGTCAAGGGCAGATGCTCAACTGCTGAGCCACTCAGGTGCCCCTGAGTACAATATTTCTTGTACACTCATTTTGCCTTTGCTAAAGCTGAAGGTTACGTGATCAAAATACTATGTCCCAAAGTTAATTAAGATATTCCCTCCTCCTCTACCCCTGTGGTTATATTGTTAACTTGATAGATACTAAGATTCATTTGTTTAGTTAGCATTCTTCTTTTCCTTTTCTTTTTTTTTCTTTTCCTTTTCTTTTTCCTTTTCTCCCTTTCATCTTTGTTGATTTTTCATTTGTTTGGTAATATCTTATATCTGAAGAGTACTTTGAGTTTTATAAAATGCTTCTTAAGCTTGTCTCCTTGATGAGATTTATCTAGTCATTACTTTTCACTTGGGCCTGATTCATAAGATCTGGAGTGGAGCCAGTAGTTTGCATTTTTATCAAGTTCCAGAGGATGTTGATGCTACTGGTTTGGGGCTAACGCTTGGAGAATCAATCTATGGCTCCTACTGAAAACAGGTTCCTTAGCTCCAGACCAACTGAATTCTCCATGGAGAGTCTAGGACTCTATTTTTAACAAGGCTCCAGGTGATTCTGATGATGAGACTAGTCTGTAACACTAATTTGGTCTTTGAGCTTTGGGGGATTGGTAAAGTAGACTTTTTGGGTAACAAAATTTATTTATTTAAAATAAATGACTTGATCAAATGATATACAAAAGTAATACTGTTCTAAACAATTCCTATGTACACATTTGTCCACCCTAGTTTGCTCTCAGTTTATGTCACAGTCAGGACCTTGGGTGGCATCCATTTGATGTTATTCTTGTAATAATTTAGCATAGATCTTTGCTTAGAGAAGTTTTAATATATTCATAGAAAAATAATTCTGGGAACAAATAATTTGACTGAAGGTCAGAGGATAGAATGTGCTCTCTCTATAAACCACTGTGGCTATCAAAAATGAAATTTTGGTACTAAATATATATCTTACTTCTGACCAGAAAATAGCCCATATGATGAAATTTGCAAAGAAGCCAAATTTAAAATTTGAGAAGTCTTTTTTTTTTGGTTTTGTTTTTACTATTTTCACTTTTAAGTAAAGTTTGTTCACATACAGAGAAATTAATAATTGTGGCACTGAATTAGTGTGTGTTGGCAAGGCATAAGATACTTTGCTGCATAAAAATTTTTCAAGCATTTTGGAAATTCTTTTTTTTTTTTTAAAGATTTTATTTATTTATTCATGAGAGACACACACAGAAAGGCAGAGACATAGGCAGAGGGAGAAGTGAGCTCCCCCTGGGGAGCTTGACGTGAGACTCGATCCCGGGGCTCCAGAATCACAACCTGTACCAAAGGCAGAAGCTCAACCAATGAGCCAAATGAGCCACCCAGCTGTCCCAATTTCAGAAATTCTTAAGTTTGGTTTAAGTCAATGTCTCTCCTTATTTTAAAAGTTTGATTACCATTTTAATCCTTATGCTTTAAATTATCAAAATTTAGAGTAGTTGTTTGATGTTTACAAATACTTCAAACTTCTTTTAGAAGATGAAAGTAGTTCTTAGGCTGACTTTGACAAATAACGAGGCTTGTGTATTCCAGTTTCCACACAAACTGAAAAGATTATGCTCTCATAAATATGAGAAATATCTAATATTTTCTTCAAGGAAAAAGTAATTTGAAATAATCCTCTAATTCTTTAAAGTTCTGATTTATAGAAATGTTAAGGTGCTTCAGATTATAGTTGTTTTTTAGTTGTGGCCACTAAGGAATTAATCCCCTACATAAAATAATAAAATGGCAGCAGTAACAGTGTCTTGTGATAATAAGACACCTTGGGTATAATGAAATGAGCAATGAACATGGAAGCACAAGACATCAGACAAGTTTAAGGACTACATTGTCTCTGAGCCTCACTTTCTCACTTAGAAAGTAGGTGATATTAGTTCCCTCATAAGGTAGTTTGAAAAATTAAATTAGTGATTCTCAGGGTGTTTGTGTAAATTGTAAATATGCTATAAAATGAAATATGATGATATATTTAATATGGATTCTGTATTTTTTGCCCATTGAGTTCCCACCAGTAGGGAGTACAAAATGTTTCTGGCCAATAGCTGGGATTGAAAATTTTTTCTTTTTCTTTTTTTTTTTTTTTAAGTGAAAATTTTTTCTTTAAGGGTCAGATAGCAAATATTTTAGACTTTTCAGGCCAAACTCTCTTTCGTACAACCTTGTAGTCATAGTTAATATGTAAATGAATAAGCATAACTATGTTTATGGACACTGAAATTTGAATATTATGTAATTATCATGTAGGGACATTCTTCCTTTTTTTAAAAAACCATTGGTAATGTAAGAAACCATTCTTAGCTCACAGGCTGTACAAAAACAGGTATATTTGGCCTGTGGGCTGTAGTTTCCTTACCCCTGTGAAGGATATTTGAATATTAGTTTTAGATTGATTATTAGTTTCATAATGGGTTATCTGTTGGGGTGCCTTGGGAAATTTCTAAATGGATATGCTTTAAAAAAACAAATAATGAATTACTAAAATAAACATATAAATTACATATAATCATGATTATGAATATATACTATATATTTTCTTTGTATATGTTGAAATTATAAAGAAGTTAACAAGGAGATTGATTAAACAGAGCACACAACAGTGAAGTAATAGAGAAACGAGGTAGTTAATCTAATTGGTAATCAGCCCAATTCTACAATTATCCAGTCTATTTAGAAAAAATGAGGGGATCCTTGGGTGGCTCAGCGGTTTAGTGTCTGCCTTCAGCCTGGGGTGTGATCCTGGGGGCCAGGGATCGAGTCCCACATCGGGCTCCCTGCATGGAGCCTGCTTCTCCCTCTGGCTGTGTCTCTGCCTTTCTGTCTCTCTCTGTGTCTCTCATGAATAAATAAATAAAATCTTTTAAAAAAATGGAATTGGCAAGACCATCTATAGTAAGACAGTGCAATTCTAACCTTTCTTTTTTTAAAAAAATTTATTTATTTATTCATGAGAGGCGGGGGTTGGGGGGCAGAGACACAGGCAAGAGGGAGAAGCAGGCTCCATGCAGGGAGCCTGATGTGGGATTCAATCCTGGTACTCCAGAATCATGCCTTGGGCCGAAGGTAGACGCTCAACCACTGAGCCACCCAGATGTCCCTAACCTTTCTTTTTAAAAAAGAAAAATATCACTAAATTTTCTGTCCTTTAAAAAGTGTCAGTCAAGAACGATGTGCTTATTTTCTATTTAGTTCTATTTTTACTATAAAATTTGGGAGTTCTTCAAAGTATAACACCATACAAGCATATTTCTGACATAAAATACCACAATTTTTTCAATTTGTTCCATAATCTTTTGATAAAAGCCTTTAATATTTGAAAAACACCTAAAAGGCATAATGTGGTTTTTTAAAAAAATAACATTTCATTGGCTTTGTTTAAAGATTTAAATAAAATTGAAAGTGCTAAGTCATTCCAACGCTAATTCCAAATGGTATTTTATGGATCTATAGCACTTTAAAGTTTTCAAAAATACTTTTATGTAATTGTCTTTGATATTTATAACAGCCTTATAAAGATGATGCAGGAATTTTTCTCTGCTTTGTTGATTGTGGAAACCATGGCTCACAAAAAAGAACTTACCTGTCTAATGGTCTTATGGCTCATAAATAAACAGAAGGACTTGATTTTAAGTGTTGGTGTTAATTTACTGTGCTTCCTACAATAATATTATTCCCTATTACAGTGCCCAGTAGACTGCTTTACACGTTAAAAGGCCTATAAATGTTATTTCTTGATTGTTTTCTTTTAGGACTAAGGTAATACTGAAGTCTATCTCAGGAAACTTGAAAATCTATCTTAACTCACATTTAATACTAGTGGTGTATGTATGAAAGATTTGGATCCATTTCTTTCATGTTGTATTGATATCTCAATTCTCAGATATATGCTATTTAGCAGTTTCTAAAGCAATGCTTTCTCCATAGTAATTTTTAATTAGTATATTTAGCACTTACAGTATTTCTGAAGGCAGTGATCATATCTAAGTATTAATACTCTCTTCGCATCCCCACATTCTTTAAAAAAGATGGAGTGGTTTAGATAGAAGGCAGCAGGTGTTTTTGGACAGAATGGGATAGCTTAAGCAAGACAGGGAAATATTAATTACCCCTGTCCACCACCCCCCACCCCGAACTTCCACCTTAGAGGTTTTTTTTTTTGTTGTTGTTGTTTTAAAATTTTATTTATTTATTAGAGAGAGAACAAGCTGGAGGGAGAGCAAAAGAGAATCTGAAGCAGACTCTGCACAGAGCCCGATACGGGACTTGATCCCAAGATCCCAAGATCATGACCTGAGCTGAGACCAAGAGTTGGCAGCTTAACCAGCTGAGCCACCCAAGGGCTCCCACCTTAAAGTCTTTTTTACTTACACCTAGATTTAGACTCTCAAGGCAACCAGGCTGATTAAAAAAACTAACACTAATAAATCAGAAATAACAACTCTGTGTCTTTGTTGCATGCCATTATTCTTTCTGCCTTGAGATAGGTAACTCAACCCAACTAGTTACAGTCACCCACTTACAATGGTTTGATTTATGACAATGATATGAAAGCAATACTCATTCAGTAGAGTTTTTAATTTTGATCTTTTCCCAGGCTGGTGATATGTAGCCCCTCTTGATGTTGGGCAGTGGCAGTTCCTAGTCAGCCACATGACCATGAGGGTAAACAACTGATACACTTAAAACCATCCTCTCTCTCTCTCTCTCTCTCTCTCTCTCTCTCTCAATGTCTCCTTTAACTCTTGTATGCTATTCAGTAAATTACATGAGATGTTCAACATTTTATTACAAGATGGGTTTTGTGTTAGATGATTTTGCCCAACTGTAGGCTAGTGTAAATGTTCTGGGCATGTTTAAGGTAGGCTGGGCTAAGCTATGACATTTGGTAGGTTAGGTGTATTAAATGCATTTCAACTTGGGATATTTCCAGTTTACAATGAGTTTATCAGGAGGTAACCCATCATAAGTCAATGAAAAACTGTACAGTTACCTTTAAAAAAAAGATTTTATTTATTTATTTGATAGAGAGAGATAGAGATAATGAGAGAGAGCGCACAAGCGGGGCAGGGGGTGGTTGTTGCAGAGAGGGAGAAGTAGGCTCCCGACTAAGCAAGGAGCATGAAGCGGGGCTGGATCCCAAGGACCCCAGGATAATGACCTGAGGTGAAGGTAGACTTTTAACCAACTGAGCCAACCAGCCACCCCTGCAATTACTTTTTAAGGTTAGTTCACTCATTTGTAGGTTTACAGTGATAGGCAAAGTATTGCTTAAAAAGTTTTTCTTAAATTTTCTTTTTTTGAGTAAACAACTGTATTTACATAAAATTAATAGACAATAAACTGTATATATTTACACAGTTTTTTTAATTTATTTTTTATTGGTGTTCAATTTACTAACATACAGAATAACCCCCAGTGCCCGTCACCCATTCACTCCCACCCCCCGCCCTCCTCCCCTTCTACCACCCCTAGTTCGTTTCCCAGAGTTAGCAGTCTTTATGTTCTGTCTCCCTTTCTGATATTGCCCACACATTTCTTCTCCCTTCCCTTATATTCCCTTTCACTATTATTTATATTCCCCAAATGAATGAGAACATATAATGTTTGTCCTTCTCCGACTGACTTACTTCACTCAGCATAATACCCTCCAGTTCCATCCACGTTGAAGCAAATGGTGGGTATTTGTCATTTCTAATAGCTGAGTAATATTCCATTGTATACATAAACCACATCTTCTTTATCCATTCATCATTCGTTGGACACCGAGGCTCCTTCCACAGTTTGGCTATCGTGGCCATTGCTGCTATAAACATCGGGGTGCAGGTGTCCCGGCGTTTCATTGCTTTTGTATCTTTGGGGTAAATCCCCAACCAGTGCAATTGCTGGGTCGTAGGGCAGGTATATTTTTAACTGTTTGAGGAACCTCCACACAGTTTTCCAGAGTGGCTGCACCAGTTCACATTCCCACCAACAGTGTAAGAGGGTTCCCTTTTCTCCGCATCCTCTCCAACATTTGTTGTTTCCTGCCTTGTTAATTTTCCCCATTCTCATTGGTGTGAGGTGGTATCTCATTGTAGTTTTGATTTGTATTTCCCTGATGGCAAGTGATGCAGAGCATTTTCTCATATGCATGTTGGCCATGTCTATGTCTTCCTCTGTGCAATAACCAGGGAGGAAATTGAAGCAGTCATCAAAAACCTCCCAAGACACAAGAGTCCAGGGCCAGATGGCTTCCCAGGGGAATTTTACAGTTTTATTATATATTTAAGGTTTAAACTTGGTAAGTTTTGGTATGTGAAATCACTCATAAAATCGTCAACCCTAATAAAGAAAATGAATATACTACCAATCACAGAATTGCTTACTGCCCCTTTGTAACACCATCCACCGCCTGTATCTGTGGCACCCTACCACTCTCATCACCCTCCATTGTCCCCAAGTAATGAATGATCTGCATTGTTACCCAGGTTACTTGGTATTTTATAGAATTTTATATAAATGTGATCATACAGTACTTTTGTCATGCTTTCATACAGCACGATTATTTTCAGATTCATTAATATTGTGTGCATCCACTAGTAGTTCATTCCTTTCCTTTTTGATATATTTTTTTATTGGAGTTCGATTTGCCAACATATAGCATAACAACCAGTGCCCATCCCGTCAAGTGCCCCCCCTCAGTGCCTGTCACCCAGTCACCCCATCCCACCGCCCACCTCCCTTTCCACCACCCCTTGTTCGTTTCCCAGAGTTAGGTGTCTCTCATGTTTTGTCACCCTCTCTGATATTTCCCGCTTATTTTCTCTCCTTTCCCCTTTATTCCCTTTCACTATTTTTTATCTTCCCCAAATGAATGAGACCATATAATGTTTGTCCTTCTCTGATTGACTTACTTCACTCAGCATAATACCCTCCAGGTCCCTCCACATCGAAGCAAATGGTGGGTATTTGTCATGTCTACTAGCTGAGTAATATTCCAGTGTATACATAGACCACATCTCCTTTATCTATTTATCTTTTGATGGACACTGAGGCTCCTTCCACAGTTTGGCTATTGTGGCCATTGCTGCTATAAACATCGGGGTGCAGGTGTCCCGGCGTTTCACTGCATCTGTATCTTTGGGGTAAATCCCCAGCAGTGCAATTGCTGGGTCGTAGGGTAGTTCTATTTTTAACTCTTTGAGGAACGTCCACACAGTTTTCCAGAGTGGCTGCACCAGTTCACATTCCCACCAACAGTGCAAGAGGGTTCCCTTTTCTCCACATCCTCTCCAACATTTGTTGTTTCCTGTCTTGTTAATTTTTATCATTCTCACCGGTGTGAGGTGGTATCTCATTGTGGTTTTGATTTGTATTTTCCTGATGGCCAGTGATGCAGAGCATTTTCTCACGTGCTTGTTGGCCATGTCTATGTCTTCTTTGGTGAAATTTCTGTTCATGTCTTTTGCTCATGTCATTATTGGATTGTTTCTTTGCTGTTGAATTGAATAAGTTCTTTATTGATCTTGGATACTAGCCGTTTATCTGATACGTCATTTGCAAATATCTTCTCCCATTCTGTAGGTTGTCTTTTAGTTTTGTTGACTGTTTCAGTTCATTCCTTTCCATTGTGAAGTAGCATTCCATTATATGGATATGCCACAATTTGTTTATCCATTCACCTGTTGATAGACATTTGAGTCACTTACCATTTTTGGCTGTTACAAATAAAGCTGCTGTAAGTCTCTGTGTTCGTTTGTGCATGAGTCTCTGAAAGGACATAGGCTTTCATTTCTCTTGGATGAATACCTGAGATAGAATGTGTAAATCCTATGATAGGTGTAATTTTAACAACTTAAGAAATTACTAAACTGTTTTTACAAAGTGGTACCATTTTACATTCCCACTGGCAGTGCATTAGAGTTCTAATTTCTTCACTTCCATTAATTAACTTCTGAAATTTTAGCCATTCTAAAAGGTGGATAGTGGTATCATTGTGGTCTTAATTTGCATTTCCTAAATGACTAATGATCTTGGGCTTCTTTTCACATGCTTATTTTCATGTGTTTATCTTCTATGGCTGAGTGCATGGTGAAATCTTCGCCTGTTTTTTAATTGTATTGTTTTATTGAGTTTTGAGCATTCTTTATATCTTCTGAAGACAAGTACTTTATCAGATAAATAATTGGGAAATATATTCTTTCAGTATATGGCTTGTCTTTTTGTTGCTCCATAGTGTCTTTCTTTCAAAAAATAGAGTTTTCAATCTTGGTAAGAGTCCAGTTTATCAATTTGTTCTTTTATGGATCATGGTTTTGGTGTTGCATCTAAGGAAATGTTACCTTACTCAAGGTCACACATTTTTGTCCCCATGTTCTTGAAGTTTTATGGCTTTAGGTTTCTCGTTTGAACTGATGATCCATTTTGAATTAATTTTTGAATCTGGTGTGAGTATGGATTGAAATTTGTTTTGTTTTGCATATAGATATCCCATTGTTCAGCACAACTTAATGAGAAGATTACCATTTCTTCACAGAGAGAAAGCTCTGTATCCCTGTAGAAAGCTGGTTGCCCATATAGGTGTTGGTCTCTATTCTGTTCCATTAATCTGTTTTTCTGTCTTTATACCAATACTCTGTTAGCTTGATCATTGTGGTTCTTTAGCTATAACCCCTTGTTTTATTATTTTAACAATTGCTTTAGGATTTATGATATAGGTTTTTAACTTATTATAATCTAACTGATGTACCTTTAAGTAATTTTATATCAATTAATGTATAGTATGAGAACATTAAAACTGCATGCTTACATTATGTCTCTTGCCCCCAAACTGGGAGCCAGTGTCATACATTTTACTTCTACCTGTGTTATAAACTCTACACTACATGGTATTATTTTTGCTTTAAGCAGTCAGTAACTATTTACCCTTTTAAAGCTATTTTCAGTTCTTTGTATAGAATCAGACTTCCATCTGCTACCATTTCCTTTTTGTATGATTGACTGTCTTTGGCATTTTTTTTATAATGCAGACCTGATAGTGACAAATATTTTCAATTTTGGTATGCCTGAAAAAAGCCTTTATTTCATGTTTATTTTGAAAGATATTTTGGGTATAGAGTTTTAGGATCGCAATTTTTCTTTCCTTTTAGTACTTCACTGTTGCTTCACTATTTTCTTCCTGCTATTATTTCTAATGGCTAACCTGCTTTAACCCTTTCTTTGTGTTTCTGATATAATGTACCCTGTTTTTTCTAGATGCCATTTAAGCTGGATGTCCAGAATAGTTCACCTCAGTTTGGATTTTTGTCATATAGTTTAAATAAATCCAGTCCTGTCACATCTGTGCTGATATTTAGCTCTTCCTTTTTCACATAGGCCTGAAGTTTTAGAAGAGTCACCTCCAGTCCCCCAGAAGGGAAGTTTTCAGATTGTTCCATGCAACTGCAGTGTTCATGACAGCTGTGAATGCCATGTGCCTGTGCCAACAGCCAAACTCAACCACACTCTTCTTATGTATTTGAAAATCACGTTGGGTGGAATAAATTTTCAGTCACCTCTAATGTCAGTTAAGCCCATAAATGTTGGTAAGTTGTGCATTAGAAAGGTAATAGATCTAAACATCAGTCATACAAACAGGTTAAATATTGTGTACAAAATTTTTCAATAGCTTATCTTACTTTGACCAATGTGGTAAGGACAGCAAATGTAGAACTGGGAATATTAAAAGCGGCTTCTAGAATGTTTTCACAGTAGTATAGATATCTCTGCAATTATAACTTCAGTTCTTTCTTTTTTAAAGATTTACCTATTTATTTTAGAGAGGGAGAGAGAGTGTGTGCAAGTGCGAGTGAGGGGAGAGGCAGAGAGAGACTTTTTAAGCAGATTCTTCACTGAGCATGCAGTCTGATGAAGGTCTTGATCTCATGACTCTGAGATCATGACCTAAGCAGAAACCAAGAATTGGACACTTACTTAACTGACTGAGTCATTGAGGCCCCCCCTTAAATTCTTTCTTAAGAACAGTTTTTCTTTCAGTCTTGGATCTGTCTAAATGATATGTATTATTTGGTTGTTACTTTTTCACTGGTCAGATAACAATTTCTAAAAGTAATTAGAAGTTTATTTTTTTATCTTTATTTTATACTTTTTTTTATTCCTTCAATAAATATTTCTTAGAAGCTCATGTATGTCAGCCACTGATCTAGGAGTTGGGGAAACAATGGTGAATGAGACAAAGTTCCTGCCTCAAAAACCAGAGACAAACAATAGTGAGCAGAGAGAAACAATAAAAAAGTAAACAACTAAATAATTTGCTATACAAATCTGATTGTAAGAAAAATCCAAATAGGTAGTGCCATCACATATTTTTAGTGCAAAGATTCTCAGTTTCTTTTGATCAGCTTGAACATATGATTACAAATGTGAATAATATAGGCCATGTTCACTTAAAATATTTAATTTATTAACTTACTTTTATATAGGTATGTATTTTATATATAACATATAACTTAACAGCGTTACTATTTTCCCTATTTCCTGAGACCATTATATATAAACTCTTTGCATGCATCTTAGCATCAGTAGATGTCTAGTGACACTAGAGCCACTTTTCCAAGTATCTCACACAAAGTTTTTCTACAAACTTCACTGTCATTTCCTTCTAAGTTACTGGGGATATGCCACTTTTTGAATCTGCATGACATCATATTTTAACATTAGGATTTTCAAATAATTTGTTCTCTAGGGTTATATTTGTGGTCTCTACAACATGATTAAAATGTCATCTAAGGAATTCTGTCATGAAGTTATACCACAGGAAAAATATATATGAAATTTATAAAATATTGTTATGTTCTCTTTTAAAAACTAATTCTGTCAGGTGATTTTTAGAAACATTTAGAGCCAAAATTTAATTAAATATTTAAAAAAATAGTTAAGAGAAGGTGCTATGATAGAGTTTGTAAGAAACTTAAATTTTGTCTTTTCCTCAGGAATAATATTTTTTTAAACATTATTTATTTATTCACGACAGACACACAGAGAGAGGCAGAGACACAGGCAGAGGGAGAAGCAGGCTCCATGTAGGGAGTCCGACATGGGACTCGATCCCAGGATCACACCTGGGCTGAAGGCGGCACTAAACTGCTGTGCCACAGGGGCTGCCCAGGGATAATCTTTTGAGAAAAAAAATTTTCCTTATACTTGGGCACATATGATAATGTCCTAAAATTTTAAGTGCCACAAAAGAAATAAGACATGGAGAGGGCCAGGTAGGTGTAAGGACTGTTATTTCAGCTATGGAGGTCAAAGAAGACCTGTTAAAGAGATAGCATTTGGGTTGAATGTAAAAAAGAGATAGCCATGCAAAAATCCAGAGCAAAAGGTGCCTCAAGCAGGAAAAATAGCACCCATAAAACCTCTGAAATGGACTGAGCTTGGAAGTTGGAGGAACCAAAGAGAAAACCTTTGTGCTTAGAGTGAATAAGGCAGGGGAATGTTTGGAAGATGTGGTCAGAGGTATTGGATTCAGGTCATATGGTAGGCCAGGCTATAGAGTTTAGATTTTATTCTAATTACAGGGGAAGTTTTGAACCAATAGAGTGGTATTTTCAGGTGTGTGTGTCTGTGTGTGTTTTGTCTGTGTGTATATTTAAAATTTACTTGACATGTGAAGAAGGAAATCAATGGGGAAAAGAAGAATAATAGTTACAAGACTGAAATCAGAAGGCTCAGACAGGAGGCTAACTGGAATGATCTAGCTGGTTTAGGAATGTAGCTGTAGAGAAGTAAAGAAATGATCATAGTTGAGATTCATTTGGGAGATGGGGCTGACCAAAATTTCTAGTGGATTGGGTGTAGAGTATGGGCAGAGAAGAACCAAGGATAACATTCAGACTTGGCCCTGAGCATGTCAGTGAATAGTGGTACCAGATACTAAGATGGGGAAATTTAGGGAGGATCAGGTATGTGACACATTATTTTTGAGATGCTTATAGATATCCAAGAGATGCTGAGTAGACAGTTAGACATATGATCGTAGAGTTCAGGAAAGATATATATGGGAGTATCTGGCATATAGATGTTTATGGGACTGCCTGAGATCATCCACTTAGAGTTCAGTGAGAGAAAGACTGAGGCAATCAGAGAGAAAAGAGGAGTAAAAGAGGTTGGTGGCCAGGTTGGTGGCCTGGAAGCCATGTGGAAACAGAGTGAGCAGCTGTGGAATGCCACTGACAAATGGAGTAAAATGCATCGGACAACTGGCATTGTATTTGGCAAAGGATGATGACTTTGACAGAGAAGTTTTGGTGGATTGCTGAGAAGGAAGACCTGATCACAGTAGGTTGATTAGGAAAATGGAACACAAAGTGGGGAGAGTGAGTAGTGCCAACTTTTTCAAGGAATAATACTCTGAAAGAAGCAGGTAGATGGCAGTATATCTAAGACTGGGGACATGGGTGATCCAGTGAATGATTTGTTTTTAGATTTCTAATATTAAGGTACATATGTATGCAGGCAGGAAATATACGATAGTTTATAATTTCATGATTTCTATTATTTCTTTATTTTATTTTAGTTTTTATTTGAGAGAGAGAGAGAGAGAGCACAAGCTGAGGGGAAGAGGCAGAGGGAGAGGGAGAAACAGACTCCCCACTGAGGAGGGAGCTTGATATAGGGCTCAATCCCAGGACGCTGGGATCATGACCTGAGCCAAAGGCAGCCACTTAACTAACTGAGCCACCCAGGCACCCCTAATTACATGATTTCTGTTTGATGTTTTTGTTTTGTTTTCTTTTTGATCATGAGAACTCAACTAATTTCACCTATTATTTCTAGACTTTAGTGTTTGTGCTTTAAAGTAACTAAAATTTATAATATGTCACATAAAGTAAAAGCTTTATAAATTTTGACTCAAGACAAAAACTATGTCTAAATTTTCGAAGATATAGTATGTTAATAATAATATGCCACTTTAGTTCTTGATAAATAAAATTTAAATCAGCCAGCATTTCAGTGTAATGATTATTTCTACATATGTTAAGTCCTGCTATTTAAAATCTTGAAAAAAACAGGGCAGCCCTGGTGGCGCAGCGGTTTAGCGCCACCTGCAGCCCAGGGCATGATCCTGGAGACCCTGGATTGAGTCCCACAGTCAGGCTCTCTGCATGGTGCCTGCTTCTCCCTCTGCCTGTGTCTCTGCATCTCTATGAATAAATAAATAAAATCTTAAAAATAAAATAAATAGAATCTTGAAAAAACAGAGATGCACAGAAAAGAGAAATGCATCATCTATTTTCTATCATTTTGGCATTTTGTTTCTATTTTATATATATTTGTAAATATACTTTTATTTGTTAATTTTAACAAATCAGGAACTAAAAGTATAAATGGTGTTTAATAAACTTTTAAAACTAAAAATCTTAAACATTTTCGGTATTCTTCTCCAATATGATTTTTAAAGGTTGCATAGATTTCCCTTATAGGGATAAACCATTATTTATTTAATCTTTTATTGTAAGAGGTTTACATTGTTTCTACAAATAATGTAAAGGTTATGTGTGTTTAAAACTATATACACACACGTACAACCTATAAACAAATGAATATTCATATATGAACACATGCATATACACATGAACTCAAATCATTTACCAAGTTAAACACATTGTTAGGCTAAGAAACTCTATCCACATTTCTGGTGACAAGCCAGGGCCTGCAAATGCTATGTTTATTGCATGTAAAATATGCATACTGTGGATTTTTTGAGTAGATGTGTCTAGATTATATTTCAAAGTTAATAGACTTGCTGAATTTTGCATGCATATTTGCATGCATTTTTGCATGCAAACTAAGTATGCATTTTCCAAGTACTGTCCTGCAAAATGCTGTTCTTTCTTGTCACCCACTAAATCAGTGTGTGAGTATGGTGGGGGAATTCTGGAAGTTTGGGGAATGCTAGGTTAAATAAGGTTAGCAGACATTTTTTACAGCAGGAATTTATGCTTATCAAAACAACCTCATTACTGATTTATACTTATTACCACTTGAGAGAGGAAATGGGTATACATGGGTTGCTATGGAAAGGTACAAGGAGACCTAATATTTTGCTTGTATAATTAGCCTTTGAATAAGGTCACCTTTTAAGTAGTTGAAAGAATGGGAAATGCTAAAAATTCATTTTGACTATATTTTATGATTATCATGAAAATTGCTTGACTTAAAAATGTTCTTTTTTTCCTTAAGTGAAGCCTGATCCACCATTAGGTTTGCATATGGAGATCACAGATACGGGCAATTTAAAGATTTCTTGGTCCAGCCCAACATTAGTACCATTTCAACTTCAATATCAAGTGAGATATTCAGAGAATTCTTCAACAAATGTGAGAAAAGTAAGTATATTTTAGAAAATAAAATGAAAAGTTGAGAAGCAAGTAAAGATGAGATGCTTTCTAAGTCTCATAGAAAATGCCCTTTGCAGGGTACCTGGGTGGCTCAGTGGTTGAGCATCTACCTTCAGCTCAGGTCGTGATCCTGGGGTTGTGCAGGCTCTGCATGTAGCCTGCTTCTCCCTCTGCGTATGTCTCTGCCTCCCTCTGTATGTCTCTTATGAATAAATAAATAAAATCTTAAAAAAAAAGAAAAAAGAAAATGCCCGTTGCATGCCAAATATACATGGTCCTTCTAGAGCAGAATCAACTGTAATTTAATATTATATCATTGGCTTTCATTTAAGATCAGCATAGGAAATGAACACCTGAACAGCATGTCTGCATCTTTGGTAAAATCCTTTTAGAAAAATTGTTTGATGTTGCACAATCTCTCTTACCTATGGATGCGTGTTATATGTTGAGGACTGTGACAAATTCTTCCCAGAATTTATTGCCAGAGAAGGTTCCTCTTCCAAAAAGAAGTTTACGTAGATTAGTATCTTTCTTTGTCTCTCCCTCTCCCTCTAGTTCCCTCTTCCTTACACACACAGCTAAATAACTACAGAAGTCCAGTTATAGAAACTTTAGTTAATAGTTATTTTTTTCACTTACAGAGCTCTGGTTTTTTATTTTACAATTCAAACTTAAAAAAAAAAAGATTTATTTGAGAGAGAGAGCAAATGGGTGGGGGGAGGGGAAGGGGAAGAAAGAAAATCCAAGCAGACTCCCCACTGAGTGTGGAGTTGTCCTATGACGCAGGGCTGGATGTCACGACCTTGAGATCATGACCTGAGCTGAAATCACGAGTCAGACACTTAACCAACTGAGCCACCCAGGTGTCCCTCAAACTTTTTTTTTTTATTGTTCAGTGTATTTATATACAGGCAGTGCTTTCATTTGTAATGAAAAGTGTGTGAAATTATTTTCTCATTCTTTCAGTATTTATTGAGTACCCACTAAGTGCTTGGAATTGTTCTATTTGCACCAGGATATACTGGATGGTAGAGCTAACTGGACAAAGGAGTTTGAGGGTACTGGTGCTATAGGTTTTAATATTAAGTGGAGATGAGGAAGACCTCATTGAGAAGGTGACATTTGAGTGAGGACTTGAAGGAGGTTGGTGATGTAGATATCTGGGGGAATTAGTTTCCAAATAGAGACAACAGCAAGTCAGAGACCCTTAAGCTGGATGAGAAGGGAGAGGCCGGGAGAGTGAGTGAGGGCAAGAGTAGCAGTGGATGAGTCAAAAAGGAATAGGAGAGGAAAAGGAGAAGGTCATGGACTATAGCATTTGTTATATAATTTGGAAGTAAACACCTGTCTTTTAAGCTCTGGGCCTATTTTTTTTTAAGATTTTATTTTCATAGAGAGCAGAAAAGGAATCCTTAGTGTCATGTAGGGAAAAAAAAAAAAAAAACAGAGGACAAGGCTGGAAAACAGAATTTATTTGCTAAGCAATTCTTAGTAGTGGTTGTTTTATGCAGAATTAGGTCTCTTAAATATTTTCCCTCTAGTTTTCAATCTGTATTTTGATTTATTATAGCTTATCTTTGGGTTCAGATTCTTGAAATTATTCATGCCCTCCTCTGTGACAGTTTCCTCTAGGAATGTTTATAATTCTCAGTCCATTCCTGCTCATCATTTTCTACCACATGTGTAATATAGATGTTAGCCGTGGCTTAAAACTCCCCATTGACTTTAGCCATACCTGTCAAATTTTGCAAGGTCAATATTCATTATCATTCAGTTAAAAATATCTGCTGATTGTCATTATGATTTTCTTCTTGCACTCATGGGCTACTTAAAATTTTATTGACAAAGGTGCAAACATTTTTTTTTTTAAGATTTTATTTTTTTATTCATGAAACAGAGAGAGAGACAGTAGAGACATAGGCAGAGGAAGAAGCAGGCTCCCTGTGGGGAGCCTGATGCAGGGACTCAATCCCAGGACCCTGGGATCATGACCTGAGACGAAGGCAGACGCTCAACCACTAAGCCCCCCAGGTGTCCCAACATTTGTTATTGGTTACTGATTTTGGTTAAATCCCACTGTGGCCAGCTAACTATTCTAAAGCCTTTAATTCTTTGAAATTTCTTAGGACTGCTTGTTCTCCATTTTGATAAAGGTTCTGTGTCAACTTGATGCTCTGATGTTTTCATTTTTCATGTTTAACAGGCTAATGAAATTGTCTCAGCTACATCTCTGCTAATAGACAGTGTGCTTCCTGGGTCTTCATACGAAGTTCAAGTGAGAGGCAAGAAACTGGATGGCCCAGGAATCTGGGGTGACTGGAGCACCCCTCTTATCTTTATCACACAAGGTAGGTTTTGTAAGAGTAGCTCCTATTTTTTTTTTATTTATTTATTTATGATAGGCACACAGTGAGAGAGACAGGCAGAGACACAGGCAGAGGAAGAAGCAGGCTCCGTGCACCAGGAGCCTGACGTGGGATTCGATCCTGGGTCTCCAGGATCACGCCCTGGGCCAAAGGCAGGCGCTAAACCGCTGCGCCACCCAGGGATCCCAAGAGTAGCTCCTATTGAGAGGAGAATATGCTTCCTGATTTCCTTTGGCCTATTATAAGCATCTTAAATTTTGTGGCAGTAAACCAAAAGAAGGGACACAATATTAATATTTTATTTAAATGTTGGCAGGTTAATTTGTGAATGAAAAACTTGTATAAGAGTTCCCATGTTTGTGTATCTTGCTGAATTACTCTTACCTATTCAAAATATAGGGTTAATAGAAAGGTTCCAAATTTACAAATTCAGAACATTACTGGTCTCAATATTTCCTTTATTTACATTTAAAATCAGATCTATTTATTTGACATAAATTTCAAATATTCAAATTTCATTTAATTATTACATTTATGTAATATAAGTAATAACATAATGAAATAATTCTTTTCACTACAGATGCTTGCTTTTGAGACTTTTCACTTACAATTTTCATATTTTTCAAGTTGTCTTTAACATCAGAGAAACTGTGGTTTATTCAATACTTTCTCATGAAGTTGAGGTGGTGTTTTACAAAGAGGCCCAGCCGCCTAAGAATAGTCCAGCCCTGTCATATGCTAACTTGTTACCCTAGGAGGACACTTCATGGTCCTTTGCCTACTTGTCTGATCTGTCAAAAGAGCAAAATTATTCCTACTGAAATTCATGCAGGTTGATTATGGGTATGTAGAGACAGCAAGTACCCTGTAAATCACTAAGCAGATAGTCAACATATTTAATGAAATAAATTTGTTTATTGTTTACTTACTATTTAAAAAGTACTGATCAGGGCTGCCTGGGTGGCTCAGTCAGTTAAGCATCTGCCTTGAGTTCAGGTCATGATCCCAGGATTTTGGGATCGAGACCCACATCTGGCTTCTTGGTCAGTGGGGAGCCTGCTTCTATCTCTCCCTTTGCCATTCCTCTCAGTTGTGCTCTCTACCTCTATCTCTCTGTCAAATGAATATATAAAATCTTTAAAAAAATTGATTAGTCAAAGAATCAGTAGCATTAGTGGTTTAAGAGCACTGACTTGGAGTCTGACAAAATATTATAGAACTTCAGGCCCCACCACTTATTTGAAAAGTTTCTTAACCTTTCTATGCCTTGCCTCAATTTTCCCAATTGCAAAATAGGAACATTCTTATAGGGATAGAATGAATCCTTGTACCAACTGTGCTCACTGCAGTGCCTAATCCTTCGTAATCACTCAATAAATAGTATCTGCAATCATAGTTTATAAATCCATAATCTCAATACTCAAAATCTCAGTATCTAATGAAGGTGAGAGGTTGACATGATACATAACTAATTGTATGAGCAAGCTTGTCAGAAGAGTTAACAAAGTACTAGGCAATAAGAAGGATTGGTTCTCACCAGGGAAGTCAAGAACCTTGTGTCAATGGATTTAGAAGACATGGATTTCTCATCACGATTCCTCAGATAATTATTGAACATCACAATGTGTGTGCTGACACCTCAGCTTCTGGAATTTTTCTAAGGAAGGTTACCTTTTCTACCTTCAGTGATTTATTGTTGATTAATTGGTCTTAATGAGCAGCTGTGAATTATGTAAAGAGGAATGAATTACAACATCAAATTTTAAAGAATGCCCAATGGAGGCTTTTTATAGTGGGATGGGGTAAAGTGGATGGCAGAGGAGGGAAGTAACCCTGACTCCCACTCTGAGTGGCCTGTGGCTTTCTGCCTTTACGTACCATCTGGTGAAATATTTCTCTTTCACAGGAAGATGGCTTTCTTCTTTATTTTACTTCTCTTTTTTTTTTAATTTTACTTCTTAATTAGATTAGAAAACCTACCCTGACTAAAGAAGAGGGAAATTCTAAAAGAATCTAATAATGTAATACGTGGGTACTGAATCACAGGTAAAAGGTATAACTAGATTCATACTTCCCTACTGAATAATAATACTAATAATAACAATAAAGATAGTTATGGGGTGCTTCCTGTGCTTCAAGCACTGCTCTAAGTACTTTACGTATATTAACATTTTATCCTCTCTATCCCCTGTGAGATAGGTACTAATATTTCCTTTTTATAAACAAAGAAATCAAGATTTAGAGAGGTTAAATAAATTGTAAAAGTCTAGAGCTGGCAGTCTCATTCCAGCGTTCATGTTTGTACGCACTAATACAGTGATGAGGTACACGATGTATATGTAGGCGCATTTTCTGGTGTCACTAAAAATTGATCCTGGGAACTAATAAGCAGTAAGCTTAATTACATAGAGCATTTCAGTGGAACACCTCATTTCCTTCATGATTCCTGATAAATGAGGTTTCAGTGTTGCTTGGGTTTTTCAGGTCTTAGGTTTGCTGAGTTGCCTTTAGAGCAGTTCCGATACTTCCAGCACTCACTGCACTGGAGGCTTGTTCTTGGATGGTGTGCACCAGTGAAGTATCTTTCTCCAAACTTGGGAGCTTCCTATTCTTTTGGACTTCTTTTTGGATCCTTCTCTCTTAAATCTAGGTATTTAATATTGTTGGATTATCCTCTGTTATCAACGGATGGGTCCTACAATGGCCTCCACCTAACAGAAACAGTCTAAGGTTGAGGCACTAACTTATTTAGAATGAATTAGCATACCTACTTTATTCATTTCCGAACATTTGGATGTTACTGATTTTTTTATTTTTTGCTTTTTGTTTTGAATAGAGGTTGTCTGATGTATCGCTGCCAGAGCAAACAGATGCTAATTATCAGTACCTTTATAGCTACTACTTTTTATTCATTGATTTATCAAAGCTTTCTCTACCAAGTGCACAATTAATGAAGCATTGACAGTTTTTAATCAAGGCAATCCTATGGATTTTTTGAAAATGAATTGGCTAGATTCTTTGTTTAGCTGTTGGGAGATCTTGGACTCTGAAGAAAATCCAGGACCTTACCGGAACTTAAGAAGTCCAAGAATATTGTACTTTAGTTATGCTGCATGCTGAAAATAAGTTTAGAAGTGCTGACTTCTTGTAATACGTTTCTTAATTGTATTCTTGTGCTGCCAAAGGAGAGGAGAAACAATTTCAACATTTCGTTCTAGACATTGCTGGTAATGCATTAGGGAAAATATTTTCCCCTTGAAGAAAAATAGGAAAACTGCTTTGAAAATTTAAAAATCTATTTTCTGGCACTATAATAAACACATTTTAAAGATTTTATTTATTTATTCATGAGAGACACACAAAGAGAGGCACAGACACAGGCAGAGGGAGAAGCAGGCTCCCTACGGGGAGCCTGATTCAGGACTCCATCCCAGGACCCAAGGATCATGCAGATGCTCAGCCACTGAGCTACCCAAGCGTCCCAATAAACACATTTTAAAATAACTTTAAAATGTTTTGACACATGATTTATGTTCATGTAAGTAACTCACTAATATCAATAGAATTTCTTTTAATGAAATTCTTAGTGTAGATTCTGCAAAAGTATTTCTTAGTCATGAGAAGAAAATTCTTATTTTATAAATGAAATATTGTATAGTATCTCACATGAGAATAAAATATACATTTATACTATTTTGAAAATCAAATATTTAACATTTACTTCCTACCAATTCCTATATATTCAATGTAGATTTTACAAAATCAAGTTTTTAATAACTTGTTTTTCTTCTTTTTAAGCTAATATTTTAGTATTTAATCATGCCAAATACTATGACTTTAACTGTATTTCTCAATTAAGCCTTACTTAGGCATTCAATTTTGAAGTGAAATGCCTTTTTTAGTATCTTTAAAAGATTCAGCTTAACTTTTGAAATCTTATTTATACTCTTAAAAAAAATAAATTAGGGATGGTTGAATGGCTCAGTCAGTTGAGCGTCTGCCTTCAGCTCAGGTCATGATCGCTGAGTCCTGGGATCAAGCCCCGTGTTAGACTCCCTGCTTGGCAAGGAGCCTGCTCCTCCCTTTCCCTCTGCTACCACCCCCTGACCCCCGACTCATGTACCTGCTCTCTCTCTCTCTCTCTCTCTGAGATAAACTCTTTAAAAAATAAAAAAAATAGATAAAAATTACTCTTAGACTTTTGAAGCAGTTCAGTAGTGAGATGTGTAGCATATTGAAGGTAGGTTAATGATCTTTCAGATCTGTGCTAGGTATGTGTGTAGTAAGCATTGTCCCAGTGAAGCCTGAGTGCCACCCTAGGCTAGGATTAAAAATCTAATGGACTGGCTTCTGCCAGTGACTTCATGCTACTAAAATTTTTCCTGTTTATGCTTGACTATAGACATTCAAAGTACAAATGTTTTGTATAGGTTGTAAATATAAAGACTGTTATTATAAAAAAACTTAAATAATAAGAACCAATGAAATTTTTTGTTTTTGTTTTGGGGGCAATCCAGACGATATAAATGAAAACAGATACTCATATTCTTTCATCAGAAAATGGCCTACCTTAAATTTTACAACTGAAATATACTGTTTTTATAATGCATTGTAGCAGAAATAATTTCTTCTGTGTAAACAATCATTACCTTCTATTCTGTTTCTAAACTAAAACTATAGGCAAGCTATGTTTCCAACAATAGGGGGCTGGAAAAAGTAGTATGGAATAGTATAGAGGCCTTAAAAATAATATTTTAGAAAAATATTGGTTCTCTTTGTCCTTAACCACAGCATATTGGTGTTAACTAACTTAAGATATTACAGATCAGTATTTACAGTGTTTCCTGTTTTGGTGCTTTGGTACAGCATTGATTTTACATATCCCTAACTGGTTTTCTTATTTAAGGCTATTTCTCTACTCTACCTGTTTATTTGAAATTTTCATATATCCAAATGAAACAATATCAACCACCATTTATTCTTCAGGTTTTTGCCTTATAGTGATTTGATTCAAGAACTTGCCCTAAATTTCACTGATTCTTAATGCAGATGATGGAAAACGTGTCATAGTGGAATTAAATTATATTTATTTGAATGAATTTTCTGCCTATCAATTAGCAAGTGACAGTTATGCATTCAAAGATATTTTATAATAAGTCTGTATGTTTAGAAAATACTGAAGATATTTTTGATGTTCAAGTCCTTTGGGAATAGGAGTGCCTGCAATTCCATAACCAGGCAATTACAGTTACACAGTCTCTTGGTACACTCATTTTATTTTTGGCAGTGTGATCTTGAATGCATTATGAATCTTTTCACATAGCGTAAATTCCTAATGGGATGATGGGATGTTTTTGGTCTTCCTCTGATATTTTCCCTTTCTTCTCATACTGCAGATGTCATATACTTTCCACCTAAAATTCTGACAAGTGTCGGGTCTAATGTTTCTTTTCACTGCATTTATAAAAGTGAAAACAAGATTGTTTCCTCAAAAAAGATTGTTTGGTGGCTGAATTTAGCTGAGAAAATTCCTCAAAGCCAGTATAACATGGTGGGTGACCGTGTTAGCAAAGTTACTTTTCCAAATCTGAATGCTACCAAGCCTCGAGGGAAGTTCACCTATGATGCAGTGTACTGCTGCAAGGAGCAGGAATGCCACCATCGCTATGCTGAATTATACGTGATTGGTAAGAATACTGAACTTCTCTTCATTTTCTTCCACAAGCAAATTGTTATGATAGGCCCTATGTTAGAGTCCCATTGATAATGTAAGGAAATGTGATTTTCATTAAAAATTGTTTGATGTTTTTGCTTTGTATTAATATTTTAATGTGTTTTAAATAGATGTCAATATCAATATATCATGTGAAACTGATGGGTACTTAACTAAAATGACTTGCAGATGGTCAACCAATGCAATCCAATCACTCGAGGGAAGTACTTTGCAGTTGAGGTATCATAGGTATGTATTGTTTTTGCTGTTTTCTTTTTCTGTGGCTATGGTGAGATAAGACTTTCTGTAGAAATATCATCATAACAGTCCTCTAGTAGATGTTCTTCCTGAAAGAGAAAGATGGAATCTACTTGATTGGAAAACATTTGAGGGATTAAATAAATTGGTGGCTTTTGAAAAAATCCACATTGAGGTAAAAAGTGTAGTTTTTTACCTCAAATTATTTTTTTCTGATAATTGATTAATGTCCCATAATTGCATTTTAACTACAGAATGAAATCCAGGAAAAACTGGCTTCTGTACATTTTAATTTGACTTAGAGAGTTGACCAGAGGAGAATAGCAATGATTGTAGAAGTCCAATGTCATTTGCTAAAGATTAATATTTTGGAAAAAAGCCAGAGGTAGTAGTGCAAAGATTGTGAGAGATAATATCAATACTTTTAGAAGTAAAAAAAGATTAAGAAAGAAACATTAAGGAGTAAAGTGTTATAATAAAAAGTAATTTGTGCTTGTTTATTTTTACCCTTCTCTGTTTTGAAAAGAATTCAAGGCATCATCTTCCTATAGTATCATCTGAAATAATAGCACTCTTGATTAGGAGACAGTAGATACATTTTTATTTTTATAATCTCTCATAGTGGTTTTCAATTATGTGTACTGTTCTCAAACACCCTGTCTTAAATTGTGTTTGTATTGGGGGTCTTCCAGTTTGTATCACTTGTCCTCATTTATTTTTAAAATCTAAGTTTTCTACTTGAAAAACAAATCCCCTTCCTCAAATACTGCAGTCTGAATTCTATTCCTAAAGTGACCAGTCTTTTCTTATGTAGCATTAGAAAAACTGGGGCCATTTCTACATTTCTTACATGGGAGTAATAGCTAACTTCATCCTACCTGATATGAGTATTTTAAAATCAATAGAATATTTATGGGATTCCATTTTACTTTTATAATCTGTCTTTACTTTCTTTCCATGACATTTTTCACATTAAAAAAGGTGTTTGTGGATGACCATCACATAAGCTCTGTGCATCATTTATCTTGCTAACATTTACAGAAGAACTACAGAGGCCCCTGCATGTAACTCGGGCGGGTGTTTTAACCTCTTTAAGCTTAGATTTCCTTGTCTGTAACCTGGAGAGAATAATAGAACTTACAGGATTTCTGCAAGAATTAATGATATATTTCATTTAATTATAATTGATAGAATTTCTACAGGTAAATTTTCAATAAATGGCTGTTGCTGTCATGATGACAAAGACACTAACCTTTGCGTTCCAAGTGGAGTATTAACTGTGCTTCGGTACATGGTCACGATTCTTCTTACCCTCAGAGGACTCTTCGAGCCTTATTCTCTTCTCTTCCCCCCACCCCCCAGCACTCATTCATGCACACACCCCAATGATTGTAATTTTGAGGAGATGAGCAGGGAAAATGTCACAAAAAATGGAAAACGAGAAACAGAAGAATATACATTTTTCATTTTCTTGTAACCTCCTTACAGCATTTATGGAAACAGTAACTGCAATTTTAACCATTTAAATGCCATATTCAGAGCAAATAGTGGCAGCAGGGCTACTTCAAAGAAAAAGAGAAATGCTTTGTATGTTCTGGGGTGGAGTGTGGATCAGGACAGTTATAAAAATTACTTTCTTAATTTTCTTCTCTGAGAAAATGTGTTATATATCTAACCATATGATTCAGATATGAATCAAGAATTGGTATTATTTTCATCATATTGCTTTGAACTAGAAAATATTAGGACATTATCAATTAATCTATATTTTACTATCAATTATGTCTTCAATTTGTGGTGGAATTTAATTCCTATTTAAAGAGTAAGGGATTTATCTTTTTTCCCAACAAAGGGGACACCAATTGGTAATGTTCCCAGTAATACTTGTGATCTATACATTTAAAATGGCATCACTTATGCATAATGTTAGCTTAACTTTCAAAGTGTTGTAGGATCTACCTCTAATTGGATCCTTATCTCCTTGTTAGAGCAATGCCATTTATTTTATTTGCATTTCCACTTAGTACAATAAAATATTTAAAGGTTTATTGTCTATTTTTAGGGACAGATATAAAATTGTGATATAGCTGGGAATCCAAAAATGCCTTTCCAATAAGAACATTTATTTTAGATGGAACAGACACTATGGTATTCTCAAATATCTTACTGCTTTCATCAATGTTGTATATTAACTGACTGTTCTCATATCTTTTAAGGAGCAGCCTTTACTGTTCTGATGTTCCATCTATTCATCCCATATCTGAACCCAAAGATTGCCATTTGCGGAGGGATGGTTTTTATGAATGCATATTTCAGCCAATCTTTCTATTATCCGGCTATACAATGTGGATTAAAATCAATCACTCTTTGGGTTCACTTGACTCTTCACCAACGTGTGTGGTTCCTGATTCCGTGGGTATGTCAAACTGTGTTGTGTGTCTTCATTTTTACTAGCAGATTTGGATTCAAGTTAACTCATGGAAACTGTTGTGTTTTACCATTTTTTGATTACACAATATTTAAACATTTTTTTCATGTTTACAGTGGAATTGAGAAGACAAGCAATCTTACAAAGTTATGTCATTTTTATTTTATTTTAAGTTACATATAGCACAATATTATTGCCATAGGAATATTTTCAGCATATAATCTGGTGAGTTATATTGATCATTAGGAATAAAATTTAGCAGTAATATTATTCTAAGTAATGCAGTGCTTTGTTTTTCTCTTAATATACTTGTGAAAACATTTGGTGTTTTCAATTTAAAAATTTAATTTGGGTATTGTGATGGATTTTGTAATCTGAGTAGTAAACCCAAGGGTTTAATTTGTGAGGTTATGTAGGATGCAGAAGGATTCAAAATAACTAAAGTCTGAAGAAGAGAAAATAGATCAAGGATGATGATATCCATCATGATACTTTACTCTTTTAAAAAGATATGTTAATTTCAAAGTTAAGAGCTCTTGAAGTAAATAATATATTCTTCCAATATTGCTGAGAAATCTTTGAGAAATGACCCATTTATGATTATACAACAGAGGTAAAAGAATATCTTTTGGTGCTATATACTGTTTTGTTGAGAAATTAAGCCAGAAATCAATATTTGATTCATTATATTTTCAAATAGTTAGTATACATCTGAATTAAAACTTATATTTTGTTAAATATAGCCTAAAATCATAATTGTTACGGTTTTAAAAATCACTATAGAGTCCCAATTAATTGATTTTCCACATCGCTCCCCCCCCCATGCTATTTAGTTTGATTACATTTAAAGTGATTTTAGTGTAAGCAATACTTCTCTGGAACTGAACATCTTGGGACAGCAGAAAACCCTTCTACTACTCTCTACTCCACAAATATGCACAGATGTAATCTCACATGTAAGATGTGACAAATGCAACATGGATTCAGTTCTATCTGCTATCCAAACCTTCAATGTTATTCTTTTCAGTACTACAATAAGGAGTTCGATTCTATTAACTACTTAGTACTAGAAAACAATGTGGAGATTCAAATGCCAGCTCAATCTGTTACTACTTTGTGAACAGGGGCTAGACATGTATGTAAGTGCTCTGTGACTATTTTATCACCCATAAAACGTGAAAAGCTCCTCCTACCTTCCCAGTGTGTGTGTTGTGGGGATCATGCAAACTCTTGTACTTTAAGCATCCTTTCCATAAACTAGATATTCATGGATTATATCCATATGACATCTGTATGATTCAGTTGAGTACAATCTTAGTGTCTCTCAAACATACATAGTTTTTCTGAGGAGAAATTATCTTTCCAGGAGACAAAATGCGTGTCATCTTACTGTTGGTGAAGAATGTCTTCTTCATATGTGAAGAATTGAATAAGTATGAGAACTCTTATAGTAATGAGAAAGTTTAGGGGTTTTGGTTATCAACAGTCTAAGGTATTATTGATGAAGTCCAGAGCTTCAGAGTTCACACTAGTGTACTCTGGGACTTTGGGACATTTAGTTCCCAAATACGTTGAGTTTGCTTATTTTTTTTTTTTGAGTTTGCTTATTGTCTTTTACTTTTTAATTTTTTTTGAAAGCTCTTGCCCTTCTGATCATCTTTGCCTCTATCTCTGTCCTTCAAAAGCCTCTTTTCCTTAGATGATAGAGAACCAGGGCTTTACTCTATAAGACTATCTCGACCATGGCCTAGAAATACTTAATAATAGAACTGTTTGAAATTCGCACATGTGGAAATGAATGCAATGTGTGTTATATTTTTCCTTTTATTAAAGCTCTATGTAGAACAGAGTATGCTATCGATACTTAGATGTTCAGTATGGAATCTTTTGCATGCAGAACTAATGGCTCAGTTTCTGTTACTTGCAGAGTGACATGGTCAATGTATTGATTTTTTTTATCAATCTATTTGCAAAATAGAGATAATCCTTTTTTATGTGTCACATAAAATTATAGGAGATCAAGTGAGATAATGAATGAGAAAGCTTTGAGAAAGAGATATTGCTTTACAAATACTGAGTATAAGGGTACCTGAGTGGCTCAGTTGGTTAAGCATCTGCCTTCAGCTCAGGTTGTGATCCCAGGGTCCTGCTTCTCCCTCTCTCTCTACCTGCCACTCCCCCTGCTTGTGTGCACACACTCTCTTTGTCAAATAAATAAAATAAAATCTTTTAAAAAGTAAGTAAGTAAATAAATAAATAAATGTTGAGTATCAAAGTTCTAACATCATAGTGACATTTTAAAGATATTGTCACTGTTTAAATTTCTGTTACATTATACTATTTTTAAAATTTCTAGTGAAACCGCTGCCTCCATCCAGTGTGAAAGCAGAAATTACTGTAAAAATTGGATTATTGAAAATATCTTGGGAAAAGCCAGTCTTTCCAGAGAATAATCTTAAGTTCCAGATTCGCTACGGCTTAAATGGAAAAGAAGTACAGTGGAAGGTACCTTTTACCTAGAAATGTCTTCAGCTTGCCTCACTAAATGTTATTTCTTACAACTATTTTAATAACTGTATTGCATAAGATTTATTTTATTGACATAAAAGTACATCTTCCTGTATTCTGTAACCATTTTTGTTAAATAGATTGCTTTAGGGTCTAACTCTTCTAAGGAATGACATTTCCTGCAATCCATCATTTCCCAAAGTGAGTGTGATCCCATAAAGTATTCCTTGACAAAAGATTGCATGGCTGAATCAACTTAGGAAACCCGGCATCCCTAAGTGTTCCTAGTACAGAATCACATTATGTTACATATTAAAGGTTCAGAGAGGTCCTGCATTAAAGAAGCATTTGTGAATTTATTTGTGACTTTTGTTTCATCCTGTGTTTCACAATTTCATTTTACTAAGGAACCCTTTTTCCTTTAACATCTAATAATATTCTTTAGTACATGCATGTTCAATGAGATACTTTTTTGGAAGAAGCTGCTTTAATCAAACAACCCAAATCACGTCTATAGTGGTAAGCGTGCTATGATGACTGGCCACATCAGTTTTTAGATGGCAGTCTGTGAAGATCCAGAAATATCAGGAATCCTAACTATGTCATTAGGTAATAAAGATTTTAGCTGAAAGGAATGTGACAGCTTACCAGCTTATTGAGGAGACTAAATATCAGAGATACCACTATGTAACCACTAGGTTAAAATTACTGTGAGTTTTTGTGGCTAGAGGATTAGTGGACAGAGATTAGTAGCAGAGTTAAGAGTGACTGGAGAGTGAGGCTGCCTGTAGGCCAGTCCAGATCTTGTCCTGAAAAGGAAACAAGATGACTAAGACAATCCTTAACTTGAAGAAACTCATAATCCAAGCCTACTACAAATATCTCTCAAGCCAGAAAACACAAAATCAGGTCTTTCTGAGTTTTGGCATAGTATTAAGGTTGTACGTAGAATGCAGTTCAGGACCTGTTAGCTACGTAGGTGATAGTAATGATTAGTCTAATGTTTGGCCTTACTTTACAGATGTATGAGGTGTATGATGCAAAATCGAAATCTGCCAGTGTCCCGGTGCCAGAGCTGTGTGCAGTCTATGCTGTTCAGGTGCGCTGTAAGAGGCTGGATGGGCTGGGATATTGGAGTAATTGGAGTAGTCCAGCCTACACAGTCATCATGGATATAAAAGGTCTGTAGAGATTCTGTAAATGTGTCTTAAAAATGCACAAGGGTGGGATCCCTGGGTGGCGCAGCGGTTTGGCGCCTGCCTTTGGCCCAGGGTGCGATCCTGGAGACCCGGGATCGAATCCCACGTCGGGCTCCCTGCATAGAGCCTGCTTCTCCCTCTGCCTATGTCTCTGCCCCTCTCTCTGTGACTATCATAAATAAATAAAAATTAAAAAAAAAAATGCACAAGGGTGTGTTTCAAATATGACTAAAAAAGGTTCCTTCCGAAAACATGTATACAACCTAGGCTGCTTGTTGTTTTGCAGTTCCTACCAGAGGACCTGAATTTTGGAGAATGATTGATGAAGATACCTCCCGAAAAGAGAGAAATGTTACTTTACTTTGGAAGGTATTCCTACTTTTTATATTATTCTTAAATTTAATTTTTATAAAAAAAAAATTTAATTTTTATACTCATAAAAGATTTACTTTGTTGTTCGGAATCCTGTCATTTTTAGGCTCTGCAGCCCCACATTTTGTTTTCGTTGTGAGATATGATTGCAGAGAGCTATGAGGAGAGGGCCCAGGCACAGAGGGAGGGAACTTCATTCTGTTCTCAGCTGAACATATTAGAGCTCAGTCAGCATTATTTTGTAAAAGTCACTTAGACTCTTCAGCCTCAGTTTCCTGATATAGGGCTGGACTGGATTATGCTTACTCAAATCTTACTCCTCACCTACCCAGATTGTTCCACACCCTGCAGGGATACACGTATATGTGTTTGTATTTTTTTTGTTGTTGTTATTATTTTTGACTTAGAAGATTCTTGGTGACAAAAAAATATATTGAGAGGCACTGTTCCAGTTTATTGTAGAGAGTCATTTTCTGTAGGTTTATAAGGGACTGAAAGCCCTTAATCTTATTTGAAACAGGTGATGGTAATGTGGCAAGTGGGGCATATTGTTAATACTCTGTAGATTGGAAGAGCAGAATTGGACTAGGCATATATTTTAAACTGGAATCATCAGTGATCTGGTATGATTTTTTTAAACTATGGGACAGAAATTCTGGGGTGCGATCAATATACACAATTCTGATAGCTTCTGCAACTTGAATTAGCAACAGATTAGAAGAAAACAAATGATAAATCTTACTGGGATTAACATAAATGATGATGAACATCTTTTCAGCTCTTTCTTGTTTATAGAACTAGAGTGTTATTCCTTGTTTGCTTTTTCAATGAGGAAACTCTTGACTCCTTGTTGTTCTCTCTTTTCTCTAAAATTAGTGTGAAACTTCTTGGCATGAAAGTGTCCTAATTGTATCCATACTTAATTATCTTTAAATGATTTATTCTCTGAGACTTAAGGGAAAAAAATAAAAGGAAGAAAATAAATCTCCTGTGTTCCATACCCACCCAGATGCCTTTATTGCATCAGTGGTCAGAGAGGGATCCTATCCTACCTCACCATCCCATCCCTCAGCCTTGAACTAGACAGGGCTTGTCCTGGTCTGACCCTGCCTCCCAGTGGGGAATGTATAAGAAGAATTCATGAGCTTGGTTGGTATAAAAAGCACTGGAGCCCTTAAACTAATCAATTTTTATGTTTACTACAGCCTCTGATGAAAAATGACTCATTGTGCAGTGTGAGAAAATATGTGGTAAAACATCATACTTCCCGCAATGGAACATGGTCAGAAGATGTGGGAAATCACACTAAATTCACTTTCCTGTGGACAGAGCAAGCACATTCTGTTACAGTTCTGGCTGTCAATTCAATTGGTGCTTCTTCTGTGAATTTTAATTTAACATTCTCATGGCCTATGAGCAAAGGTAAGAAAGGATGCAGGGTAGTAAACCTATGCCCCTTTTAGTATTTAATCTTTACATAATCCTCCCATTCTAAATGATCTCCAAGAAACCTGCAATTCTCTGAATCTGAGAGACTCTTCTTTTCTGAAAAATAGCAATGCAGATTGTACTCTGATGATGTAATATGGTCCTTGAGTCTTCATGTGATAGAACCATGTTGAAATAGTATTATGATAAATAAGAATATTCTAGCAAATCTGATACTTAAACCTTTTAGATCAATGGAAAATGTATGTAAATCAATCTCTTCCCTTGTCTCTCTCTGTGTGTATATATATGTATAAATAAGTACATGGACATGTGTGGGTTATATTTATTACATATATGTAATAGTATTATATATTATATGGATATAAGTAATTGCTCAGACTTGAAAATTAACCTGTACTTCATTTAATAAGAGTGGTGAACCTTCTTTCATTAATTTTGTTATATTTGATTAACTAGAGAATTGAGAACTACCTTTAGTAGGAGTTTCTAATCTGGATTACATATTCAGAGTGTAATTTTGTAATGAAAAATTCAAATCTTCTGTACCTCTACTAATCTCTTCCATGAAGTCTTTGCTTATTGCTTTAATGAGATATGTCCTAAATCAAGGTGCTTCCTACCTTTCTTAAGGTATTTTATATCTTGCCTTACATTATGATTACTTTTGTACATATGTCATAAGCTTCTTGTAAGTTCCATAGCACTTGTGCAATGTTTTACATTTAAAATATTTTCAACTAGTATGTTTTAGAAATATTTATTGACTGCTGCACTGTGTTAGGTGGTGGGAATTCCAATGTGAGAAAAAGTGTAACAGTCTCAGCATTCAGAAACCATTCAGAAACCAGCAGAAAATCCCGAAAGGCTGGGAGGTAGCCTGAGGCTTGGCCCAGACATGATAGGCAGTTTATCCTCACATGTGGAGATCCAGTGGAGGCTTTTACATGGGACTCTGTGGAGGGTGTTAAATAATCAGATTTGTTTGAAAGCTCAACTCTCTTAGCAGGAAAGAAGAGTTTGGAAGGAAGTAGAGGGTGAATAGGCTTGTGCAGTATTCCAGTGGAGAGCAACTTTCTTGCCTCTATCCAAAAAAATCCCATTTTGGTTTTTCCTCCATGGCATATGTTCCCACATCTTTCTGCATATGTGACTCTGTAGTATAAAAATAATTGCATTGTATTTACTGATGTAGATCTTAGCTTTCTCTTCCTTTACCCTTTCTCCAATAGATATATGCGCCTCAAATGTATTAGATTTTTTAAAATTAATTTTGAATTTAAAAACAAATTTCCTTCTTTTCCCCTCAGTAAATACTGTGCAGTCACTCAGTGCATATCCTTTAAACAGCACTTGTGTGCTTCTTTCCTGGACGCTAACACCCAGTGACTACTATCTGACGTATTTTATTACTGAGTGGAAAATTCTTAATGAAGACAGTGAAATCAAATGGCTTAGGATCCCTCCATCTGTGAAAAAGTATTATATCCACGGTAAGTTTGCTGTGCTTTAATAAGTTTCTCTTATGGATTAGCATGAGCGTGATTATTAATTTAAGTAAGATAGCCAGTTAATGAAAACTTCAAAAATATAGATGATAGTACCATCTTACCACATATAATTCTATCACTTTTTTAAAAAAAGATTTATTTATTTATTTATTTATTTATTTATTTATTTATTTATTTATTTATTAGAAACACACACACAGAGAGAGAGAGAGGCAGAGACACAGGCAGAGAGAGAAGCAGGCTCCATGCAGGGAGCCTGATGTGGGACTCGATCCCGGATCTCCAGGATCACACCCTGGGCTGCAGGCGGCGCTAAACCGCTGTGCCACCGGGGCTGCCCCTATCACTTTATAATAAACATTCAATTCTGTTTCATTTGATCCTTTTTTAAAAAAAATTATATTTATTTATCATGAGACACACACAGAGAGAGAGAGAGAGAGAGAGAGAGAGAGAGAGGCAGAGACACAGGCAGAGGGAGAAGCAGGCTCCATGCAGGGAGCCCGACATGGAACTCGATCCCAGGTCTCCAGGATCATGCCCTGAGTTGAAGGCTGTGCTAAACCACTAAGCCACGTGGGCTGCCCTCATTTGATCCTTTTAAAATATTTTACACAGTTGTAATCATATCATCTATCACTTTTCTTCTAATTTGTTCATTTGATATACCACAAACATATTTCTATTTTCTCCCCAATCCTTTTAACCATTATTTTTAATGATCATATAGCATTTTATTCCTAAGTCTATTTAAACCTTTTATTTGAGAACATTTTTGTTGCTTCCAGCTTTACTTTTTTTTCTAGGCTATTTTTTAATGGCTTTTGATATCTACCACTAAATTGTTTTCCCAAATCTGTGTACCAACTTATAATTGCCAATAACAGTGAGTGGGAATGCCAGGCTAAAGGTATACAAATTTAGGACTTAGTGATGTAGGCAGCATAAACTCCCCAAAGTAGACTGGTTGCCCCAGGAAGTGATTAAAATATGAAGTAAACGTGCACAATACAGTATCTCCAAGTCTGAGTAAGATTTTAGTAGGGCACCTAACGATTACTATGACCCTATTATACAATATCACTCCAGAGACTTTTACTTCTATTTCATTCCAAAGACCCTAGAATTTAGCATCAGGGCAAATAGAAATGATTGTTAGAGAACTAGATTCAGTTCATTACTACTGTTGTCCAGACGGTTAGTCTCTGTGCTTTTTTTTAAACCATGGAAATAAATAATTTAGGCTTCAAAGAGATTTATCCCTCGTGGAATATTTATATATTATTAACATTTGTAAAAATGATACATCACTGATTGATTCGTTTCGAACTTTGCTATACAGATGGTTGTCCCCCTGACAGGGGGACTCCTGGATAAGCAAGGGGACTCCTGGCCCCCACCTCCACTTCTTTGTATTTCATAAGACTCAGTCTCTTAGCTGCCTTGAATGGGGGAAAATAAGTAAGCTAAATGCTTATGAAAGGGGAATATTGCTAGCTTTGGGGATATGGGAAGGAAGGTAGGGCATATTGTCCTGGAAAGGGAAAGTGGATGTAACATACACTGTGAGCTTGATCAAACTGGGTATCATTGGATCATGCCTTTGATAATTGGAATATCCTGTCTCTGGGTAATATTTTCAAAAATTATTTGAAAATTATTGTTATTAGTTGGAGAATTTGGATTGCTTAGGTTGTTTTTGAAACTCTCTTCATCATCAGTTTCAATCCATAAATAACTTATTTCTATGTTTGGAAAGATAGGAGAGTCACCTAAAATTTTTTTTATATATGTTTCACATGTTAATATTAATTCAATAGGAATGACCCTTTAATATATTTTTCTCCTCAGATCATTTTATCCCCATTGAGAAGTATCAGTTCAGTCTTTACCCAGTATTTATGGAAGGAGTAGGGAAACCGAAGACAATTAATAGTTTTACCCAAGGTAAGAATTTTCCTTTTGGTTTCTTTTTACACAGATGTGTAGTTTCTCACTCAATTAGCAGTTATATTACCATCTTATTTTCTTTTCAATGGAGTCATGGATGAGTCCAGAGTCTTAAATAGATGTGCTAAGGAGTGACAGTAAGGGTATGGGGTTCCTTGGTGTTAGTACTGAAAATTAAAATTTTCAGTCTCAAATTGGGTAAAAAATTAATGGAAACAAAATAAAGGAAAATGTACAGTAGTATAATAAAACATATCAGAAAGACTAATTAGAAAAATAGTAATTTTCTGTGGATATAAATGCATCTACTCCAAACAATATGTTTTGGGGTACATACTTAGGAGCCTTTAAATTTTAATCAGTCTTTTAAAGGAAACATTTTTCCTCTAAAAATAAAACTGGAAAAATAGTTATAGAAGTAAATTCACTGTGCCCCTTAAATTCCTGATTCATCTTAATAGAATATCAACATTTTGATTTTGCGATTATTGCATAAATTATCTTCAAATCCAAGCAAACTAATAATGAAGTTTCAAGAGAGAAATATTTTGCCTGGTTTTAGAATTCAAATAATTATAAACATTCATTCATTTATTATTTGACACATACGGGCTGGACACAACTGGGACTTGAATAGTAAATATCAGTCTTTGTCCTTATGGAACTTAACACCTAGTGCTCGAATGTGAGTGAGAGTAAATAAATCATGTATAATATAATGGCAGAGTGGAAGAAGTGCCATGCTTGTTGTGATGAGCACTGGGTGTTGTATGTTATGTGATGAATCACTAAATTCTATTCCTCAAACCAATATTACACTACATGGTAACTAACTAGAATTTAAATAAAAACTTTAAAAAATTACTTGGGCTCAAAAAAACCCCAAAATCAATGAAAAATAAATAACATAAGAGTGGCAATTGGTAATAATTAATAAAAGGACTAATTTAATAATAATAAAAAATAAGTGCCATGAAGTAAAATAAAGGTAAGATGAAAGGATAGAGTTAAAATGTGATTCTTTAGGGGCACTTGGGTAGCTCAGTGGTTGAGCATCTGCCTTTGGCTCAGGTCATGATCCAGGTGTCTTGGGATCAAGGCCCCCATCAGGCTCCCTGAAGGTTTTTCCCTCAGCCTATGTCTCTGCCTCTGTCTGTGTGTCTCTCATGAATAAATGAATAAAATATTTTTTAAATAATGATAAAATGTGATGCTTTACTTAGGATGGCCAGAATTGGTCTTTTTCTCTGTGCAGGTGACATTTAAGTCAAGCCATGTAAGTACCAAAAGAGAATAGCATTTTAGGCAAAGGGATATAGCAAGTGCAAAGGTTCTGAAGAGTGAGCATGCATGGTGGCTCAAGAAAAGCAAGATCAATGTATGTGGAGCAAACAAGGTAGAGATTGGCAGGTGTTGAAGGTTGGCTTCTCTAGAAGCAGATTCTGAGACAGAGTCATCAGAACAACTTTAATTGGCACTTTGACTCATATAACCTAAACTGATCACATGGAATCAGCAAAAATTTATTTATTTATTTATTTATTTATTTATTTATTTATTTATTTATTTATTTTTTTAGCAAAAAATACTTTTAAAAAATGTTTTGCTAACTTACAGTAAGCATAATTCTGCATAAAATAATGATTTCATTAATGTGATCATAACTATACTTTTATCTTTTCTTATTTTTATATCTTTAAAGGTAATACAGACTTATAGTGAAATCAGAAAAAGTCTGCTGTAATTTTTGATACAAAAAGATGTTATTATTCCCTCAAGCTTCTGAATCATGTGAATTGTATTTCTTTTTCAGATGATATTGAAAAACACCAGAATGATGCAGGTCTATATGTAATTTTGCTGATAATTATTTCCTCTTCAATCTTACTGCTTGGAACGTTGTTAATATCACACCAAAGGTATTGTACTTGGTGTAATGAATCTTTATGACAAAAGCCCTTGAGCATATTTAAACCTTGATTTAAAACCCAAATCAGAAACATTAAAGTATCCTAAATACATTTATGTGTTATTCAGTATACAATTAAGATGGCCTAAAAAGAAAAGACCTGTTTTCAGGAAACCACATTCTGTTTTGCTGGCACAACACAAACGTCATGGAAGAAATTCATTTTTTAAATGTAAATACATTCAGGAAATAGTAAGCTTATAACAGGAAATCCTAGGCACTGTGTTCTCAGAGATGGCAAAAATGGCTTTTAGATCTGTACTATTTGGGTTAAGGACTTTGAGCGGTGAAGATTAGCTGAAGTGGTCAGTTCATTTATGATTAGGAAGCACTCCAGTTTTTAAAAATCAGCAGTATGTGGTTCCCCAGCCTGTCTGGTTTGGCAAATGGCCTTGAGTTTCTTCTGGTTGCAGGGTGCCATATCACCACGTGCCAAAAGACTTAGACCTATGAAATTATTTCACACGTGTTAAATCTCTGCAGAAACTTTTGTCTAATAGCAAAAAAAAAGAAGGATGGGAGATTTTAGAATCTGAATATACCTTTTAGTCAAGTGGACTGATGGGGCTATATCAAGTAGAATTGTTTCTGAAACTCTTGATGCCCCCCCCCCCTTTTTTTTGAGAGAGAGAGAGAGAGAGAGAGAGACAGAATGCAGAGGGGAAAGCAGTGGAAGGAGAGGAGGAGAATCTTAAGCAGGCTCCTCACTGGGCCTGCTCCACATGGAGCCTGAGGCAGGGCTCAATTTCACTATTCTGAGGTCATGACCTGAGCTGAAATCAGGAGTCAGATGCTTAACCAGCTGAGCCATCCAAGTGCCCTGATGGCCACTTTTAATATATTATTTCTCCAGAAGAAATCCACATAAAGCCTTTAGCATAGTGCCTGGCACAGAGCTTTCAATAAATGTTGGTTATTTTATTATTATAGAGATTATTAACTTTGATCTAGATATAATGTTGGTAGAAATCTTCATGGGATAGCATGTGAAAATGAATCATATTCTACTGAGCAATAGCTGATCTAGAGATTAATTTCTAGTTTATGCATTAACTGTGAACATTTTCAATATGAATGTTTTTTGTTTATTCTTCGTAGAATGAAAAAGCTGTTTTGGGAAGATGTTCCAAACCCCAAGAACTGCTCCTGGGCACAAGGACTTAATTTTCAGAAGGTCCCATTTTTAATTTTTTTAACCCCAAATATATAAGATTGCAATTTAGATGCTCTATGCCTTATATAGCATCAAACATTTTTAAGGTTTGAAATATTTTAAGAATAAGGTTTGAATCTTATATTATTCAATTCATTTAAATATGAGTTCTGTTCATTACGTATTTTCAAAAATAGCAGAATACAGGGATTTGAAATTAGAATGAAACAAAATTCAGTAGGTAGTTTTCCATATGAAAATTAAATATAAATATATATATACACACACACATATAGACATCTTCTGTGTCATAGTGTATAATAAATATTAGAATATTAAGGGTTCAATCTGATGGCAAACAGATATTTAGATATACTTTTTTGGTGTAAATCAATTGTCTTTAGGTAAAGGCTGGAATCAATATTTTTAATCCCTCTAATTAGTTTCATAATTATTTAAGTCAACGAAAAACTATATAAATAATACTGTCCTCAAACACTACAACCTGAAAAAATGCAATTATCCTATAAAAGCTTACATTTAAGTACATAGTTTTTTTCAAGCTTAAGTACTTTATAAATTAGGCAGCTATAATAAAATTACTTGTCCAAACATCTTAGAATTTCTCAGAAAACTCTAGAGTTTAACCGATATTTTATTAATTCTCATAATTTCCCCTGAAGCAAGGTTGGGTTTCCACCCATAAAATTGAGAAAATAGAATTCAGTTTTCATGTAAAAATATATCTACAATGTCTTAAATAGAAATCGTATGGAGGTTATTGAACAGTCTCAATGATTACATCTTTATCCTTAGTTACTGTTAAAAGTCTTCAGTGGCTTCCTTTTAGCTACAAGTTAAAGTACACTCCCTTTAAGCTAGTACTCAGTAACTTCTCTCTACAATCTGTTACCAACCTACATATTCTATATCTTCTGTGCCTGGGCCTTGATCATGCCTTTGTGTCCCCTTAACCTCCACGGACTGCCCCTCCTCCACATTGGTGAAAACCTCTTTTTCCCCAAACCTTCCTTTAACAAAAGTAGTTCAGAAGAATTTCTCCCCTTCTAATTTCCAGAGCGTTTTACTGTTTAATTTATTGTGAAAATGCTCTGAGTTCCTAGGGTATGTTTTACTCCTTACAAATACATGTTGAACTCTTGCTACATGGGAAGTATTAAAGTAGAGATTCATTAAAGCATTGCTGGTAATTAAGAGTGCCCGTTCATATATGTGCAATTCACTGAGATACAGTATACTCTTATATGCATTAAGATTTTTGCTTCAATCCCCAGTATCTTAGCTTTCTTTCCTGTAAAATGAGGTTTAATGGAACTTACTTCATAAGGTTGTTTTGAAGATTAAAGAAGATGATACTGGTAGTGTGGTAAAGTCTCAGTAACTATTAGTTATCATTATTTTACATATTTAGATTTTTTTAATTATTATTCTTTCAGTTACATGGTGGGATAAAGATCATTATTTCCATTTTATAGAAGAAAAAAATTGAAGCTTATAGTGGTTAGGTATCTTGTTTTAGAACCAGGCTTGGCTTGCCCATTTGTGTGACTATGGGGCCTGTTTCACTAGTCATTCTTCTCCAGAGCAGTGACTTTCAATTTTTTTTTTTTAATTTGACCATGACCTACAGTAAGAAATACATTTTACCTTGCAGCCTAGTACATGCATAGATGTCAATATGCCAAACTGAAATGATTTTGTTATATGCAGTGGTCTGTTTTCAAAATTCTGTTTTCTTTTAAAAAAATACTGGTTGCAACTACTGATGTCATATACTACTGGCCTATGACTTACAGTGAGAAAAACACTGCTCTATAGCTTATCAATAAACAAATAAGCAAATTTGTGATATTGTAGATATAATAGTACAAACAATTGTAATCTTTCAGCAGAAATGATAAGGTCTTATCCTTAGACCAGGCAGCACAAGATGATCATTCTCTTTATAGAAACTTGACTTTGTTTTGAGCCCACTCAGTCCCATACTGTAAACCTCTCAGCTATGCCCTTATGCACTTTAAGCCGTGGAATCCTCCTTTCATTAAACAGAACTCATGATTTTTTTCAATTAGTAAAATATTTGTTCCTCCCCTGTCTCTTCCATTATGGATTCACACAGTAACATTTAATGTAGCTATAGTGATATTTAAGCCATATGTATTCATTCATTCAATAAGCACATAGTGAGTATTTATATGTAAGTCTAGGATGTTGCTAGGATCTTGGGAAACAAATTTTTCAGAGATTCTCCTTACTATCTGGGAAATAAGATGGTAAGGTTATAGAGGAGTGGTTGAGTAGAAAGCACAATAGAAAGAACTTGTCTTCTTTACCATCTCCAGAATAGTTTATTCATTTTAAAATTAATTCATTAGTTCATTTCACTCATTCATTCACAGGCTATTTATTGAATACCTGTCCTCTCCTAATCACCATATTATACCTTCAGGTTTTACTGATTAGGAAAACTGAAACTCCTGGAGTGGACAGTCTAGTGTGGAAATAAGCATTAATCAATGATAATGGAAATAATAATGTATAAATGATATATATAACATACTAATACTTATAAATTACATATTGTGAAAGAAAAGAATCCAGTATGCTGAGCTTATTGTGTGGGATGGATGGGGATGAGAGGTACAGATAGGAAAGCTAGGCTCTGAAAGATGAGTAGTCATTGACTAGTTTTTGTGGTGGAGAGGTAGAGCCCAGACAAAGCCACCTTCAAATACAAAGCCCTGAGGTAGGAAGGATTGTAGCACATTCACAAACTGAAAATAGGGAGATTAAAGGAGGAGACTATTTGTCTTAAATATGAATAGTTCTTTCTTTTAATATGAGCAATTTTTTTGGTCAAAAACTATATATGTAAGTAAAAATTTTATTTTTATATTTTTAAAGATTTTATTTATTTATCTGAGAGAAAGAGAGAGAGAGAGAGAAAACACAAGCAGAGGGAGTGGCAGGCTGAAGGAGAGGGAGAAACAGACTTCCCACTGAGCAGGGAGCACGACTTGAAGCTTGATCCCAGGACCCTGGGGTCATGACGTGAGCCAAAGGCAAACACTTAACTGACTGAGCCACCCAGGTACCTCTGTCAATAAAAATTTTTAAATGTCACTATACGGGTATATCTGAATGTGGGAATAACCATCTTACTGTCCCTTTAAGAGAAGCTCAAATTCTCTCTCTTCAGTGAAGCTCTGAAATCTCCCCTATGTACCACCATGAAAATAGTTTCTAAATGTTTACCAGGACAGGGAAACAATCAGGCTCACCTCAGCATATGAAGTTTGAACCTGCATCAAGTGATCTTACCCCTTTCCGGAAGATGACCGGCGCAAAGGAACCCCTTGGTGGATAGAGGTTGAGTCAGTGAACGTTTGTAGACTATGTGCTACCCTGCTGTCTCACACACGCGCTCTGAAGATGAGCACAATGTTGCAGCAGATCATCTGACAGATATTATTCACAAGGAGAATGAAATATCACTCAATTTTTCCATGTTCTAGTAAACTTAAGAAACGCGAAGAATTTTTGAGATACTGTGGGTGTGAATATATCCTTATTTGTAAGATTGATTTATTTCCCTCTGAAAATGTTTGACTTTATAATCTGACAAGATATTATTTGAGCATAACTAGTCTTCAAGATGCTTAGTGTATTTCTAGGGTTTAACAGGTACACAGATAACATAGGAATAATTCAGTTTTGGAATATAATATGAATATTTGAAAAGTGAAGCAGAATATGATTTCCAAGATTTTTATTAATGATAAAAATCTAATCTTTTAAAATTCAATAACAAAAAAAAATCTCTTCTACTTTAATCTTCTAAATAACTAAAAATGTACTTTTTTAAGGAAAAATAATATAGTGTAACTCATGCTGTATTTCTAATGAGGTTAAGGCAAATTTACTATTGGCTCTTTGCTTTCATATTCATTTATTTTATTTAACTCTCTCGTGGCCTAATAGTCTTATATGTTCTGATGACCATACTGAGTCTCAGAGTGGTTCAGTAGCTTCTCTTGATCATCTAGTCTCTAGTTGTAAAAACCTGGGTTAAACCCAACTGCATCAGACTCAAACTGCTGCCCTTGCCATCGGTTCCATATTAACAGTGTATTGTGTAATGTAACTAATGCCACTAAACTGTACACTTAAAAGCAGTTGAAATGCTAAATTTTATGTTATGTATATTTTTGAAAAATTTAACAAATGAGTAAATATCGGAATAGACATTTCTGCAAGGAAGATATATAAATGGCCAAAAAGCACTAATGAATATATGCTCAACATCATGAGCTCTTAGGGGAATACAAGCCAAAACCACAAGATACCACTTTACACTAGCTAGGATGGCTATGATCAAAAAGACAGTAAGTGTTGGTGAAATGGAGAAATCAGAACTTGTACTCTTCCGGTGGGAATGTAAAATGATGCAGCCTTTTGGGAAAATGGTCTTTAATTATTCTTTAGTAGTTAAACAGAATTACTGTATGACCCAACAATTCCATTGCTAGGTATATATCCAACAGAAATGAAATCATGCAGACATTTATACATGAATGTTCATAGCAGCATTGTTCATAATACCCAAAATGTGGAAACAAGCCAAATAATTACCAAATTATGAGTGGATAAGCAAAAGGTGATAAATCCAATTTTAAAACAAAAGGAAACAACAAACACAAAAAAACCTACTGCATATTGCAAAGCAAGTGGACTGTGACAGCCCATTGCTCTTAAAAACATGTATAGTATTTTCAGAGGAGATAATTTTTTACATGATTTCTTTAATTTGTTCTCCAAATTCAGATTATTTTTAAACATTGTTTTTTTTTTAATATTTTATTTATTTGAGAGAAAGAGAGAACAGAAGGAGAGGGAGAAGCAGACTCCCTGCTGAACAGAGAGCCCGATGCAGGGCTCAATCCCAGGACCCTGGGATCATGACTTGAGCTGAAGGCAGATGCTTAACCAACTGAACCACCCAGGCACCCCTGAGCATTAGTTTTCATGAAACTAACCTATACTTAAAATTCCTTAGACATCCAACTTGATATCTAAAATGGTCCCTAAAATTAATCTTTTCCACTTAGCTTGCAATTTTCATTCCCTTTGGCTTATAATTAATTTAAATCCATATTTGCCTCATTTTTTAAATAAAAATTATAATGTTTGTCCTGCTTGTTATCCTCAGTAGTTTCAGTGCCTCCTTCCCTTCATAGGGGCACCCACTTCCAAGAATATAGTATGTATTTGTCTAGGTTGTGCTTTTATACTTTCCCACACCTGCATAGATGCAACTATGACCAATGGACAATAACACTTTGGGTTATTATTACTGTTCATGACATCCATATCATTCAAAAGTTATTTTTGTTCTCAGCATTGTTTTTTGAGATCTTTCCATGTTGATACAGTTAACATAGTTTTCCTATGTGTACTAGCCCATGATATTCCATCCTATAAATATATCACAATTAATATGTCTATTCCCCTACTGATGGATATTTAAGCTGTTTAAAAGCTTTTTTGTTTATTATAAATAATGCTGTAGGAAACATGATTGTATATGTCTGTTGTCTGGGGATATTATTTAAAAAAAAGTTTTCGTATTACCATATGAACAATGTGCATGGTTTACTGGTGAAATAGTATAGAAGAATATTTATGCAAAATACAGTGTCCTCCTCTCCTCCTACCTACCCTTAGTCTTGCTCTCCAAATGCTATTACTTTAAACTGGTTTTCTTTTAATTTTTCTGGCAGATCACCTTTGTATTTCTAACAATAATATAATGTGGGCAGCCCCGGTGGTCCAGCGGTTTAGCACCACCTTCAGCTTGGGGTGTCATCCTGGAGACCAGGGATCGAGTCCCACATTGGGCTCCCTGCACAGAGCCTGCTTCTCCCTCTGCCTTTCATTCTCTCTGTCACGAATAAATAAATAAAATCTTAAAAAATAATATGCTTCTACTACTATGAAATATAGTTATTATGTATTAATTTCTGGCTATAATGAAGGTTTAATCATATATATATATGGTATATATATATATCATATATATATATATACTTTTCCTGCCCTTCTCCTTCCCCCATGCCCCTACCACATATTGTTTTGTCACTTTTATCAATTTTTTCAGTAATTACTCTGCAACCTCAGAAAAATCTTCTTATATTCCAGTTATTTCCATCAAATAGAGAATACTTCTTGGAGCTCTCCTTTCTCCCCCTTTCTTAAAATAAAATCCATTTCTCCCTCCACTTCCCAATCTCTGTAAGTATAATTCTACGCTTTAAGACAGGATCGACAGTATGCTTTGTGCTATAATCATTTAAAAATAGAAAGTCAATAAGCTGCATTTACACTGCTATGAATATATAAATACTGTTGTTTGTAGAGCAAGTAATATATTTGATGACAATATTGGGAATACTAATGTCACAGGAGAATATATTTTTTAAAGATATTAGAAATATTTCACCTGTTGGTCAAAATTGTGCCAAATTTTAGGTTGGCTTCATTTTTAGTTTCTGTGGGTTGTTGCTAGTTTTTCTAGGATTTCTTTTCTTTTTTTTTTTTTTAAGATTTTTTGAATTTCTGTGTGCTACTATTATATAAGTTTCTTCACTGGATACTTTTCTAAAATTGCTACAAGCCATCAGTCACTATTTTTCCTGAACGGATTTCGAGTGACTGCTGCTTCCTAAATTCTCTTTCTCTTTCTTGATGAACTACATCCTTAAGTAACCTCCTAAGAAATGTATGTGTCAGGTCAGAGTCTCTTCATGCCAGAGATTCTCTTTATTGTGCCTTCATTGATTGATAGTTTGGTGGAGTGTCAATTTCTAGGTTGGACAAGTCTTTTCCAATTGAACTTTGAAATGATTCCTTGCCTTATCATCTAGCACCCAGTATTGCTTCCAAGAAGTCAGATGCCATTCTGATTTTTACTCCTCACTGGTTAATTGCAGTTTTCTTGCATTTAAAGTAGTCTCTCCATTTTTGATATTATAAAATTTCAAGGATGGGTCTGGGATGTTCTTTTTCATTTAACTTGGTCACCAGTTGAAGACACTTTCGATTCCATGATTCTGGTCATATCTAAGAAATTTTGTTATTTCTTTGCTAATTTCTTCTCCTCCTGTTTCTTTTGTTCTCACTTTTTAGAATCTGTTAGATGTTGAACCCTCGGCATAGATCTATCTTTCATATCTCTTTAATATGTTCTGTTTTGGCTTTTGTTTTACATTTGAGACCTTGCTGTATCCTATTCTTTTAGTGCTTCTGTTGAGCTTTTATTTACTATTATGTTTGTAAATTTGCAAGTTTTTTTCAGGGTATTTTATTCTGATTTTATGCATACAATATTTTCTTAAATCTTATAGAAATACTAATTAAAGGATCATTGTTTAAAAAAATCCTCTTTTTTCCCTATTCTCTGAATTCCCTTTCTTCTAGGATCATGTTTTCTTCTTGTTTATCCTTGCTTTTCTTTTTTTAATCTCAGACTTTCCCGCAAATATCTAGTAATTCTTTGTTTTCCTTTAATGTTTTAGAATGAAATAATAGGCGAGCTGAATAGGTGAATAGGTGAGCTTGGGAGCCCAATGCATCTAGGCAGGGATTATTGCTTGGGTGGGTAGATAGGGCTCTGGCTAGATGAGGGAAGATGTATTCACAGGCACTAACACCCCATAGCTGCTTGGTAACCCCATGGATAGCTCCTTAGTTGATTTTGAAAACAAAACCTTAAAAAAAAAAAAAAAAAGAAAACAAAACCTTAGTTTGGGTGTGAAAGGTAGTTCTAATGTGAAGGCTTTCCCATGTACAGGAGAGAACTAGAAAAGCCCCATCCCACATAGTTCATGGTTTTCAGCCTCAGGTCTCATACCTCCCTCTGTTTTTACCTACTGTTTCTTCACTCACCATCTCTACTGTATTAAACTGGGCAAACAGACTTTCTCTTCAGCCACAGCCCACTCTGGAGATACTTTGGTCTATAGCTTCCTTTGCTAATCCACTTTGATCTACACTCTTCCAGTTGTTTTCTGTCTCTTAGAAATGAATTCAAAATCTTATTCCCTCTTGCTTTTTCAGATTATCTTCTGTGTTGTGGGTGTGTATTTGTTATTTGTGTACTTTAATTCTAATAGAGTATCTACAAAGATGAGAGAGCAACGTGTTCAACCTGCCATCTTGAAAAGAATACCCCTGTACACCATTTATCTTGATAATTTAAAAATCAGAATTGTAAAAAAAATAAAAATAAAGATAGAAATCAGAATCTTAAATAAAGGCTGAATTCTTGTTTTAGGAAAACGTATTGTAGTGATGCAATAGACTTGCTTTTCTTTTAAGTCAAATTTCACAGTGTTTATAACAGTGTACCCAATTTGCTTTTTTTTTTTTACTTTTTAGTTAGCATTTTTGCCTCATCCGTTATTTTCTGCCTCTAAATCTAAGTCATCTGTATTTTTTTTTTTTTTTGGATGTCTACCCCTCCCTTTTGTTGTCTACATCGATGTCCGTTTCCACAAGAATGTACTCCAGTTAATAATGTACCTTAGGAGTTTGAAAGCTAAAACCAAGTGGATTTTTGACTTGTGATTCAAAGACTGTCTAAGATTCCTCAGTCTGCTCTATGCCTCCAAAGAAGCTCAACAACCTGCAGGTTCTCAGAACCCTAGTCTCACAGATGTGAGGCAGAATATCCCTGAAATTGCTTGAATGGTCTCATAGAAGTGGGTAAAGCTGGTGCAGTTTTGAGTTGGAAGCTCTATTTAGAAGTGTGCGTTATTGGGCTTAAAAGAGTATATCTCATTCCCCTAAAATATAACTTCAGTTTTGTTTATTTTCATGTTCTTAATATTTATGATATTCCCACGGGTTAGAAATAACTAGAAGAGAGTATGTATTAGTTAACTGAAAACTATCACAGCAAGTAGAAAAAGCAAAACAAAGAACATGTTTTCCTGCCAGTTTGCATTTAGGATATCTTTTAATCCTTCCATTGTTTTATAGAAAGATTGTTGGACTAGGAAAAATTAAAGAACTAAGTCAGGGTCCTCACTCTGGTTTAATTAGCTCTGTAACCTTAAGCCCTAGCTGCTTTGTTGTAAAAAAGGGAGGCACATGGAACAGATGGCTTCTTAGATTTTTCTAGATTAGAAAAATCATGATAGTGATCTGACATTCTCTTCACTATTTCAGCTCTTCTCTTTCTTCATTTAAAAATTTTTGTTTTTACTACTCTACCCTTTTACTCTTTCTTGTTCCAAGCTCTCTATTACTACTGTTGCTCCCCCACTTCCTCCTTTTTATTTTTCCTGCTTTTTTTTCCCCCTCCTTATTCTGTAGTCTTTCCTTGTCTAGGGTCACCAAGACTGTTCCTAGAGTGTAATGTTAAGGCATGCGTTATGAAAATAGAAGAGGCAACCTCAGTTCAAAATTTTACTCTTTCCTAAAAAGATGTATTACTGTCGTGTAACAGAAGAATTTATAGTCCAGAAACCATGCCTGACAGAAAATGTTTTTGAAATCTTTTATCTTTTGCTTTTAGAGTGATTTTTTATTTTGCTTTCTTATTTTGTTTTATTTTATCTAAACAGAGAATGGACATTCTTTGAAGTCTAATCATGATTACTACAGATGAATCCAATGTACCAACTTCCCAACATTCTGTAGAGTATTAGAAGATTTTTACACTTTGAAGAAGGGGAGACAAATCTAAAAAACATTTGAACTACTGAGAACTAAAATATGGTGGATGGTGTTGATTTAGAACTTAAAAGGGTAAAAAATGTGGGGTCAAGAGATAGGTCTGAGTCCAAGTCAGTTTGAATGCATGATTACTTTTCAGGTCTCCTAAAGTTTAAAAAGTAATATTCATGGTGTCTGGCTTTTGATTTATCATTTGTGTAGTCATGCCACAGTAAAAACTATGCCTATTGTTCTTACCATATATCTATCTATTCCATATCATCAGGTATGTAGTGGACAATGCTGTACCTAAAACTGTAGTTCTGACACGTAACTTTGCCAACACAATGAATCTGATCACAAGATACAGTGAAACTATATAGTTTATATTTTTATGTACAAAATTTCTCATTTTATATTCTTTTATAGACACCTATGCTTATAAACGGACCCATTTGGGTATTTTTTTCTTTTGTTTTGTCTTGCTTTTTTTACTGTCTTGTAGTTTTTATGTCTGTCTACCCTTGGTCAATCCAGGAATTCCTATCTTCAGTAGTCTTGCAAATGGCTTAGGCACCAGCTTCTATTTCAGTTCAAGGAAAGCCAGAAGTTAGGGTTTGTGCTGGTCACAGGCCAGTGGAAGTTACAGTTCATATCACGATGACCTGACATATCCAGGTCATATTGACCAGATCAGAAAACGCATCAGTCTCCAATTCAACCTCTTTGTGAAATTCTTGCCTAAATGTAATTTCTTTACACTGAACCACCCAAAGCTTCTGGCAGCAGAGAAGTACAAAGCGATGCAGGAGGGGAGCTTTTTATAAATAGTTCGTGGCAAGCACAGGATATTTCTTCCTGAAAAAGGACCCTTGCTATCTCTATAATATTAGCATACTAAGTGTGTTATGTTGCTCACATTCATAATAAACCAAAGCATCTGTTTAGTGAACCTAAAGAATATTCAAATTTAGGCTATATATAGATCACTTGCTTTCAGATTTCACTCATAGTTTTGTCTATAAAAACAACACTAAAAATGAGGAAGAATGTGTCCTTTTTTCCCCTTCATTGACTTTTAATAGATATCATTGGAATATAAAATCTAAGTGTGAGATTATGAAAGGTTATTCTTTAATTTCTACCAGCTGAATATGTGTTTAATATGTTCCCAGGCTATTCTAAAATCTTGAAAAAATAGATGCATATAATGATTAAAGTGATTTTTAAAAAATAAACATATTTTTAATAAAGGTTTCTGACCCACTGATGAAATATACTTCAATAATATATGGGTATGTAATTTCTTGTTAATTATTAGTGAAATCTTCCATCTGAATGCATTTGAAGACATGTAAATTACTCAGTATCAATAATTAGTTGTAAAGCTTTAGAGCACAAAAGATGCCAAAGATATCATCTGAAGAGCATATGTGAGTTTGACTGTGTGCTATTGGCTATTTGTGAGTATTTTTTGTTTTCATATTGATAGCATGTAATTCCTTTATTTGGTGATCTTAATTTCGAAGTTCATTTAAATTTTAAGAAATTCAAGACATATAGTAGCAAGTTTAAGAAAAGGCAAAATAAGCAAGTAAATATTTGAAGGAAATCATAAATCTAGTGATAGATTTCTGATAGAAATAGAAAAAGGCATAGAAAATTTTCATATATTATGTTCACAGAATAACAGAAAAGGTTCTGTTAACATGATATTTGTCATTATGCAGTATTTTAATATCCATATAAGTCTGTTCAATTTTTATTATATTTAGTGTTTGGTATATTTATTCTTTTATAGTTATAATCACCAATGTGTTTCATTTGAGAGTTTAAAACTGCTAACGAAGTATGTTTTTATATGGAATATATTTGCCATTATGAAGAATAGTTGGGTACATTGTTATTTCAGGCAATAAATTTGAATTCATTCTAGTAGTTTAAAAATTGTACTATTCAGAAGTTCAATCATATGTATGTTTTATGAATTGAACACATTTTCAGTAGTACTTCATTTAGTTCTGTTAAACTTTCAGTGTGATGTGCCTGGTATTTTTTATTTTGCATTTATCTTTTCAATATGTTTACATTGTATGAGTTGAGCTTTTTGCACATAGGTTCTTGATTTGTAGCTGCATGGCAGGGCTTTTTGTTGTGATGTAACCAGCATTCTTATAAAAGATACGATGTGCATTTGTCTTGTGTCTTTGTCTTCATTCCACATGTTCCATAGTATGTGTTTTTATATGAAGTTATTTAAAAGGAATAGTAATTTAACAGTCTGTGATCGTGTCTCTTACCATCCTTGTTTTCAACAAATTGGTATTAGTTCTTATTTTCTGATAGTCTTAAACAGATTTTTCAGTATGGTGTAAGGCAGGTAAGTCTTAACAGTCACAAATAGTCTACCCTTATATCATATGTCATGGGGCAGTTATTTTCACTGTCATCAGACTAGTTGGTTTGCTTATTTCATTTTATTTTGGTTCCTTTTTTTAAAATTTGAGGTTTAAATTTTCAGTTTTTGGAAATCTAATTCGCTGTAAAATATTAGGAATTCTTCAGAAAACAGCCCTTTTTAATTACAATCACCAATCTCTATTGAGAGCTAAGCACTTTCAGACCTTCTCTAATTTATTCCTCACCACAATGCCAGGAAGTAAATATTGAACACATTTTAACAGATGAAGAGACAAAAAGGCAAAGAGGTTAATGTACTTGTCCAGGGTCATAGAAGGACTCAAACCAAAGTCTGTCTCATCCCACTTTTATTTTTTTTTATTTCTTTATTTTTTTAAAAGATTTTATTTATTCATGAGAGAGACAGTGAGAGAGAGAGAGAGAGAGGCAAAGACACAGGCAGAGGGAGAAGCAGGCTCCATGCAGGGAGCCTGACGGTGGGACTCGATCCTGGGACTCCAGGATCATGCCCTGGGCTGAAGGCAGGCTTTAACTAAAGCGCTGAGCCACCCAGGGGTCCCTCATCCCACTTTTAACACTATCTTCTATTGCTTCTCACCTATGATTTTTGACATATCCGTTTTCAGTCCAAAAAACCCAGTTAATTTGTGGTTGACTTATGTCCTTTAGTAGTAAGCTTTCACACTTTCATTTCTGCATTGATGTCATAGTGAAGCAAAAAAAAAAATAATAATAATAATACAATTGAGCATTAAAATGTGTCTTTTCTTTTAGCCAGAAACATTTGAGCATCTTTTTATCAAGCATACAGAATCAGTGATATTTGGTCCTCTTCTTTTGGAACCTGAAACCATTTCAGAAGATATCAGTGTTGACACATCATGGAAGAATAAAGATGAGATGGTGCCAACAACTATGGTCTCTCTGCTTTTGACAACTCCGGATCTTGAAAAGGGTTCTATTTGTATCCGTGATCAGCACAACAGTGCTAACTTCTCTGAGCTGGAGAGCACCGTGGTAACCCGTGAGGATGAGGGCAGGAGGCAGCCCTCTGTTAGATATGCCACCCTCCTCACCAGCTCTAAATCAAGTGAAATTGAGGAAGAGCAAGGGCTTATAAACAGCTCAGTCAGCAAATGCTTCTCTAGCAAAAATTCTCTACCAAAGGGTTCTTTTTCTAACAGCTCATGGGAGATAGAAACTCAGGCATTTTTTATATTATCAGATCAGCATCCCAATATAATTTTGCCACACCTTCCATTCTCAGAAGGATTGGATGACCTTTTGAAACTTGAGGGAAATTTTCCTGAAGAAAATAATGGTGAAAGGTCTGTCTATTATTTAGGGGTCACCTCAATCAAAAAAAGAGAGAGTGGTGTGTTTTTGACTGACGAGTCCCAAGTGTTGTGTCCGTTCCCAGCCCACTGTTTATTCACTGACATCAGAATCCTCCAGGATAGTTGCTCACACCTTGTAGAAAATAACTTCAATTTAGGAACTTCTGGTCAGAAGACTTTTGTACCTTATATGCCTCAATTTCAGATTTGTTCCACTCAGACTCAGAAGATAATGGAAACCAAAATGTGTGACCTAACTGTCTAATTCCATTCAAGAAGCATCTCAGATTTCTGTTACAATGAATCAGATGAAGTGTAATATATTTCACTATGGTGGTGGATATGGGAGAGAGAAAGAAAACTATCAGTCAAAACTGAAAATGACTGTCCCCAAATCAATGATCTCTGTCCTCGCTTGGTAAGATAGACAAAAGAATGTGAGAAAGCCTTCAAGATCCTGGCAATATAGACTGACTCTTCTAATGATTCCATTAACAAGCTACAGTGGGAAGGTCTCCAATGGCTTGTTTCTAGCTAGAAATAAGCCCAACAGATATCCTCTTTTGTGAACATGAGACCTATATAGAAAGAGCTGATCTTTTCAGATGTACCTAAGTTTGAAAGACTTCAAACTGATACTTGTGAGATGGAACTTGCTTCAAGGGTGTGGTTGTTTTACCTTGAGTTGTCTTTGTTCTCCAGTGATTTGCACGTGCACACACACACACACACACACACACATACACAGGTTTATACCTAAGAGGCATCCTCATACATTTTTAAAGTATGTGATGTATTTGTATTTTGTGCTACTTGACTGTATGGTTTTAAGATTTTGCAATTTAACAAACTTGTCTTGAGCACTTACTCTGTGGTAGGCACTCCACAACAGCTGCAGATAAGTAGAAGATTTAGCTCTGTCTGGCCTAGGGGGATAGACTTCTGAAGCTGACAAGTAAGCCAATCTTTATGTATCAAAGCTAAGATATGTACCACTGAGTGAAACTACCTATTAGAATGGCAATACCCACAACCAATATTTTGATGACAACAAAAGTACTTTTGAAGACATAATATCTGTCTTAACTTTTCTCTGTAAAAGATGTTGCAATGGTCACTTTCTGATACAGTTAGACTGCCAAATGTTACTGTATATCAGTCTGGAATCATTGTCTTCCCTGATTCCTACTTGCTTATACATTATTTTTCCCTCACTTACTGAGCATTCTCTCTCATATAACCAACCACTGTATTAAATTTTTCCATACTTTAACTCAATTATTAAAATAATTGTATGAGACATGTATTCCTGTAACATCCCTTTTAAAGATTAGAAGATTAAGTCATTTTCCCAAGGTCACAGAGTTAGTGGGTGATGGAACCAGAATTCAGATTTAAACCCAGATCTTTTAATGCTAGTAATTATGTTTGAAGCCTATTCCTTTACATTGCCATTCATTAAAAATAAGTGATTTGTAATCAAATAAGATTTATTAAGTGGAAATATAATGCTGGATGAAAATTAAGTGAGAATTACACAGATGTTGTTTTTGTCCTTAAAGACTAGAATATTTATTGTCAGTTTCAGTTTCTGGTATGGCAAGAAAACTCAAAGGCAGCATATTGAGTAACAAACTAAATTAAGAAACTGACAGAGATGTTGAATGGCAATAATTAAGAATTTCAAGATCAGTATGATCAAAACAAATACTTCAGTCCTCAAAAATATGCCTGTTGGGTTGCTAAACATCACCAGTTTCATACTTAGACTGAGAAAGGATCCTACTGATTTTACTGTTACCCTAAATAAAATCCTGCACTCCATTTCTATTCTAGTTGTAGCCACATGAAATGCTCAGTTCTAGACAATGACAAAGATCTCAGGCCCCAACCACCAGGTATTTTTGCACACCTCATGATCATTTGCCGATTAGAAATCAATAAAACTGTTTGATATCGTAAGCATTGTTGAGCTATCTCAGGATCTCACATACTCAGCTGATGACTCTCACCAGAGAAAGGTAGAGGGCTTACATCAATTCACTGAATAATTGGTGTGGTATGAAAGCCTTACTTCTATACAAAGATAAATCAAGAGAATATTTTTTTTTCCCCACTGATGTATTAAGTGGTTTACAGATCCAGAAACAGAAAGAAATTATTGCATGTATTGAAGTTCTGGTAAAATGGACCATTATTTTTAATGCTGCTCAGAGAATACATTTAATTGAGAGTAGAGTAGGGTATAGGAGAGACAGAAGAATTACATCTTGCTCCACACTGCACATATTTAGAGATTAAACACTAAGCATGTCCACTGAGACATAGCATTCTCCTGCAGTTTGGGATTCATAACTGTAGGGAAGATAAACTGCTAGATGTTCCAGTCACCATGGTACATGAATGCTGTAGTGAATTCAGAAGTCTCAGGACCACTGTAGTGCTGTAGATCTGTGTTACAGGAATTTAGTAACAGCACATTAACTTGAGATCATTAATATCGTCCTGGTGCAACTTCGGTTCCTAAAAACAAGTGAAAACATCACAATTATTGATATGCCAAGAAAATTTCTTTCATAGAAAGGGCTCAAGTGGTACAGTTTGGCCCACTGGCATATGTAGATTTAGTTCTTATCTATGGCCAGTATGTTAGGGCTGTGATTTTCACTTTTGAAAGTTTGATTCACTGTTTATATTACTATAGAATTTATATACTTCAGGATGGTCAGGTATCCTCCATTTCTTCCCAAAGATTCTTTTAAAAAAAAATGTTAAGGGAGAGAAGAGCTGAAACATGGATTTGGACTTTTACACTTAGGATAAATATGGAATTTTGAGTATATCATATAAGGCCTTGAATTGCAATGCAAGTTACTAGTCAGCCTCTCTAAATCTGAACTTAATGAAAAGAAACTCAGAAGTTACCAATTTGAGCTATGACCTCAAGTTTCACCAGACTGCCTGAAGACAAATCATTTGTCAGTGTTAATGAGATTATATGTTTCTTAGGTTAGACTCCCAAGAACAAAGACAAAGAAAACAAATCAAGGTATGCTTATCAGTAACAGCAGGGGCCTCCTGTGGGAGCTGTTTGTTCTCATTTGGAGATGAGCTACATATGAACAAGAGGAGTAGGAACAGATCTTTTATTTTTAAACCTAGTCTCAAGTAGTAAGAAGACTTGGATGAAATTTGCAAACCAGTGGGTAATCCTGGACCTAGAATCAGGTTTGATGCTGCTGAGCATGAGCTGCTACCTTCTCTCATCCCTTTCCAATAAAGCCAACTCCCTTTTTCCAAATACCAAACATATGGTCACATTCCCTTAGGAATATTCATCCCGACTACCCAAAAGCTGAGAGAAGATAAACTTCCTCCACAAATTGATACCAGATTCCAATGCTACTTTGGTTGGCACAGGATCCAGGCTAGGTCATAAGAGCTGTGCCTGCAGGCTCCTGTGGAGTTGGACAACATGCTAAATAGATCAGGACATGCAGCAACCATATGTCCCATAGACATGGATGGAAAAAGACCTCTTCCCCAATTCTTTCCTGTGGTTTTTAAAAGAAATTTGTTCCCCTTTTCATCTTTTAAGGGTCATCTTGATAGTTATGGATTTTTCTAAACTATTTATTATTGAGAAAACACATCCTCAGATTTAAAACACAAAATTAAAATTGTCCACTCTACTATATGAAAAGCTGCATTTGAGAAAAAGAAAATGTAAACAGTTACCCACCCACCCCCATGTGAAGAAACATTTACACCAGGAAACTAGATAAGTTACTACTTTTACTTTTTCTTGAACAACTAATTGAAAACAGGCACTCCTGCACATAATCACAGTGTAGAGGGAGTAATTTAGAATACAAAGGTCTGTATGGGAACTGAGATGTTATTACATGCATTTGAGCATTGAGAAATGGTTTTCATGGGTTCTTATACTGAACAAATTATTTTTATACAAAGTTTATCACTCAGTATTTTGGCAAGCTGCTGGAGATGTCTATTTTTCAAAATTGATTACACTTTGGATGTTTGGCATTAAATTCAATTTTGTGAGGATCTTTGACAGGATATTTTAAATAATGTTTATTCAAAAACTCTAGAACCAAGAAAGGATTTGGAAACTATCTAATTTTGTACTGAAATACCTAGATCACAGACGTTGTGCTTTTAAAACTTGTCATTAAGTATTTGGCATGCAGTGAACACTTTCTCTTTAGTCACAATTGGTACATTAATAAATGTTATAAACAAGTGCTAAGATATGATCACCAATTGTTTTATAAAATGTAAAATGTATTTCAGTTCTTCTTTATGTTCCTAAAATCATAAAGAAGGAAAATAAATTATGACTGTGAATATTTTTATCATCATAAATCATGAGCAATGTCAGAATTTTGAGAAATTGAATGTCCAAATAGAGTTATTATGAATTTAGGTTATTTAGAATTATTTTATCTATTATATGATTACTTTCAGCAAAGATTTGAAAATACAAAGAAGTCATCTTTTATGTTAATCTTTTTAACAAAATTTTTATATGTTGTTAGCCTTTATATCTTCAAAATACTTACATAATGCCTGACCTTTGAAAGGGGTTTGAAAACATTTTAGATGCAAATATCTCCCTTCATTGTTATTGTCTCAGGTATCTACTCCATACATCACCCACACCAAATTTTTCTGGCATGATAGCTGTTTAGGATGAAAAAGTACTCATTTTAAATATCAAAAGCTCTTTAGTTTGATTCTTTATTTCATTAAGAAGTCTTGATTTAGTGATCTGTGAACATTTGTTTTGTCATTTAGGTTTCTAGCAATTTGAGTTTTTTTTTTTTTTTTTTTCATTTTTTTTTTTTTTCATTTATTTATGATAGTCACAGAGAGAGAGAGAGAGAGAGGCAGAGACACAGGCAGAGGGAGAAGCAGGCTCCATGCACCGGGAGCCTGACGTGGGATTCGATCCCGGGTCTCCAGGATCGCGCCCTGGGCCAAAGGCAGGCGCTAAACCGCTGCGCCACCCAGGGATCCCGCAATTTGAGTTTTTAACCATTATTTGGTCTAGTATTCAGACGCATTCTCTTTCTTGTTTTCTAATTTTAAAATGTAAATAGAACAAATACACACAGGAAAAAACAGTACAGAGAAATATAAGCTAAAAAGTCTAAGTGTCTCTTCCCTCGTACCCTTCAGTTCTGATTCCCCAGAATGCTTATTATTATTATATCACATATCTTTCGAAAAATTTATATATCTGGGATTATATTCTGTCTGCCGTAAAGTTACCCTTTTAATAGGTCTTGGTGATATTTCCATATAAACCCATATATATCTGCTTCATTATTTGTAAAGTTTTCATGGTGTTCCATTGTATCAAAGTACAATGATTTATGTTTACAGTTTACAATTGGTGAACATTTAGGTTCCACTCATTTACTATTATGGGCAATACAAGTGAGCATTCTTGTACCTAATTGTCTTGGCATACTTTTGGCAAATCTACTTGTCAGGAGTCTTGGCTAAAGTGTAAGAAATCAACTCAAATTGTCTAAAGTATCTTTTTGATATTTCAGTTTCATCTTGTTTAGTGAAGTTGACCATATTTTCATGTTTATAAGCTATTTGCTTTCCTCTACTTTCATATTCTTTGTCTAGTTTTCTATTGGGTTATTATAATTTTATTGATTTCTTATAATTCTTTTTTACATATGTGATCTTTTTCTTAATTGAGATATAGCTGATATGTTGTAAGGTACACAAGCCTTCAGTGTATAGCTTAATGAACTTTTACACATTTCCCCCTGAGTATTTACCCAGGAGTAAAATTGCTGAATGCAGAATAGGTTCTAATTTAGCTTTAATAGATACTGCCAAATAATGATTTAACTAATTTACACGCAGAAGAGTTCTGCTTCAACACTGATATTGTCAGCCCTTTTAGCCATTCTGATGGTTGTGCAATGGTTTCTCGTGGTTTGGGTTTACACTTCTGCAATATGTGATGATTTTGAGTAACAATCCCTTTCGACATTTTTGCTGTTTTGTTGTATATCTTATTTCTATGTATTTCATAAACATCTAAAGTGTTGTGTTATATTGTTGCTTTAAGCAGTAAATAGTCTTTTTAAAATCTGCCCTTTGTAGTGTAGTCTATTCCTTTTTGCGTGTCTCTGCTTCCATCTGGGATAGTTTCCCTTCATCCTAAAGAACTTGCTTGTCCTGTGGATCAACTGTGACTTCCTTAATAACTATTTTTTCTGGTATTTTGTGCTATTGTTTTGGAGTGAATATCTTTAATCTATTTGGAATTAATTTTGTTATAAGGAGTGGAATAATGATCTAGCTTTTATTTTTTCCAAAGGTCTAATCAGCTGTCCCAACACTGTCCCAATTTGATTCTGGAACAATCTTTTTGCCCACTCACATAAAATGTCACATTTATCATTTATTAATTCTCAAGTATATTTGTGATTATTTCTGGGCTCTCTATTCTTTTTCATTGATTGTGCAATCTGTTTTCATCTGATTATTAAATCTATTGATTACCACCAGCTACTCAATATGTTTTAATATCTGGAGGGCTGGATTCCTCATCCAGCCTGCTCTTTATGCTTCATTGATATTCTTTCAGAGCAATTTTAGTATCATTAAGTTTTTTTTTTAAGATTTTATTTATTTATTCATGAGAGACACAGAGAGAGAGAGAGGCAGAGACACAGGCAGAGGGAGAAGCAGGCCCCATGCAGGGAGCCCGATGTGAAACTCAATCCGGGGACTCCAGAATCATGCCCTGGGCCAAAGGCAGGCGCTAAGCTGCTGAGCTACTAGGGGATCAGGGATCCCCCATCATTAAGTTTTATAAAAAATAATTCTGTTGTTATTTCAGTTGTAGGTAAGATAAAAGTATTGTAGTTAAGATAAAGTATAAAAAATGTTATCAGTATTTAGTTGCCCTACGTTGCCTATAAATTTAAAACTTTGGACACCTGAGTGGCTCAGTGGTTGGCGTCTGCCTTTGGCTTAGGTCATGATTTCAGGGTCCTGGGATCCAGTCCTGCATCGGGCTCCCCACAGGCAGCCTGCTTCTCCTTCTGTTTCTGACTCTGCCTCTTTCTCTCTATGTCTCTCATGAATAAATAAATAAAATCTTTAAAAAAATAAATAAAAATAAAAATTTGGAGGGAACTGTGCCTTGTATCTTGCTAAATAATGAGACAAATCATTCATATCATATCTGCAATATTAAATTACTTCCAGAATCTACCTTTGATACTAAGGAATAGAAATGTGGCAGGTGCTGTAAACTGCATGCTTTAGATATGCAGATATAAGTAGGGTGATTATCAATCCCACTGTGCTTGTCCAAGTCTTCCTTTAGGTATATATAATGATCCCTGTCACTCCTATAAATGTCCAGTTTTGACAAACAAAATACATGGTTATCATATAAAGGATTAGCTCTCTGACAGTAATTGTTACTGTTGCTTTTATCTCTTTAATGTATCAGTAGTTACTAAATTTGTTCAGGTATGGAACATCTGGAAATCATAGTGCACTTTAAAGAACATGAAGATACTGCTTTAAATCTCCCACTGTAACACCTGAAAACAACTATCTAGTAGCAAATAGTTATTTGTACACATGTGTCTGTTTCTCAAAAGTAGCATAAAAGCTTTCTTTATCCAGCAATATGGTACACTAGATGTTCTGAGAAATGTCTCCCAATACAGCATATCTAAAAAAAAATTGGTAGGTTAAAAAATCATTTTAATGTAGGCTTTGTTGAAGGATAAAGAAGAAAATACCAGAGGAGTCTAACTTTGGAGTCAACTGATCTCCATGACCTATAGCCTAGTTTTGAGAGGGAAACATGTCAAAAGAAAAAGAGTGGAGAGACCTTTCATAGAGGACCTCAGAAGTGAACAAGATAAAATCTTGCTGGGGCTTATGTTCTTATCTCAGCCACTGTGCTGGACCAAGTTGAAAAAATAAAAGGAAAAAAAGAAAAAAGAGCTACCAACCGTCAGGTCTGCATCCACTCAGATTTCTAACCTCAGATTTTCATTCACGTGGATTTGGGGCCCAAATTTATACTTGTGTGGTCCAGAAAAACACAAATAGAATATTTATCTTCAGGAGCTCAAGATTGGTTGAACCTTTAAGGTCCATCACAGAAGCAAATACAAATGAAATTTGGGTAAACCACCTTCAACCTAGACCCAGAAGACCTCAAAGTTCCAAGGAACATATGGTTATTGACAAAGTCACTTCCACAAGGACACAGATCCCACTAGTGAGAATCAGCGGGAACAACAAATGATGGTATCAGAACTACAGAGACTGGAAAATCAAGCCAATATGCTGAGGAAGGAGGAAGAGGAAAATGGAAAAGTTTGGTCCTTAAAGACAGTTTTGAGCTGCATATCAAAATTTATGAAATGCAGTCAAGGTACTTAGTCTGTAATATACACAATAATGTGGATGAATCTCAGCAGAATTGTACTGAGTGAAAAAAGCTAGAACAAAAAAAGAAAAAGAGTACATACCAAATGATTTTATTTGTTTAAAATTCTAGATGGGCCACCTGGGTGGCTCAGTGGTTGAGCATCTGCCTTCGGCTCAGGTCGTGATCTCGGGGTCCTGGGATGGAGTCCTGCATCAGGCTTGGCCCTCTGCAGGGAGCCTGCTTCTCCCTCTGCCTATGTCTCTGCCTCTCTCTGTGTGTGTCTCTCATGAGTGAATAAATAAAATTTGAAATAAAATAAAATAAAATTCTAGGAAATTCAAAGTAATCTATTATAGAAATTAGGTCACTGTTTTTTGTTTGTTTGTTTTTTTTTTTAAAGATTTTATTTATTTACTCATGCAATATATATAGAGAAAGGCAGAGGGAGATGCAGGCTCCCTGTGAAATGCCATACACAAAAATAAACTAAAAATGAATTAAACACCTAAATGTGAGACCTTGAGACAATAAAATTCCTAGAGGAAAATATAGACAGTATTTTCTAAATACTGACCAAACAAAAAAGCAACCTACTAAATGGGAGAAGATACTTGCAAATGATACATCCAATAAGGGGTTAATATCCAAAATATATATAAAAAAACTTATACAGCTCAACGCCAAAGAAACAAATAATCCAACTAAAAATCGGCAGAGGACCCAAATAAACATTTTTCTAAGGAAGACATACAGATTTCCAACAGACATACCAGAAGATGCTCAACATTACTAATTTTCAGAGAAATGCAAATTAAAACCACAATGAGATATCACTTTACACCTGTCAGAAGGCTAAAATCAAAAAGACAAAAAATAAGTGCTGGCAAGGATGTGGAGAAAAGGGAACCCCTATGCTCCGTGGGAAGAAATGCAAATTAGTGCAGCCACTGTTGAAAACATGAAGGTTCCTCAAAAAATTAAAAACCCATATTCCCTGCCAAGCGGGGAGCCTGATGCGGGGCTCCATCCCAGAACCCTGGGATCAGGACCTGAGCTGATGGCAGATGCTCAACCAACTGAGACACTCAGGCGCCCCAGTAGGTCACTGTTTGCCTGGGGTACAGAGGGGTTAGAGGAGGGATTGCCAAGGGGCACACTTCAGTCTAAATTCTTCCTATATAAAGCAGAAAAGATGTATACCACTTCCAGGATGGAAATGTAAGGCCTACCCATTCTTCCTCTGTTCTTTCTTCTCCCTTCTGACTAGCTGGAACCAATGATAACCCACTCCTCAAAATGTAGACAAAAATAAGGACCTAGAGCATAACGGAGCAGCACATTTTATACCTGAATGGTCAAATGAAGTAAAGTTCAACGTGTCCTTGAATTTTACCCCAGACTATTAGAAGAAAATAAACTTGTATCCTTTAAGACACTGAATTTTCTTTGGCTATTTTTGTTACAGCAGCCTAGCCTTACCAAAATAGTTCTTGAATTTTAAATTCCAATGACATTATTTTTTAATTCGAGGAATTATTTTTCAAATCAGCTGGTCATTTTCATTATATCTTGTTCAATGTTTATTTTTTGAAATGTCAACATCTATTTCTTTTTTAAAATTTTTATTTATTTGAGAGAGAGAGAGAGAGAGAGTGAGCACAAGCAGGGGAAGAGGGAGGGGCAGAGGGAGAAGCAAATTCCCTGCTAATCAGGGAGCTGCGCATGGGGCTCCATCCAAGGACCTTGGGATGATGACCTTAGCCAAAGGCAGACACTCAACCACTGAGCCACCCAGGCATCCCAAGGGTCCTAGTTTTGCCTGAAGCTCTCAGGTTTATCTCCCACTCTTTGCAATGATAAAGTCTCATTTCCCAGTACCATGTAAGCATTAATCATTTGGCTCTGGGATAGGGTTGTCAGATAAAATACAGACCACCTAGTTATATTTGACTTTCAGATAAACAATGAATAATTTTTTTAGTACAAGTATGTCCCATGCAATGTGTATTTTTTCACTTGTAACTCAAATTTAACTGGGTGTTCTGTGGTTTTATCTTCTGAATTTATTATCTGAATTTGGTTTTCAAACTTTTCTGGCTTTAACACCCTGTTCAAGATTTTTGACCTTGAAGATTTCATTAACTTTTTATCGAGTGGTAGATGTTTTCCAGTGGGATGTCTGTCTGTCTGAGAACATCAAATCTATCCACTCTCTGCTTAGGCATATAGATATCTTTGGGTTGTACTTTATTCAAGCTTAGACTCCATCGTATACTTAAAGATGTTGCGTATTTCTAAGTGAGATAAACTCTTGATTTCAAAGACTATTTATGTCAACTTAAGGAAATAAATATTTCCAGAAAATAACCTTAGCCAGCTAGATCTTCTGTGGTATGTTTCCCAATAATCTGGGAATAATGAAGTTGTAAGAGTCACTTTATCAACCTTACTATTTGAAAACTAATACAAACCTCCCAAACTTAAACTTTTATTTTCTAAAATCTTTCCTACTTACTATGTTTTGTTGATTCCATCTGAGTATGGTATCTTTCACCTTTGCAAAACTGATGTTATTTCACAGAATGAATGAGAATACTTCTAGATTTATTTACTTTCAAAAATTTTATACTTAATTGCCTTAGGACTGATGTCCTGGGCTCCATGTCTGCCCCTCTTCATTTTCTAGCGATGATCCATGAGCACCTACCTGTCTGGCTATCTACTTCTGATCTAGACTGGAGCTGGAACCGGAATTTGGTGTCTCTCAGAGCCTGAGGCGGTACTGGGGGATGCTAAGTTCATTATTTTTGGCCCCCCCGCCCCCCACTCAGCCTGCTTCTTGTGGAATCTTTAGTCCTGGAAATGTGTACTTCCAAGGTCTTCTCTGAATTCCCCAGTCTAGAAAAAAGAAGATAGTTTTGGTAATTCCCAGCACTACTAATGTATAGTCCTTTAAGTCTGAATGCCTGTCACTCTTGTCACTGTCTATCACTATGGAAAGAATTAGCCATTGCCTCTTCCCTGTACTGGAGGTGGGAGGGAACTTAAGGTAGAAGGTCATGTTGGGTGCTGTGTGCTCTGAAGCCCCTGATGTACTGCATTAGTACGTCTTTTAAGCTACACAGTGTTGTCCAGACATCAGAGGAAAGGATGATTTGTATCTAAGAAGTGAGGTCCTTTAAGTAAAAAAAATGCTGTAAAGGACATGAAATCTTGGTAAAGTGGATGCGTGGTGCACAGGAGGTGGCTATTCCTTCTAAGCTGCGATGTGTTTGATATGCAGTAGAGGGCACTTGAAGTGAGAAATGTTAATTATTTTCTTCAGAGTAACTGATCCATTAAAGTTCTTGAGGCAAATCAACTGCTTCCAATTCCCTAGATTTTCCTTGCAGCAGCTTCAGCAATATGTGCCCAGCATTGCTTGGTGCAAGACAGTCTGTGCTACAGACTCTGGTTATAAGGACTAGGCATAGAAACTGCTCCCAGTTGAGATTTACAGCTGGATTCCATAGCTCAGCCAGATGTGTAGGCCAACAGAATATAAGATTAATTAAGGTGCAATGGCTGTGGGGAGTGTTAGCATAGTAGAAGAGAAAAAGGTTTTAGAGAGAAAAACCAGGCCTAGAAGGAAGAGATTCATGCCAGAGAGTACCTGGGGGTGTAAGAGATGCAGGTCAACTATATCACTCAACTTCATCAGAAATATATATACCTAAAGCCAGGAAAACATATGATTCTAAAATATTACACATGGGATGATTAGTTTTCTAAAATAAAAATCCCTTGCAGATATGTAATGTTAATCCTACTTAAAATAGCTAACAAATTATGATCATTACTTTTGAAATGTTATGCACTCAAGGAGTAGCATCTTTGGGAGGCTTATGCCAAAGAATGTAAAATTGAAAAATGTAGCCATTGGCTTTGCAGTAATGGCAAGATATTAGCAGAAGCTAAAATTTAGCTTTGGATGATTTGATTTGAATCAGGCTAAGATAGTTTTTATATAAGTTTGTGTCATCTGCTTTATGATAGCTAAGGTATGCATCAGCTCTCTAGACGAACTCACCCATACCACAGCATGGCTTCCCTAGGAGTTAGCAAAGACAGGTGCGCATGCATCATGCTGGGGAATGAAAATCATGAATTTTAAGATCCAGGAATCACAGGCCCAAATTGTGAATTAATGCCATGGCAGGAAATAACAGTGTACTTAGAGTTTCCCATGCATAGGAGGATATGATACTGATAAGTAAGAAATGGAACCCAGGACAGAATGAGATACAATTCATATTCTGCTGCAAATAAATTAGTAAGATATGGGCAAATTGACTGTCTCAAGCCATAATCAAAATGTTGACTTAACTCACAAGGAGAAATTTCTCTTCTAAACGATAACTTTGCAAATTTTTCATTGATATAGACACTACCACGTAAACCCTAATCCTTACCACAAATTCGCAACCTCTACCTCGAAATTAACAAACCCAAATGGTGGGGGCCTCTAATAATCCTCAGGGATTTCTCATGTTCCAGCCTAAGACTGGGCTCATCCTAAGATCTTTAACCAAAAATATTCTTTCCTCCTCTATGCCATCATACCTGCAAACTTGATAGGGAATACAGAATTGCCAGGTTATTCTAACCACAGGGTTCTGTAGTGGTGGCTAATTGGTTACAGGGTCTCTAGAAATAGATGGAGAGCCTTGTGAGGTGTTGCTTGACATATATAGGAAGAAAAATTGGGATTTTGCTGAGAAGACATGAGGACCCATTGTAGAGATTCATAACTTCTTACCAAGTTCCTAGAACTAAGTTTGCAGAACAAAAGGCCCTCAGCTGAGAGCAACTGGAGCCATTAATGGTGGCTGGGGCCAGCCAAATTAATGGTGCACTGGGGATAGGGAAATACTCAGGTCTTTCAGGGATTATTATATGCTGGCTCTGGATTTAAACCCATTCCCAGAGGTGAGAAACACCCGCTATGTTCCACAGGTTGGGTTTTATGGAGATGAGTGAGAGATGGAATCTTGGCCTGAGTCTCAGATTTGCCTTGTGTTCCTTTTCCCAGTCCCAGATTATGTAGTGGGAATAGACTTTCTTTGTAACTGTAAGAGTCACCATGTTTGTTTTCAGACCCAGGAGTGGGAGCCATTGTTGTGGGAAAGGCCAAGTGGAAGCCCTTAGAACTGTTTCACCCCTAGGGACAAATGCAGAAATAAATGCCACCATTAAAGACCTAGGAGCTGCCATGGGTGCTCCTACCAGATCTCAAACTGAGGGTTCTTATTGTCTAGAAACTGATTATCTCCCAGTAGGTGACAGCTCCCACCCAAGACCTTCCACCCAAGTAGATGACTGCGTGAAATGTAAACAGCTTTCTCCTCAAATTCAATGAAAAAAAGATAAAGATGGTCATGCTTTCATCTTCATTCTTTTTTCATTATTTTCCTAGCTATCTTCTTTCTTTTGCTACTTTAAGACTACTTTCTGTGGCTGTGTGTGTCAGAAGATGCTTTACTGGGGAATCTTGATCTGTACACTAAAATTAGACTCTTATTCTTTTTTAAAATTTAATTTTCTTTAAATTCAATTAATTAACAGATAGTGTATTATTAGTTTCAGAGGTAGAGGTCAGTGATTCATCAGTTGTATATCACACCCAGTGCTCATTACATCACGTGCTTTCCTTAATGCTCATTACCCAGTTACCCCCTCCCCCACCCTTCCAGCAACCCTCAGTTTGTTTCCATGGTTAAGAGTCTCTTATGGTTAAGGCTACTTTTAAGCATTCTGATTAACTTCCTCTCTTTCCTTCCTTCCTTCCTTAGGTATTTGTGCCACTTTATCACTGATTCTTAAGTGCCACCCCTGGGCCCTCCCATGCCAGTATCCTATTTTCCCCATTAAGCTCAGGAACCCAATTCCATTGCATCACCCTGCATAGTCACAGCCTCAGAAGACAGTCACCACATCAGCATTCAAGGATGCAGGTGCCCCTTCATGAAGACATTTTTTAACTGGTGAAGGGAGTATCCCCTGGTCCCCTGAGGAGGGTATGACAAAGATGGTTGAGTAGGTTGCACATAATAGATCCATTCCAACTTACCTATTTCTCTAAGACTTTGGATTCTTTTTTTCATTAGGATGTCAAGAAAGTCACAGCCAAACTGTTACCACCCCTAGGCACAGAAAGATGAGTGGACTGAGTTTCCACCAGAGAACATAGTAAACGAAAGAGCCACTGTGAGAGGAGGAGTGGGCTTCAGATGAGGGACACAAATCTGAAGGCCTTCTGGCTCTAGATAGGGAGAGAGCCAAAGGAATCACTACCTCAGCATCACTCTCCTCACCTTCCTTGTTTGTTTCCAGAGGTTCAACTCGTCAAACCCAGCCAGAGGAAGGAGCCAAATGGAGCCCTGTTGATACAGGCCATACATGATTAGCTTTCTGAGGCTAAGAGAAGTATGGAAAGAGGGAAAGAGCAGATAGCAAAAGGCAGAGAGTTTTTAGTTTCCTCTCAGCAGAAAAGAAGTGGAGATTCATAAGTAAGTTTTGTATCTTTTTTAAAAAATATTTTTAAAATTTAAATTCAATTTGCTAACATATAGTATAACACCCAGTGCTCATCCCATCAAGTGCCCTCCTCAGTGCCTGTCACCCAGTCACCCCAACCCCCTGCCCACCTCCCCTCTGCAACCTTTTGTTTATTTCCCAGAGTTAGGATATTACTCAGGCATCAGAAGAGATGAATACCCACCATTTGCTTCTATGTGGATGGAACTGGAGGGTATTATGCTGAGTGAAGTAAGTTTGGTGTCTTTGTAGAAAAAAAAAAAAGCTGGGATGCCTGGGTGGCTCAGTGGTTGAGATCTGCCTTTGGCCCAGATCATGATCCTGGCATCCTGGGATTGAGTTCCACATTGGGCTCCCCGAGGGAAGCCTGCTTCTCCCTCTGCCTGTATCTCTGCCTCTTTCTCTCTGTCTCTCAAGAATAAATAGAGAAAACCTTAAAAAAAAAAAAAAGCTACATTTCTTCCAACATGGCAGATATGTATAGATGTAAAAATGAGTGGCACTTGGATTTTCTTGCTTCCCCCAAAAAGAGAAGGGAGCTAAAGGCCTCCTCCCACCTCCTGTACAAAGAAGGACAAACCAGAATCTTTGTCAAGAGGTCAAATACATTCACCTGGACAAGAACATAGTAAAGCCAGACTTGAGAACAGGAGACTCTGGTTCTCACTTGGTACCTGTTTGCTGCAAATGCTCTGCTCCCCTGTGTGTGCATGGCTCACTGACTCATCTCAGGTGGACCTCTGCTCTGATTTCCTCACCCAGAGGAAACCCAGAGAGACCATCCAAGACCAGACTATTGAAATCTGTGACTTTTCCTTTTTTTAAACCATTCTCTAAGTAGAATTATATTAATATTTATTTTGCTTACTTTTTTGTTTGTACATTTTGCTACCATATAAGCTTATGTGCTTCCGGAGGGCATGGTATTGTTTTTTTCAACTCTATGTCCTTAATGCCTAGGGCACTGCTTGAAACAAAGTAAACCTATCATTTTTTTCCCTAAATAAATACATTATTGAATTCCCAGGAGCCTACTCTCAGAATCATAGTTCTCCTTGCACATCTTTAGCCAAGTGCTTTTCAAAGATAGCCTTTTTTACTATCTGGGTGTTATTTTCTGCCCATTGTGCCCTGTGTTCAGTAGCTCAGAGCGGCACAACACAATGAAAATTCAGAGACTTACATCAGTTTGACCAATTCCTTGAAAGACACAAACCACTAAAGCTTAATCAGAAGGAAATAGCCTGACTAGGTCTGTATCTATTAAAGACATTGAATTTGTCCATAAAAATCATCCCCCAGAACACAAACTCTAGGTCCAGACATTTTAATTCGTGAATTCTAGAAAGCTTTAAAGGAAGAGATAATCAGTTGTGCACAATCACTTCCAGAATTTTTTTTTAAAAGGAGAAAATACTTCCTAATTCATCTTAAGAAGTTAAATATGCCCCAATACTCAAACCAGACAAAGATATAAAAAAGAAAACAACAGACACAAATATAGACGCAGAATCTTCAAGAAAACATTGGGAAATCAAATGTTGTACTTACATGGATACCCCTTTGTATCTGTCTATGCGAGTGCCTGGGGCCTAGTAGATCTTTGGTAAATCTCTACTTGTGTCACTGAAGATTCAAAATCAAATTTTGAGGGAGACGTTTAGGACAAAGAAGTGTTGACATTGCTCACATTGCAGAGGAAAGTTAAAAATTAATTAACAAAGAAGATTTTGGCCTGAGAATCATTTCCTCTATCTCTTTTAAACCTTTGAAATGACAGCCCTCCCTATAATACATGATTTCTTTATTCACCCCACTTTACGTTGTCTTGGTTGGGGCAAGATCACTGGCGTTTACTGAGGACTTTCCAAGTGGCCAACGTGCTGGTGATTTAACTTCATTTTCTTGTTTTAATCCTGATAATGGTTAATAACCCCAGCAGGAGACTGGGAGCTTAGTGAATTTCCCAGCAAGTTAGAACTAGTAAGTGGCTGAGTTAAGGAAAGGAGTGGGGCCTCAAAGCATAGGAAATATGGGAAGCAGCTCATCAAATAGTGTGCTTCTCACTGGAAAGCGCTCCTAACTGGGGTGCGAGATCTGGAGTGGCAGTGGCTGAGGGCAGAGGATCCCTGGACCCCAAAGCCCCAAGGGGTTAGGAAACAGGCCCAAGAAGGTCCCGACTTGCGTTGTGCTCTGCTGCCACCTGCTGGTCGTCTGTGGGAAGGCAGATAGAAGCTTCACCCGCAGTCCGTGCTCGCCCTCCTCGGGGTCAGGCCTGCCGTGACTACAGCGCCACCTGCAGTTCTTCTGGAGGAGTTTGTTTTTACAGCTTTGGCTTGGCTCTATTGGTGCAGGTGTGCGCGGAAAGTTTTTTTTTTTTTTTTTCTTTTTTATGATAGAGAGAGAAAGAGAGAGAGAGGCAGAGACACAGGCAGAGGGAGAAGCAGGCTCCATGCACCGGGAGCCCGACGTGGGATTCGATCCCGGGTCTCCAGGATCGCGCCCTGGGCCAAAGGCAGGCGCCAAACCGCTGCGCCACCCAGGGATTCCCTGCGCGGAAAGTTCTGAGCGAAGGACCCACGCCTCAAAGTCTCAAGTTCCAGCCTACCAACCGGATGCAGGCGGAAGCCGCTCCCCTGGGTCCTCTGAACCACTGATATAAAGGGGATGGATGGTTCAGATGGAGGGCCCAGACGTGCCTCACCGGCACCCAGTGGGAGTTTTTCAAATGAGAGTTTTTCCCTTTTTTTCCTTGTCTTCCCTTCACCAGACCTCCCCAGCCCGCCACCCTTTGCCCACCCCCAGCTCCCTGAGAAATGCTGGTCCCCCCGCAGTCCACCTATTTGGAGCACACTTAGAGCCTGAAACAGTCCCATGGACTCGGGGCCTTCTTGCTGGCATTTAGGACTCTGCTCACTGGCTAAAACTCTGCCCACAGACTTACTCAGGAGGAAGCACCCTCATTTGGGATGTGTGCACCACTAGACAGTCTGCAAGCTGCTGACCTGGTTATGCCAGGGCCTCGGCTAGGTGGGCTGTCAAAGTCAGCAGGCTTCCCAGACTCAGACTCCAGATTGTTCATGAAACAGTTGTGGAAATGGTGAATGGAAACCCTCCATGATGACTTCAGAAGGCCGCCCCTTATTTTTCCACCTGCAATCTGGGGAATACATATAGTCACACATATACAAAGAATAAAAAATTTCTGATAAAAGACCAAATATCAAACAGCATTTATCTGGGGGTGATGAAGATATTTTTCTATTGTGAACATTTATTACTAGTATGATTTTTTTAACTTAAAAAAATGCTTCTTAAGCAGAGACCATATTCCTGGGACTTTTTTTTTTTTTTGCTCTGGGTAGGGTGGACATGGGTCTCCCAGGCAGGAGAGGGAAAGGCAAAAAGGAGCAGCTCTGCTTCGTGGTTGCAGCTCACTCACGCCAGCAGTTTGAAGACTGTGGCAGAGCTCTTTGGCCTCACTCGCTTGGCGGGGAAGGCAGGATGCTGGCTATTATGGAGTCTAGAGACCTGGCACTGTCCTCGTGTCCCTACCTCTTCTCATTCCTGCCTCACCCATGATCCCCTGCCACTACTTCTCTCCCTAGCCCTCCTCTCTCAGGGCAATTGTCCCACCCTCACTCCAACCTCTTTTCCCATTGTCATGAGAAATGATCACAAACAAGTGGCTAGAAACAGACATCACAGGTACCCCCCCCATTTTTCAAAAGTCTAAGTTATGCTGCTTCCTTTTTATGAAAGACCAGTGTTAGTATCTGTTTTTGAGAACCGAAGGACATAAGAAGGGAATTTTCACTTAAAAAAAAAAAAAAAATCCCATTCAGGGTGTATTTTGCAGACCAGTTAAACAGAGGCAGTAGGCACCCTGAGCGGGGAGCGTGGCGCCACCAAGTGCCTTCCCTTGGAACTACACTCAGAAATCTCAACGTCAAGGGGCCATAGCTTGGAACTGTTTCTGTCAGCATCTGTGCTTTATCTCCATTTATTCTGGGCATCTGTTGGCAAGATGTGTCCTTGTGGATCAGAAAAGCCTAAAGGAAGTTATTTGAGAGGTCTGGGAAAGTTCAAAAATGCTTTCATAAAAATTCACGGTAATTGCTTCTTTGCTTTATGATGTTTCCATTTAGAAAGGTTTTCATAGGAACCCTCAAGTTTTGGATAGTGGGGGAAACCTGTGTCCATTCAGAATAAATTCAAGGGAGAGAGGGAGGGGCCACAAGGACTTTTTTTTTTTTGCCACTGGAGACGCTTGTGGATGTCAACATTTAAGACTTATTAACATGTATAGTTTAACTTGAGCTGAGAGGAGCTAAAATCTAGGCTCTCCCCATTAGCAAAATAAACACCACATGAGTGAAATCAAATTCAGCTTCTCCCCAATCCCAATAAACTCTTCACGGTCTCCCTTTCTGAAAACAGGGCCATTATCCTGCTAGAAACTAAGCATAGAATCTGGGAGTTACTTTTTTGACTCTTTACCCCATCTGAACAAGCATCCAATCCTGAAGATTCTGTTTCTGGGCCTCACTATCATCTCTCCTTCCCCCTGCCGCTTCCCTGTTCCATCTGGTTGCCTCTGCTCACTGTCCCCACCCCCCCAGTGCTAGCCTCCCAAGCCATCTCGATCTCTCAGGCTTCCTCATCTTTCCATCCATCTGAATGCGACGGAGATGCTGCTTTCATCCATCTGAGGGCCAGTTTTGACTGTTCCTGCCAAAAACATTCCCAAGGAATCCAGCATTACCAAATAAAATCTGAAGTCCAGAGGTGGCCATGTAAAGCCCTCCACAATTTCATCCCAGGATTATTGTCTGTTCCTCCCCTCCTGGTAACCCAGTGAGCAGCCAAATTTGCCTATTATTTCCCTGGGGCTACAGAGAATGTGAGACACACTCTCACAGCCTCTTGCCCTCCAGTCTCCAAATCTTCTTGGAGAGGCAGCCAGCAGTGTAGTCAGTGCTAAAGAGATCAAGGTCCAAAGCTGTCTAGGAGTGTAGGCCGAGAGCCTCGCGGGAAGGCAGTTAGCCTTACCACTTGGGGTGGGGATGGGTGTTGGGGGGTTGGTGGATGGTTTAGGCAGGGGCAACAGGCAAGCAGATGTGTGGAACTGCAAGAGCACAGGGCAGGTGCTACTACAAGTAGTCCAGGTTGGCTGGGGCTTAGGTTGCCTGAGAGAAAGCAGTTGGAGAGGATGCTGGGGGCAGTAGAGCAACAGCACTAATGTTAACATCATCCTCGGGGCCCTGTCTTCTGCTCAGCACTTTTCAGAGGCTTTCCTCTGGATATTTTTCTTTTCACAAGACCCTGGATATTGGTATAGTTTTTTTGCTAAAATATGTGTTACGATAGCACCAATGAACTCTCATGTGATTGGAAAAATGGGAGAATGATTTCAGTATAATGAAGTTGGGTTGGTTGAAAGGCAAAATCCTCCCCTCCCCCTGGGAGAAGTGGAATTGGAAGAGCAGGAGTATAATTAGAACTTTCAGCCGGAAATAAGAAAACCTTCAGCTCAACTATGGCTTAGGCTAGGGCCTCTACTGCTCTATTTTAAGAAAATCAAAAATGAGAGCCTGCCCCGGGGCTCTCTCTCCAGAGAGCCCAAGCTCCTGACTCCTGGCTCCTGGCTCCCTCTCTTTCTGCACTCACTGCAGCTCCCCCAGCTCAGAGCTCTGCTTCTGTCTCCATGGGCTTCGCTGCCACAGGATAGCATCTCCACTCTATAATTTTATGTTTTAAAAATATCCCCCAAAGCAGCTTTACATGTACTCAATAACCTGCCTGGAGTCTCTGCTTTACCTCCTGAGATTCCAACTGTAGTTTTCCTTGTGCTCTGGTTGCAATGCTTCACAGCGTCGGAGAGACCTGCCCGATTTTATGCTTCCCTTCAGTCCTTTTATCTTTAGTATGTGATTTTTGTAGAACAAGAGATTTTTCAGGATCATATATGTAATGCAATAGGAGACATGAACCATTGAATTCCCACTGCATAGAAGAGGAAATGGGACCTTGGATGCATGTAACTTGCTCTTGTTTTGCGTAGCCCGTCAATGGCAAAGCTGCATTTTCCAGCTCAAGCAACATCATTCTGTGGATGTGGATTATACAGGGTCTTATGTGCCACAAGGGCTGGGTGTGTCGTTGTTGTTTTTTTTAAATCTATATCTCTCAGCAACTAATCTAGCCTTTTATCCGTGATCTGTGTGGTGCTGGGCCAGGGACTGCAAATTGCATTTCCTGGACTATTTTGCCAGCTGTTTTTCTGTGAGGTTTTGCCATCGGGAGGCACTAGAAAGAGACTGGAGAGTTGAGAGCAGGAGAAAGCTATTTCCTCCCTGTTCCCCTGTGCGTGTCCCTGTTTCTCTGGTTGGCTCCTCTCTGGTTGTGTGCCCCTTGGTTGTCAGCAGCAGCTGGGTGGCAACTCCATTGGCAAGCAGGGAACCAGCTGCCCCATGATCCTTCACCAGATGGGCCTGAAAAATCCCTTGATCATCCAAAGCTTTGTTGGATTCTTCTCCCACAGTGATCTGAGTGCCAGCTTTCTAGAGCTTCCTCCAAGAAGTCTGAACGCCCAGCTCTTTAGTTCTGGAAACACCATCTTTTTCCTTGAGGTTCCTCCTTCCTAATGAGTGAGGTTTTCTCTCTGCAGTTCTTACTCTCTAGAGGTGGCGGTATTCCCTTTCTGCCCTTGCAGGCTTCCGGCACTTAAATAACCAATTTCTAGCATTAAATGCCCTCTCTTTGAAACACAATGCATCCGCTGTTTTTCAGAACAGTTACCGACAGTGATATGCTTATGAATATTCCTCTGTTGGGAAGGGTGAATCTTCTAAGGCATCTCAGTAGGAAATGGACTACTTGCTGCAGATGTGACTTTATTTCGTTTTTTGGTAACATTTGACTCTGTTGACCACTTCTTCCATTACACATTAGACCATCTTGTCTTCTGTAATGTCACACTCCCATTGATACCTCCTATCTTTCTAGCCATTCTTTCTCAGTTTTTAATGAAGACTCTTTTTCCTTTATCCTGGTGCTCCTTAGGGCCCTGACAGTAGCCATTTTATTTGTTCAATCTACCCATTTTCCCTGGAATAGCTCATCCATTTCCCATAGCCTCAGTTAGGATCTGTCTTCTGTTGACTTATAGATTCATGTTTTCAGCACAGACATTATTATTGGGTTCCAGACCCATTTATTCAACTGCCTTCTGGAATGTGTACTTGGGTGTTCCTTCAGTTAGTGGTAGATGGTCTGTATACTGATGGAGGGGTCCTGGTTTCCATCCAGAGCATGGCTAGAAAGCCCTTCTACTTCACCCAAATCCAAGCATCCCAACTGAATTGATCATTATCTGTTTCTCCTACCAGCCCCTGCCCACCCGCCCCCCCACCATGTTCCTAGTGTGAGTGGCTAACTTGAGTTTACTCAGTTATCCTAGTCAAAAACCTGGGTGTCTATTTCTATCCTTGTCCCTGCTTCTCCTTCATGTCTCATAGACAAATAAGTCTTGTAGATTAAATCTCTGTCACTCAGAATGTGCTAAACAAATCAATGGCCAATATGGTGCTGTGTCCTCAATAGCCAGAATAGGTGGATCCAGAAAGCAGTAGAAGTAGATGTGACCTCATCACTTCCAGTGACTTAGGTGGGGTATTTATACTTTCTGTCCTTATAACCTAAAGTTCTGCTATGTTAGGGGTCCTAATTCCCAATGGAGTGGGAATGCCTCTTCCAGGACATGCCTCTGCATAGTTTTCTGAATTAGAAGCTGCCACCTGGCCACTTTGGGCTCTTCATACATATAACCTATCCAGCAATAAAGGAGTTATTTTATTTGATATACTGGACCCTGATTTCTGTGAAGTGGCTACACAACAGGCAGCGTGAAGGAGTACATTTGGAACTCAGAGAATTCATCGAATTTGTTCTAGCTTTAGATCAGGAGTTGATAAATTTTTTCTTGAAGGGCCAGATAGTCAATATTTTCAGCTTTACAGGCAATATGGTCTTTGTCATAACTACTCAACTCTGCTGTTGTAGCAGTCATAGATAATACATAAATGAATGACCATGGCTGTATTCCAAAAAAGGTTATTTAAAAAAACAGGCAGCCAGGCCAAAGGCTACATTTTGCTGACTTCTCTAGATTTAACTTTTAACCTTTAGAAGTAACCAAGAATTATAGAGCATAGAGCAAGATGTCAAATGATATCATGAAGATGCAATCAGCCAAATTCAGAATGTGAGAAGTTCTGTAAAACAAATGACTTATTTTCTTCAGCAGATAAATGGATATCAAAACAAAGAAAGAGGAAGAATGACTATATATTAAGAAATTTAAACAATAGGAGCCTGGGTGGTTCAGTTGGTTAAGCATCTGCCTTCTGGCTCAGGTCATGATCTTGGGGTCCTTGGATCGAGCCTCACATTGGGCTCCCTGCTCAGTGGGGAGCCTGCTTCTTCCTCTGCTCCTCACCCTGTTCATGTTCTCTCTCTCTCTAATAAATAAATGATCCCTCTCAAATAAACAAATGAATCTTAAAAGAAAAAAGAAACATATTAATAAATTCATGGGGTGCCTGGGTGGCTCATTTGGTTGAGCATCCACCTCTTAGTTTCGCTCATATCATGATCTTGGGGTTGTGAGATCTGGTCTTGCATCGGGCTCAGCATCCAGTGCATAGGTGGCTTGCTATTCTCCTTCTCTCTCTGCACCTCCCCCTGCTCATGCTCTGTCTCTCTAAGATAAATCAATAAGTCTTCAAAAAAATTTATTTTAGATCATCTGGGAAAATCAAACATAGATTGGGAGTCATATGATGTTAAGGATTTTTTTTAAATGTATTTTTTTAAAAAAGATTATTTATTTATTTATTCGTGAGAGACACAGAGAGAGGCAGAGACACAGGCAGAGGGAGAAGCAGGCTCCGTGCAGGGAGCCTGATGTGGGACTCAATCCCAGGACTCCAGGACCATGTCCCAGGCCGAAGGCAGGCGCTAAGCCACTGAGCCACCCAGAGATCCCCTAAAAAATGTATTGAATATGATAAAGGTGTTGTGGTTGGAGTAAAGAAAAATGCCTCATCTGTCAGCCACATATAGTGTAGTATTTAGAATGAAATGATGCAACATCTAGGATTTACTTTCATGAGCAAAAAGAAAATATGTGTGTGTGTGTGTGTGTCGGTGTGTTTTGTGGGGGTGGGTATTGATAAGACACTAACAATAGTATGTTGACATTAGTTGAAACTGTTATATACATGCGGTTTCATTGTACTGTTCTCTTTGCTTTTGTGAATGTTTGAAACATTCCATAAGAAAAACATTAAACAATAGCAAAAATAATTTTAATTGAATGAAAACATTGACACTATTGCCATGCGAACTCATTTATTATTTGGGTACCCACCAGATGAAAAACATGTTGGATGCTCAGTTTTATCAGCACACAACTTTCTCAGTTTCCTCAGTGGTAGTTCTGTTTCTGACCTGCACTTTTGGGTAAATTTCTTATTCTACTAAGTTGTATTTTCCACCAGGCATTCTCTAATGTTTTCACAAAGCTAAAACATGTCTGCTGAATAAGTACAAGAGTACATAAGAGACATCATTCTTTTGCCTGATTCTCTCAGTGAAAAATTTAGGGGGGAAATGTTGATTCATTTTCTTTTTTCCATTTAAACATCAAACATATATATTCCATGTGCCACACATGACACACATCTGATGGCTGCTCCCAGTATTAACCTTATTGGCCTGATTCCTTAAAGCATTTGAGCTTAGAATCCCCTGGGACACTACCCCTACCTTTGACACCTAGGAACTACCTGTCACTGCCTAGTTTGCATGCACTCTCAAGTTCTGTCTCTTTTTCAAATATGTCATTTTTAGATGAGGGAAAGTCTTCATTTTTCCCTCTCCTTTCCCATCTTTTTAGTGAATTTTACTGCCTCCTAAGCTTCTGATACATATGATTGAGTAAGGGACAGGTGGGGCTAGGTAGGGAGAGATAGGTAGGGGCTATGGGATCGGGCTCACAAAAATTCCAGAAATGTGGAGGTGAAAGGAAATCAGAGAGACAGAAACAAACCAGGCCATCCTGTCCTAGGTGTCAGAGGTAGGGTCTTGTTATAACGGCTACTTGTGACCAGCAAAGAATTACCGGACCCTAAAAAGAAAGTAAGCCATTAAAGATGTTATTACTAGTCCTTACTCAGTAATGCTATCAATAAAGATGTTACAAGGGTTTAGGTTCCCTGGCTGGCTTTCAATAAAAAAACCAACCCAACAGGCCCCAGTGGCAACCCTGTTGGGACTCCTCTTATTCCTGAGAGCTTTTTCTGTATCCATACTAAATAAAACTCTATTACTCTACTCACTCTCCTTTGTCCACAAGATTCATTCTTTGACTATGTGAGACAAGAACCTAGCTCTCCCGCATCATGATGAAGATAATAAATGACTTGCCTTTGACCTCAAGCCCATGGGTTTTTCATGTATATAAGGCTGTGGAAAGTTTAGCCTTAGAAATTCTAACCCCAACCATTTTTGAAAGCCAGAAAAGGCAATGAATGAAAATTATTAACCAGGAAGTAGGGCTTGGGCTGAGGAGATTAGCCCCCTGAGTATCCTTCTGAGGGACTGCCTATTGGATGAGAGAGGCAATTCTGCTGAGGAGAACCACAGAAATCCCCACCTTCACCTTCAACTTCAGCCCACTCAAGGCCTCAGATGCAAGTACAGCTTTTCTTGGCCTTAAGAAGGCAGCTCCTTAGCTCCAGTGCCTCCATCTGCCTCCTACCACCTGCTTACTCCTGGCTGGAAGTACAGAGGTCCTAAATTTAACATAGGAAGGGTGAACATTTTTGAAATTCATTTGTCTACTTAAAAATAAAAAAAATAATAAAATAAATTTATTTGTCTAAAAGAGGGTAACTTTGTCCAATTTATAAAAAGATACCAAATGTTTTAGGACAGCCCGAAGTCAAAAGCTCTAGAACCAGCTTGACCAGAGCTTATGAAAATGTCCAAGACCTGAAGAACCGTAGAGAGCAAGTTGGAGTCACTCATATCAAGCAGTGATGGAAGCAGCCAGGGGCAGTGCCGCTAAGACTGGGTATCTCTGAAACCAGCACAGGTTGATGACACCCAAACTGATAATCAGCAGAACCAGAGGGGGATGCAAAGGCCCAAGATTGATTAAACTCCTTTAAAAAGAGAGGATTTTTTGTAGCCAACTGTCAGACTCCCCAGACAATCACCCTTTCACATCTGACAGCATCAAAAAGCCAACTCTGCTTGATGGATCCCTGAACATCACAGAGATCCTCCACTGCTTAAGCGTAGTAACTGACTTCAGGTTTGGTTCATTAATTTCTTGTTGAATCTTGTCTGTTGTGTGACTTTGCCTGGTGCTTTGCTTTGTGTGACATGTAAGAAGCCAAGCTGAATGTATATATGTGAGATATCATTGAATTTGGAATCCTAAAACTGCTTTACAATTTTTTTTAATTTATTTTTTATTGGTGTTCAATTTACTAACATACAGAATAACCCCCAGTGCCCGTCACCCATTCACTCCCACCCCCCGCCCTCCTCCCCTTCTACCACCCCTAGTTCGTTTCCCAGAGTTAGCAGTCTTTACGTTCTGTCTCCCTTTCTGATATTTCCCACACATTTCTTCTCCCTTCCCTTATATTCCCTTTCACTATTATTTATATTCCCCAAATGAATGAGAACATGTAATGTTTGTCCTTCTCCGACTGACTTACTTCACTCAGCATAATACCCTCCAGTTCCATCCACGTTGAAGCAAATGGTGGGTATTTGTCATTTCTAATGGCTGAGTAATATTCCATTGTATACATAAACCACATCTTCTTTATCCATTCATCTTTCGTTGGACACCGAGGCTCCTTCCACAGTTTGGCTATCGTGGCCATTGCTGCTATAAACATCGGGGTGCAGGTGTCCCGGCGTTTCATTGCATTTGTATCTTTGGGGTAAATCCCCAACAGTGCAATTGCTGGGTCGTAGGGCAGGTATATTTTTAACTGAGGATAAACTAAAATTTACCCCAAAGACTGTAGTCAGAGATGAAGAGGGACACTATATCATACTTAAAGGATCTATTCAACAAGAGGGCTTAACAATCCTCAATATATATGCCCCAAATATGGGAGCTGCCAAATATATCAATCAATTATTAACCAAAGTGAAGAAATACTTAGATTATAATACACTTATACTTGGTGACTTCAATCTAGCTCTTTCTACCCTCGACAGGTCTTCTAAGCACAACATCTCCAAAGAAACGAGAGCTTTAAATGATACACTGGACCAGATGGATTTCACAGATATCTACAGAACTTTACATCCAAACTCAACTGAATACACATTCTTCTCAAGCGCACATGGAACTTTCTCCAGAATAGACCACATATTGGGTCACAAATCGGGTCTGAACCGATACCAAAAGATTGGGATTGTCCCCTGCATATTCTCAGACCATAATGCCTTGAAATTAGAACTAAATCACAACAAGAAGTTTGGAAGGACCTCAAACACGTGGAGGTTAAGGACCATCCTGCTAAAAGATAAAAGGGTCAACCAGGAAATTAAGGAAGAATTAAAAAGATTCATGGAAACTAATGAGAATGAAGATACAACCGTTCAAAATCTTTGGGATACAGCAAAAGCAGTCCTAAGGGGGAAATACATCGCAATACAAGCATCCATTCAAAAACTGGAAAGAACTCAAATACAAATGCTTTACAATTATCTTAACCTTGCTTTATGATTGAATAAAGCTGCCAGTGAGATGAGACACAACTTGTGTGTGTGGCTTCACAATGCGCCCCCATCAAGAGTAAAAAATATATATACATATACATATACATATATATGTATAAACTGCTGGGTTCAGTGCAGCCCCACAGCCACTGAAGGCAGCCTGGTGTGGTAGGCTCTTCCCCTTCCCAGGAGTAGAGCTAGGAAGCAAATCTCCTCACACCTCCTATTTTTGTCATCCATATCACTCTCCACCACCCCCTCAAAGAAGTCCATTCAGCTCTGGGTTTTTTTCTATATAAGATTTTATTTATTCATATATGAGAGACACACACACACAGAGGCAGAGACATAGGCAGAGGGAGAAGCAGGCTCCATGCAAGGAGCCCAAAGTGGGACTCGATCCTGGATCCCAGGATCACACCCTGAGCAGAAGGCAGATGCTCAACCGCTGAGCCACCCAGGCGTCCCAAGCAGCTCTGGGTTTCTAATGCAAATGAGTTGTATCAGCTAAGGCTGATCTGAAATTCGTTCAGGACTCCAGCGAAGGAGCCTTGAAACCAGAACTGAATTCCATCCCAAAGTGATATCATTTGTCACTCCAGTGAGTGCCTACTTTGTGGTAGCATGGAGAAAGAAAGGAGTAAAGCAGCATCTGAAACAGTCTGTACTTAAAAAAAAAAAAAAAAAAGAAAGAAAAAGAAAAAAAGATTTATTTATTTAAGAGAGAGAGAGAGAGAGAGTGCAGGCGAGTGGGGAGAGAGGGTTCCAGGGAGAGAGACAGAGAGAATCTCAAGCAGACTTCCCTGCTAAGCAAGGAGCCAGACCTCTGGCTCTAATCTCACAGCTTTGAGATCATGACCTGAACCAAGATGAAGAGTGGGATTGCTTAACCCATGGAGCCACCCAGGCGCCCCCAGCCTTACTTTTTAATGTCTCATTTAACAAATAAATAGTAAGCAAACCTCTAGTCTGTGCCAGGCTTCTTATTGCTGTTGCCCTCTGGATTTTCCAAGGCACCAACGCCCCCATCCTCAGCACTTTGTTTTTTAATCCAAGTGTTCAGCCCATCAATTCAGGCTGCCTAATTATCCTAAGGAACAATGGAAAAAGACTGCATTTCCCTGAAGAATGTGCTAGAAGAAGCTTATGTGGCATCCACATTTGGGGTATCTCCATGTCTTGGAAGCAAGGGAAACAGGATGGGCCTTGGAGTCCAGCAGAGTGTGGGAGGAAGTCTGCTCTGTCATTTGCAGCAAGAACATATAAATCACTTAATCTTTTTTATAAAACCATGATAATGAGCTAGATAGTAACTGAGGGATTAACTGATTTATATAGGCAAATCGCAGGCCCATAGTAGGTTCTTAACAAAATTAGATCTTCCTTTTTCTCCAATGTTCAGTGTGGTCTTCACTGAATATTCACTTTGTGCTACCACAGTGTTCTTTATTGAAAAAGCTAAACTGATGTATTTCCGAGACCCACCTGACAGCAACGGTGGAAATGCAGTCTTGTATGTACAGTCCCCACAGAAGTGAGAAATGGATAGAAATGAGGTAGACACTATTATGCACTTATTAATAGGAATAGGCTGGAGGAAGGGAAATTAATTTACTAAATAGAAGGAATATCTTTTTATAAAAAAAATCTATGTGCAGAAATGCCACATTTGTGTCATTTGCTTTGCCTCCTGGCTTTTATCTTGTTTTCTTCTGGACATGGGATTCATTGCTGTGTCCCCAGTTAGGTATGCATTCAGACCTCACCCATAAAATTTCCTTACTCTTGGATAGATGAATATCCTTCAGCAAGTGCCTGTGTTATCATAACCAAAAGGGACACTTGGCAAGTTTCCTATTTATAACTTAATCTTTCCCAAGGGTATCTTGACCATACATACATACCAAAGACCTTACAATGGGCATACTTCTTAATTCGTGATTCCAATTCTGGGAAATTTTTCAAAGGAAATAATTAAAATGTGCTAAAGATGGATGAACAAGCATGCTATTTGTAATTTGAAATGGAATGTTATGTAGTCATTATTAATTAATTTTAGAATTAATGTAATAATAATACATTATTAATGTATTATAGAAGAATAATGATATGGAGAAATGTTTATAGTGAATTTCTAATCAGGAAAACCAGTAAGGCACTTTGATTTGTTATGGACTGAGCTTTATAGAGTCTAGAAGGAAATAGGCAACTTATTTAGTGATTATTTCTGGATGATGGAATTAAAGAAAAATTTTAGTTTTATTTCTTTGTACTTGTCTGTGTTTTATAAGTTTCAGGATGAGCTATTACTGTCACTACCAGCACAAAATGAATGATGCTTTCTTTCCCTTTAGAGACTCAGAATGCTGGTCCTACTTCTCAGAATATCACTTTCCTTCTCTTTGTCTATTGAAGAGAATTTTCTGTTCATTATATTGACCAAGAAGGAATTTACTGAAAATTCAAGCAAACAGTCATTTATTTGGGCAATTAAATTTGCAATTTGGGAGACACAGATTTGGGTAGAAACCTGAATTGTCTTCCTAGGAAGACAAAAGAGGGAGCTGAGGTATGAAAGTGCAAGGTCATGAGAGTGGTTCACACTTGGGTCCTCCATGCAAAACAGGGATTGAGGCAAGATTAACTGGGATTTGCTGGGTTAAGAAGCAAATGAGGGTTTAAAACTTGTCAAATAGAGTTGGCTCCATTAAAAAAAATCAAAAGTATAGTTGGCACACAATGTTGCATGAGTTTCAGCTGTGCAACATAGTGACTAGGAAGCCTATATATTATGCTATGTCATTGCAAGTGTAGCCTCCGTTTGTGTTTTGGCTCGGTTTAAAGTGAAGAATGGGAGTGCTAGGTGTCATGGCAACAAGGCAGTTAAGTCCAGGCTGAGGGGTTGCAGTTGGCAAAAAGTTCAGAAATTGCTCCTGCCTTAATGGCTTCCCAGCCCTTTTGTAAAAGGAACTCTCTTAGCTAGGCTTGCTTGCTCCATTTTGCAATATTTTGTAATTATTTAATACTTAGCTTAAATATCACTGATCCCCAAATTCTTTGCTCTGCCCAAGTCCTTCCGCATTTAAAATGTCTTGGCCTTAAAACACAAGAATACACATTTATCACTTACCACAGGCTAACAAACACTTTTTAAAACTTTTTGTATGTATTGACTCACTTAATTTTCACCACAGCCAAATGAAGTAGAAGACACTATCTCTACTTTTTGGATAATGCAATTGTGAAAAAAACAAAATTCAGCTGAGTAAATTTTAAAGATCTTATTGGCTTTATTCAGTGATCCATGTAGCATATATAAAGGAGCTTTGAAGAGCTCTACAAAATGAGAGACCTTTATAGGCAGAAGAAGGTGGGACAGAGTTACCAGCAAAGTGTTTCAGGTAGGTCACCTTCCTTTGGAGCACAGCAGGGGTCTATCAGACAGATGACCTCGTCTCATGCAGACCAAGGAATTCAGGATTGACTGGTATAAGATTCCACTCCTGGGAAAGGTTGAAAGTGTAATTTAAGTATAAAGCCTCAGTTTGGTGATGTGGGCTTAGTACAAGTGACGCCATTTGAGGCCTGTTCCCCCTTCCTTCCTAAACTGAAGCTCAGAGATCAAACAACTTGCCAAGATTACACAGCTAGCCAATAGTTCAGTAAGAACGTTATGAGCCTAAGCAGTCCAATTCTAGAACCCATGCTGTAAACTTCTCTGCTAACCTGCCACCTGCTTGCATGTGTCACTTACCACAACCTATAGCACTCTTGGTTTGGTTCTGGAACTCCATGCTCTCCTGCACCATGAGCCTCTTGAGGACCCCAGCAGCTAAGTCCGTCCCCAGCACCAAACATCTTCAGAAGTAAATACTTCTGGAATATATAAAATCACCAATGAGGCTTACCAGTGCTATTAAATACTGAACCAAATGTTTATTCTTATAGAGAAACAGTGGGAGGAAGGGGAGAGAAAGATGGAGAAAGGAAAAAGAAGGTGAAGAAACAAAGAGGAATAATAGGAAGAACAAGGAATGGTTGTCAAGAGGAAAAAAAATGTTATGTCAAGGCCCTGGGGCCATGCAAATAACACCCCACTCTCTCTGTTTGGCAGAAATGCTAGTTCAGGGATTTTCTTTTTTTTTTTTTAAAAAACGCAGCAAGCCTTTTTTTTTTTTAAAGTGAAATTTTGTACCGAAGGCTAACATATAAAATAGATGCCGCTGGGCATGGAAGCAGAGCTTACTGTAATCATCTGGGGAACTCCTGGCCGCCTCTAGCCCTGCTACAGCCCTGAGACACCTCTGGAGAAATGTTAGAATCTGAGAGCAGTTTGAAAGCCACTGACTTAATTCATTCCAGGATGGTGGTCACAAGTGTGCCTTTGTGAGTAGAGCCCTTATCTCCTATAGGATCAATGTTAACATTTGCAATCTGTTTCTGAGATACCATTTCATACCATATTAACTCCAAAATCAGTCATTAAAATAAGTGAAAAGAAGATGAAACTGTTACGTAATATGGAATTTACATAAAAATGTTCCTTTTGGGAGACTTTTTCCTACGTGGATTTTATTGGCTGAAGAGGTTTTTGTTTTGTTTTGTTTCAAATAATGATACAGTGATTCTGTACACTACTCAGTGCCATCGTGGTAAAAGTGTACTCTTCATCGGCTTTATCAATTTCACCCATTTCCAGTCTGCCCTTCTGGGAACCTCCAGTTTGACATTTAAGAGTCTGTCTTTTGATTTGTTTCTTTTTTTCTTTGTTCCTTTATTTCTTAAATTCCACATATGAGTGAAGTCATATGATATTTGTCTTTCTCTGACTTATTTCACTTAGCAGTATACCCTCTAGATTCATCCATGTTGTTGCAAATGGCAAGATCTCATTCATTTTTATGGCTGAGTAATATTCCATTGTAGATATATATACCACATCTTCTTTATCCACTTATCCATGGATGGGCACTTAGGTTGTTTCCATATCTTGGCTATTATAAATAATTCTGCAGTAGACATAAGGGTGCACATACCTTTTTAATTTTTTTTTTTTTTTTTGCACATACCTTTTTAAATTAGTGTTTTTGTTTTCTTAGGGTGATACCCATTAGTGGAATTACTGGATCATATGGTAATTCTCTTTTTTACTTTTTGAGGAAACTCCATACTGTTTTCCACAGTTTCTGCACCAATTTGCATTCCCATCAATAGTGCACAAGGGTTCCTTTTCTCCATATTTTTATCAATCCTTGATATTTCTTTTGTGTTTGATTTTAGCCATTCTGACAGGTGTGAGGTGATGTTGTGGTTTTGATTTGCATTTCCCTCATGATGAATGATATTGAGATTTTTTTCATGTGTCTGTTGGCCCTTTGGATGACTTCTTTGGAAAAATGTCTATTCAGGGCTTTTGCCCATTTTTAAATCAGATTATTATTATTATTATTATTATTATTATTATTATTTTGGTGTTGAGTTGTAGAAATTCCTTACATATTTTGGATATTAATCCCTTATCAGATATATCATTTGCAAATATTTTCTCCCATCAGTTAGGTTGCCTTTCTTGCTTGATGGTGTTTTTCTTTGCTGTGCAAAAGTTTTTTTCTTTTGGTGTAGTCCCAATAGTTTATTTTTGCTTTTGTTTCTGACTAAAGAGTTATTTTTTAACTTCAAAGTCCTTCTTTGATAACTATTCTCACAACAAATGTAGGCAGTTGCACTGCTCCAAGGATTTCAAACTGCTTTTAAAATTAGTATTATTTATCCTGAAGTTTAATGATTTAATATTCATGAGTGCCTCGAAAACCTCTGAATGGAAGAAAAGTTGGTGGGGGGTAAATTTCCAAGGTAGCTTTATTTTTTTCAGTGATTTCTTCCTCAAAACAGAGCAAATCTGACTTCAGCCAGCTGGTCATTAATGTTATTCTACTTCTTGCTACATCAGGATCCATAATAGAGTTGCTCATTAGTAATCATACCTAAAAATGCTGATTATGACTATGAGGTTTTTACTTATGATAAGGAAGATTATAAGAGCAAGGTTTTTCGGGTCAATTCATGTACTGACTTTAGCTTGTGTATTAGCCTATAGCTATCTTTTGAGTGGAACAATCATAATATTATTTCAGTCATAGCAGACATGGCTTGGTCTTGAGGATACTGTTTATAGAGGATTGAAAGGAGATATTTATGTAACATAGGTTGTGTTGCAAATATCTTCTATACCAGTTTCCACATCCAGGACAGAATGTGTTAAGTAGAGTACAACTTCTATGACGGGCCACTACCTTGTGGTGAATTCACGTCTCTAAGTAGAAAGGATTCTCCAAGTACCCACCTGATAACCATGTATCCTTTAAATCAGAGTTGCATTTGCAAATAAGCCAACTTTGATGTATCTTTGATATTTCAGTTGTTTGATGAACCAGGAAAATAGCTGCCACTTATAAAAAATTTCTAAATGCAATTATCTTATTAGTTTGACATGCATCATCTCATTTTATTCTCAAGACGATCCTATAAGGTAGGTGCCATTTATGTTCATTTATAAAAGTGGCTCAGAAAAAAATATGGCTCAGAGTCTTTCTCACCACTTGCTTAGAAGCATGGTGAGAATTCAAACCAGTCCATTGGACCCCAAAGCCCAGCCTCTTGACTGCTCTGCTAAATCAACCCTTGCCATGTTTTCCAATTATAACTGTATCTTTATTTATTATACTTCCACAGTCTAGTGCATGCAGGCATTTAAGACATATTTGTTTATTGAATGAGTAAAAATGATGATTTGAATTGTGAATAACCAAAATAATACACTAATTACTTCTTAAATATGTGTAAGCACTATTTAGTTTTCTCCATCTCTACTGCCAGCACTTGCTCAAGCCACTATCCATTTTGCTTGGCCTCCTTCAAAAACTTGGCCCTTTCTGATCTGTTTCACTACAGCAACCCGAAAGAGTATTCTGAAATGCAAAATGTTTCCCCCTTCATCCTCATAAAACAATTTTCAATCTTTTTCTGTTGCTTCTCAGATGGAAGCCCAAATATTTCACACAGGATACAAAAGCCCTTCCAGCGTCACCTCCCACGTGTCCTCCGTGGCCCCCAGCAGTCCAGCCACTCTACTCTGGCTGTGCTGGTTCCCTAAACTCTCACCTGCTGCTTCTCTCCTCCAGAATCTGCTCATGCTGTTTCTTCTGTTGGAAATGCACATCTTTCTTTCCTCCATCCTTCACCCCCAGTAATTCCTCTTTACCCCTTAGATCTCAGGTCAACTGTCCTTACTTAGAAATGATCCCCTAGCTTCTCAGTCTAGATCAAATTCTTCCCAAGTTCCCTTTGATGGTACCTTGAACTTCTTATTAGCACTAGTCACTACTGCAAGATTACATTTATCTATTTTCTGCCTCTCCCATTTCAAATGTAAGCTCCATGGGGTCTGACCATTTTCACTCACTTTTGTGAAGACATTCAGTGCCTGTCCTATACTAATTGCTCAATAGATATTTAATATTCAAATATAAATACAGTTGGGATATTGTGAGCTTGGGTTTTCTCATTTTCTCTCCTTATCATCATCATCTAATGTTTCTGGAGCAACTATTTTGCTCAGGGCACTTGGCTGTTTATTTATTTATTTTTAAAGATTTTATTTATTTATTCATGAGAGACACACAGAGAAGGAGGCAGAGACATAGGCAGAGGGAGAAGCAGGCTCCATGCAGCGAGCCTGATGAGGGACTCGATACCAGGACTCTGGGATCATGACTTGAGCCAAAGGCAGACACTCAACCACTGAGCCACCCAGATGTCCCCACTTGGCTGTTTAGAATGGATTTTTAAACCTTCAGGACATCTGTGGCTAGGGCTCAACCTAGGGAAGTTCACAGAGTTAGAATTAGAAAAAGCAAAGCACGTGTGTGTTGGGCAGGTAATAAAGGGAAAAGTTGGTCCGGGAATGGCTGGGTCACTGATCACCCACAGGCTGCCCTCCTTCTCTTCTCATTACCACCTTCCATTTTCCTTCAAGTGGGAGAGAAGGCAAGTTCAGAACGTAAGCTGCCTGCTGACCTGGGTGCTGCAGAGAGCCGGTGATTAAAGCTGGAGATGGAACTCTTTTTCTCCATTTCATCTTCTTGAATGTAATACCAGCTGTGTTTTAAGCTGAGCTACCGTGCACCTGCTGGGAAGCCGTTTTCTACCCAATGCTATGAAAATGATGACATTTACTCCTTTGAGTGAGAAAGATGATCAACTTGATAGGAGCCTAGAGGAGGAAAAATTTTTTTCAATTGGGTGTGAGTCTTCCACCCACTGACCAGTCAAGGGACTAAGAGCAAAAGCACATGTGTGTGTGCGCATGTGTGTCGAGCAGTGTGGATCTGGGGTTCTCTATTTCCAAAGCATCTATCACTGTGAGCAAATTCAATTTCATGAAATTGAAATGGTAGGTGCCGTGCTGGCTCTTGAAATGACTGCTGGCCTGAAGCTCTGGGGTTCTTCATCTGCTTTGTCTCTGAGCCCGCTGGCTCCATTTATAAAACTAGAACCTAGAGAGGCAGATTATATGCTTACTTCTCCACCACATTATTAAAAAGCATTATTTTTCACCAAAAAGAACAGAGAAAAGCCAAAGAAAAGGACAAAGCTTTTCTCTCCAGGGGCATAGCATGTTGATTTTCTAAGCATTCACCCCAGAGAAAAGAAAGTATTCAGTATGTAGTTATCTTTCTAAGAGAAAAAATGAAATGTGCTAGGATGGGTATTTCTATTCAAACTTTGCACATCATATCTGCCCTACATTACTAGCATTCTCAAGGAACGAGAGTTTTTTTCATTTTTATTTTTTTAAAAGCCTCTCTTATGATTTGAATTTAGAAGTGTTAGAATATTAGGTACTGCCTTGGATTGAAGTATTTGGGGTCAGACTGTGAAGTTTATGATTGAAATGTTTCTCACCCTGATTTCTAGGATATCAGCCAAACAAATCTGTGGAAGCTAGAAACTCCCTATCAAACTAAAAAACATGGGATGCTTGGGTGGCTCAGTGGTTAAGCATCTGCCTTTGGCCCCAGACATGATCCTGGAGCCCTGGGATCGAGTCCCACATCGGGCTCCCTGCATGGAGCCTGCTTCTCCCTCTGCCTGTGTCTCTGCCTCTCTCTCTGTCTCCCATGAATAAATAAATAAAATCTTAAAAAAAAAAGGTAAAGGACATTTACCTTTCTGGGTTGTCAATACGAAGTTTTTAAGGTTGATAAAGTTGAAACATAGAATAGAATTCACTGGGAATTCATCTGCTAGACCATGTCTTTCTTTTTTTTTTTTTTAAGATTTTATTTATTTATTCAAGAGAGACACACACACACACAGAGGCAGAGACATAGGCAGAGGGAGAAGCAGGCTCCATGTGGGGAGCCCGAAGGCAGCTGCCCAACCGCTGAGCTACCCAGGCATCCCCCATGTCTGTCTTGTTTGCTATTGAATTCCCATTGTAAAGCACAGTGCCTCAGTTTTATTAAGTCCTCAAAGAATGTTTCAGTGGGCTAAGTGACTACATGATTTTTTCAACATCATTATTAATATTACCCTCTTGAGCACCCCAATTTTGTAGGGAATTCAGTGAGGTCCTTGTTTCCTCTGCTTGCTTAACTATTGACCCCAGTGACTGTCAGGCTGCAGAGCAGCACCCTACCCAGTTCCTGAGCTTGTGTTGCAAGTCTACCACATGTCTCATCCTTACCAGTGGGTGGGTTCTGGAATAAATCTTGTTGCTGTAACCCCAGCATCTGTTGTATTTGGATGAAACCTCAGAATGAGATGCTTTTATGCTTAGATTGCCAGCTTCATTCATCTGCCTGGGAGCATGCTCCTCTTTTATTGGCCAGTAGGGGTTTTCTTCAACAATGGTCAACCAATAGATAGTGACGGACAGAAAGTCTGCTGAGAGTTTCATCTGTATCTGCTGCCTTCTACACAGACTACATAGATCCTGTGCCTGAGAGAAATTCACAATAATAATCAATACTTACTGAGCTTTTATGTGCTTGGCGTAATTCTAAATATATTGCCTATTCTAGTATATGTAATTTTCATAACAGCCCTATGAAGAAAGTACTGTTATACTCTTTTTTAAAAGATAGGGAGATGGAGTACAAATAGGCAAAGAAAAGTTTTCCTAAAATTAAACAGCAGCATGATTCAATTCAGTTCATCTAATTTGGGAGCTCATATCCCTAAGTACTATGCTATCCTAATTTCTCTGTAGGCAAGGAGAATATTCAGTCCTTATACACTGATAAGTTTTAGCAGCTAGTTACCATTCTGCTTGATTGGGAGTCTATTCTCACTAATATTTTTAATATCAGCTCTTCTCTTTGGGCATTGTGAGGAAGAGTCTTGTCTATCTCTGGGAACCTGTTATGTAGCGACTCTACCCAGTATTAGAATCCATTCCTTCTGGACTAGTCCCAGAGCTAAGGGTACATGGAGGATGAAGAGGATACTTTTAAGGCAAGCCTCAAGTATAAAACAATAGATTTGATTCAAGGTAGCTTATACACAAGACACCAGCTAAGAGGTATAGGAAATCCATATATAAGTTCAGAGAAGGAGAAAACCATTGAGACTGCTCACAAGGGAGGCAGGCCTTGAACTGAGCCTTGAAAGAAAAGTTGGGCCAATAACACAATAAAGAGAGACTGGAAACACTATGTGCCCAACAACTAAGTCAATCTAAAATGGCAATCAGAGAAATAACTGCTAATTAGCAGAAGGGGTCAAATTTCAAGCTCTAAATGTCTGCCAGGCAGATGCCGATGAAAACTAGAAGTGAAATTTTGCTCCTGCATATCCTTTGCCAGAACACTAACAAGCTCTCTCTTGTATTTAAAACTAAGAACAGTAGAGATTTTAAAAATTGAGTTCTAGTAGTATCTGTGACTCACATATGTACAGGGAAAAGATAACCAGATGAATTCTTGCAATACCGAAGACACTGAAATAGAAGTCCCAAAGGGTACACATAGGGGTAAAGCCATATGTTCTTTTGGGGGAGGGAGAGTAGGGTAACTCCTTTAGATCAGGAAGGGAGAGTATTCAGAAAAGCATGCAAGTCCAAGGGACTAGATTTTGAATCTAGTCTTTGTCCTTTGATTTTTAGATATGTCACTCAGTGTCTTAGTCTGTTAGGGCTGTTATAACAAAACCTCATAAATTGGGTGGCTTATAAAGAACAGAAATTTATTTCTCACAGTTCTGGAGGCTAAGAAGTCCAAGATCAAGGTGCCAGCAGGTTTAGTGTCTGGTGGAAACCTGCTTCCAAGATGACTATCTTTTTGCTGTGTCCTCACATGAAGGGGCTGAGAAGCTCTGTGGGGTTTCTTTTGTAAGCACTAATCTCATTCATGAGGGCTCCACTCTCATGACCTAAGCACCTCCCAGAAGCCCCTCCACCGAACACATCACTTTGGACATTGGGTTTCAACATATGAATGGGGGAGATATAAACATTCAGTCCATTGTATCCAAACTCCCAGTTCATTTCGCCCGAGGATGTAGAGTGGCTAAACACTTGAATGGTTTTGCTACAGACTGCGTGGGTTCAAATATTTACTCTGCCATAACTTAGTGGCAAAATTTGGGGGGGGGAAGCTTTTTTTTTAAACTTCTTAGTGTTCCAGTTTTCCCATCTGTAAAATGGGATAAATAATAATTAATAAAGTTTTTACAGGAATCACCGAATTAATTTAGAAATTAAAATAGTGCCTAGCATAGGGGAGGTGCTCAACAAATGCTAGCTATTATTAAAAGCTGCCAAATGGAGGTAATGACAATTGCCTCTCAATTATCTTTCTCATGAGAATTCTTTAAGATAACCTACAATGAAAGCATCTTGTATATAATAGATACTCAGTGATTGTTGACTCCCTCTCATTACTCCAGCCAATATTAGCTGCCAGGTAGCAGTAGAAAACATGGAGAAAGCAAGACACATTTCAGTAGCATCAGATTTAGCCTATGTTTATATTTCCTTAGAAACCTATCTTGAAACAAACTTGAATTGGTGACAGAAAAAGGACACCTTTTATTTTTGTTTTTCTTAATTTTTAATTTTTATTATTTTTAAAAGCTTTCTTGAGGTCTAATTTATATACAAAAAACATTTAATGTATACAACTGGATAGTTTGGACATATGCATATACCTGTGTAACCATCACCACAGTCAAGGTAATAAACATACCCATCTCTATCAAACCATTCCTACTGCAGTCTTCCCCTGCCCTCTTGTTTTGTGATAAATCACTTAACATGTAAGATCTACCTTTTTAATAAAATTTTTGAATGCACAATACAGTATTGTTAACTATAGGCATTAGGAGATGCCTGTTAACTATAGGAGATACCTGATGTAAGTGGAATCATGCAGTATTTGCTTTTCTGTGACTGACTGGCTTATTTTACTTAGCATAATGTCCTTCAGGTTCATCCATATGACAGGATTTCCTTTTTTTTTTTTAAGGCTGAATAATATAAATTATTTATAATTATAGATAAATAATATAAATTAAAAATTATCCTCATCCATATCTTTGGATGTATGGATAAGATCTCCGTATATCTATATATATATACACAACATTTTCTTTATCCAATAATCCATTGATGGACATTTAGTTTTTTCCATGTCTTGACTATTGTGAATAATGCAGTGAATGTGGGAGTGCAGATATCAAAGAAAACATACAGATGGCCAATAAGCATATGAAAAGGTACTCACTATCACTAACCATCAGAGAAATGCAAATCAAAGCCACAATGAGGTATCCTCTTATACCTTAGGATGGCTTTTTTTTTTTTTTTTTTAAGGTAAGTGTTGGCAAGGAGGTAGAGAATTGAAATCTTTGTACACTATTGGTGGGAATGTAAAATGGTGCTGTTGCTGTGAAAAATGGTACGGGGGTTCCTCAAAAAATTAAAAACAGAACTACCATGTGATCCAGCAAATCCATGCTTGGTATATATCCAAAATAATTTAAATAAAGATTGCTTTTTTCCCTTAAATTCATGTGTCATTATTCACAGATGCTTATTATGGTCCAACATATGTAATATTTATGAAAAAAAATCACGACATTTTCTCTATCCTTAAAAAACTTCAATTTCATTTGGGAAAGATGATCTTTGCTACCCAAATTATCACTAGAAAGTAAGAGCTGCCAGGCAATTGGTAATACTGTCATCCTATGTGCTAGAAAGACGGATAGACTGGCCATTATTCTTCAAGCTTCCCTAGAGGTTTTTTTCCTACCACATCCATCCATGAAGAGTTTCAGATATTTGTGCTGTATAATTTTTAATGGATACCTCCAACTTTGGAGCTTGATGGACTCTGGAATTAGATTGTTAAATATCTGGTCCTGGCTCTGCTACTTACTAGCCATGTGACTTTTGTCAAATTAAGCTCTTCATGCTTCAGACTTCTCACATGTAAAATAAGGAAGAAGATAATGCGTGATTCCTGGGATCATGGTGAGGATCACAAGAGTGAATAGTGGTAAAGTGTTTAGAAGAATGGCTGGCATTGTTGGAAGGCCTGTATATGTGTTAGCTAGCTATCATCTTCTGCTGTTGTTCCCTTAAATATTTCTTTCAGAGAGAAAATATTGTTCTTTGCCTGGATAAAACTGTCTTTGTCAGGCCACAATAGACAATTCTGTCTCTGTGTTTCAAATCAATCTGGATTCATAAATTTAAAAATGTCTAGTCCAGGGACTCCTGAGTGGCTCAACGGTTGAGCATCTGCCTTCGGCTCAGGGTGTGATCCCAGGATCTGGGATCAAGTCCCACATCGGGCTCCTTGCAGGGATCCTTCTTCTCCCTCTGCCTGTGTCTCTGCCTCTCTCTTTCTCTCTGTGTCTCTCATGAATAAATAAATAAAATCTTTAAAAAAAAAGTCTAGTCCAAAATATCAATTTCCTCTTATATATTAATTGAACTTTTGGCTTTCCCTTTGTTGGTGAGCCACCAGCCCCCAGAGAAGCTGCTCTCTGTTCATTTCCTCCCCAGTGAGTTAGCTGCTATTTCTGACTTTGACCAGATGGTTTCAAGAGCATGGTATTTCAAGTGGACTCACTTTTGGTGGGGGGCTTCTGTGGCCTCTCAGGGCAGCAACCTTGTTGAAGGCCATGCTTTGCCTTTGACTCATCTCCCAACCCTATCATGCCACCCTAGCCCCTAGTTTTCCAGCTATCTCTCTAGCAGATTCTCCTTACTGGAGTTCTTCACCTTTCTAGATACTCCTCTAGACAGGATTAACATGGCTCCAGGATGGCCTTCTTTCCTGATTGGCTCCTATTGAGACCACAGGGAACAGTAACTCATCCTTTGCTCTGACAATCTGGAAATGCTGGCACAATGCAATGCAGCGACTTTTAACCTTTATCTGCAGACACTTTATCTTTCTCTCATGAGGGTCAAGGCAATATTCCTTAGTGTTGTCAGCTTTAGAGAACAATTTAAAGCTCTTAGAGAAGCCAGTGCATGCCCCCTCCATAAGCTAAAGGTTACTGAGGTAAATCCTCTCCTTTTGGGAAAATTGATTAGGGTATCACAACAAAGCCATTTCCAAAGAAATTTCTTTACAAATCATTCCATCTCTCTGTCCCCTCTCTCAATCCTGTTATAGGCTGTACCTGCAGTTTAATATCTGCTATATACCACATCAGTTAAAATAGATGAAAAGGATCTCATTTTAACATGCTATTGTTATTATTATTTTTAGTCACATTTGGGAATTTTAAGAAGTCCAGAGAATTTTATTCCTTTCTTTCTTTTACCATATCAAGGAGCTGGAGATTCAGCTGAAGAAAAATGTCCAGCAATCTTTTCATTTTGAAGAATCATCTTGATAGATAGAAGCAATTAGAAGTGAAAAAAAAAAAAAAGTAGCTGGGTCAAATCTCAGTCAGAAGATGGCAGAAGTCCCAAATCTTAAACTAGCAGCTCAATTTAAGCCTATTTTCTCTGTTGTGTATTTTATTAAGCCACTGGGAAAGGATGCCAATATTCAGCCTTAGGGACTTGTGTAAAAGCTTTTTCAATTGATAGCTACAAGATTTGAAATAAATAGCATTCTGAAGTTTAATAGCGGCTTTACAGAAAATAAGCTATACATTTGTAATACATTTAACAAGAATAATTAGGAACATGTGTTTATATTAATAAGAGGTATAGATTTGAGTTGGGCTCCATGATGGTTTAGTAAATAGGGAACAACCAATAATCCTTTCAGGATTCTCAAAAGTGATATTGATCTTTCCTTAGTCTTTTTTCTAACCCATGTCAACCACTCAAAAATAAAAAGATGCCCTTTAAAAGGAAATTTGCAGAAGTGTGTAAATACTTGCTTGGTATTGATGAGGTGTGGTAAAATAGGTGCATTAACTAACATAATTCAGGTGGAAATGTAATTGTTACAACCTTTAGAAGAAAAATTTGACAAAATGCATTAACAGCGCTAAAAATTACATACTCCTGAATCCATTAATTTTTTTTTTCTAGACTTTATCCTAAGGAAAGAAAAAACATGCAAGAGTATTTTTTCAAAGAAGTTTTTGTAAGTGGAATAATCTTAATGTTTAACAATAAAGCTTTACTAAATTATCATATATATATATGATGGAATTTTATGGAATCCTTTAAAATTAGGATACAAGTTTTTTTTTTATCAATACAGAAAATATTCAAAGAAAAGTAGATCGAGAGCAATATAAAGAAGCAAAACCCATGTTTGTTTTACATTTCATATATTTATGTATAAGATATATAAGTCAGGAAGAACCACCATTTTAACAGTGGTTTTCCTGAGCAGTGTAATTTTGAATGATTCTCTTATTCTTACATGTATTTTCTAATTTTTCCATAACAAGTATGAATATTTATAAAGAAGACAGTCATTAGAACAGGATTTATATGATTCAGAATCAAGAATATATCAAAAGAAGAAGAAAATATATCTACCCAATATTGAATATAGATGGGTATAAGAGAAAAATATAGCTTAGTGCTAATGGGAAAAGAAAACTGGAATCTTCTTTTCAATGAATATTGATCACCTGTTAATTGTATGGTTCTGTGTGTGCAGCAGAGACTCCCTAACATACCTAAGGCAAGAGGGTTAGGTAAAAGGACATAGTAGAGTATATATTTTTAGTGAAACAGTCAATTAAATTTCCTGGATTGTGAATAAATGTCCCCAGTATTCATCTACTATGTTAACAGATTTTGAATTCTATCCTACTTTCTTTTAATTGAACTATGGAAAGTTGGTCTTTTATTTTTGCATATTTCCCCCCTACAATAGAAAATATTGGTTATTTGTGATTAATATGAGTGCATGGTAGTTTCATTTGAGTTCAGCCAAACCCTCCAGAATGACCCTTCTACCAAACTCTTTCATCTGCAATGCAAATGTCTTCTGCAAGGCACATGTTTCCAAGGAAACTTTATGGAAATGGAAAAGCTCCAAACATATCATCTTATATCTAAAAGAGAAAATGACACAATGTTAATAACTAATGTGATTGTCTCAGGCTCAATGAAATGCATCAGTCATAGCTGTTCAGGATGGAGACCAGTAATAAAAAGGGATGCCCTAACTATGTTCTGCATGCCAAAGAGAGAAATATGCTCACATTATATCTTAGCTATAAACCATGAAAGGGAGAAAGTGTTTGTGGGAATAAATGGAAAATCATTAGCAAGTCTCCATCAAGAGGGCAAGGAGAGAGCTAATGCACTAAAGCCAAACTGGCTTCTCAGAATATGTTTATCAAATCTGTCGCCCTCCTCCCTCAACGCTCTCACTCTCTTTGCTTTCTTTATCCAGTTGATCTGAACTCTCAACCTACAGAGAAGGCAGTTATTAGTAACTAAATTCTGTATGTAAAATGTTTGAACTAACCTAGAATAACCAACATAATACTTAAGCAGAAGTACAAAGTAGGAAAACTGGCAGTACCCTCCTTCAAGACTTACTATAAAGCTAGAATAATCAAAACAATGCAGTACTGGCAAAAGAAGAGACAAATAGATCAATGGAACACAGTTAAGAGCCCAGAAAAGTATCCCCATAAATAATAGTCAAGTGATCTTTGACAAAGGAGTAAAGGTAATACAATGGAGCAAAGACAGTCTCTTCAACAAATGGTGCTGGAATAACTGGACATCCACATGCAAAAAAAAAAAAATGAATCTAGACACAGACTTTACATTTTTCACAAAAATTGACTCAAAATGGATCACATCACATACCTAAATGTAAAACACAAAATTATAAAACTCCTAAAAGATAACATAGTAGAAAACCTAGATGACCTTGGATATAGTGAGGCCTTTTTATATACAATACCACAGACACGATACATGAAACAAATCACTGATGAGACAAACTTCATTAAAATTAAAAATTTCGGGATCCCTGGGTGGCGCAGCAGTTTAGCGCCTGCCTTTGGCCCAGGGCATGATCCTGGAAACCTGGGATTGAATCCCACATTGGGCTCCCGGTGCATGGAGCCTGCTTCTCCTTCTGCCTGTGTCTCTGCCTCTCTCTCTCTCTGTGACTATCATAAATAAATTAAAAAAATTAAAAAAAAATTAAAAATTTCTGTTCTGAAAAAACAATGTCAAGAGAATTAGAATGTACTAGGGCACAGACTGGCAGAAAATATTGGCCAGCAACATATTTGGTAAAGGACTGTTATCCAAAGTATACAAAGACTGTTATCCAAAGTATACAAAGAACTTCTAAACTCAACAATGAGAAAACAACTAGATTAAGAAATTGGCCAAAGACTTTAATAGACACCTCACCAAGGAAGGTATACAGATAGCAACTAAGTATCTGCAAAGATGCTCCATATCAGATGTCATTGGAAAAATGCAAATTGAAACAATAGATACCACTACATATCTATTAGATTGGTCAAAATCTGGAACACTGATAACACCAAATGCTGGGGGAAGATGTGGAGCAAGAGGAACTCTCATGCCGTGCTGGTGAAAATGCAAAATGGTATAGCCACTTTGGAAGACAGCTTGGCATTTCTTTACAAAATTAAACATACTCTTACCATAAAATCCAGCAATCATGCTTCTTGGTATTGACCCAAAGGGTTAAAAGCTTATGTCCACACAAAAATTTGCACAAGGATATTTATAGCTGCTTTATTCATAATTGCTAAAACTTGGAAGCAACCAAGATGTCCTTCAATAGGTGAACAGCTAAATAACTGTAGGTGTAATCTGAGATTAAAGAATGGAGAGCATGATCCCTGATGTGTGCGCTATAATCAAGTATTTGAGAAACAATTTGCAGTTTTAAAAATATATTAACAAATTTGCTAAGGAACATAAAAGAAATTTAAATCAACTTAGTGACATATTTTGCTTCAAGATGAGAAGTGGCATTAACAATGTTAACCCTAGATTAGTTTAACACTTGACAGAATTCCAATAAAATTTCCCCAAAACAAAATGGTTTCAATGTTCATCTAGAACAGGGGTCTGCAAGCAGAGGCCCATGGGCCAAATTTAGCCTATTCTTGTTTTTATAAATAAAGTTTTATTTATAAAACTCTGTAGTGGCAGAGTTGAGTAGTGTGACAGAAACCTTTTGGTCTGTAAATCCTAAAGTATTCACTATGTACAGAAGATGATCTCCAGTCACTGATCTAAAAGGACAAAAAGGCAGGAACAAGTAAGAATATACTGAAATGAAAAATAAGAAAACAGATGCATTTCCAATTTTAATTCACAATAAAGAGCTTTAATATCCAAAGTTCCTTGTTTCCAAAAACACATATTTTCTCACATTTTTAAGGTCCTAAAGTTAAAGTGAATACCAAGATAGATATCAAAATAAACTTGTCATCAAACAGAATAAATTGCACCACAGTTATTACTGTCTATACTTGTGTAAATTTAATGTCTTTAGAAAATATCTCTAAACTTCGCCTTATTTAAATTATGCAAGTAAGTAACAGTATATATTTTTCAATTGTAATAAATACAAGTTCACTTCTTTACATCAAAAAGATAAACATTCTGTAAATATGCCCTAAGGAAAAAACTGGACACACATGTAAAGATGAATTTGGAAGAATAGTAATGCACATGTTGCAGGCTACAAAACGGCAAATGTGGTCCATCTTCTATGAAACGAGATGTTTGTGGTTGTTTCTATATATACATTTCTATGCAGTTATCTATCTATCCATCTATCAAGTCTGGAAGGATATAGAACAAAATCTTACCAGTTATTATCTCCAAGTTGGAAAGTTACGAGAAATTTCCTACTTTTTTCTTATACTTTTAATTATTTTCTAATTGAAAAAATGTATGCCTATACTTATGTATATATAGTGTTCCTTTATTTTATTCCTTTACATATATAAAGGAATAAAAGCCTCCTTAAGAAGAAATAAGAGGCAAAGGGCAAATTGGATTTTTTGATAACGGATAGAGCAAATTACTATTATTCTTCTATATCACGTATTATAAATCAATGTCACATGATGACTCCTATATAGACATAGTCAAAAATCATGAAGGGGCAATTCACAAAAAAATAAACTAACTCAGCCTTCTAGTCACCAAAAGTTATGCATTAAAATGAGACTCTTCTTTTTCCCTATCAAAGTAGAAAATCATTTTTTAAGGTGGAACATTCAATGCAGAGTATTGGCAAACATTTGGGCAGAACCTCCATTTGTTTTGATTCATGTTTATACATGGAAGGAGTGCAGCTAGATTAATACCTCTGGCTTCTCTCTTCTCAGCCCTCTCTCTCAGCCTCCATTGTTTTTTATGGGAGTGACCTGGTGATCTTTGGAGAAGAAACTAAATATATTTGTCTAAATTCTTTCTCAATTCTAATTCTGAGAAGGTATGCCTGCCATAATCTGCTTTCCTGTAATTTTCTATGTGATCTGTTTACTGGGCAGGGTCCCAGGGGGTAGCCTGTGGACTCCTCCTGGGCGGGAGATGGAGCCCATAAGTCTGTAGGCTTAGAGGTCAGATATTAACAAAACAGTTTGACAGCAAATCTAAAGCATTGTCTTCAAATTCATTTTTTATCAGTAATAAAACTATGTTTTCATCTTCATTTGTCTGAATCTTGCTTCTCTCCAAAATCCCAGGAGCAAAGGTAAAGGGAGAGGAGAACTCCCATATACCACTAGGGACAATATAAAGATAATCATCTTCCTGGAGAGCACTTTCACAACATGCTACAAAGGCTTTGTCCTATTCTGGTACACTTCTCTAAGGACTCATGCTATAAAAGCAATCAAAGGAATAGACAAAATATGTGTATATGAATGTGTAGCAGAGAGTACTATTTATGATAGCAAAAATTAGAATAAACATATGTCCAACTATGTAGGATAATTAAGAAAAATATATTTGTATATGATACAAAGATATTAAAAATCATGTGGAAGAGTATTAGTGGCATGAGAAATAGTTCACTATACAGTGATAAATTTTTAAAATGTGCTACAGAATAGTGTATCAATATATCAACTTTGTAATGAATTATGAATCTTATAAAGTTGAGTAAAAGAAATATTGGTATAACAGTATCAAAATATTGACAGTATTTACTTTTGGGTTACAAGAGCTATTGTTTCTTTTTTGCTTCTGATTTTCCAAGTTTTCTGTATTATGTATGACTAAGATAATTAGAAAAATGTTATTAAAATATAATTAGTAGATGTAGCAAATCGATAAATTTGTAATTATATTTATAAAGACTTTCTTTTCATAGAATACAAATTAGTTCAAAATTATGTTCATGTTTAAAAGAGTTCTTAAATGTAGGAAAGAAAAAATTCTAATTAGAGGAGTATTTGGGTGTTTCAGTGCTCTAGATGACCGACTCGATTTGACCTTGGGTTGTGATCTCAGGGTCCTGAGATCGGCTCCATGCTGAGTGTGGAACTTGCTTGGGATTCTCTCCCTCTTCCTCTGCTCCTCCCCCAACTCTTTCCCCCCACTCTAAAAAAAAAAAATCTAATTAAAATTAATGGATGTACCATGGGCAAAAAAGAACTGGGTTAATTCTGTTTTTGTTATTTGTAATAACTCGTATCTTCTAAAATTCAAGTGATTATAATACATACCTTGCAGAACTGTGGAGGATGAAAGATCATTTATAAAAATCGGTGAGCTCTCAACAAGTGGTAACTTTATTATAAGTAATAGGTATTTATTTTCAAATGGTGAAGTATGGTCATCCATTGAATTCCCATTCCTCTAAAACATTTATTCAATATTTCCATTAAGTGAGGAGAGTTCTGAAACATGAATTAAGGAATAAAGAATTAACATTGAAAGAGCCAAATTTAATGCTAGAGAATTTACATATGTCATCTCATCTTATAAACCTCTGATGCCTTGATTAAGCATTAAAGAAATCTTCCCCTAAAGTGATACTTTCAAATATTCCCTTTTTTAATTCCCTCAAGTTTTTACACTCTGATGCAGTCTATCATGGTAAGACTCTGGACAGATGAGAGATATTGACTTAATTTTTGTTTTTTGAAGTAAGAGAAAGGCTACTGTTAAAAGGGAAGTAGGAAATAAGAATCTATATGTTGCTAGGATAGGGTACGTGTAGAAATAGAGGACCTGGAAATTGATTCCTTTGCAACTGTCAATAACCGTGCTCCTTTGGAGTGTCTCTGTGCTCTCCGAGAGATGCACATTCCAGTTTGAAGACCAATCTAGAAGAATGGGATGGCTTTGCTCAACATTAAATCTCATGTGGAGGAACAAAAAGAATAAAGAAAATCTGTATCTTAGATATATGGAAGAGATAAGAATAAATTATTCATATAATAATTAGAACAACTAACATTTTGTTAAGTTTACCAAGAGTATTATAAATTATCTCATTGGGTCCTTACAAAAGTGCTATGAAGAAGTTTGGATAGTATCATTTCTTTAAAAAGAGGATTTGAGAATTTAAATAACTTTCTAAGCTCACACGAAATGAAGTGGCAGGACCAGGACATATATCCAGTCTTCTGGGTATGCAAGATGTGTACTGGGTAATAATTATTACTTGTACTATATTATGTCTGAAACCATTTTAAATGACTACATTCTCCTTTTGAAGATTAATTTTGTTAAAACTTTCTTAAAATAGTATTCTCAAGTATTTTAGTAAAGGATTTGTAGAATATATAGATTTATTTTCTTACTGCACATGTTTTCTTTGAACCATCGAGCTAAAAATTCTATTGCTATTTAGTTTTTAAATCAATGTTTATAGAGCATGATACGGTATACATAATGACTTGCAATCAAGAATGACATCACAACAATTTCAAAAGCCATGCGTTTTTCTTCTTGCATATATATTCAGTACTTTAGTTTGGTATCTGAAGCATTAATGTAAAAATATGAAGTTTATGACACTTAACTGAGTACTAGTACTTTCAATTAGGAGTTAAAGCTGATATATTATTTCTCAAAATATTTTTTAGATATTTGTATTTTATGGATTTTTTTCTCATTAAAAATAATGAGATTGTCAATTGCTAATGAGAGATGTAAATTATTGTTTTTGGAGCAGATCATCAGAAAATTTTGAGACTAAAAATGTGTGTGTTAAAAATCTAAGCATTTTGTCCAACACACTTGCATTTTATAAAATAGAAGTTTTAAGAACTGTTTTCTGGTATTTAATGACTTACAGATGTATGTATCTTATTATACCTGAGAGAGGCCCCAAGGTACATCCTACATCCCATGGGAGGCACTTTTTGAAGGCATGCATAACTAATTGCATCCCACCACAGCGGACACAGGGCTTAATACTTGTTTCCAGGAAAGCCAGTGGTAGGTCATGGAAGGCAAAATAGGGGACATTTACCATACCACTGCAAATGGTTCGTGATGGTTAATTTTGAGTGTCAACTTGACTGGACCTTGGGAGGTCCAACTAGTTGGCTGAACATTATTTCTGGGTGTACTTATGAGGGGTTTTCTTTTTTTTATTTTTAAAGATTTTATTTATTTATTCATGAGATACACACACACACACACACACACATACAGAGGCAGAGAGACAGGCAGAGGGAGAAACAGGCTCCATGCAGAGAGCCTGACATGGGACTCCATCCCGGGTCTCCAGGATCACCCCTGGGTCGAAGGCGGCACTAAACCGCTGAGCCACTCGGGCTGCCCCTACCTATGAGGGGTTTTCTGAAAGAAATTAGTATTTAAATCGATGGAATGAGTAAAACAGATTGCCCTCCCCAACGTGGATAGGCATTCTCCCAACCATCGAAGGTCTGAATAGAAGAAAAAGGCAGAGGAAGTTTAAATTGTCTCTCTCTGCCTGTTGCACTGGCACATTGACGCTTTTTACCCTTGGTGCTCCTGGTTCTCAGACCTCAGACCTGAATCTACTCCATTGGCTCAAACCATACTACTGATTTTCCTATGTCAATCTTGCAGATGGCAGATCGTGTAGCCCCTTTGCCTCCATATAATCATGCAATCACCTTATAACAAGTCATAATATTTTATTGGTTCTATTTCTTGGGAGAAATCTGACTAATAAAACATTATAAGAAGATATAATGTGTGAAAAACCACAATCCCTTCCCAAAGAAATGGTTGTCTAAATTAGAAAAATTCATCCCAAAATCCAGAAGCATGGAATTTTTTCACTTTGAGGATCATTTCCTTAAGCTTGGAGTTTAAGAGGGAGACAATTCTTTAATGATATATCTGATCAAAGGTTAATATCCAAAATATATTTTAAAAACTCATAAACTTAATGGCCTAAAAACAATCCAATTAAAAAATGGGCAAAGGACCTGAATAAAAAATAAAATACCTTTTTTTCCAAAGAAAATATATGAAAAACCAACAGGTACATGAAAAGATGCTTAACATCACTAGTCATGAGGGAAATACAAATTAAAAACAAAATGAGATATCACCTCATGCTTATTAGAGTGGCCATCACCAAAAAGACAAGAGATAGCAAATGCTGGTGTGATTGTGGAGAAAAGAGAACCCTTGTGCACTGTTGGATTGTGAATTGGTACAGCTACTATGGAAAACAGTTTGGAGGATCCTCAAAAAATTAAAAATAGAACTACCATATGATCCAGCAATTCTTTTTCTGGGAATATATCCAAAGTAAATGAAAAAACTAACTTGATAAATACCTGCACCCCCATGATCATAGCAGCATTACTTACAATAACCAAGACATGGAAACAATCTAAGTGTCTGTTGATGGATGAATAGATAAACACATTGCATACGTATATATACTGCGGAATGCTATTCAGCTATAAGAAACCATAGATGGAATTTGAAGTCATTTTGCTAAGTGAAATAAGTCAGACAGAAGGACAAATATCATATGATCTCATTTATATATGAAACCTAAAAATAACCTGACCTATCCCGCACTAAACTCCTAGAAAGAGATCAGGCTTGTGGGTAACAGAGATAGAGGGTGGGGGGGAGGGGAAATTGGAGGAAGGTAATCAAAAAGTATAAATTCCAGTTATAATTAAGAACTAGGCATGTAATATACAACATGATGACTATAGCTAATAAGTTGTATAATATATAGAAACATTGTTAAAGAGTTAATTCTAAGAGTTCTTATCACAAGGAGAATTTTTTTTTTAGTTTTTCTTTTCTCCTTTCTTTTTATTGCATCTATAAGAAAAGATGGATGTTAGCTGAACCTATTGTGGTAATCATTTCTATGTGTATATATAAATATATATATATAATATATATAAGTAATATATAATATATATATAAATCAAACCATTATGCTATCCTTTAAAAATTTATACTGTGATATATGTCAATTATTTCTCAATAAACCTGAAAAAAGAAACCAATAAAAAAGATAAAAGAATAAGAGAAACAGTAGATTCTTCCAAAAGGCAGAACAAGAATGAAACTCATTGTAGAACAATCAGTATAACAGAAGTACAAGAAAGTGTGAACCCTGATATAAAAGGATGTGAGAAGGCCCTCTGAAGAAGAATCAAGACACAGAAAATTCAAGATTTAGAGACATAATGAGGGCCCAATTGGAAGAGTATCTAAAGAGAAAGAAGAAATAAAGTGACAGATGAGAAGAAGGAAGGAAAAAAAGAATGAGAAACCCTACTGGCCTGTAATTAGGCAGAGGGAAGTGCTGTTGCTGGGATACCTGTTCAGGTGCTGCTGGCAATTACTGTCCCTGGCAGCTGGGTTCTGAAGAGGAGTGGCTCTTAAGTAGCTGACAGCCTTTGTGCTTCTGGTCATTAAAAATACAACTTAATAACAAGGGAATTCAGCAGAGCTGTGATTCTGAGACTATTGCCTTGGCTGCAGAGAGGGAAGTTGCCCATTCTTCTGTTCTGGCCCTGGCTGAGTTTAAGCTGTAGTTTTTGAGTATGCTCTGCACAGGGGACAGGAGCTCAACATTACAATTAACTGTTTTAGTTTCTCCCAAACTTTTCCCAGAATGTCTATATTACTAAGCCATAAACCACTGCAGTGTTCCTCTGGAATGCTTTCTGGGAATATCATTGCACAGATGCTTTCCAGGAACCCTCAAATTTCCAGACTTTCATCTTCCTGTGATTCCTGTTATTTTGTATATAAAATTTAAGATTATAGTACCTGACAGCATTATGATTGGATATATAATGATCTGTGATTCACATTTCAGAACAACAGATATTTTATAATCTAGGTATCATTGTATAACTGTAGATACCCAGTGTTTGCTTTTAAATGTGGGGCAGCCCGGGTGGCTCAGAGGTTTAGCTCTGCCTTCAGCCCGGGGTGTGATCTGGTGACTCGGGATTGAGTCCTGTCAGGCTCCCCGTATGGAGCCTGCTTCGCCCTCTGCCTGTGTCTCTGCCCCTCTCTCTCTCTCTCTCTCTCTCTCTCTCTCTCTCTCTGTGTCTGTCATGAATGAATAAATAAAATCTTAAAAAAAATAAATGTGGATGACATGTCTAAACATAATGCTGCAAAAAGATGGAAAAGCTAACTTTAGAAAACAGCCCTCTTTCTGATATTTGCTTAATCTATTTTTATTTTTTGGCTCTTTGTTTCTCACATATATATTTCAATTTCTATAACCTAGTAGAGGTTCCATGTTTTGTAATTTCTTCAGATTCTACACATTGGCTTAATATCTTGGTCTAGTTTTCCTCTACTTCAAGCTCCCATGGGTTTTCATAAAAGAAACTTCCTGTAACAGCCTTGACTGTGCTGGCTCTAGCTCTAGACCTTGTAGAAGAAGGATCAGATAACTGGTATAAATGTTCCAATTGGGAAAATCTCTTTGCCTTTCAAGAACCAAGCACTGAATGTGTCCAGCTGATGTATTATGCTGATTGCATTTAGGATGTATTTAAATTAGAAATCAGCTACATGCTTCACCCATGAGCTTTGGCAGAAAGCAGGGGAGAGATTTTTTTCTTTCTTTTGGAAAATCAAAATTACCAGGAGAAGAAAGCATGGATGCTGGGCAACAATAGATAATTACCACAATCATATACATAAAAGTTTTAGTAATTTAATGTGTCATCAGCCCAAAGTGTTTATATTTCCATCCTGTAATTAAGTTTTTGAATCTTGAACTAAACTTCAGGTCATGGAATCTGAGAAACCCTAGATCCTTTATACAATCCATCTTTACTCATGGTTATTTTAATTATGTATCTAAGAAAGATATTATAGTTGACTGACTTACATTTGAAAAGTGAAAAATCATGTCACGTTCTTTGAGATAAATTAATATTAATTTATTCCTAGATTACAGCATCTAGGAAAGTCTCTGCCATAGCTCACTAATAAGATACAAACATACATCAATTTCCATACTTTCTTAGTTGGAAGCAAGTTGCTTATTATAATCCCATAATATGTAAGACACAATCAAAAGTCAAAGCAAGAGGTTACCATACATTTAAACTGTAACACACACATATAAAGCAATATAAAGTTTGACTTATAAAGCAATCTTTGGAAGTGGGGTGTGGGGCTCATTGCAACATGTCATTTAGGTATCAGATTATAATAGGCTGTACTTACTGCAAGGGAATACTTTACTAATAGTGGTGTATTATTGTGCAGAAATTTGTATTTCTGATAACATTCCCAGATCTGCTCAGTAAGGATTGAAGAGATTCCCAATCACACTCAATCTTGACAAGCCCTTTTGCAGAAGCAAGAAACAAAACTAATGGTCTTATTATCCCTTCCCCACTAAGTACTCAGGATAGTCTAGGCTTTAGGAAATAACAAGATCCGTGACCTTAGTCATTCCCAGTTTCTATCCCTGGATGTTTGCAGAAGCTAAAGGGACTGCTCTGAAAGCTGAAGATCCTGGGGATAAATACAATTCAGATACCTGTGTTAGGGAAGAGAAATTTTCCTCTACTCTTCAAGAGTCTTTTGGCTGATCTAAGAATTAAATTGACATGAGACAGATAAACAAAAGAAAATAAAATTTATGTGTGTACAGGCACTAATATGAGGCTAACAGACGGGCAGTTGAGGCTTATATGCCATCTAGAACTAATAAGGAGTTAGGGGTCTGGGACTTCACAGGGAAGGAAGACAATTCACAGGAAGATGGAAAAAAAGTTTCCCATAAGGAAACAATAGGACATAGAGAAGAATTTTAAAAAACAGACCTTGCTAAGTTCCTCCCTGTCTACCATACCTAGTGCATATTATACTGCAGTCATCTTTGGTGATAGCTCCCTTTCCAGAGCATGTCTTCCATCCAAGTTCTTTTAGGCAGTTAGGGAGAAGGTCAAAAGTTCTTCCTGAGCCTTCTGTTTCTTAAAAATAATCAGCTTAAAATAATCCACATGCCAAAAGACACATTTTGGAGTGACAAATTTTTCTCCCCTACACCTGCTAAGTTAGTAAAGTAGAATTTCTTTGTTTCTCTTGTTTTCTTAGAATCCATACATGGGTTATCAGTCTGTATCTCTGAGGCCTATAGCAATTATTTTTATTTTTACTTATGGTCTCATATAGTTCTTTGAGTAGCAACAGTCTTGCTTTCTGGTACAGAGATCTTTCCCCCTTTGTCAGAGCTTTTGGAGGAGATGAGAGGGAGAGAGATAGAACGCAGTATTCATGGCTAGTGGCATAGGCAAGGTTGGGGTAGATGTAATTAACTAGGGAGCTTCAAAAATTTATGAGTCACCAAAGTGATAAAATCCAAAGTACCAGTTAAAACAGCTTAGAGAGGCTGGAGAAAGAGATGAAGCAACTTTTGCATCATGGAAACCTGATGCCTTTCTTTCCTCTGGCTTGTGTAAGGATCGCTGTAATGCTCAGCACAAAGTAGCTGTTGCGTAAATAGATATTGCATATTGAATGAGTGAAATATAAAAACATGATGAGTGTAGGAAAGTTTTATTTTTCATGAATAACATCTGGGTAAAAATGATGAAGTGAGGATGACTCATATAATTTCCCTCTCTCTGGTACCCAATTGAATCAGGAAAAAAAGTAGTAAAATAAAAATAAGCAAAAATAATCATAAGAAACCTAACAAGGAAAAGGGACAATACTTTCTGACAAAATTTTAAACTATATGTAGTTGTGGAAAGAAAGAAGATGTGAGCCTTGTTTTGTTGGGTACTGATCTGGCCTCAACTCTACATCAGCTGTAGGGAAAGAAAATGGATCAATCCAATTCTGGTCTTTTCCTTTCTTTCTTTTTTTCTTTCTTTCTTTTTTTGATGAAATATAAGCAGTTGAGGAGATAAATTAATGGGCAAAGGATCAAGTAAATAATGTTTTACTTAATAATAATAATTAAATAAATAATAATAATAATTAAAATGTTAAAACACAAAACATATCTAAGGCCTTTTTACAAAAACTGCACTACTCCCAAGTTGGTATCCCTCCAAACCCATTACCCATTCTCAAACTACAGCCTAGAATAAGGTGGGAAGGGAATTTTAGGAAATTTCTCAACAGGATATCAGAGGAAATAAAATAGGTATTCAGAGCAGGCCACATTATCATTGGATATATATGAAAAAATTGCATGACAACTATGCAAACAATCTATTAAAGCATGAAAGTGAAACATATTGTGGAAAAGACAAATGGACAACGGGCAATGCAAAAAATATCACTCAAGGGTCAGAAGGCAAATTCTTGTGATCATGTCCTGCTGTAGAAGGATTAATACAAGCACAAATTTGGTAAAATGGGAGTTCTGATAAGTCAAAGAATAAGATGACACAGGAAATTGCGGGGATGAGATTAAAATGTGCCAAAATAACATCATCATGTAATGGACGAATGGGAAACACCAAAACTAGAATATACATGACTCATAGACAAATTCCTGACATGGAGGAAAGGGTTGAAATGATCACACTGAATGAAGAGAAAAATGATGATGAGTATAAAGCAATTTTAGATATAATTATAGGTTGAAAAACAAGATAATAAAGCATAACTATACTTGGTGTTTCTGAAGTAGAAATTCCAAGAAGCAGGGAAGATGTGCAAGGTTAATAGGAAAAAATTCTGAAGTCGGGGAACTACATCTGAAGATTAATCAATGAAGGAAATCAATCTAGAATGAATGACACTATTTTAAAAGACCCCTCCAAATTATTGAAGCTACAAACCCTCAGAAGGAGTATCTGGCAGTGTTTCCACGCTTCTACAGAATATAGGAGCACTCACCAATGATTGTTTTCAGCTTTGGGCTTTTGGTGGCAATGCTGACAGACAGAAACAAAAGTTCTGCTCTTTAGACTGTTCCTGTACATATGCACCAGAGATGTCGGCTATTATGTTCTTGTAAGTGGGTAGGTCAATGTAGCCTGGATATTTTATTATGCACTTTAAAAAATTACCTGTATTGGGGCACCTGGGTGACTCAGTGGGTTAAGTGACTGACTACTGGTTTCAGCTAAGGTCATGACCTCAGCCTCCTCATGAGATGGAGCCCTTTGTCTAGCTCCTCCTCCTCTGCCTCTCCTCCTGCTCTGCCCTCTCTCTCAAATAAATAAGTAAATAAATAAATAAATCTTAATTTAAAAATGAATTAAAAATTAATTAAAATATTTTAAAAATGCCTGTTTTATTTGTAATGAGCTTGTATCATGCATTACAAAATTAATTCATTCTTCTTAAAAAAATTTCTACAGAAGAAATAACTTCCCAAATTTTTTTTAAGATTTTATTTATTTATTCATGAGAGACACAGAGAGAGAGAGAGACAGAGACATAGACAGAGGGAGAAACAGGCTCCATGCAGGGAGCCCAATGTGGGACTCGATCCTGGGATTCTGGGATCATGCCCTGAGCTGAAGGCAGATGCTCAATCACTGAGCCACCCAGGTATCCCCCAAAATTGTTTTTATATCTCTCTATATATAACAGTAGCAATGTTTTTTTTTTTTTTTTAATTTAATTTATTTACTTGAGAGAGAGAGCAGGAACAGAGTGGAGGAGCAAAGGGAGAGCGGGAAAGGCAGGCTCTCTGCTAAGCAGGGAGCCTGTCACAGGGCTCGATCCCAGGACCCTGAGATCATGACCTGAGCCAAAGGCAGACACTTAAGCAGACGTTTAACCGGCTGAGCCAACTAGGTACCCCAGACAGTAGCAATGTTTTACAATATCCTTCCAGGAATCCTATAAAAGACAAAAGAACCGAGTTCCAGCTTCTGCTTCTGCTAGTCATTTGGTATTACTTTGGTCAAGGCACTTAGTCTCACTGTCCATTTCCTTAACACAGCCAGTAGGCAGGCATTACTCCCTTCATTTTATAGAAGAAACACTTGCAATTAAGTGACTTGTCCAAATGCACAGCTAACTTTCTGATTCAAGGTATTATGATTTTCCCATCACTCTACTTGGTTGAGTAAAGTAAGTTAATAGATAGGAAAGTGTTTCTCAAAGGAAACCGCCTAAGCACTATCAGTCTTGTGGTGGCATTATAGACAGCAGGACCTAGAAGTAACTTCATGTTTTTTTTCCTCCAGTTTATTACTACTATTTTTAATATTAAATGAAAGCCAAGTGCAAGTTCTTCTTGCAGTGTAAAAAAGTATACTTTTTCCTCTCTGTCTTATAGTGTTTTATGTCCTACTAGAATTTGGGTGAAGGAGAAATACTAATAAGAAATACAGGTGAAAGATGACTCCTTCCTTATTTAAAGGTGGTAAAGAGGGATCCCTGGGTGGCGCAGCGGTTTGGCGCCTGCCTTTGGCCCAGGGCGCGATCCTGGAGACCCGGGATCGAATCCCACATCGGGCTCCCGGTGCATGGAGCCTGCTTCTCCCTCTGCCTGTGTCTCTGCCTCTCTCTCTTTCTCTCTGTGTGACTATCATAAATAAATAAAAAAAAAAAATTAAAAAAAAAAAAAATAAAGGTGGTAAAGAAAATTTTATTTCTGCTCGCACATTTCTACTGGCCCCATTTACTCCTTATATGCCCATTTTTAACCATGTAGTAGAGGACATACTGTTATTCGTCTTCCTCCTCTTTTACATTCATATGACTACTCTCATTTATAATGATAACTGATCACAGAGAGCAGCAAAAATACACTCTCAGAAAGGGGGAAATGGTCGTTCTTCTTGTTCCTCATTTTCACTCCCTCATGGTGCCCCTTAGTAGCTGGCTCACCCAACAGGAAGAAGGGAAATGGAGTTTACTAATACATCAATACATGGGATGGAAAAAATAAATAAAAGAAGCCACCAGGAAGAAGGCTTCCAGAAGAAACATTATGATAGGACATTTATTAAATAAATGTAAGTTCAAACATATCTCCTCTCTGGAAATCAAATTAAAACACAGCTTTGATGCACTTGCTATTTCTGAGCCAGTTCTTGTCTAGCTTTTCTGAAGCTATCCAGACACCAGTTTTGGATTTTTCAGGGTTGCAAAAACCAAACCAAACCAAAACACAGCATCAACAACAAAATTCTGTGTTTGCTGTATACTATTTTAATGATTTTGTTCCTTTAATCATTCATTCAATAAATAGTAGTTTCTTACTATGTGTCAGGTACTAAAATAAGAAAATATTATTAATATATTCAACAATGCACTCCACCCTTTTGCTAATGGGTGTTCAAAACCTCCTAAGATTGATTTATGGGGATCCCCTTGGCTCACCTAAACAATAGGGTGGGCTGGCTGGACCTTTGGCAGGCCTCAGGGGTAACTGCAGCAAGGACTTAATTGCTATCTCCCTTGTCCCTCCCTAGGCCTCACTCTTGCACCCCTTTCTCCATTTCTGTGCAAAAACCTCTATTTCGTCCTGCACATTAATTTTGTGCCCACAAGCATACAACTATAGCTGTGGGGATCTCTGGTCCTTACAGATTTATCTCTGGAGTAGAAAGCAAACCTTTCCCAAACAACTTCTGTTAATTGCAGGGAACCTACCTGGTCAAAGGATGTGCCTAAGTTTGGACCAGGTGGTTGGGTACAATATCAGCCCACTAATGGTCATATGCCCACACCTGGGGCCAGGAAGGGAGAGTCTATTACCAGAATATGAAGTGAGAAATCAGGGAAAAGGGGACAATGCTATGTAAAAGTAACCACTGCAAAGACAGCATTTAACTAGTGTTCTAAGACTTGCCAGAGAAAAACACCATCTAAAATTAATACTTCCCTTTTAAAAGTGATGCAATTTCAATTAAAAGTGTGCAAAGAAAATGATTGGACAGTCTAAAAATGAATAAAATAGCCCAAACAATTTTTAAAATGCTTAACCAACTTCCTTGGACCCCCAAGACTCAGCTAATACCTTCAGTATTTATTTGACCCCCACGACTGGTTAGGATCTCCCTATTATACATATTTGCAGAATGGCACTTCTCTTTTCTCACAGTTAACATAAGGGCAAATAATTATTTGTTTAAAGTTTGTCTCTGGTGAGAGGGTAACCTCCATTAGAACTGGGACAAATTCAGAGTCTCACATAATGCCTGGCACATAGTAAGCACTCAGTAGTCATTAATTTAATGAATGAAACGAAATGAATTGTTTGATATGGGATGATGGTCTTCTTTTACTTTTGTTTCCTTATATATATACACCAGAATTCTAAAAATAATGAGTTCTATCCCATTTTTTTTCTTTTAAATCCCAGTATTTTGGAGTCTGCATAATCCTAGGTCCTTATATCCTTTAGACCAAAACTTTATAAAATGTGTGTATGTGTTAAATTAGTAGGGTTGTTTGTTCGATAGAACTTTAGAAAAAAGAGACCAAAAAATAAAAATTAATTTTCAGTTTGAGAATTGCTAATCTGTAGCTGTACTGTCTTACAAAAGCTACTCCTAGATAATGATATAAAACCATTTTCTTTGTGGTAAAGTGATATGAATCTTAAAATCCTTTATAGTAAAAGAACACGTGATCATTCTATCAAAATGGAATCAAGTTCACTTTAGAAAAGTTTAAAAGGCATAGTATTCCATATTAGAATGTTTTCACTGCCAATGTTTTAACTTCTTTTGTTGAAAATGGGGACAAAAGTAAAGTCTTCATCAGTCTCATATTCTAAAGCTAAAGAAAACATATTTTCCTGGCATGTGATTATAGCTTCATCAGTAACAGAGGAATAAAGATATTTCTCATGTTAATTCATTTAAATTGTCAGAACAATTTGAAATTGTTTGAATTTCAAATTGAAACCCTTTGAAATTGGAATCATTATTTTATTATCACATCATTTTTATGGATGATAACCTGGGGCTTGAAGAAGGAAGTCTCTAGGGGAAGGATTCAACCCCAAGAACAGTATTCAGACAACACAGTCAGCAGTAGTATTTACACAATGAATCACATCTCAATATCATACTGAAAGTAAATCAAGGGTAGAGATGGGAAATCCATAATGATCATTGATTATGTGTTATTAACATACTAAGCCTTTTACATGTGATAAAGCATTTAATCCTCACTATAATCTGATGAGGTGGACACCATTATGATGATTTGATGAATGGGGAAATAGAGGCTCAGTGAGGTTAAGTGAGTTGTTTATGTCCTCAGTTAAGTATGTTTATGTCCTTGCATTGAATGGGCAAGTCCACGAGCCCCACATGGCCCAGATCATGGCTTGGTGCAGAAGGCAGTAGCCACAGTCTTGGTGGAAGCAATCAATGTGTGTTACTCCTGAGCCTTGTCTATACATCACATTGATCCTACCTGCTCTTCTTTCTTCAGTCGAGTCTTCTTAAGGTGACCTAATGATTACTCCCATTTTGTAGACAAAGGTAAACATGGTGACACAGTTTGATGAGGCTGTGGATTGAACATAGGGCAGATCGTAAAGCCAATGCATAACAAGACATGAGTGAATCACTATAGCCATTTTATCTTATTTTATTTTCACTGTGGCCATTTTAAAAGGAGCAGTTTAATTTTGGCAAAACAAAAACAAAAACAAAAAACAAAAAAAACCTATTGGGCAGCCCCAGTGGCTCAACAGTTTAGCACCACCTTCGGCCTGGGACCTGGTCCTGGAGACCCGGGATCTAGTCCCACATCAGGCTCCCTTCATGGAGCCTGCTTCTCCCTCTGCCTGTGTCTCTGCCTCTCTCTCTCTCTCTTTCCCTCTCTGTGTCTCTCATGAATAAATAAATAAATAAAATCCTAAAAAAAAAAAAAGACTATCTTGTTTCATTGACCAATTGGAAACACTGCGAAAAGTTGTTAATATACCCAGAACATGACCTAGTGGCTCTTCAGTGGCTGGATCTGTCCATGTAGGCTGGCCAGAGACACTTGACTCAGATGTGATCCAGCCCCTTAGAGCAGAGACTGCCACCCACAAAGGAATCAACACAAATCTTTAGTTGAGCGTGGTTTCAAAATAGATAACCAACAGATATGCTTAATAAACCACTGAAAGAACTACTGATGATCTGGGAAGCTAATAGGTTATGTTCCAGGTTTCAAAGCAATTCAGGAAAGAAAATAATGCTGAAAAGTTGTAACTGGGCTCTTTTGAGAGATATGTTTTGATCAGGGAATCTTTTGATCCCTTCATACTTGAAATTCCTTATATTCTTTGTATTTATATAGCAAATTAAAATGTGGTGCTTTACAGTTTACTTGTGTTATCACATGGGTTTTCTCCCTTGAGCGTTGAAAAATGATGTGAAGTAGATAAGAAAGTATTTTATTCCTCAGAAAAGGAAACTAAGCTTCTATATTACATATTTCGGCCATTTGGGCCAGATATGTAAAGAGATTACATATTTGGGCCAAAGATACTCAGTGGAGACAGTACCTATGTCTTGGTCTTTCTCTCCCGACCTCTCTCCACTACACCACACTGCCTCTCAAATACCACCACCTGGGAATCCGCCTGGCTTTCTTTTGTCCCCTATGTGGAAAACCAACTCTGAATGCCAGAATCAAGAAGCCATCTTACAGAAAAGGATCGATTGTTATAGAGGAAAATAGATGCTATACAACCTCAAAAAATATGAAGAAAGCTCTATGGATTTGAGAAGTGTTTCCCCTTCTGATTTGCTCATTCTTTATGCTCAGAGGTTGTGACCCGCCGCTGTGCTATACCCATGGTATGAGCCACATTCTGTCTCTCTTTTCTATTTCATACAATAGCATTCAGTACTGCATGCTCAAAATTATCCTGCCATCCTGCTGGGAAAGCTCACCCCTTTTAAAAAAATAGAGACGTTAATATATTACTATTTAGAAACTCTGAAAAAGGTTGGGTAAGCATACATATAAATCATCTAGGCATTCAACAGGAATTAATTGCTTTTAAAGAACCAAGAATGTTCCATAAAGAGGTGATGAAAATTAAAAGGTATTTGAGCAGTGGTGTATTTTCAGAAGACCGGAATCTTACTGTGTGAATTGGCCTGTTATAAAAGCATCAATAAGCAGTGTATTTCATTGGAAGACCCAAGTACGAGGGAGTCAGAAATTTTGACTTCTGTTTAAAATGGGAATTCTTACAAATAAATTCTGAAAGGCATCACATAATTATCTTGCTTTTCCCACTGAAAAACCCAATGTATCATAAAAGGAAAAAACCTTACCAATATCTTCTCTTGAGAGCAGAGGGAAGACTACAAGTCTTGATTTCTGAACTCACCAATCATCTCTTTAACTCTTTTTTATTGGCCTGTTGGGTATCTGTGCTTCCAGAGTTGCTTCTTTTAAATTGGTTTTTGTAGGTCTACTCCTTAAATTCCAAACCTAATTTATCTATTCTGAACCCATCATTTCAAACCAGTGGCAGTTCTCAACAGGAAACTATATAAGAATATTGGAATCACCTAGGCAATATTTCAAAACACACCTCTCTTTTCTTTTTCTCTTCTCTATCATGTTCCGACCCTACCCTTAAAGGCTGTTTCTGAAATCACTCCTTATAAAGGTCCTTGGAACAAATTCATAGAAACATGCATAAGATAATTTTCTCCTAAGCTTTTTTGGCTGTGTAATTCCCAAGAGAGCAAAGGATTTTACTGACTTCAGACAAACATCACAAAGCACCCAAACTTAGCAAAACAACAGAATATAAACTAAGGCAATAAAATAGTAGAAACAAATTATATTTTTAATATTCTTCCCATGTTAATAATCTCTAAACTGTTTCTGACAATAGTTAAAAGGAATCTGAAAATGTATTACCTCTGTACATTCATGCTCCCAATGGCTTATTATAATAAGATTTTAATCTAACAGAGTTGTTCCTGTTCATTCCTCCAAGACATCATTACTTTGCAGAATAAAGAAAAGATGGGCAAATGCCTACCCAACATACTCCAGGGTGTTTGTCATTAAGCTCTGAATACCCCTACCTGGAGAATTGAGCTTAGTCAATCACTATACCTAAAACTTAACTGGGTAAAAAAAATAATAAGCATTAGTATGTTAGAGACAGCTTAGATGTTTCCCAGAAGAAAGGCTGTAAGTTGGTGTGTGGACCAGAGTAAAAGTTAAGGAGACAGGTTCTGGGTACGTGAGAGTAATGAGGAGGAAGCAGGAGGATCCTGTGTTTCATGATAGATAACTCTGACTTTTCTCATGGGGTTTCCTGTTTCTAAGTCCTGAAATTGTAAATAACTGAGAAGTCTTGCCCCTCTCTGTGATATTCCTCTCACAGGGAGTTGATTCTCTTCTTGAGGTATGATTAGTGTACATATTAGACACTAGACCTGCCCCACTTCTAGCTCCTTCTAGCTCCTTATTGTTTCCATTCACTACCATCGCTTGTCCCCCAGCGAGAGCTAAGGCCAGGAGGACAAGATAAGATGAAAAGGTCTCCTCCACAGCCTGGCTCCAACCTCAGATGAAGGGATGAGTTGGGGATTTGGTGATGGGAACCCAGTTACTGGAGAAAGAGTCAAGGTGGAAAATCATAAAACTCAAAGACTGAGTCTGGATGGAGAAAAGACTTGTTACACTTACTAATTTGATGCAAAGGAAAAGGGGTAGCTATCATAATAGAAAATGGATTCTAAATTATCTAAAACTTGGAAATAGGCAAAGAGATTATGGCGAGCTCTGTCAGGGTCATGCTGATTGAGTTTTTTAATGGGCTAGGCTAGGGTACTGTACAACTCAATGGGAGCAGAAGTTAAGTTATAGATTTTTGTCGGGTAAAATGGATACAGCAAAGCTTACTATCTATTGCCCTGTAAGACATTAAGCACTTTTGTATGTAAGCCAGCTCTCTTCTCCTGACATTCTTTTTTTTTAAAGATTTTATTTGTTCATTTGAGAGAGAGAGCACTAGGGAAGGAGAGAGGCAGAGGGAGAAGGGGAGGAAGAATCAGACATCCCTGAGCAGGGAGTTCAAAGTGGGGCTGGATCCCAGAACCCAGAGATCATGACTTGAGCTAAAGGCAGATGAAAACCACTTGAACTACCCAGGTTCTCCTTTCCCTGACATTCTTTGATTAAATTCCCTGTATGCATCTTGCTCCTAAAATATTCTTGGGCCTGTTTTAATATCTTCAATATCCTTCTCATTATTTAATGAATTAAATAAAATCTTTGATACATGTTTGTTTTGTATTTGTATCATGTTGTGATTTTTAATCTTTTGAGAATTAGACATTAAAAATTTGACAGTTCATCTACCAAGGTGTCCAATTAAGAAAGAAGTAAACTGTATTGCCAGATGTCCGTTTGTCTATCTATCTATCTATCTATCTATCTATCTATCTATCTATCTATCTACCTACCTACCTACCTACCTATTTCATGGGCTATTAAGCCCAGAAACATTTTTCCCTTGGCTCCCTGAGTGAATTCCAAGTGATAAGACAACTTTAAATTTTCTGATTCTCTAGTTTTTTCATCTAGTTTCATTTCCCATTCCCCTCCCACCCTGTACCCCAGTTCTGTCCTGGTTGGTAAATTACTCCCTGTGGGTATTGCTTAAAATTGTGTGTTTGGCTTTATGATATGATTTTTTATATGTTTGGCTTTAGTGATTGCTGCAAGAGGCTGATGGCATATCTATTCTCTGCTGGGTAAGAGAAACCAGAATCTAGTTAGTCTTTTTTGCTTGTGTCTTTTTGTGAGCTCAAATTGAGTAAGAATTTCATGCCCTTTAGGGAGAAAAATAGCTGTATGAGAGCTAGATGAGTGAATTTTTGTATTTTTTATGTTTACATCTGACCTGTGATGGAGTCATAAAATAAACTAAAAACTCCACATTTCTGTGTGCAGAACAGAAAAGTATTTTGCTGTGGAAAGTGTTAATAGAATATTGTCTCTTCAATTACAGGAACTTTGTTCTGTTCATTTGATGAGATAAATAAGTGCTTATAAAATAGAACAGTTACCAAAAAAAAAAAAAAATAGAACAGTCACCAAATTCACAAATATGAAGACTCCAAACTTATAATTATTGTAAATGTGCTAGACCCTTAAGGAAAAATAAAATCCTTTTTATATAAGCTGCTAGCTTAGAAAAATTTTTGGATAAGAACTTTAGTTTACATAATTATGATGAATATTTGGACAAATTAGACTGGTTTAGTGATTTTTGTTTAAAAAAGTAATAATAGCTCTTTGTCTTTTTCTTGAATGAATCATTATGGAGTTTGAAGTAAGCATAGCTTAAAAAAAAAGGTTTGAGGCAATGTTTCCTATTTTTTTTTTTGAGGCAATGTTTCCTAATGAAAAGACTAGTTAAGCTAAATTTTCAAAACTTCATGTATTGATTTTTTGATCAAATGAGTTAACATTAGTCCTATATACTGTTTAATATTGTGAATAATGAAAGTTTTTGTTTGGCTGAATTGAATCATAATTCCAACAAACATTTTTCTTTTTTTAAAAAAATATTTATTTATTTATTTATTTATTTATTTATTTATTTATTTATTTATTCAGAGAGAGTGAAAGAGAGGCAGAAACATAGGCAGAGAGAGAAGCAGGCTCCATGCAGTGAGCCCGACGCAGGACTTGATCCTGGGTTTCCAGGATCACACCCCGGGCTGAAGGCGGCACTAAACTGCTGCGCCACCGGGGCTGCCCTCCAACAAACATTTTTCTAACAATAATCATGGTTTATAGTGTGTCAACTTACAGGTTCCAAGATTTTTAGGTAACTTAAATACTTGTATTTATGTCAAACTGAATTATTTTTTTAAAGATTTATTTATTTATTTAAAATTTTAATTTATTTTTATTTTTTTAATTTATGATAGTCACAGAGAGAGAGAGTGAGAGAGGCAGTGACATAGGCAGAGGGAGAAGCAGGCTCCATGCACCGGGAGCCCGACGTGGGATTCGATCCCGGATCTCCAGGATCTTGCCCTGGGCCAAAGGCAGGCGCCAAACCGCTGCACCACCCAAGGATCCCCCAAACTGAATTATTTTTTAATTACCTTTGAATAGTTGGAGAATTTATAATTAACGTAGAATTCTGAAACATTGATTACTAAGCATAATTTTAAGCATAATTTATAAACTATTGTTTCTTATTTTTATATACTCTACAGGGTGGATATATATTTGGGTTATATTAATGAAAATGGCCATTTTAGCTTCTTTAAGAAAACATGAAAGGGATCAAAAAAGAGGTGTGTGTCTGCAGTTTATTGAACTATGTGTATTCATGAGATTTGCTTGTTATCTAAGAGACTTGTAAATGATAGACTGTTACCAATTCCTACCTTTTGGTTTTCTCTGCAATACAGAAGTTTCTACTTTAATTAAAAGTTATACTTAATATGGGTGGCTGAGGCTATCTTAGGAGAAATACAACTGAGTACATGATTTTTTTTTTTAAGGAATAATGAGAGTACTTTTGTCCTAAAATAAACACTCATTCCATTTTAGAATGTGAGAAAGCTTAGTAAAATACAAAACCTGAGGAGTTATTTTATAACTAGAAGCTTTAGCCACCCTCATTCATTTCGGCCACCCATGATTCAATCTTAATCAACCATATCTTTTTACAGTTTTTAAAAAAATATTATTTATTTATTTATTTATTCATGAGAGATACACAGAGAGAGGCAGAGACACAGGCAGAGGGAGAAGCAGGCTCCATGCAGGGAGCCCAATGTGGGACTCGATCCTGGGACAGCAGGATCATGCCCTGAGCCGAGGGCAGATGCTCAACGCTGAGTCACCCAGGTGTCCCAGTTTTTTTAAGATTTTTTTTATTTTTTTTTATTTATTTATTTATTTATTTATTTTATTATTTATTTTTTAAGATTTTATTTATTCATTTATGAGAGACACAGAGACAGGAAGAGACAAAGACAGAGGGAGAGGCAGGCACCCTGCAGGGAGCCTAATGCGGAACTCCATCCCAGGACCCCTGGATCTTGCCCTGAGCCAAAGGCAGATGCTCAATCACTGAGCCACCCAGGTGCCCCTCTTTTTACAGTTTTTTGTTTGTTTTGTTTTTTGCTTTTTCTTTCTCAAGATTGGTTCTAAATTAAGAAAAAAAAAATTTGAGATTTTTTTTTTGTACCTCAAATTGGTTTTGGATTTTCTCATAAAGCCCTTGGAAATTTCCAAAAGTTTCTTATTGTGCTTATAAAAATAAGAGTGCTAAAAATAATTAGGGTTGTTTGATATGTTCCACATTTCTTAATTAGTTGAATACTAGTGTAAGAGTTGCACGGGGAGAATTGTCAAATCAGAAAATATGCTTAGTCTTTCTTAGGTTAAGTTTGTATAGGAAACATGATATCCTTAAAGATATTTCACACCTTGTGTACTTCTATGGGAAGGCCCTTGAGATTTTTCAATGCTTTAGTGATCCATAATGTGTTCCTAACCTTAAGGGAAACATTCATTGATCAGCTTCTTAGAAGATAACAATGTACTGCACATAATAGAAAATTATTACTCTCCTCCATTCTAATATTATTGGTCCTTGGATTAAAATAACTACAATCACTCAGTTTCATTCTCAAATAGGTTTTTGCTTTCTTTAGATACTTGCTTAAAGATCCTACTATATAAGCTACAGGCTACAATATGTGTCTTCAACATATATGGACAGACTTAGAGCCTTGCAGAAAGGACTGTATCAAATAGTCTTAATAATTGGTGTGTAAAAAAATAAACTGTTGTGTACAGGCCTCCAAGCTTATTTCGGTTAGATAATTTTCAGACTGAGTCAATATCTTTAAGACTTTTTCCAGTCTGGAAGTCGATGTACATCTGAAAGCTGACTGCTGACAAAACATCCAGATCAACACCATAGGCCTGAAGAAGGAAACTGAATCGGTGTTTGTTTGGATTATTGCTGATAGTACCTTTAACATTCTCTTTTTAAATGTATATATGAAGAAGTCCTTTTTCTCTCCTTAGAAGCTTATTTCTAACCCATTTGGGAAACTATGCTTTTATAAACTGAAATGAAATGTTTTTGAATAGTATTTGATACCCCTCAGAATTCAGAAAAAAACTTTTACTAGTCTTCTTACTTTTCTTTTTTTTCCCTCTTTTTAAAAATTTGTTTATTTATTTAGACAGGGGGAGGGGCAAAGGGAAAGAGAGAATCTTAAGCAGGCTCCATGCCCAGTGTGGAGCCTGACTCAGGGCTCAATCTCACGATTCTGAGCTCATGACCTGAGCTGAAACCAAGTATTGGACACTTAACCAACTGAGCCACTCAGGTGCCCCCATCTTCTGACTTTTCAATGGCAATATGTATTGTTTATATATTCAATAATAACCTTTGTTCTTTTCTATCAGCATATGATTGAACAATTCAGTTATGCAACCAAGGCCATGCCTGCATGCTGTACTTGACAAATCTCATTTTATCAAGTACAATAAACTCACAAATAAGGACCAAGGATCAATCTTATATGAGAATCCAATGTGTTCATAGGCCTCCTAAGAAAACTGGGTTGGTATCTGGACTAGAGAATTCCAATCTCAGAGGTGATTAAAAAAAAAGGATACTCCGTGTCAGGCCACTCCTTAGCAATTTTTGAAAACCTTCAAAAATATATATATTCTCCCAAATTTATAGGTACTGCAGATAAAATCTGGAGAGAGGGAGGTTATCTCAATCTTGGCTTCCTAGTCTCAGGGTAAAAAGGAAAATAGGAGACTTTTAAGAATTCAATACAAGATTCCTTACAAAAATCTCCAGACAGAAGTCAGTTATCTCATATTTAGTTGCTCAAAACTGTGCAGCTTTAGATTGGCAGAGTAAACTCAAGGAGGCCATGTGGCTATTGACATTCTTTTTTGCACCTATGTAAACAATCAGACCAAAGTTAATGAGCCCAGCTATTTTGTGCTCATGAATGTTATTTGGAGTTTATTTATAATCCCCAAAGGGGAGACTATTAGAAGAATTACCCTAAATTTGGGAATAGGCAAGAGAGATTACTTAGTGTACTTTCAGTATAGTGTTGGGCTTGACCTTCTTTTGACCATATTATTTTACAATTTGGTAGGAACTGAGATTACTTTGTGGATTTTTCACTAGTTCCCTTATTAATTGAATTAAATAAAATATTTAAACATGCTTACTTTATATTTGTATAAGAATACAAATTTTCTAAACTTTTGAAAAATATAGTACTGGAGACAATAGTAGAAGTTATGCATAGGGCAGCCCAGGTGGCTCAGCGATTTAGCACTGCCTTTAGCCCAGGGTGTGATCCTGGAGACCTGGGATTGAGTCCCACGTCAGGCTCCCTGCATGGAGCCTGCTTCTCCCTCTGCCTGTGTCTCTGCCTCTCTCTCTCTCTCTCTCTCTGTCTCTCTGTCTCTCATGAATAAATAAATAAAATCTTTAAAAAAAGAAGTTATGCATAGATATTTGGTATAGCAATATATCATTATGGAATAGGAATATGTTATACTGCTAAGTGAAGTGGGCCCTTACTGTGGTCCCTTAAAGTACTTGGCTAATTGTTTTAAGGATACAGTTATCAAGAATAGCAATAATAGTAACAATTGTTAAAAGAATAACAATTATGTGCTACTTAATAGTCTAGAGACTTTGCTTATATTACCTATTATTCTCACCACAGTCTATGTGGGAAGTATTTTCCTCCTTTAACAGATAAGGAAATTGAGTCTCCAAATTCACAGCGAGTAAGTGGCAAAACAGTCTTAATCCCAAATCCGTCTGACTTTAAAACTAGTGTTTAAAATAAATAAATAAATTAATAAATAATAAATAAATAAATAAATAAATCTAGTATTTTCTGCTTCAATTGTCTCCTACTAGGTGAATCAGCCTCCAATAAACAGTTCCTGTCTTCAAGGTGCTCACCAAATTAAAAGAAAAGAAGTTTTAAATGTACAAAAATGTCAGCAATACTTCTTGAAAAAATCCACATATAAGTGGATTTGCACAGTTCAAATCCATGTTGTTCAAGGGTCAATTGTATATTATGCCTAATTTTTATTTCAGGTTGATTTTGGCAAGTTATGTTTCCTTTCAAGGATTCAGTTTCTCCTCTGCTGAACTGTTTCAGCTCCAATACATTTTTTTAAAAATCACACCCATTTACTATCCTTTTTATTTTTTATGTCATTCATTCCCTCTTTGCCAGCTTGGATACCATTGTTAATTGTTAGGCTTACTCCCTGATTTACACTATTGACTTTTTGTATTGACTTGGTAAAACTGAATTTTGATTTAATCCAGCATCATCTCCCCTGTGTCTGCATCTGGGCAGCTGAATGTGCCTGAAGAAAAATGCGCAATGATGTTGACTGTTCTCACGTTACATTTATGACCATTAATGTCAAGGCAGTCCTCGTGGAGACAAATCCATATTTTCCTAGTTAATTCACTCTCCAGTCTAATAGATCGCTATTTTTCTTTCCTTCTCTTGTCCCAAACATCTAATACCTTAGGCCTCTTCATCCTGTGTGGAGGACTCTGCATCCCTCATTTTTATTGAGAAGATAGGCATATTTATAATACTTCCACATAATACCACCATACATCTTTTTAGCTACTTATAACTCTATCCATAGACTACAAATTCACTCCCAGTTGAATGGATAGATTGTCCTTGCCCCCAGCTAAGGCTCCCTGCCTTGATGCAAAATATCTTATTCCTTCTTTACTCTTCCATGATGTTGTTCCTGCAACTGTCCCCTTATTGCTTCATCAGTTTTTCCAGGCTGCTGGATTATGATCAGAGATCACACAAAAATGTTCTAATAAAATTGCCTCTCCAGCTACTGCCTCAGTCCTGTATATAGAAATGTCCTCAGAAGACCTGCCTAAAATCATTGTATCCACTTATCTGCCCCCTTTCATTCTTTTTTGAATCCACCCTCTTCAAGTTTCCTTCCCGAACTCTGAATATTGTCAAAGCCATCAGCGATTGCCACGTGGACAAAAACTGTTCAATTTTCCATCCTTATATTATTTGAACAAAACCAGCATTTGACATGACTGGGAGTTCTTTCCTTCTTTGAACTGTTTACTCACATGCTCCTAATACTATCACTTCCTCTCTTGGTTCTCTTTCTAGCTCTTTTGACACTGATCTCCAGCTCTATTCTGGTTATCTCCTTGGATTTTAAGCATTGGTGTACTCTAAGGCATACTCTCTTTGCTATCTAAATTTACTACATAGGGATGCCTGGGTAGCTCAGTGGTTGAGCATCTGCCTTCAGCTCAGGGTGTGATCCGAGAGTCCTGGGACTGAGTGAGTCCCTTGGTCACTGCTATGGGTTGAAATGTGACTTCCTCCACCCCAAATACATGTGTTGAAGCCTTAGCCCTCCCCCACAGTGTAATGGTATTTGAGATGAGGGCTTTGAAAACTAATTAGGTCTAGATAGGATCGTGAGGGTAAAGCCCTCATGATGAGATTAATGCCCTGATAAGAGGCTAGAGAGCTTGCATTACTCTCCCCATCCCTCCTCTTCAGTCCTGTCATGACTGAGGAAAGGTCATGTGAGGATATAATGAGAAAGGGGCCACCTGCAACCCAAGGAGAGAGCTCCCACCAGGCACCAACCCTGCTGACACCTTGATTTTGGACTTTCAAGTCTCCAGAACTGTGAGAAGTAAACTGCTAGCTAAGTCACTTAATCTATACTATTTTGTTATGGAAGCTCAAGCTAAGACAATTACTATGTAGCTGCAGAAGACCAGGGCTCAATAACCAGAAACATGGACTAGTTTTTGCCATGCCTTAATTCACAATTGAACTTGAACATCTGCACCTTAACTCTAAGCCACTACAGCCAGATTATAGCTGTGCTTTCTATAGAAAAGCTAGCAAAAACCAGATGCTCAGCTGAAAGTCCCTTGGCAGATTCTTTTTGGACTAGTCAGAACCTCAGTGTGACACTTGATAGTCATTGGCAGTCTAGGCACTCATCCTGTTCAACACTATATTCTAGGTACTCAGCATTGTTCATGGGACATGAGAATGTTCAATATGTGTTTTATGTTTGATGAATGTTGATTAAATGAATGAATGAACACGGAGCAAAATCTTCTTTTATAATATTGATCATTAAACAAACTTTCCTTTTTTCTTTTTTTTAAAGTTTACTTTTTAATGCTACCATTAGAAATGAGGATATTTTCTGCACTTCCCTGCCCACAGAGTTCATCTGATGATGTGTGAATGAGCTCATTGGAGCTAAATATGCTACATTCAAATTGATATTTGTCACACTACTGTTTGTCATTTGTAGGGTTAATAGTGCTTGTGTCCAGACTAGAAGTTACTACCCAAAATCATTTGGCGAAAATTCATTACTATAAATTCTCATGGAAATGTTAAGAAAATGCAAGTTTTAAGTCATTATAGGACTGAGGTTTAAAGTCAAGTTAAGAATTCTCCAAGTTCTTAAATAATGACTTAATTACTATGTAAAAGATAGGAAGATTGGGTTGGTTTCATTATGGCCAACCAAATTGATTCTGTTCACTAGTCTGGAAATAAGTGAATGAATCCAATTTATGCCAAGTGCTTTATGTAGTGTATTTTCTCTCTCAATCTTCCAACAGTTCTCTGGAGTACATATTATTGTACATATCATGAATAACCACATATTCAAGACTATATAAAATCCTAGCAAATTCTACTGCCAGGAGACTACTGTATATCCCAATATAGTGAAGACTGTCAACTTGAGTAACGCCACTACTGTTCTGGGTCTTGTAGATGAAATTAGTGGACTTTCAAACTTTCTGCATCACAATCTATATAGTGCTTAGAATACTGGGAAGAATTGAAATTTATTTACGAGGTAGGTTGTCTACAAGAAGACAAAGAGACATGAAGATTTGAATTGCCTTCAAGCTATGTTTTTACTTCAAAATAGGTCACAGTCTGTTTAAATTCACTTTTCCAAAGAATGTGTCACAGATGTGAAACCAGAGCAAATCTGCAATTTCCTAGACCACACATGACCTTGTTCATCCAGTACCAACCATGACCCTACTTTAGATTTTTGCTAGGTGGCTCTCTGTGGGATGAGTTGGATGTCTTCTTGAGGCTGACATGATAAGTGGGTGACTCTTGGTTTCCACTTAAGGACTGAGGTTTGAGAACAGCAGTGTTGAACTTGTAGATGCTGCCCTTTCATTAGCTAGGGGCTAGGCTTAGCTTCATGCTTTCAAAGTCAACCCATCTTGGCCTAAAGTCTAATAAAAGAGCACTTAAAAAGGGCTATGGGTAAATACATCATTTCCTTAGAAGTTGTCATTCCTTTTGACACTCAAATGTATGATTAATTAATAAAAAAGGAAGATTATGTACCTGAAATAACCAGATGAATCACACCTGCTAAGATGATTATACCTTGCATGTGGAATTTAGTTTGACCTTTTTACAAAAAGAAAGTACGTGTAGTACTATTATTGTTCTGTGACACGGCACATTTTTTCCCAATGTTAAAGAGAGGCTGGTGGATAAAAACATATAATTCACACTACGCCTAATGACTTTTAAATTAATTTTATTTAATACTTAGATAGCTAATAATTCTCATGATTTTCAAATCAAATAGTATAAAAATTCACTGAAAAGCTGGTTACCCATGCCCCAGATCCTGTCCCACTCCCAGAGGTAACCACTTTTATTTGTTTGTTGGGTATCCTTTCAGACATTTTTAAAATGAATGTTCAACTAAGACATATATATTCTTACTTTTATCCCTTTGTAACTTAAATATATATTCTTTTTTTTGAAAAAAATTTTTATTTGTTTATTTGAGGTAGAGAGCATGAGTGGGGAGCAGAGGGAGAGGGAGAAGGAGGCTCCCCACTGAACAAAGAGCCTCATGCAGGGCTCCATCCTAGGACACTGGGATCATGACATGAGCTGAAGGCAGAGGCTTAAGCAACTGAGCCATCCAGGTGCCCCTTAAATATATATTCTTAATTTTATTCCTTTGTTATTTAAACATAACCTCTTTTTAAAAAATTTTATTTGTTTATTCATGAGAGACACATAGAGAGAGGCAGAGACACAGGCAGAGGGAGAAGCAGGCTCTATACAGGGAGCCTGACGTGGGATTTGATCCTGGGTCCCCGGGATCCTGCCCTGAGCCAAAGGCAGACACTCAACCATTGAGCCACCCAGACATCTGCATAAACTCTCTCTCTTTTTTTTTTAACTTAATAACATGTTTTGTAAAGTTTTCATAGTGTATTTTCTTTTATTTTTTGTATCTGCATAGTAGTATCCCATTGGAAGACTGTAAAAAACATTTGAGTTGTTAAAAAACAATTGTGTTGTTTCGAATCTTTTATTATTCCAGATAATATTGCAACAAATAAATTTGTATCTTATTTCCAGATATACTCTCAGATTTTCTACAAATAGGGATGATTTTACAGCCTTAATTACAGTTTATATATATATATATATATTTTTTTTTTGCTGCATCCCAAGGTTTTATCTTTTTAAAAACTTTTTATTTAAATTCCAATGTTTATATCTTTATTTCTCTTTGCACTGACTTATAACCCCAGAATAACGTTTAAAAATAGTTTTAATTCATCATGGTCTTTTTCCTTACTTTATTAGAAATTCCTTTAATGTCTAATTTTTAAACATGGCTTTCATATTGAGACAGATGTATTGTCTTATTAAGGAAGTATTCATATATTCCTAGATAAAGAAGAGTATTTAAAAAAAATCAAGAATGGTTATTGACTTTTTTTTTACTTTTTCAAATATCTTTTCAATGTTTCTAGAAATAACCCTATGTTTTTTGTTTTTTAGATCTTTCCATATGATTATCTGAGTAAATTTACTAATGTTGCATGATTCTTACATTCTTGGTTTCTGAATTTATAAGTAAGACTGATCTATAAATTTCTTTTATGTCCAAACTGGTAGATTTTAATTTCAATGTTGTCTTATAGAATTTAATTAGAAATATTCATTTCTTATGCTTTTTAATCACTCGGACATAAAGGCAGAAACATAGGCAAAGGGAGAATCAGGCTTCCCGGGGGGAGCTTGATGTGGGACTCAATCCCAGGACCTGGGATCATGCCGTGAGTGGAAGGCAGATGCTCAACCACTGAGCCACCCAGGTGCCCCTTCCTTGTTTTTTTAAAGTGTTTTTCTATCTTTTTGAGTTGGTACTTATTGAATTAATTCAGCTAATGCTGTGTCACAGAATTCTGATGAGTAGTGTTTTCATTTATCATTATTTTCTAGAACCTCTACAATTTTTGTTATAAGAGTACTTAAGAGAGTATTTTGTTGTTGTTGTGTATTTCCAGGTATGGAGATTTTTGTTTTTCTGATTTTTCTCTTAATTTCTAGCTTATTATATTGTGATTATAGAATGTCATCTGTGATTCCTTATTTTCAGATATTATTAAAGTTTTCTTTGTGGCTTAATATATGCTCATATTTCATGAATATGCTATTAATCCTTTAAAAACATATTAAAAACTCTTTTTAAAGTACAGCATCTGATATATCCACATTTAGACTAGGGAGATGAGTAAAATTCTTCTATTTTTTATTTCCTTTCTATATGTCTATCTCTTATATTGTAAAATTGTAATATAATATATATATTATATATAATATGTATATATTATTGTATTGTAATATATGTAATTGCTACAGTGCATTTGGATCATAGATATTCATAACTTTCACATCTTCATTGTGAATTTTACTTTTTGTGTTATAAAGTGTCATTCTTGTCTTATACAATACTTATTTGTCCTGAATCCAACTTGTCTGAAATTAAGGTCAAACTCTTGCTTTTTTATTATTATTTCTTTATATTTGTGTGTGTGTGGATGGGGCATTAATTATTCAGGTAAAACTTTGACTTTCCTTTTGTTATCAACCACTCTAAATCTTTCTTTCTAACATATCTGTCTACAGTATAAAGTTTGACTTTAATGCAATTTGAAGATCCTTTTAAAAAATAACTCGACATATGTATTGATTTAGAAGTATCTCTGTCAATTCTTGGATACATTTGTGCGTGTGAATGTATGTGTATATGTGTTTATAGTTCTTCTATTTAGGAAGGTGTGCGTTAAGGTATGTATTTGCTTTCTAGTGGCTACCTTTATAATTAAGTCTTCATTTTATGTTCATAATCCTCTATTATTTCAGATATTATTAGTTACAAGCAGTGATAAATTTCCATGCATCTCCTTCTCTTTCCGACTCTGCATTATCAAACTTTGTTTAAAAAATTAAATTTTCTAGGGATGACTATATGGCTCAGTGGTTAAGCATCTGCCTTCAGCCCAGGGTGTGATCTTGGAGACCGGGGATTGAGCTCTCTGCATGGAGCTCAATCGGGCTCTTTGCATGGAGCCTGCTTCTCCCTCTGCCTGTGTCTCTTCTTTTCTCTGTGTGTCTCTTGTGAATAAATAAATAAAAATCTTTAAATTAATTAATTAATTAATTAAAATTTCTAGTGTTTATCTTTGTGCTGTTATGCACATTTAGTGTACAACTTATATGTCAGCTTTATTTTTTTTATTTATTTTTATTTTTATTTTTATTTATTTTTTATTTTTTATTTATGATAGTCACAGAGAGAGAGAGAGGCAGAGACACAGGCAGAGGGAGAAGCAGGCTCCATGCACCGGGAGCCCGACGTGGGATTCGATCCCGGGTCTCCAGGATCATGCCCTGGGCCAAAGGCAGGTGCCAAACCGCTGCACCACCCAGGGATCCCATATGTCAGCTTTAAATGACATTTTCAACCTCAGCAGTTATAGATGAGTCGATCAGTGAACTTGCTCCAATTAATACTATCTTTTTCCTTTTCCTTCTGAATATTTGTGTCTATATAGTTTCAAAGTCTATAATATAAATACATTTTTTAATAGTCTAAACTTTAGAATACAAGTGTATTCATTGTTCACCATGAGTCTTTTTAAGAGAGCTTCCTCACATTTAAGATTGCTCACAAAGAAAAGTCTTTGATTTTTAATGTTTTAAACATATGGTCTTCATACTTGATGAAGAACTTGGCTGGATATAAAATACTTAGATCATACTTTCTTTCCTTGAAAATCTCATGTTTTTTCCCATTAATGTGGCTTTGGAGGAGACTGAAGTGAGGTTGACTCATTTTTCCTGATACAAGACTTGATCTTTTTGCTTTTCTGCTTCAAAGATTCTTTCTTTATATTTAAATTTTAATAATTTGTTAGCATATGTCTTTGCTTAATCATTATGAATGAATTTTCTTTAGCACATGGTGTTTACTTTCAATATGGAGATTCAAGACTTCTGTATTAATTTCAGGAAAGTTCTTTTATAATTTTGTTTGAAAGTATTTGTTCTATCCCACTGCTAACATTTTCTTCTTCAGAGACTCCAATTATAGGTATGTTGGCTCTGCATCATATTTCATCTATTGTTTGCATTTTCATACAATGCCTAAAAATATATTTCTCTTTATTTTCATTTAATTTTGACAATTCTTCTTATATACATCTTTGCTGTCTCTTAACTCATCCACAGTGCTTATTCCCCTCTGTGTTTCTTCCAATATCGTCTTTATTTCTGTGATGGTTTGGTCCTTTTTTCTTCTTCGTATCTGATTTGTTTCAGCTCACTTCAACCTCACCTCTTTCTTGAGTTTCTTCATTTGTGTGTTGTCACATTGCATATTAAATTATATTGCTTCATTAACATAATGGGAAATATATTCCATTTAGGGAGTCAATATAGCTTAATGGATAAGAGCACAGACACTGGAGAAACACTACATATAGTCACTATTTTCATTGGCTCTGTGGTAACTTTTCTTTTTTTCCATATCTTTTGGTAATTTTGAGGCTCCTTTTCAGAATCTTTCTAATAGTATCTTTGTATCCTTTTTTTGTGCCAGTTTCTTCTTTATCACCACTCACTCCTGAATGGTCTTTTGTAGAAAACTCCTGAATTGGAGGCTTCAAGATAGCTTTCCTATTCTCTCAATCAAAAAGCTTACTTTCTGTGGCAGATTGTTATATACTAATGACCCACAACATTGGACACCTCCGCATACCCATGCCCTTATGTGGCCCCCACCCCTTACATTGACTCTAGACTTAGCTATATGACTTACTTTAGCCAATGGGGCATTTGGAAACATGATGCAGGCAGAAACTTCAAAGGAGCACGAATATTGGAGCCTGCCCTCTCTCTCTCTTGCTGCTGGGAACTATTCCAACTCCCCATGAAAAAGCCTGAGCTAGCCCCAGGCCTCCCTTCTGAGGCCCAAATACGCAAGTGAGACCTACTGAGTGATACACCAGGTGAAGCAGAAATAAGCCGCCCTAGTTGAGCCCATCCCAATTTATCACTTCATTCAATTGTAGGCAAATAATTGGTAGCTCCTAAACCATTGTTTTTGGTGGTTTGTCATGCAGCAATAGATTACAGATTCACTTTTATTGCTGCTGCAGAAACAGTCCGCTTCCAGTAATTATGGCTTTTCTGTAGACTCACTCCCTCTAAGTCTCTGAAGTAAATTTAGTTCAAGAGATCGTCTGCCAACAGATCTATGCTCCCCAGTTCTTAAAGACAAGGAATAGGTCTTCTACATCTCATAGTGATTACCTTATTCTCAAGGATTATAGTTTTGCTGCCTGATGCTAGTGGGTTCCCTGGAAACTCTCTGTGCCTCTTCTCCTCATCTCTGTATGCCTCTTCTGCCTCACCTGTTCGACTCTTGCTCCATTTTTTTTTGGAGAGACACAGCTGCTTTTGCAATTTAAGGTAAGCCCTTTACTTTCAGGAAATGCATTTTTGCTGGTACTTTCTGAAGTCCTTACTGCTGGTTCTCTTTGACTCTTCCTGGACCTTTTCTGTATCACTTCTGCCCAAATGCAGCTGCTTTTAGGCAACTTTTACAAGTAGTTTGGAATTTGTCAGTAAAATTTTTGCTTAAAATGGCATTTAACATTTTTTCCCATTGTCTTTGTTAGTTTAGATATTTCTTATGGAGAAGTGGGAAGAATTTTTAAATAGATGACATCATCTTCATACAGGAGTCCATTTAATCCTTGTTTGCAACCAGAACCCTTTGGACACGTTTTTCTGAAGATGATGTAGTATAGTAACCTTGAGTGCTTTAGTAATCACTAATACCTTTAAAAGTTCTAACATTCACAGGGGGAGCATGTCACTCAAACTGATTCTTTTTTTCCCAGGTTGAATCACAATTTAGGGTCCTATCTCACATTCTATTTGGGCAATGGGATGTTTCTATTTAATAAGTCTGACTAATTAATCCTCACTGTAGTTCAGGAAAAAGTGGTTGTATTGTCATCATTTTTGAGACAAAGACTGTGACAGAATCATGACTGTATTGCAGGATTTATTGGCTTTCCTCCACATGCTCATTGCCTCACTATTATTAATTTTGGCTTTGGGGTCAATTTCAAGCTAATAGATAAGTAGATGGCATAGAACATAAAGCAAAAGGTCCAAGAAGGCAGCATTTCAGCTGTGGAGAACTGGGTGCTCTACACTCCAAGTGCTAGTATTTGAAAATGTTTCCTTCAAAACCACCAAGGGGAAAGATTACTGGGCAGGAGTCCATTAAGTCCCTACATTGAAAAGCTTTCAGGTATGACTTTCATTGTGTGGGTATGTGAAGGTGATTGGGTTAATGAGTGAGCAACAGAAGGTTACTGTCACTTCTTTGACAAGGTCCTATTTGCTTTTTATTACACAGTTCAGAAGGGATCAAATTCGCTGACCCATTTCCCTTCCAACTAGAGAAAAATGCTTCCACTAGTATAATTAGTATGTGCTTCTGTGTGTCATATGTGATACTTGTCCGTTTTGGGCTTCCATAATAGCTTCTCCCACGAGGCAGAGAGCTTCCTGGGTGCAGGGTCGGTGCCCCTGATCATGTCTGTATGTCAGCATCTGACCCAGTGTATTGTGCTCAGTGCGTAACGGGTGTGCCATAATGTTTATTGGAATAAATTGAGAAATAAGCCAATTTTATCCATTAAAGTCTTTGCGGTTTCTAGCTAGTTGTAATAGTTTCATATGCAAAGTTACTGCATCTCGCTTTTCCTTGCCAGCTCTCTTCTCTTCCTCTGATTGGAAGAGCTGGACAACTGGGGAAAAGGAGACCTGTGTCTTCCCACATCTGGCTCCCCCTAGCTCCTGCTCCCTCCGCCTCAAGTGGCAGGCTCCCACCCAGCTGTGCTCTTCAAGCTGGGGGCCTTCAGGCTACGGGGTGCGTGTTGCTAGGTCCTTACAAGCTGTGGGACCCGCTCCTAGGCTATCTTGGCGGAGCGCCTCCTTGGAGGTGAGCGGACCCAGCGGTTCAAGTGGCACCGTGCTTAGCCACTCTGGAGCATCTTCGTGCGACAGGGAGCAGCGGGGTCTCACCCTCGTACCGGCTCCTTCAGCGTAATTTGCTCCGCTCGCTCCCTTTCCTACCGCTCTCCCCATCCCCCCCCCCCCCCCCCGCCACTAGCGCTGAGTGCTCCCCTCCCCATCCCCTTTTGTGCAACCCGTGGCTGCGGAGCTTCTAGTACTGTATTCATGGCAGATGAAGAGAGAGTGACTGACACGTTCCAGGGACGGCGAATCGCAGCGAGCGCGGGTGGCAGGGGGAGGGTGTGTAGTGGCAGACGGCCGCTGGGATTATGAATGGGGGCGGGGGGGCGGCGAGTGTGGGGTTCAAACCGGGATCTTCGGCAGCGGGCTTTGGATAGGCACGCAGGGTTGTGCGTAATCCTTCAGCTCTGGTGGGAAGGGAGATGCCGTGAGCTCCTGGGGGAGGCGAGGGTTATTTTGCAAAACTCCCTTAGTGTCGTGCAGCAGAGTACTGCGGGCGGTCGGCGAGGTAGGTGGAGGAGGGAAAGACACGGGAAGGGAATCGGGGAGAGGCCAGCCCCCGGGGACGCTGTGCCTCGCTCCCCGAATTGACAGGTGGTGGCCTCAGCAGTTACAACCTACTACCTAGCATCTCGTCCGTGCAAAAACGATCACGTTGTTAATTCCCCGCACCGCGCGGAAGAGCGCAGCGCGGCAGAGCAAGTGCCACGGGCGAGCTGCCTCCCGGGGAGGGGGTAGTGGGGGTACAGAGAAGGGGGGGTTGGAGGGGGGCAGCGGAGGACACCGGAGCTTGGGCGCTTGGCGGCCGTCTGCACCGCGGGGCTGCCCGCCGGTCCGCGCGCGCGCCCCGCAGCCGCCCCCGGCTCGTGCGCCCCTTTCCGGGGCTCCCGGCCCCGCCTCGGCGGCTGCGGGCTCCTCGTCGCCCGCCCGGCTGCACGCGAGCGTCTCCCGCCGGCTCCCGCGCCCGCGGAGCGCTGCACCGACGAGCCGAGCCGGGCGGAGCCGCCGCGCTGCACCAGCGGCGCCTCGGGCAGGAGGAGGGCGGCTTCCGCGGTAAGGGCTGCCCAGGAGGCTGCGGCTTCATTTTCCTCCTTCTCTTACTTCATCAAACAGCGAGGCCGGAATGGAGAGTGTGGGGCGCTGTGGGCTGGCGGGGGGCGGGGGCGCGGGGGGCCGCGCCAGGGCGGTCGTGGGGACCCCTCGTAGGAAACCCGCCAACCGGCCTTCGCGCCCCGCTCCCTCCTTGCCGGCTCCTGCCTCCGCCCGTGAGCCTCGGGGCGAACCCCTGGGCGCGGGAGAGCTCGGGAGGCTGCCGGAGGCCGAGGCGCTCGCGGGGCTGGGCTGCCCGGCGCGCAGAGCCCGGGATTGACCGCGGGCGGCGCGCGAGGGAGGGAGCCCAAGTCCCGGGAGTTTGGCGCGGCTGCGGCCCCAGGACGGTCCCGGGCACCCGGGTGGCGGGGGCACCCAGTGCGGCGCCGCGGGGCCGCGGCAGAAGGGGGGCTCTGCCGGCAACTTTTGGGAAGCCCTGTCTCAGGTGTGGGGAGGGGTGCTGGGATGTGTTCAGGGCCTGGCCCTTCCTGAGCTACAAGTGTGTGTGTGTGTGTGTGTGTGTGTGTGTGTGTGTGTGTGTGTGTAGGGTTCTTCTCCCTTTCCTCCCTGCTAGCCCTCCTCTTCCATCAATCTCTTCCTGCCCCCTTTCACAGACCACCCCCTCCCATATGCCGGAACTTCAAGCAAAATACAAACCTACCGTAGTCAATAGCTTTAAAGCAAGTAGAGGGACGCCAGGATGGCTCCGCGGTTAAGCTCTGCCTTGGGCTCAGGGCCTGATCCTGGAGTCCCAGGATCGAGTCCCACATGGGGCTCCCTGCATGGAACCTGCTTCTCCCTCTGCCTGTGTCTCTGCCTCTCTGTGTGTGTCTCTCATGAATAAATCAATAAAATCTTAAAAAAATATATAAAACAAGTATAAAGAAGAGAGAGAGCACAGAGGAATAGTTCTTAATTGCATCGTGGTTCATTTTAAAGATGAAAATACTGTATATAAATAACATATAATGTATTATATATGGTGTGATATACATATATAATATAATATACGCACAGGCCTAGGGTAATTTTTAAGAAACATTTTGAGACTGTCACCTAAAGTTATATTACATTTGCATTATGTTTACATCATGTGTATATGGTGCTATTAAACAGCAATGGTAAATCTATGCATCCTGTGTCTGTGTCTTAGATCTGTATGGGCTATACAGATCTATACTGTTCTTTGAATCACATCCATCTTTTAAATTCAGAGATTTCCAGTTAATTGAAAGCCTTAGAATAAGGCTGTAAGAATAAAAGGCTAAGAAATTAAGAGAAAAAGTATGGATGCTGGATTTTTTTAGTGGATCAGCCACATACCTCTCTTTCCTTTTACTAAAAGCTGGTTGTTATGCCAGTAATTTTCATAAAAAGAAAAACAATTTGAGGACTTCAAAGTGTTTTTACCTAGGCCTGAGGTGTAGGCAGACGTCTGGCATATATCTGTACATGAATTGACAAGAAGGTAGATAAGGCAAATGATTTCACTTCAGGTAAAAAAATTCAGCTGCACTTCCTTCTGAGGGCACCTCATTTAACTTCTGATATTCCCACAGAGGAACCCCCTTGCTGTCAACCTGTGTCTTTGTGTCTTTGGCATCACTGTGGTTTGATCAACTCTTCAAATCAATACTTGCAGAACTTGGCTAGTAACATATTTGCTGGCTGTTTCTGTTCTTTTTCTTTTTAAACAACAGAATATTACTTCCATAAAAAATAAGTGAATAAGTAAATAGATTGAAATTGTTGAGATGGTATGATTGACACATTGACACCTTGAGGCTAACTATATGTGTATCATCTCTCTGTATTCCTTATGATGCTTGTGAGCTGAACAATTTTGCATTGTGTCTACTCGCAGTCTTTTTTCTCAGCCAGTCTGCTTTAATTTCTGATTTGACATATTTTTGCAAAGATGAATTATCTTAAATTTCTCTAGAGGTTATCTAGTTGGGCCTACTAATTTCTTTTGAATAGAATTGATTATGGTTTGAGGAATAAGAAATCAATCATATATGGTTTTCTGATCTTGGTGTCCTTCACCTATCTGGAGGTAGGTATTTAATAATAATGTGTATGCACAAGTAGGGATTCATGTTTCATAGAAATATATATTAGACACGGAAATGACATTTTCATTTTGGTTTGTAAATGGTTGTAAACTGAAGATTTAAAATTATTAAGGAATAAAGAGTCCCATGTTGCTTTTAGTATCTTATCTGGCTGACTTTCGTTAGGGAGCCAGAGGTACATGATGTGGTCTTAGAAAGATTTAGGGGTTAGTGATTTGGATTTATCTTTCGTTATTATGGCATAAAAATTCATTACTCTTTCCAAAAAAATCTGAGGAGCGGAGTTTGTAGAAGAAGTGAGGTTGTTGTTGATTATATGACAAATGGGGTTTCTTTGAGCACTGGTTGTTGGAGTCACCTTATGGTAATATGGCAGACACTGAGGTGCCAAATCCCCCTTCAAGAAGAGCTTTTTGCCCCAGCTTCTGAGAGTGCTGTTAACACATAGCCTTCAAGGGTCCTTGAAGGGGATTGCCTGAGTTGTAGGAAGCATCTTTGTCCAAGGCCATGTCTCTTTCCAGGGTAGCTCACACCCAGTGGCTGATCCATGTGTGGGGTATGAAGGGCTGGTCATCTCCACACAACTCTGAAGGACCATTCTAGCTCTGAAACTCCCTACAGGACTTGCATTGCAGCTTGACATTTCCCATTTCTGCCTCCTTCCCCATTCTCAGATGTTGATAGCAAGGTGGTCCTTAATAAAATTGCATGCTCAGCTTCATCTCCGAGGTGGCTTCCTTGGGGAAGCCAGCCTATGACAACGTCTCCTCCATGCACATTCATTTTGCCAGTTTTGATCTTTTGTCTTTTAAAATGTAGTGCCATTTCTCATTGGAAGACATTTCTGTATCTCTGCTGCCCTTCTGTTTGTTCCTCCGCGTTTTCTCATTCTTTCCTTTTGTTGGATTTGCGGTGTCTTTAATCTCTTTTCCATCTAATGATATCAATGCTATATCTCTCATTTCTATTCCTTTAGTAGGTATGTTTGTTTTTAATATTCAGATTTTGTCTTAACAGATGAATAAAAATATCTACTCTCTTCTTGAATAATATAAGGGCCTTATTAAGTTATAATTCTGATCATACTCTGTATTTCATAATATTTTGTGGCATAATAGTTCCGCTACATTTTTCACATGGATTGTGGCATTTTATATAATTAGTTTTTTGTTGTTGTTGGTTTTTTTTCATAGTCAATGTTTATTTAGGCTTATCCACATTTTCTGTCCTCATTGTAGTTTCTTGCATCCTTTTCCTTCCTTCTGGATTCAAATTCCTTCGGATGGAAGTAATTCTTTGATAAGCATATGCACATGATAAATATCTCTTCATCTCTTTTGTTTGTTTGTTTGGAACTGTATTTTATCCAAACACTTGAATAATAGATTACCTGGGAGCAAAATTCTAAGTTGACATTTATTTTTCTTACCACTCTGAAGATACTGTCTTCTAGCCTCTGTTGTTAAAAATCAGAGATTGTTTCTTGGTTGCTTTTAGGATTCCTCTTTGTCTTTGGTGTTCTGCAGTTTTATTATGGTATGCCCGGATGTGGATTTGTTTTTACTTTTTCTCCTTGAGTTTTCTTATGATCTAATCAGGTGATTCTTATATTTCTTGAATTATTACAAATTTGTGGCATGTCTCATCATATATTATCTTGCCTCTATTCTCTCTAAACTTTCCTCTGTAATTCTTAGTAGGTATATGTTTGACCTTCTTGTTTTATTCCTCATGTCTATTACCTCTGTATATATATATTTTTTTCTGTTAGAAATATTTTTAAGAGGCATTGGTGTAATTCTTCAGGACTTATTCCAGCTAATCAATTCTTCTTTATTTATGCCTATCTTTTAAGTTGTAGCTTAAAAAAGGTTGAGCTATATAGCTCAATATATATATAATATATTCAATAGCTATTATTGAGCTATTAATTAGTGTTTATTTTCTAGAAGTGCTAATTGATACGTTTTCATATCTACCTGTCTTTCCCTCTAGGTTTTCTATCATTTTATTATGAATTTTGTCCTTATTTTATCTCTTTAATAGTCACACTCGTCCTATTTTATAGTTTCAGATTATTCTCTTACTTGAAATTCTGCTGGTTATTCCAAAACTACCCATCCACTATAAACAGATCTTTTCCTCATGTGGTTTGTGACTGGGATTATGACTCATCTTCAGCCAGGTTTTTACTTTTGTTTTTTTCATAGTAGTTTTGTTTTTCCCAGTTTTTGAAAGTTTCCCTGTAGAGTGTTATTGTGCTTGTCTTCATAGAATACCTCAGGAGTTTTGCTGGTCTGGGATCAGCTTGAAAACAAAAACTATTGAAGTATAATTGACATATTACATTATATTTTCAGGTGTACAACATGATTCAATGCTCATATATTTTGCAAAATGATCACCACATTAAGTCTAGTTAACATCCTAAGGATCAACTTTTACATTAATTTCCTGGCTTGAGATTCTTGAACCATGCAGGTGATATGTGTGTGTGTGTGTGTGGGGGGGGGAGTGCTTAGGAATTTAATCCAAAGAATACTTTTTTCCTTTTATCTGGAGCCCCAGAAAGAGACAGGTTTTCTTGCTACTTCTGAGGCTGGGCTTCTAGTCCTTAAACTATAAAGTCAACTTCTTGAGAGTTTTCCTTTATACAAAGGTTTTGGCTCCAGTTACCTTCCTTTTATGGGTCCCAAACCAAGTTGCTTGTCCCTACACACATATGAAATCTCCAGCCTCTTGGCAGGGTTGCTGTAGGGCCAGTGTACATGCTTGCTATTCTGATATTTGTTTCCTTTCTGTTTTAATATCTGCAGATGACCTTTTTTTTTTCCTCTTCAAGTTTATTTAACCTATTCAATTATCCTGGTCTTTTAAAAGACTTATTATCTATGTGTTTGTAGCAGAAGGGAGTTTGGTCCTCATTCATTCAGTCGGCCATGCTAGTGGAATAAGACAGCCATCAGTGACTGGATCCACTTTGAGAATTGACTCTTTTCAATCACTTTCTCTTTTTCTTTTAGTTACACTATTTTTATTTTATATTCATTTTTTCACATTATTTTTAAAAACTTAATTATACTAGCCTTTCGTTCTCTATCTCCCTCCCTTCCTCCCTCCTTCCTTCTTTCCTTCTTTCTTTTTTCCTCTTTTTCTCTCTTTTTTTCTTTTCTTTTCTTTTCTTTCTTTCTTTCTTTCTTTTCTTTTCTTTCTTTCTTTCTTTTCTTTTCTTTTCTTTCTTTTCTTTTCTTTTCTTTTCTTTCTTTCTTTTCTTTTCTTTTCTTTCTTTTCTTTTCTTCCAAGAAAGATGTCTTACAGAGTGTCTCAAAGTTTGGATTTCTCTAGTGATTTATTCACTTGATTAGATTCAGGTTAACCATTTTGGGCAAGAACATTCCTATGTGGGTGATGTGGACTTCCTGTTACATCACAGCAGAAATGTCTGTTTATCCCATTACTGGTTAGACCACTTGAAAGGTGATACCTGCCAAATTTCTCCCGTTTTGTTTCTCTTACCTTCAGACTACGTGAAAAACCTGCTTCCCCACAACTTTTACCCCATTTTTGAAAATTAATTTTAAAATTTTGAGATAGCTATAGATGGACATGCAGTTAAAGGACATATACAGAGATCCTGTATACTCTTCACTTTCTTTTGAACAGTAACATTTTGAAAAAACATGATACAGTAATACAATCAGGAAATTGACATTAATTGAATCTACAAATCTTACTCAGATTTCACCAGTTTTACACTCATTTGAGTGTGTATGTTTAAGTCTATGCAGTTTTATCACATGTATAGGTTTATGTATCCACCACCACAGTCAAGATATAGAACTTTTCGATTACCGCAAGGATCCTTTATGCTGCTCCCTTTTAGAATTAACTACCCCTGCCTCCCTCTCACTTCCTGGCACCATTTCTAACCCCTAACAACCACTAATCTGTTCTCCATCTCATTTTGTCATTTCAAAAATGGTACATATATGGAATCATAGATAATATGATCTTAAAGATTGCTTCTTTTCTCACTGTAATTCCCTAGAGATTCATCCAAGTTGTTGTGTTATCAATCATTGTTTCTTTTTATTGCTGAGCCATATTCCATTCATCCATGGAAGGACATTTGCACTGTTTCTAGTTTGGGGCTATTATGACTAAGTTTCCTATGCACATTTGTGTATGGGTTTTGTGTGAATGTAAGTTTTCATTTCTCTGGGATAAATGCCCAAGGGTGTGATGGTTGAGTCCTACTGATAATTGCATGTTTAATTGGATAAGAAATTGCCAAATTGGGGGATCCCTTGGTGGCTCAGCGGTTGAGCATCTGCCTTCGGCTCAGGGCATGATCTTGGAGACTCAGGATCAAGTCCTGCATCGGGCTCCCTGCATGGAGTCTGCTTCTCTCTCTGCCTGTGTCTCTGCCTCTCTCTCTCTCTGTGTCTCTCATGACTAAATAAGTAAAATATTAAAAAAAAAGAAATTGCCAAATCATTTTCCAGAATGGGTGTACCATTTTACATTCCTACCAGCAATGTCTGATGATCCTGTTTTCTGCATTGTTAGAATTTGTCTCCATTTTACTTTGTTTTCTGTTTGTTTCTTCTTCCTTTATTTCTCTTTACTTGCCTTCCTGTGAGTTAGTTGAAATGTTTTATAGGATTCTGTTTTGATTTATTTATAGTTTTTTCAAGCATATTTGTATAGTTTTCTCAGTCGTCCTGTTGGCTCTTACTATATGCATTTATGTTTCTTTACACTTGCTTCATTTTAAATGCTGTTGTCTTGAATATAAGACTGTCATTTTGTTTGTTTGTTTCAATCACTGAATAGGAAATGATGTAGACAACTCATACTGGGAAAGAATTTGTGGTTGACAGTTCTTTTCTTTCAGCACTTAAAAAATGTGCTGCTCCTTCAGGTCTCTACGGTTCCTGATGAGAAAATCATTGTTATTTGAGTTGATGCCCCACTAAAGGCAATGAGCTCTTTCTCTCTAGTTGGTTTTATGATATTTTCTTTATCATTAGTTTTTAAAAGCTTGGTTATGGGCAGCCCGGGTGGCTCAGTGGTTTAGCTCTGCCTTCAGCCCAGGGCCTGATCCTGGAGACTCGGGATTGAGTCCCACGTCAGGCTCCCTGCATGGAGCCTGCTTCTCCCTCTGCCTTTCTCTCTCTCTCTCTCTCTCTCTCTCTCTCTGTGTGTGTCTCTCATGAATAAATAAATAAAATATTAAAAAAATCTTTAAAAAAAGCTTGGTTATGATGTGTCTTGGCATAGATTTCTTTGGGTTTATTCTCTTTGAGTTTTGGTTAGCTTCTTAAATTGATGTGCTTTTGTCTTTCACCAAATTTGGGAAGTTTTCTGGAAGTTCCCCCCCCGCCCCCCCCAAATACTCTTTCAGCTCTACTGTCTTTCTCATTTCCTTCTGGTCCTCTAATGATAGAAATGTTGGATCATTTTTTATTGTCCCAGAGGACTCTGAGGTTCTGTTTATCTTTTTGTTTTGTTTTGTTTACTTTCTCTCTGTTTTTCAGATTTGCTAAATTCTGTGGAGCTATTCTCAAGTTCACTGATTCTATCCTCTATCACCTCTACTGTAGAACCACTGAGTATTTTATTTTTGTTGTTTTATTTTTTTGTTCTATAATTGCCATTGCCATTTTGTTTTTTAAAAAACTTATACAATAAAAACCAAAACTTACACATTTTTGTTCAGATTTTCCATACTTTTTCACTTATTTCCAGAGAATCTGAATTTGCTTGCTGAGGTATTCTTTAAAATGCTTTAAAGGAATGCTTTAAAATTCTTATCAGATACCTATGGTAACTGATTCACTTTAGTGTTCGTATCAGTTGATTGACTTTTCTCATTCAAGTTGTGATTATATCCTGGACATGTTGGCTACCAAGTTGGGAGGCTCAGGTCTTGTTTACATCTTATGAGTTTAGCAGCCACTCTGTTTCGGTTAGCACACAGGTCCTGGATTACTTTTCTGGGTTGTGGTTTCAATGACAATATGATTTCCAGGGGCTTTGCTAGCTGTTTTAATCTGTTTATTTTGTTAGGTGCTTCTGGGCTCTCATTGAACCCTGTTGATACTACTGGAGGGTGGTGGAAGAAGCCTCCCCAGGGCAGGCCTGCTGTACCTCTAGATGAGGGAAGGGATTTTTTGGCCTGTAGGGATAAAAAGGACTCCCCAGCCCAGAGCTTGTTGTGGCGGGATTCCCCCTGCCAGTGCTGTGAGGCCATCTGGTGTTGTTGGCTGGACCCCAGTTAGATGCAGGGGAAGAATGAGCCCACCTATATCATCCACTGCCAAGTTGGGGTTGGAAGACTCTAGACCCAGGTAACCTGCAGTGGGATCAGGAGTACTTAGGCATCCTACTACCCTGTTTTTCCTCTCGTCTGGCCTGATTAATCAGCCCACCTCCTCTTTTCAGTGTTTGGAGTCCTCTTATGTTATTTCTAGTGTTTAGAATTGTGCTAAGTGGGAAGAGGCTGGGAGAGGTAAGTAGCTGCCATCTGTGTGGACCAGAAGTATATGTCTTTTAAAAATACCAGTTTGAAAAAAAAAAAACCAGGTTGACTAATTAGCCACATTATCCATTAACATAGTTAAAGATACTCATTTGACTGTGTTTTTCTGTAATATGTGTTTGTGAGAGAGACATAGACTAAGCCTCTTAAATTTACTTAAATTAATTTAAATTAAAATTAGGTTAATTAATATTACTGTAATTGGATAATTAAATGTTAAGTCAATGCTGTCAGTGGGATATAAGACAAAGATCTACGTATGTGATGTTTTCTCTATCAAACATTTTTCTCCAAGTTGTTCTATTGCATTTGAAAAATACTAGTACCTTTTTTTCTTTTCCCATCACTGGAAAATACTAAAAAAAAAACCTTTACCAGATGGATACTTTGAACCATAGAGAAAATAAATGACATTATTTGCATAAGCAACTTGGTGATATTTAGAGTGGATTGAGGAAAAGATACCAGAATTCTGTCTTTGGCTGTCCTGGTTTATAACATAGTGCTGACTCATGGAATACTGGCATTTTCAGAACTGAAAATGAACTTAGAGTTAGCCTATTTCAACCTTATTGTTTTATATTTAAGGAAACTGATACCTTGAAAATAAGGGAACCTAAGTTCCTTTAGTTCCATAATGGCAGGGCTTATTTATTCTGAATTCATAGTATTTCCTAATTTTGTTTTCTTTAAGAAATCACAATCACTTTCTTTTTAGAAGACTTTAGAAGAAAATTAAAATTATATATTGTAGCATGATTCCCATTCCCTTTTCTAAGGAGAAGAAACACTAAATAAGTTGGGATGGCATGATGGTACTTTTTAAAAAAATAGGCATATTTGAAAATATGATGAACTTATGGACCCACTATCCAGAAAAATGAACACAAACTCAATAATTTGCATGCAGTATTAAGGGTTTGTGAACTCTGAGGGAAGACCGCTCCTAGGGAAGACCACTATGCTTCTTGTCTTGTTTGTACCATGTGATATCTATGGATGGTCTTTGCTGGGGAAAATGACATAGGGATAATTCCTCATTTTATATTCAGACTCACCCTTCAGAGCTTGTGGATCCTGGCAGTTGTCCTGGGCACAATGCATTGGCGTACTGAGGAATTTGTTTTCCTGCAGGTTCTAGAGAGCCAGTAGGTGAGAAGAATATAATGGGACCAGCAGGTGTTAAAACAGACTGTGGGAAATACAAACAGGCAACTCAGCCCATAATACTTGCTTTCTCCTCCTACACACACATACACACACACCTCAAGATTCCTTAGAAAGATCCTTCTTCTGCTCCCATCTGCTGTCACCCTCTTACTGTATGGAGAAACATTGCCCTTTGGAGACAATTCTCTTTTGCTCTAGTAAGGCTGTTCTGGTAGTCATTTAAACCAAATTTCACCCACATCAAATGTTAGGGGTTGAAAGAACAAACTGTTTAGTGTCATTTGATGTATTTACTGTGTACTTTTCAAGGAGGAGAAGAAAACCATGTCCATATTTTTCTTACAGAATGGGTCAAAATAATTTAAGAGCATAGGATAATAAATGTTTCTGCGTTCAGTGAGTGAGGCCAGCATTTGTTAAATTGTTAAGCTTAAATTACTTTTAAGGAATCTGTTTATGTATATACTTAAAGGAAGCTCCTATATTTTCTTGGTGACTAGTACAGTGTCCTGGATGAGAAATAAGACTCTGAAATGATTTGATGTGCCATGCTGTATACTAGAGTGAAAAACTTCAATGCAGAAAAAGAGAGGTAGTATAAAAATAAATAATACAATGACTATTTTTATTTCTTAGTGCTTTTATATATTTTAAAATATTGAAAAAAATAAAAAAAAACAAAAAAAATAAAATATTGAAAAGAATTTTGTTTTCAGGGTTACTCTTTAGTAATTGTATAATTGAGGGCTGAGAATCACAAATCCTAAGTGCCATTTCTGTTGTGCCACTAAGTGGGTAAGTGACAACCCCTGTGTAAGCCTTAAGGTATAAATGAAGATGTTGAATTATGGTAATCTCCAAGAGTCTTTTCAGCATTATGACTTAGTGAAATTTTAGCAGTTGTTATTTGACACATTAGGAGTTTTTGATATGCCTGTGTAATTAAGTATTAGTCATAAGAAAGCTCTCCAGGGAACTAATTTTTAAATTTGAAATTATTATAATACCTTGATGGGTCAGAAATTTGCATTAGTCAGAGAGGTCATGGTTGGGTTAGGACTACCTAAGTATACAGGTACAATACAGCACAATTTGGAGAATAAGCATCTTAATGCTGTTGTGACAGTGGCAGTAGTGATGATGCCAATGTGGACGGCACTGGATTTCATTGGTCTGGAGGTGCATGATACTGTAGGTTGCTCATTCAGCATCATTTACGTCTTTTCTCTTTATCCTCCTGTGCTATTCGAATTGGAAGGCCAATCATTCAACTTTTCAGCCTCCTTTGAAGCTAAGAATGGCCCATATTACAAATATTAGATGGAGATTTCTGGAGAATGCTTTCCTTCTTTAGCAAAAGGGAAAGCTTCTTAAGGAGAAGGTTCTTGCCCTTGACCCTTATTCCTTCTTTCTCAGTAGAGCCTGGACGCCCTGCTTTGAGGTGAGCATCATCTTGCAAGCATGAGGAATAAAATCAGATGATCAGGATGATGAAGCAGAAAAACAGATGTAGCCCGGATCCTTGATAATATGTTAGAGTAGATCTATCAGCTCTGCACTGCCTACCTCCAGTCTTATTATTCCATGAGAAAAAATTAAACTTCTGTTTCTTCCAGTATTTATTAGGTTTTCTGTTACTCCGAGCCAAACACATTCCCAACTGAATATGTAAAGTAACTATTATGACTTTGCATTTTTGAAGGATAAAATTAGTGTTTATAGATCTTTGTAATTACTAATGTTGGGCTGCAAAATTTGGACTAGTTTGTACAAATATCTTCATTGTGAGGAAGCTTGGGTGTGAAAATTTTGGATAATTTGTAAAATTTTTATTTTATTCTTCATAGCATGAAGAATAGCATAAGACTGTTTTCTATTCCTTAGAGAATATTTCAAATTTTATTCAATGGGTGAAATTTATATGAGGAAAACTATTTCTGTGAGTCACAACTCCCACTTTGCTGTAATCTTTGGTAAGATGGGGATATAGCCGAAGAATGCCAATGAACCTTGAAAAAATGTTTTCCTCATTTAATTTATAGTCAAAAATGTATAGTTGAGTGGGTTGCCTGCTTTACTGTTTAGTCTAAGTTTGTTTCCAGCATATTCCTTCTGACCTCACACTTTTGGATGACTGAAAAAGACTTAAAAAGAAGGACTTGAAAGATTGAAAGAAGGATGACCATTTGCAGTATGTGGATATAGAAGATGGGAGAGGTTTTTTTTTGTGTGTGACATAGCATTTGCACCCCCTCTATTTGGTTTAAGTGCAGGGAATTAATTTTTGCATATAAGCCAAATAATGAGAGAAAAAGAATTCAATCAGGATATATGTGTGTTTTTTACATTTTTTCTCAATTAGAATTGCATTCATTTGAGAGTCACTGAAAATTTGGCATGCAATACTACAAGTAAGGAGTTTCTTTTTGTTTGTTTGTTTGTTTGTTTGTTTTACATGCAATAAGACATCTGGAAGAAGACTGTCTAAGGCTGGGGCAGCTGCACAACAGGGTTGTCAAAGATTTAGGCTTCTTCTTGCTTTTGGCTCTACTGTCATTATTGTATGGGTTTCATTTTCTTGGTGGAAAGACAGTTAGTGAACATATGGGAATGGCATCTGGACCACAGGCAGGAAGAAGGGGCCAGACAAAAGGCAAGGCCCATACCAGCCATCAGTCCTTTTTTAAAGTGAGAGCTCCCAGGAAGATGACTCTGGTGACTTTAGCTAATATCTTACTAACCAGAATTATGTCCGTGGTCTTGCCAGACAATGGGGAAATCTAAGAAATAGAAGTTTTTTTTTTTTTTTCATAGAAACAGAAAAAATACAAAAAATAAAAATAAAAAAACCAAACAAACCAAAAAAGGGGATGATGTACACATTTCTGTCTGTATACAGTCATGCTCTATATTAGGAGATTACAACTTGTTTCATGAATCAGGGTGGGGAAATGGTTGTATACGGATTGATTTAGAAAATAGTTACCAGTGCAGACAAAAAGGAAAAAGATATAACTAAAAAGAAGAAACACAAGTTCAAAGATTTTTCAGTGTCGAAAATCCATATATTTTTCAAGATAATATAGTTTTAGAAAAAAAAAACTTGATATAAATTCCTCCTTTTCCTCTGGCTTAAGGAATCATTTATTCAGTATAAAATCTTTATGTGTTCCATATGTTGAGAATAAATGTATATTCAATCCTGTTAAAAAAAATAAGGGAAAACTTGTACCTCCCCAAAGTCAGGTTTCTGTTATATAAGGAAGAAGGGAAGAATGGATACTGGGTAGCCAACTATCATTGTCATTGTATGAAGAATATTTCTCAGCTTTAAAAATTCTCTTTGTAGTGTTATATCATAAATGCATACCCTGGAGATTTCTTAAATTATAACAGTATAAAAACAGTTATTAGTTATTATTGCCTTAAATACCTATAAGTTAGTCATTTAAAATTTTGTATCAGTTGCTGCTTTGTGTCAAGATAGCTGACTGACCTATACAACTCAAAGTATATCTTGATGGTCACTGGTATTAAGCTAACTGTGGGCAAAAAGTCATAATTTTTTTTCTATAATGAATAATGACATAGATAACTGTGAAATTCTAAGAGATCAGACAGTGACAATATTACATCCTAGTACAGTCATTCATGAAATACTATGGTTTAATTTTTGTTTAAATTTGCATTTATATATTTTGGGCTATTTTTTGTCCTAAAAATTTTAATGACATATATGAATTATACCCAAGAGCAGATATTTATTTTAAAAAGAATAAAATTGGCTGAATTCCAGCATTTCTGCTTAGCTGTTCTCATTCAGGATATTGGCAGAAATATCCTATAATTGAAGGTTTATTCTCCAATTGATGTAGGCACTCTACTTAGAAGCTGTTTATCCACATCAAGAAGGATAATGGATTTTTTTGTTAAATTTTTTCCATTAAAATAGGGTGAGGCAACTGTTCTCACCACACTTCAGAGGGACAGCACAAAGATAAATGAAATAATGGATGTGAAGTGCAACTTTTTTTTGCTTTGAAAGAAGGTGTTATATAAATTCTACAAATAGTATCATTAATGTGTGAATAAGATGATGGGTGAGCATTTCCAAAAGTGAGTATCATAACTAGGCATTTTTAGTATGATCCTCAATGTCAGTTTTTTCCAAGGAGAGCAATATAGCAACACATTCTTATGTTCTTGAATCAAAATATTAAAGGTAAACTTCAATGTGAGGGGAAGAGAATGTATAGAAAGAGCTTCAAAGAGAGGTGATTTATTGAGTAATGCAATATAATACTAGATTTTATGCAAATATAGAAAGTCCTTTGGGTCTCTTAAGTGGTTAGGGAAATGGGAAAGCTCTGATTAAAATGTGAATTCTGATTCCAACTTAAGAGTTGAACTTCTTATGGCTATTATCTTGAAAATAATGAGGTTCTGCTCGACTCATAAAAATCCTCAAAAAAGATTTTTGTAATATCTTTGGTAAAGGTTTTTGTTATGTTCTTGGCCACAGGTTTTTATTCCATGAAAGATAATTTGGGACAGGAAGCTATTTCTTATTTCTAACTTCACTGCCATGCTTTCTGTATGCTGGTAAAAGCGGATCACCTTATATGGTGATAAGAACCTTTGACTTTTAGCCAGGGGACGAGGTTCACGTCTCAGGTTTGCCACTAATTTATCTGGGTAACTGGGAAAGCTATTCAGTTGCTTTGTGCAAAGCAACATCCCTGAAGCCATCTCTTTCTCCTCTTCGTGCATTCAAGACTTAAGGTGCTTAATTAAGTTGACTAGTTGAAGTCATAGGGTCAAGTCACATCTCTGTGGGAAGAGTACTGCCTCTCTGAGTCAGTCTTACCATGATGGGTATTCAGCCATGAAACTGGCACATGAAAGCTGGAAGTGAGCACAAGGTGGGAAACTTTGCTTCTCTCTGTGCCTTATTCTCATGGGTAATTTGTTGAAGATGATGCTTAGGTATAAGCTCATTGGTGGTTGATGCTAAGGGGATAGTAGCTAAAATTTTATGGAACAAAATTGGGCAGTTAAGGACAGTGTGTCATACTTTGTAGATCTGATTATCTATATTTCTCTCTCTCGCTCCTCAAGTCTTTGGAAAGTCTTGTTTAATTGTCTTATCTGTCTTTTGGAAACAGAGAGGAAGGTCAAATTTCAGGAAGAGCTGTAGGGGGACGACTTCCCTCCCTCTAGCCCAAACCAGTGTGCTAGTAGCAGTAGGAGCCACCACTAGAGAGTAGGAAATTCCCGAGAGACATTACAGAGATTATGGTGGGGATTGAGGAGCTGTGGCTGCCAAACGCTGCTAGAGGTCCAGCTGCCATTCTCAAAATGGAGACTCTTCCTCCACTGCACATCTTAAAAGCTTGGTGTTTACTTTTGTTGAAGAAGGTGGCAGGTTCCCAGGAGGCTTGCAATTTCCTCATCTGGAAAATGAGGGGATTGAACCAAGTCGTAGTTTCACAGCCACTTTTATTTTCTTTCCTCTGACTCCTTTATTTTGAAAGTTTTTTGTCCGCCAAACTATTTCTATAATTATGTCTTTTTAAATAACCAGAAGCATATAAGGCAGCCAATTAGAGCTTCCAACTAAATGTGAGATAACTAGTGTTACCGTTCCGAGAAGTTACAATTCAGCCAAAAGCGAACAAGTTTGATATTCTTGTTCACTCAAGAAAGCAATAAATGTTTGCAAATTTATCCGACTGCAAATTTACAGTTTGATATGTCGTCTAAGTGCAGCAGTTCTCTGTTGTATTTTTCCTCATCTCTGATTCCTACTTTCCAGAGGAGTTAACTTTCAGAGTCTACTGTTTCTTCATGTTTCCCTCCATTTTGTGCAAACAAGATGCTTATTCTGCTATTTCTTGCGTTTTAGTTTTATTCTTTATGCATTTGTTTCCTGCTATGGATTTGGACACACACACTCACCTACTTTGCTTCCTCAATTTAATTTTCAAATTGCTGAGACTGTAACTATCGTTCACAGCTGAATCCTTTGGCGTACTAGGATTACATTTCTTTATGCATGTTTTTATTTTTTTCCTATTTCATAACTGTTTTATTTTATTTTTCAGAGTTTTTGAAGTGCCTCTCACCATTTCATCCACAAACACTGCATCTAAATTGTAAATATCTTTTTAATATATTTAGTTTCGTTAGACAGTCTATGCATTTCATCCTTCTGCTAGCCACATGCATCCTCAAGCTGTGTGTATGTTTGCTCACTGTTGTGATTTTGGAATTTTTTTCCCCATGTAAATCAGGATGACTGGTGGGCTGAGGTAACAAGTAGCCCTCAAACCTATAATCTTTCAAACACAACAGAAATATATTTCTCCTTCATGTCACACTACTGAACTGTTTCAGGTGAGCTGGGAGGGGTGACCTGCTAGTTCTGGTGAATGGGATGTAGTACTGCTTTGCTTCCAGAAGTCACTCATGGGCCCTGCTTAAAGGAGGCACTGTTTTCAGTACATGAGTCCCAAAGTCATCATGGATCACTGCATTCAGTCAGAGCATGGAAGTAGTGCTGGGCATGGCTTACATCCCTCCCACTTAGAAGTCTTTGTTGAGAACACACTCTTGTGGCCAAACCTAGTTGCAGGAGAAGCTGAGATAATGTCTTTGCTATGTGCCCAGAGAAGAGAAATGGGCTTTGGTGGACAGCTAATCAAATCTTCAGTACAATTATTCTGCAGATGTCTCCCCCACCCTTTCTATGTTGGATCCCTTGTTTCCTGATTTCTATAGCTCTAGGTTTTTCTTGATTTACTCTCTTGTTTTGATGGGTGGAGCATGTCCTCCAACATCTTCCTAAGAAAGAGAGTGTTGAAGGTAAACATTTTGAGATGTTTTATATCTGAAGGTGTTTTTATTTTGTTTTACACCTGGTAGATAGTTTTTCTGGATGCAGAATTCTTGTTGGAAGTCATTAGTCCTCAGCATTTTAGTGGCATATTTCATTGTCCTGCTGTAGTTTTAGCTGTTGAGAAGTTTGCTGCTATTCTGATCCTTCAAATGTGAACTTTTTCTTTTTTCTAATTTGAAGCTTTTAGCATCATCTTATTACCCTGGGAATTTTGAAATTTCAAGATGATGTGCTGTGGTGCTAGTTATTTCTAATTAATTATGTGTGGGAACTCAGTGGGTCTTTTCTTTTTGGAAACTTGTCCTTCAGTTCTAGGAATTATTCTTGTATTATTAATTTCATCAATTTCAATGTCAATTTCCAATTAAGCTATTGGAACTGTGCCAAAATAAAAAGCTTTTGCACAGCAAAGAAAACCATCAATGAAACAAAAAGTCAACCTATGGAATGGGAGAAAATATTTGCTAATGATATATCTGATAAGGGGTTACTGTCAAAAGTATATAAAGAACTTATACAACTCAATATCAAACCCCCCGAAATAACCCAATTAAAAATGAGCAAAGGACCTGAATAGATATTTTTCCAAAGACACACAGATGGCCAACAGACACATGAAAAGATAGTCAACACCGCTAATCATCAGGGAAATACACATTAAAATCAAAATGAGGTATCGCTTTATACTTGTCAGAATGGCTAAAATCAAAATGACAAGGAATAACAAGTGTTGGTGAGAAAGTGGAGAAAAAGGAACCCTTGTGCACTATTGGTGGGAATGCAAATTGGTGCAACCTCTAAGGAAAACAGTATGGAGTTTCCTCAAAAATTAAAAATAGAATTACCATGTGATCTAGGAATTCTACTACTGGGTATTTACCTAAAGAATATGAAAAAACACTAATTAAAAAAGATATATACATTCCTATGTTTATGCAGCATTATTTATAATAGCCAAGATATGGAAGCAGCCCACATGTCCATCCATAGGTGAATGGATAAAGATATGGTATACATCTTCTACAATGGAATATTATTCAGCCTTAAAAATGAATGGGGGGGATCCCTGGGTGGCGCAGCGGTTTGGCGCCTGCCTTTGGCCCAGGGCACGATCCTGGAGACCCGGGATCGAATCCCATGTTGGGCTCCCAGTGCATGGAGCCTGCTTCTCCCTCTGCCTGTGTCTCTGCCTCTTTCCCCTCTCTCTGTGTGACTATCATAAATAAATAAAAATTTATAAAAAAAAATGAACTTGAATGTTTAAAAAAAAATGAATGGGGTCTTGCCATTTGCAACAACATGGATGGATCTAGAGAGTATAATGCTAAGTAAGATAAATCAGCCAGAGAATGATGAATATCATATGATTTCACTCATATGGGGAATTTAAGAAAAAAACAAATAAAGAAAAAAAAAGATAAGCCAAAAAAATAGACTTTTAACTACAGAGAACAAACTTATGGTTACCAGAGAAGAGGTGGGTGGGGGGAATGGGTGAAATCGGTGAATGGTATTAAGAGTATACTTATCTTGAGCACTGAGTAATGTATAGAATTGTAAATCATTATATTGTACACTTGAAACTGATATAACAATGTTAATTGTATTTGAATAAACATTTTTTAAAAAGTCAATTTCCCCTACAATTTAACATTTCAAATCAGAAAATCAGGATGCATATTAAATTAATATAATCTTATAATAGCCATTGACTTGGTGACAGTCATGACATGGTTATGTAAAAACTATTCTGTTGATACTCCCTTATATGAGTAAAAATATAGTGCCAGGGTCAAAGAGTTTTAAATGAAATATTGTAAATCTTTTCATTTGGTTTTCTTGGTTTTCTCTTTCTAGAACTTCAGTTACTTTATTTCATCTAATCATAATATGCTTTCTATTGTAAAATATATCATTTTATGTACCACTGAGAGAAATATACTTGCAATAAAACTATGAAAAATGTTTTATTATCACTTAGAATATTAATTTTATTCTGATTGAAAGAATATGTTTAGACTTAATTAAACTATATCATGTATTTCTGTGAATGTGTAAAAAAGATTACCGACTAAAATAAATTGGATGAGTTTTCTGAAAACTTATTCATATTCAGAATTTATCTCTTCTGAATCTCTTTTTAAAAATTTAATTTTTATTTTAGAGAGAGAAAACGTGCATTAGTGGCAGAGGGGCAAGGGGTGAGAATCTTCATGTAGACTTCTCACTGATTGTGAAGCTAAACGTGGGCCTTGATCTCATGATCTCATGAAATCATGACCTGAGCCGAAACCAAGAGCCACCGGACACTTAAGTGACTGAGCCACCCAGGTGCCCCATCTTGTGACTCCCTTTTGAACTCCAAGTCATTACCATGTGTATTCATCCCTGCGTGCGTCATCACTTCCTGTGCCAGCAATACTGCTGGCCCTGAAAAGTGACCTTGATCAAGTAAAGTAAGACTGGCTTGTGATTGCTGCTATAGCAAATGTTAAAATGTTAAAAATGCTTGATTCTCCACTGCTCCTATCTCTTCCTCACAAGCATATGATTTCTAGATGTTAAGAATGTCCTATTTTCATTTCTTGGGTTTTCTTCCAACGAAACTAATACTCATTCTGCAGGTTTTCATGAATGTGCAGGTCATGACAACCACTGCCTCACTGAGAAGAATGGTAGGATACTATCAATTGTAAGATGTATCTGATTTCAGATATATATTATGTATATAGATGTATCTGATTTCAGCTATAATGCTGTGGAAAACGTGCATGATATTTACATGTTGAGCCATATAGATGAATCCTGTAAAAATTTCTCATCTTTTTAAATCCAGTTTTTACATCTTATGTATTGTTATACAATTTCTATCAGTATAGGTAGTACAGTCTTTCTCTTCTGTGCGCCTATTTATAAAAGTGAGGAAGAACTTGAATTTTCTCAAGATGAAATGGTAAGAATCTCTGAGGATTCTTTGCCTCTAACAGTGCCAGAACACTCACCTAAACTTGGAGGTGATCAAAACCTAAGAAGTACCATGTTTATGTTCAGGCAGTCTTTTGCAGGTGCATCAGGAAGCCATGCCTAAAAGCAGTGAAAAATATTTTTCCATCTGTTTCTTTGTATGGATTCACATTCATAGTGTAAATGCTATTCTATAACTGGATATGTTTGGCCAAAATTGAGTGAAAAATATAGCTTTCTAGCATGTTTATGAATGGCTGTATAGTATTAATAAATCCTTTCTCTAGTGATGAACATCACATTGCTTAGTTTTTGCGTCTAAACAATGACTTAATAAACATCTTAATATAAATGTCTGTAATTTGTTGAGTAAGGGAATATACACATTTCAAAGGCTTTTTGCCACCAAATTGCCTTTCAGAAAGGTTATACCCAACTTAGACTTCTGTCAGCTATACATTAGAGTGATCATTTCCTCATATCCATCTGATTCTGGGTTTTGTTGGTCTTCTGTGAATGTGAGGAGGAAAATGATTTCTTTGTTGTTTTCAATTTGTTTTCTTTGATGACTAGGGAGCCTGAAGAACTTAATGTGATACAGTTTCCTGTGAGAGAGACAGACTGCCCAAGTAGGGCAGCTGGAGCAGATTTTGATTGATGTTAGTAGAAGGTATCTGGCAGGGAATGAGTAGTTACTGCTCTCTGGTCTAGGGAACTCCATCTTAAAGTCTTTCACCTTCATAGAGATCCTATTCAGCGCCTGCCTTTAGTGGCTGGATGCTTTCCAGGTAGCACAGTTTTGGGGCTTTGATTATGGTTTCTGTGGGAATATAGCCCTCAAGGCTGTATGATCCTCATCTAGTCCTATAGACTGGGTGGCCTTGGGGCATTAAATAGGGGAGATATAAGTGGGAGCTTTGAATCAGTGGAGAGCAAAAGGAGGGGATTCACCAAGCAGGTGGAAGAACACAAATGTTTGAAGGTAAATAGCATAAGGTAAAGTGAGGCAGTGCTTGAGACAATTGTCCATATAGTGGAGAGGGAGGGGGACAATATGTTTGCAAGGTGCGTTGAGGACACACTGTGAACTCTGAATGTGTCTTGAATGTGAGTTTAAGGATAATGTTCTTTATCTTAAGGGCAGTGGAAGACCTCTGACATTTTCAGAGTACTAGTATGGTAAGACCTGACAAATGCCATATTTTAGGAAAGTGCATAGCATTTAATGACATTGGAAATGTATTCAGGCAAAATACAAATGGTTGCATTTCTGGTTTCTTCCTGTGTCCTGTAGTTGATATAAGCTAGAATCTTTTTAGTTATGGCTGATTTATGTTCAGAAGGGATACAGAACCAGGTGAATGCTTCCAGTATCCTGTTGTTATTCTCTTTTTCCCAGAAAGGGAAGGAGAAAGTAGCTCAGTTTTTGATAGGTCAGACCTTTAGAATATGTATGTATGAGTTATAACAAAGTTACAATTGTTTTTTAATTTGTCATGTGGTATGTGGGCAGATATTTGGCATATAAAACTGGAAAATGAATTCAGAAACTGCATCAGACACCCTATAGACTTGCCATACGATAATCAACTTCGCCAAATGGCAGCAAATGTGTCATTTCAAATGGAAAATGCACGCATTAAGCCATTTAGACTAGCAAAGTTATATATGTTATTCTTGAGTTTCATTTATATATGGACACATCATTCACAATTGAAATATCAGAGTAAATGATATCCAAACACTACCTTCATTTGTTTGGGAAATTATCTTAAGCACAAAGTACAGGATATTTAAAAAGGCCCTTATCATTAATTCTCTGGAGTTGGGTAGTTTACAAAATTTTCTTATTTTCATTAAAATTTAAACTGTATTTTCTGAAATAGCATTTAATATTCTTTTAGATAGTCTGCTTTGGCTTGGTAGTCAATAGATGAGTAAGTAATTTCATCTCAGGTATTACTGTCTGATGGACAGTGATTTTCAGAGATGGTCATAGACCTCATCAATGACCATTTCTTAGAAGCGGCATGGCAAATATCTTTTAATACATCATGCCTTGCACCTAGCTCATTTCTGAATAGTTACTGCTGTGGATCTTTTTGGTGCTCATAAAATGCAGTTAAATTTGTAGTTGAAGAATACAGTTTTTATTCCTCCAGTAACTACAGCCAAGAGCTGTACTCTCTCTCAGCCTCAATAAGTCATAGTGACATTCCTGAGCACAAAGAAGGATGCTTGTTGAAAGCGGGTGGGTGGTGAGAGAGATGCATATATAGCTTTCCTTTCAGATACAGTTAGAGGGCTCCTCCAAGGTGGAGTGTTTATAAATGGTGGAGTATTCCCATCCTCCTCAGTTAAGATTTTCTGCTGCAGCTAAGAAAATTTTTACTATTTATTTCAACCTCAGTACCTTTATAAGAACCTTGTTTTTTCTTTTTTTTTTTAAAAAGATTTTATTTATTTATTTGAGAGAGACAGAAAGAGCATGAGTTGGGGGGGGCAGAGGGAGAGGGACAAGCAGGGCTCAATCCCGGGACCCCAGGATCATGACCTGAGCTGAAGGCAGATGGTTAACCCACTGAGCCACTCAGGACACCCCAAAACCTTGTTTTTTATCTTGGTGAGAGAAGATAATTAATATTTATTGAGTACTCCCATGTGTCAGTCACCTTACTCAATGATTTAAAATGCTCTTTCATTGAATTCTTACTATAACCTTGTGATAGAGGCATTATTAAACTTATTTTGAAGATGAAAATAATGTGTCAGCCAGATTAAGTAATTTACTTAAGTTTGTATGACAAGAGGTGATTTTCGTTTTCTTTTTACCAGTCCAAAGACTATAATTTTTTCTAGGCCCTGCATAATGAGACTCAGTATGCCAAAATTTTAAAAATATTTATTGAGAGTTTTGTTATATTCCAGGTACATAAATTATCTCATTTAATCTTCATCAAAAATTAAAAAGATAAGTAGGTACATTTAATTTTAAAGGTGAGGAAACTGAGAGATTCATAGTCTGAGTAATTTGCTCAACATCACATAAAGCTGGGATTCAAACTAGATCCAAAAGCTTATTTTCTTACCTAGTGGATGACCTTGTAAGCCTTCATCTTTAAAGGTTATGTTTCCAAATTCTTCTTATTTTTTTGCAATGATTTTTTAATTATCTTTTTTGCAACTTCAGTACGTTTAGTACTACCTTTTCATGTAAACGTAATAAGAGCCTATTACATGTTGTTACTACATTAAGATTTCTCAACCTCAATACTACTGACATTTTGAACCAGACAATTCCTTGTTGTTGGAGAGGAGGCTTGTCCTGTGCATTATAGGTTAATTAGCAACATCCTGGCCTCTTGCAATGGCACTCTTCCTCTTCTCTGACGTGGGGACCACCAAAAATGCCTCTAGACATTGCCAAATATTCTTTGGGGTGGGGGAGGAAATCACCTAAGTTTGAGAAATGCTGGTCTGTTATCTCCTCTTCAGTCCCCTGTGTAAGGCTCATACTCCTGTGACCTCCATTGCATGCAGGAAGAGTAATTTGCTCAGAGCCACGTTGCTGGGTAATGGCATCTCGAGGACTCAAACTCAAGGTTTACATACATTTTTGGACTACTTGTAGTTTTCAGTTCATGGACTGTGTCCTCAGGCCCAACTTCAGATTTCTGGAAGGCTTGGGCTCTGAATGTTGTTCTTTTTCTTTTGCCCCAGGGGCGCCTAGAAGAGTACTTAATATCACAGTGCTTTGACAGATGTTCATTAAATAAATGACCCATTTTATGTGAGTCCTATTTAAATAAGAATCTTTTAAATAAAATTTAGCTTAGTGCAGTAATTAAGACCACAGAGTTTGGAATCAGACACATCACAGGTTTAAATCTCCTCCTTGCCATTTATTAGTTCCAAGATCCTGGGAAAATTTTTGACCAAAGCTAAAAGCTTTGGTTTCCTCATTGTTCAGAACTAATAATTCCTCCTGTGGATATTGTGAGGAGTAACTGTCATCGATCCAAGGACATGACATAATGTTAAAAACAATTCAGTAAATGGTAACTACGAGTAATACAAATAATCATAATATTTACGATAATAAAGTGGTTTTGATTTTCCCTTTGTAATATGAGATCATTATGTGTACTTACATTTCAATTAAGTTAGAAAAAAATGTTTTGTCTATCTGGAACAACTTGAAAGCTGCTGTTGCGTTAACATTAAATTTAAAAATTACATAAAATAAAAAGAACATTCAAAAGAGAAATGAGGAAAGTAGTGGAGAGGAGTGTGAGGCTAAGCAAATAAAAAACAAGACTATTGAACAGAATAAAATACTGAATTATTTAGGTTTCAGTGGAGAATTAAGTTTAGCACATTTCATTTCAGTAAAGAATTATTAACCCTCCTGGTTGCTTGAAGGAGAGAGAGCCTTCTTTTGGCTACAACAGCAGCTGAATTGACTCATCCCTGGATCTCAGCCCTCAGCCTTCTGCTGGTTTGGCATCTCCTGCTTCCTTCCCTAAGGTCTGACCTTTTGCCGCATTTCCTCTGACTCATTTTTGGGTTCTGATCCTCGCTGCTGCTGCTCAGAGGTTTCCTTTCCTAGGGAACTGGAGTCTTCTTTCCGCTTAGTTACTGACTTGATTCAGTTTCCCCATTGGATTCCTTCCTGAGGTGGCGACATGCCCTGCCCTTTGGCTGCTCAGAGGTAGCATTTCTCACCTTCTGCTGCTCCTCTGGCCCTACGCCAACTTTTCCTTCCAAAAGTAATTGGTTGTAATCATTTAGGTTTTAACTATAGGTTGGTGGCTTGGAATTCCCCAGACAGTAAAATGTCATGATGCAAATTCATTGGTTTTAGAGTCTTAAGGGCCTTTTTGTGTCTGCATTGCCTTTCAAATGTTTTCTTCATTTTTCGGTATACTTTGGGAATAGTAGTATTTTAGGGAACACTGAGATACATAGATGATGCTGTTCTTGGTTCCAGGACCTGCATGGGCTATGGTGGAGGGACAGAGGGGATAAGTCACTCAGCCCCTTTACAAAATTATGCATAGTGGCACACAGGTTGAGAAGCGCATAATAACAGCACTAGAGGTGGGGTGGGGGAGTGTAAAATCTTTAACAGTACTCCAGCCTTTTCCTTTTCTATTTGCATATCACATGCTTTCTAAAGGCCCAGCTGACCCTGGCAAAGCTGCCCCAGGAGTAGAAAGACTAAATGAGGATAAAGGCCACAGAAGTTTCTCTAGGGGACTGGTGAGGGAAGAGTTAATTCCATTTTAAGATATTGTGGGAGCTGTTGGAACTGGAAAGAGACTGGGAAGGAGGTGAAACCAACAGTGAGGTATTGATAATTTGGAGCATTGGCTACCCAACTGAAAAGGAAAGAGTCACTTGTTTTATATCCATACAGAAGTGACCTGAGTGTATATCAGTGGGCCAGCTGTTAGCAGTACATTTACCACCTTGGCAAATGAAGTTATGTTTACACCCTTAGCCAATTATGTCAGGTCACCATAATGACCATGTAGATGTGTGGGGTTTGGGGAGAAAGAGGTCAATATATTTGAATTACTGTTTTAATAAGTGGGGGATGGTGTTACCAGTCATTAACAAAAGGAGTGAGAAAAAGTTGTCGTTTCTGATGGGGAGATGGCACATTGGGTTTTGAACATCCAGAGTTTGAGATATTTGAACATCCAGCAACACAAAATAATAGCTATCTGGAAAGTACTTGGAAAATGGTTCTAGAACTATCAAGGAACAGCCTCATCAGAGAAACCAGATTTTAGAAGTGAACAATGTCAAGATCCATACATATTTGGTTGGTGGAGGTGTGGGTGATCCCTGGAAATCATATGCAAAACTCTATGAAGAATGTTGTGTACCAAGAGGGTTTTTTTGAGGAGGGGGTCCTCCATAGTTACAAGGAATCACTGCCACAGATAGTAAATGAAGGCTTGAAAGGCAAATTGGCAAGAATGCTTATTTTAAAGTAAAAGAGGAAAATGAATTAAAGATAACTTTACAGTATTTTTTTTAACTTGGCAGTTAAAAAAAGACCATGAATGGGGATCAGTTTGGGAAAATATATGATTAGAAATATTTATTTTGAGTTGGGATAAAACTTTGGAAAATAATGTGTCCATCAGGTGGCAGGGATTGTGGCAAAGGGGAACAGAAGAGAGATCAGAATATAGATTTGTTGGTCTTCAGCATCCCAATGATATGACAAGCCTGGGTGTATTTGAGCTCTAAGCAAAGGTTTAGAATAAAGACAGAACAATGCAGAAGGCCAAGTTTTGAGCTTTGGGCAATACCTAGAGTAGAGAGCCAGGTGAACAGAAGGACTAGGGTCCTCTGGGCACTTAACTGAAAATTCAGCTGTGAATCAGCTAAAGCACATTGCTTGCCAAAGCCTTGCCTGAGACAGCTGCTGGTTGACAGAAACGGCTCAAGAAACAAATCACTTTTTTCCCCTAGTTTCCTAGATTGGTAGTCTTTAGATCTCCCTTATCTCTACAACAAAATTTATTTAAAGCACACTGTTATATCTTATGTATGTTTGTGTGTGTGTAAATACATATGTATATGTGTGTATGATATACAGAATGCATGAAAACAAATTTATGGAGATGCAATAAATTGACAGAAGATGACTTGTAATATGTATCCCTATAACTGGCAGATTATTTTGTGGACCTTATAAATTTTTAAAACAACTTTATTGAGATATTACTTGTGTGTAATAAGTTATATTCATTTAAAGTCTGCAGTTTGGTGATTTTGACAAATGTATTCACTTATGAAACCACCACAACAATCAAGATATTTTTATTATCCTCAAAAGTTTCCTCTTGCTGCTTTTTCAGGTCATTCCTCCCTCCACCCCAGCTTATGGCAACGATACATCTCCTTTCTTTCACTATAGCTTAGTTTGTAGGTTTAGAATTTTATATAAATGGAATCATACCATATGTACTCTTTTGTCTCGTTTTTTAATGCTGGCTCAACTTAATATGTTTTCTTTTTAATTAATTATGGATATACCACAATTTATCCATTTATCTATTGGTTGGCATTTAGGTTGTTCCTAGCTATGGGCTATTACAAATACACCAGCTATAAACATTTTTAAGTAAGTTTTTATGTGAACATATGTTTTTCATTTGTCATGGGTAAATCCCTAGTTACGGAATAGGTTGGCTGTTCTACATCATCAGAAAGTGTATGGCTATGCTAAAATTGTTGCATTTCCCAGAATATATGTATTCATTCATTCTTCATTCAACACACATTCTTGAGCAAACACATTTTATGCTTTGAAAGCCAAAATTAAATATTGTATCTCTGCTTTCGTAGGAATTTAATTTGAGAAGTATCAATTTAGAAGTCATTTATAAGATCATGTTGATGTTTCAAGTCACTGGAGAACACAATAATTATTGATCAAATGATTGGTCACTTTGGGAGAAGAAATTGAACAATCTTGGCTCTATAAATTGAATAAAAAAGAAGTACTACCAAAATTAAAAGTCAAACTGACATTAAATACCATATGGTATCCTGGATTGGATCCTGGAACAGTAAAAGGACATTAGTGGGAAAATGAATGCAGTGTATATGGGAACTCCATATAATCTTTGCAGATTTTTTTGCGAATCTAAACCATGTGAAAATAAAAAGTTTTATTTTTATAAAGGTTCACTGAGATACCAAATGTATATATTGTTTCTGCTTAATAAAATTATAAGCTAAAAATTACATTAAAAGTGAGAAAAACATATGACAAAGACATATCCTTAATGAAATGTATTTGTTAGTCAATAACAAAAAACCTAATCCCTCGAAAGAGAAATGAGTCAAGAACATAAAGGCAATCAATAAAATAATTTGTACATGTGGCTTGTGTAAAGAAGAGACTCTATTCTGCTGCTGCATATTTCCACGTAGGAGGACTTCAACTAGAGAATCACATTGGCTAATCTCCCCATTTCTCACTCTGTCCTATGTGAGGGAGGATGAATTATCTGATTTTAAGAATTTGGGAGAAAAATATCACACGTGCATGGCTCAGCTTTTTCTTTGTCTTCTGTTTTCTACAGATGCACCTCTGCTGCTTATGTTTCAATTTAAAAGAATGTTGGGACACCCAATTGTTACCAGAAATTAAGTATTCATATCTGAATTAGCCTAAACATTAAGAAAGTTATTTTTTGGTTACTATTTGTGCTTCAATTTTTAGTGAATATATAATTATATTAATTATAATAGTTAACATATAATCAATATAATTATATTAATACATTATTAATACACTGTGTGTATTTATGAAAGACACAAAGAGGGTGTTGTGGTGTGTGAGTGTGTGTTTTTGGGGAGGGGTAGAGAGTGTGATTAGTTATCAAAAACCTAGACAGTTAATAAACACTTGGAAATCTATTGATTCTCCATAGTATTCAAACCAATGCAACTTAAACAAGAGGGTACCATGTTTTCTGTTATTAAATTGATAATTCAGAAAAGGCTTCAGAAGGAAAGATAGCAAGTATTGAAAAATTTGTAGTGTAAGGATTTTTTAAACTGTGGGCAGTGATATAAATTGGTACAATTTTCCAAAATCATCAAGTTGTGTCAATAGCCATAAATTATTCATCAATTTCATAGTTAGGATAAAATCTAAAGTAGTAGTAAAGATTTTCACAATGATTTATAAGCAAGAATGTTTTTTATTATTATTTTTTATTCATGAGAGACACAGAGAGCGAGAGAGGCAGAGACACAGGCAGAGGAAGAAGCAGGCTCCATGCAGGGAGCCCGACGTGGGACTCGATCCTGGGACTCCAGGACCACGCCCTGGGCCAAAGGCAGGTGCCAAACCGCTGAGCCACCCAGGGATCCCCTGTAAGCAAGAATGTTAATCACAGCATTATAAGGGGCAAAAATGAGAAACAACATAACTATGTAATATGAAAATATTGTACTACTTATGAGTAAAGCTATACAAAGCATTTTTTGAAGAGTAGTGAGTTTAAAAATGCATGTGATATAGTATAAATTAGATTAAAGCAAGATACAATACCAGATGTATGATTGTGATTTTGTAAGCAGCTTTTCTTTATGAAGTTTTGTATAAGATATTTATAAATTATAATTTGAAAAAATAATTTTGTAACAAAACAGACAAACATATTCACAAACATATCTATTAAACAGAGTATCAGGGGCAGCCCGGGTGGCTCAGCGGTTTAGTGCCATCTTCAGCCCAGGGCGTGATCCTGGAGACTCGGGATCGAGTCCCACGTCGGGCTCCCTGCATGGAGCCTGCTTCTCCCTCTGCCTATGTCTCTGTCTGTCTCTCTCTCTCTCTATGTCTCTCATGAATAAATAAATAAAATCTTAAAAAAAAAAAAAAACCAGTATCAGCTGAGATCATTCTTGTTTTCTGGACTTGCAGCTGAGGTCCAAGGCCAAGAACAAAAGTTACTATGTACCCCACAGAGACAGTTGTTTTTTGGGGGACTGGGGAGTGCAGTATTTGCACTATTGGGGGGCTGATGCCAATCTCTCCCAGTTAAATTAGGAGAGATTTACCCCTGTTCTGTTCTCTTCCCTTCCTTCAGAAGAGTTAGCCTTTAGAAGAAGGGGGTGGTAATCAGGATGCCTCACTTTATTATCACGATTTTTAAGAGTCAGCAACACAAGTCTGGCTTTCACTGGTGGCAGGGAAATAGGAGAACTTTGAATTCAGTTTAAGGTTGAAATTTTAAAATGAAAAGACTGAATTTTAGATATCAAGGTGAGACTTCTGATAATTGAAAGTTTATGTGTATACATACAACGGGTGTTTGGTTTATTGAGATTTATTAACTTATTGGAGTATACATGTGGATTGATTTTATTGTTTTCCACTTGTGATATGTTAAACTGGCCCCCCCTTCCCTCACTTCATAATTGTGATTCTTACTGACATGATGGCCAGATTGTATATAAACTTTTTAAAAAAAAATAGAATTGTGTTTATAGTTTGTACATATCTTAATGAGCAAAAAAGGGCTAGAAGAATATACACTAAAAATTGATGATGGTTATTTTTTGATAGTGGGATTATTGATGCATGCTAGTGACATATTTAGTTTTCCCTGTATTTTCAAGAAGTATAATTTATAATCTCTCATAATATATATTATAAAAATAGGGCTTTTGCAAAATCATAACTGAAAATGATGTTCATTGAGTTAATTGATTTACATTTTATAAGGATCCACATATCACTGTCGTTCTTAAAGATTGACACTTTAGGAAAATGTTTCTACAGATAAACTTGCAAGATTACTTTTGTTAAATAAAAATATAGGGCCTCTTCTGCTTTATTTACCAGAAGTCAAAGCTAAATTAACTGTCACTGCCGTTGATTATGCTCTTGTCATATTTTGTGTAGAATGCCTTGGCAGCCTACTAACTATTCTCTGTTCTAGCCTCTTCCACCCTCAACACTGCCTTCTGAAGGATGTTTCTGGAATGCAGATCTGGCTGTAATTATTTCCCTGTTTAAAATTCTTCGGTAGCTTCCTGTGTCGTAAAACCAAACTCCAGGCCTAGCTCACCAGGCCCTTCCCCCTCAGGACTCTGCCTGGGGTCTTGCTTCTTTCCCTATTTACATCCTATTCTTTAGCTTTATTAAATTACTTGTCATTTTCCTGGGGTGCTGTGATCATTTTTTCATGCTTTTGTTTCTCATGCTTTTTCCTCTTCTCTCCTTCATTCTTGCTACTGTCCCTTTCTTTGGAGAGAACCTCTATTTTTCCTTTAATGAGCTCAGTTTTACCTGGCAGAGGAATCTGTTTTTTTCTGTGTTCCCAGCACCACATGTGCAGAATTGCAATTTTTTGGCTATTTGAGTGTCTTCCCTATAAATATTGGGAAATACTCAAAGGCTAGAATAATGTTTTCCTCAGCTAGCTGAGGGCTTATTTTATAATATATGTTTAATATTTCCATGTGTAAAGCTAGAAACTTTACATACATTGTCTTTTTAAATTCCCTGTAGCACACGTATGAGGTGGATGTTATTACACAGATAAAGAAACTGAGGCTTAGAGAGGAATATTTATTGTATTGCTATTTGCTGACAAAACAAGCCTTTCTCTGGAACGTTGCCCATTGTTACACCTGGAAAAACAGGGACAGGGAACCATGTTTCATTGGCCTTAGCAAATCATGTGAGCACTCCTAAGTACAACAGGATGGGTATACATAATCCTCCTATAAAGATGGCTCTTAGAGAGGAAAAATGAAATATTTGGCAGATGTTAACATAACCTACCACAGGGAACCTAAATGTTTTATGATGCACACTCAGCACCCATTATTGTGCCTGGTCCATTATAGAGCTCAGTATATGAGGTGATTGAATGATTGAATGTCACAAAACTAGTAGGTAAGCCAGAGCTGTGATCTGGTTAGTCTAACTTTGGAGCCCACTCTGAATGACTTCCTTATTTGCATTACTTAGTCTCAGGTACTTAACAATACCCCTTTCTTGAATATCTCTGCTCACTCTGTCTTGTATTTGCTTTGTTTTTCATCATTTTCTACGTAGCATATTTGCAATGACAGTTAAAGAGGTTAGAGAGAGAATGACCCCAGACATAGAATGAGGCCGGGAATATTGTTTCTGAGAAATCAGATTAAGAAAAAAAAATTCAGGGATCCCTGGGTGGCGCAGCGGTTTGGCGCCTGCCTTTGGCCCAGGGCGCGATCCTGGAGACCCAGGATCGAATCCCACATCGGGCTCCCGGTGCATGGAGCCTGCTTCTCCCTCTGCCTATGTCTCTGCCTCTCTCTCTCTCTCTCTCTCTCTCTGTGTGTGTGACTATCATAAATAAATATAAAAAAAAAAAATTCAGGAGTGCCTGGGTGGCTCAGCCGTTGAGCTTTTGCTTGGCTCAGGGCGTGATCCTGATCTGGGGATCGAGTCCCACATTGGGCTCCCTGCAAGGAGCCTGCTTCTCCCTCTTCCTGTATCTCTGCCACTCTCTGTGTATCTCTCATGAATGAATAAATAAAATCTTTAAAAACAAATGAAAAAAATTCAGAAGGAAAAGAGAGCAGCATCAAACAGCAAGAGACTGATGAGGAAAAAAGTCTAAGCTTTGATTAGAAAAGATTTTTGCTGTCAGATACTTCAGTGGAGCCAAAGGAGAAAATAAATGAATATTTTCAGATTTGTTTAGACCTTCAAAGGCAGAAGCGACAGTGACAATATTTATCTTTCGGGGCATTCTGAGACCAATTCCTGGGGTTCAGCATTGTCAAGATCCCATATTTGAGGTACAGAGTTTTTCTCTCTTCGGTACATTCAGGTGGCCTGACATACACATGTCTTTAAAAATTAAGAATGGATTCTAGTCCTGAATGACCATGTTGATCTTCTTGAATGCTTAAAACCAATTTCAATAATCCAATACCAAAAAAGTAGAATGTCAAATGTGAGTTAGTTAGACACTTTTTGAAATTTTAATAATATTATTTTATGGTTGCAGTAAAATATGAAATCATAAAAGTTCATTGAATCGTTGCTTTCTCACTTATGAGATTAGATTGTGTGTGGTCCCAGAAATGAGTATTAGAATAAGGCATCCCACGTGGGCAATGAGAGTTCCCTCAAGAGATCTTGATGCAGAGGAAAAGCATAGGTTTTAAGTAAAAGAAATCTAGGTGGTTTAAAAAACTTATTTAACTCCTTGGATTTAGATTTTAATTTAATTTCTACTTAATAGCAGCGAAATCATGGGGAAATTAATTTCTTTGATTTCTACCTCCTTGGATTTAGATTTTAATTTAATTTCTACTTAATAGCAGCGAAATCATGGGGAAATTAATTTCTTTGATTTCTACCTCCTTTACCTATAAAGTAGGAATAAAAATATTTGCCTTGAAATTTTATTATAATAAATAATAATAATAAGTGTACAATATTGGCAATCAGTTGTAACCCCAAAGATGTACTAATTAAGATAATTAGTGATAATTATTCAGTTAACCATTTTTAGATCTTAGGGAAGAGCAAGATATAAGTGAGGTTAAAAAGACAATTTGATCAGCACTGATTTACTTTTGGAAATTTCCTAATATGTCAGGATTAACAGTGACACATGGAGGTTCCCAGTAGGAGAAAGTTCTTGCTCCACAGACTCACAATCCATTTAGCTACTTGGAAGCTGAATAGAGAATTTCAGATACCCTGACCATAATTGGCAAATCCTACATCTTGTGTGAATCTATTGAGAGATGAGTGTAAAGCAGAGACAGGGCTCTCTGTCTCTAATGATGACTCCAACTTGACTACAGGTTGGCTAGGCACAAGGAACCTGGCTCATTCTGCCCTTGGAAAGGGTAAAGTAGTGCATCATTTATAAACAGCAGCTTTTTTTTTTTTTTTAATTCTTAAGGAAGCAGGAGAATAATTGCCATAGCAACAGCTATCTCTTCCAATCCAGATAAGCACAAAGATACCCCTTGGTAGAAGATTGGAGATGTGGGAGGTTGTAATCCTGTTATAGTTTATTAACAAATTCCTTAATCTTTTTTTAAAAAAATATTTTATTTATTCATGAGAGACACACAGAGAGAGAGAAAGAGAGGCAGAGACACAGGCAGAGGGAGAAGCAGGCTCCATCCAAGGAGCCCCATGTGGGACTCGATCCTGGGACTCCAGGATCACACCCTGGGCCGAAGGTGGCACTAAACCACTGAGCCACCTAGGGGTCCCACAAATTCCTTAATCTTAAAGCAATTTAGCAAGTTCTTTTGCCACGTTTTCCTGTAAAGTAGCATAGATTCTATATAATAGTTCTTGGGGCTGGAAGCTACCTCCTCAAGAGATCTACTTTCTCCAGAACAGATAAAAGTTCTCCATTTAGGGATACCCAGGTGGCTCAGTGGTTTAGCAATGCCTTAGGCCCAGGGCGTGATCCTGGAATCCCGGGATTGAGTCCCGCATTGAGCTCTTTAGATGGAGCCTGCTTCTCCCTCTGCCTGTGTTTCTGCCTCTCTCTCTCTGGGTCTTTCATGAATGAATAAATCAAATCTTTAAAAAAAGAAAAAGTTCTCCATTTAATGAAAATTAACTGAAACATTAACTGCTTTATCCAGTTACCTTCAACAAGAGGTCTTGGTCCTTCTTGCAACTTGCAACTAAACGTATCTTGTCCACAGTTCTCCCTAATCCAGCTCTTTCTGAAGTCTCTATTTTAGTTAATCGTTCCTGTTTCTCTTTCTAGGAACAGAAGCTCAAAATTGAGTGTCATTTTATAGTCCTATCTCACAACCTAAAATTGTTGATCTCCTGCCAACTTTGTCATCCTGATACAGTGGTTCTCATTCCTAGCATACATAGGAGTCACCTGTGGACCTTTTAAAAGTAACACTCCTCAAAACCACTTGGGTATGTTGGGCTACCAGTATCCATATTTTGTACTGCGTAAGTTTCATAGATTTTGAAGAATATATATAAAATGTAAAAACAAGGTATGGATATAATAAAATGACTTTTGTTAGCTACCACCCAGTTTTAAAAAAAAAATTACCAATGGAGCTGAGGTCTCTTGTGTCTTCCTGGTCTTTCATTTCCTTCTCCCTTATTTCAAGAGTAGTTTCTATCCTGAATATTATATTTATCTTTCCCTCAGATTTCATTATAGTTTTATTACAGATATGTGCCTTTCTAAACAATAAATGTTCAAATTTTGTTTGAGTTTTATGTAAATATTTTTATACCGAAAATGGTGTTGCACAGTGATTTTAGTTAGTGTTTTTCTGCTAACTAATGAGGCTAAGTATTGTTTCTTGTGTGTATTTACCATTCTTGCTTTCTCTTCTGCCGAATTTGTTCCTCTTTTACTGGAATTTAAAAAATTCCACAGGTAATTCTGAAAGCAGCCAGGGGTGAGGGTAACTGCCTTCATGTCTCACCCTTCTGACTTCCTCATTGTTCCTACTGTGTCTGTACTTGGTCAGGTTCCCATCACTTTGGCACATCTCACATATTTGCAGTACTCTTTTTACTGATCTCTGAGCCTCTGGTCTCCCCACGGTCCATTCATTTGACCAGGTTCTGTTCCTGGAACCCATTTCTGACTGATAATCTAACTCCTTTGGAAAAAAATGTGGCTGACTTCCCATTGCCTGCTAATAAAGTCTGAACTTCTTGTACCATTTTGATTAATACCTTCCTACGTCTCTAATGTTGAGCCCCTCTAGTTTTATCATATATCTTTTACTTCTGTCTGCCCTAATACCTTGTTAATCTCAACATGAGCACCACAGTTTCCTTCCCTTCATGCTCGATGACCCATGCACTCTAACATTGTAACTTCTGGTAACTGTTTATATTTCCCTTATTCTACTTACCCCTTCCTCCCTGGTGTTATAGTTGTCTTTGCCAGGTAGTGAAACTGTGAAGTACAATCCTTTATTTTTCCACCTCCACCTCAGTGTCTTTTATATATGAGGTGACAGTAAATTTTGTGAATGGGTGAAACCATGGAGTGGAAATAGAACCCAAGTCTCAGAATTTATACTTCTATTCTCTGTTAAATAAATCAACTCCTTATGGCCATAAACTGTCTTCTGATTCATGTGTGCAACTCTTCTTAACTAGAGTATCTTTCACATGCTTGGCATGAAGATAAAAGACCATGGGCTTAATTGTTGATATTGTCTAAGTAGACATACTTAAAGTTGCACGATAAACTATACCTTAAGACCAAAGATATGTTGGAAAAAGTTCTTAGTGATGAGAAATAGGAAATACTTTAATGTGAGTTTACTTAAAGAAAGCAGTTAAATTTTATTAGGAATTAAGTCTGGTGATTAAACTTTTTTAAGTAACTGGGCAGTATTACTTGTAAAAGATATTGTCAGGGCTCTGTATGCAAGTTATTAAAGGGTTAATTATGTAGAACTATAAAGAAATAAGACTGAACTTCTTTTTTTAAAAAAAGATTTTATTTATATTCATGAGAGGCACACAGAGAGAGAGAGAGGCAGAGACACAGGCAGAAGGAGAAGCAGGCTCCTGGGTCTCCAGGATCAGGGCCCGGGCTGAAGGCGGTGCTAAACTGCTGAGCCACTGGGGCTGCCCAAGACTGAATTTCTTATGTGACTTACAAATTGTCCCTGAAGTTATTTCCTCATGAATGTTTCAAAAATATTTTTAGAGATGATATCATCACTGAAATATATATATCTCCAATAAAAATATTGCATATATATTCATTTCATATACCAGTAAGTTCTCTTGTTAAAACTATTCTTGTCATTTACAAAATTTTTAAAAAAATATTTTTAAAGTAATCTCTATACCTACCATGGGGCTCGAATTTACAACCCCAAGATTAAGGCACATGCTCCACAACTGAGGCACCCAGGCACTCCCTATTTTTGTCATTTTATAATCTAATCTTATAGTAAACCATTCTTGGTAGATTTTCATGCTGTTGATCCTGAATGTTGACTTTGTTGCTTCTTCCTCAGGTCTCTGGGTTGGGCTGTTAGGCAGGCAATCAGGAGGATTAGCTTTTAGAAGCTCAGTTAAATCAGATTCTTTAGTTATACCCCATATCATACCAAGGATCCATTAAACCCAGCCTGTTTCTCATAGTGACAGTAGAAGACTGTGGCTATTTTTTTTTTTAAATGAAATCCCCTAAAATTATTTAAATCAGTAGCAGACCGGATTGGCTGGTTATTGAAAAGGATTTCTTAACCCTTTCTCCTTTTATCTCTTCTTGTCTGCTTATGTTAGAAGTTGAAAAGCCAGATACTTGCTTGTAACTCTGTTCTGGAGAGAACAGAGAAAAATAATTCGGAGAATTATTTTATTTTATTTTATTTTTTTCTTCGGAGAAAAATAATTTGCTTCTGAATGAAAAGGATGTGCATATGAAGAGAAGTTATTGGCATCTTCCCTTTCCTTTCCTTCTTTCTTGGGTCCTGTTGAGATGATCCCATATATATGAAACTGTAGTAATTGTCAGTGACCACAAGGACAATAACTTAACACACCAAGATGCGGGAGCAGAAGTATGGAAAGAAGCTGCTGGTTCATGATCCCGTTGATCAATGGAATAAATTCTTGAAATACTACCTCCATACATAGGTATAAGCAAACAATTTATTGGATTTTCTATAATTTGAAGCTGATTATATCCTAACTGATAGAGTCACATGTTGAAAAGGTCATCCATGTGTAATTCTCTCTATAATCTTCTTGAAAACATCTCTCTCTCTCTCTCTCTCTTACACACACATTTCTGCTTATAATTTCAACAGCCTGTTGGTGAGTTTTCTGGTGTCTGTCCTGAAATGAGCTTTGAGAGACTCTCCCTTAATTTTCTTTTCCTGAGATAACAACTTCTTACTCATTCTCTTTATATATTACATCCTTCTGGCACTGATGGTGAATACTTTTATGGTGATGATATTATTATCTTCATGGAAATCTGACTCATACTAAAATTTCATCATATTTTACATTTGAACTACCATAAAATATTCTATTCTCATCTATGTGGAGAAATGCCTGGTTTACAGAGGAATTGCTAACTTTGCCCCTTTAGGGAGTTTTAACAAATTCTTCACTTTCAGGACAACTTTTCTTCTCAAAGTGCATACACCCTAGAAATTCATGAGAATTCTTACTTGGGAAAAATTGCCCTGTTGGAGTTAGGTTTACCATAAATTGTTGTGATGCTTCTTTGCAAAATAACCTTAGTAGTATAAGTTTTTTGTTGTTGTTGTTTTTGATCATGCTTCCTAACTTTGTGATGGAGTTTAATGGAATCATTGAACTTGGATCATAGATATCCAATAAATACGAGGCTTTTAATTCTAGAGCAGGAGAGGCTAGGCTTTTTCTGTAGAGGTCCAGATAGTAAATAATTGATGTTTCACAGGCCACATGTGGTCACTGTTGCATAATTTTCTTTGTTTTTGTTTTCATAACCCCTTTAAAGTGTAAACGCCATTCTTAGCTCATGGGTCATATAAAAACAAATTGTAGGTTGGATTCTGTCCATGGATTATAGTTTACCAACCTTTGTTCTAGAGGTTATTCTGGAACATAAGGTTAAGAAGCTTCCACCACCCCAAAAATAGAGGTAAACAGCTGAGAGTACTTAACATAAATGTCAAGGAGAAGAGACAGAAAAGGAGAAAACAATATTCTAGCATTCTAAGCATTTGTCTGTTTGTAGTGTGAGGGTAACTTTTGGTTTCAGCTCCGAAATGTAGAGACCTGGAAAGAGTATCACTTTCACCTTTACAACAGGAATAAAGCTGAAAAGCCACACATTAATGTTTTTTTCTTTCTTATGTGTTCAGACATGTTTTCTTGGCTTTGCACACCAGTTATTTTGCCTGGACTTGGAAGTCCCCAAATAGACTCAGGTATATATATTTTGGAGTGGGTTATTTCTTCTGAGAACTAATTTTGCCATTTGTGGTTTTCTTTCTGAAAGTTTCATTTTCAGATGGCAACATTAACTTCTCATTGTAGTTGCTAATAACCTCTTTGGAAGTTAAAAGTTAAAAGTCAAAATTAGAAGTGGTGGAAACGTGTATCTTCCTCTTCAATTAGTGGTTTTCAATAAGGAATAAAAAGTGAAGGTAGTGATAAATATCAGTATTTCATATGACACTTTTAAAGATCTAGTTGTGTATATTCTTGGTTGAAGTTATTGGGTGATTATAAATAATACATAGTCTAATGAATAGAAAATTATAGTAGACATTAGTGCTACTCAGTAATATGTTCAGTTCTGCTACTTCTGAGCGCAGGAGATATACTCCTTTCGGACTCTTCCTTGAAGCTACATGTAACTTTGTGACTTTCCATGATGAATAGAAGTGAGCAAAAATGAGCAATTGTCTAGACTTGGAGTATGCATAAATAAGAAATAAACTTTTGTCATATCAAACCACTTAGACTTTGGGGATTACTTATTGCTGTTGCATGATCTAGCCTGTCCTTACTGATACCGAGATATATGTTATCGTGAAAGTTCAAGGACACCTGGGTGGCTCAGTGGTTGGGCATCTGCCTTTGGCTCAGGGTGTGATCCCAGGGTCCTGGGATTGAAACCCATATCGTGCTCCCTGTGTGGAGCCCGCTTCTCCCTCTGCCTATGTCTCTGCCTCTCTCTCTGTGTCTCTCATGAATAAATAAAATCTTTAAAAACAAAATTCATAAATTAGTGGAGGTGTCTAATATATAAGTATGTATAATAAGTAACATGTAAATAAGTATCTATATATATAAAAATGGGTTTCAACCAGGTTTTACCTATAAAAAATATTTTCTCAAATACAAACACACAGACATTCCCAATAGACAAAGAGATAAATTGCACAACTACCTTGTTAGAAGCAGAAGCTGGAATAGCCCTCATTAGCCAGTTTCTCTTCCATCTTTCATCAGACTGTGAGGCTTTTGGGATCCTTGGGCCCATTTATAGAACTCCTAAATCTTAACAAAACTCAATTTAAAAACCACAACTATAGGAAGATAGATTTTAGCTCCATAAGGAAGTACTTTCTCTCAATCAGACATATCTAAAGGTAGAATGGGATGCTAAAATAGAGAGCTCCCTTCATAATAAGTGTTAAAACATTGATTGATTATACTAAGCAGGTATGTGATAGAAGGCATTCTGTTACTAGCTGGCCATTTCTAGCTTCCAGGTTTTTGATTCTTAGGCTTTTTCCAGTGGATAACCTCCTCTGTTATTCTTTATCTCTTTCTCTCCCTTATTTTTCTTTAGTTTATCACTTGTTTACATTATCAAAAATTTATCTATTCTTCTATCTGTGTTGAGTAATGTGCTTAAATCAGCTTGTACTAGATGAAGAGAACCAAACTTTAAATTTTCAGGAATTTTTGGAGACAGTGGTTAAACAGACATTAAAACTTAAATTATACGAAGAAAAAAACCTTAAATTATGTAGACTTACAATGAAATAAGTTACATTAAAAGACAAGGAAATAATATTAAAAATCTACCTTTTTCTTAATTACTTTGCTACATTTTTCTATTATTTATGCTCTTGAGGTTATTTATTTATTTATTTTTTTTTTCTTGAGGTTATTTATATCTATCATATATATGGTGGAAACATACAATGATGTGCTAATGACCATCTCACTCAGCTTTATATTCAGTGATGTCATGTTGGAAGCTTGAAATTATCCATGATGGGAGTTGGAAGCTTGAAATTATCCATGATTATACCACAGAAATCATCAAACACTGTAAACCAGACTCTTTCCTCCAGAGAGCTTCTTGTTAAGCTTTTACCAGCACACCATTGTGTGTACCTATCTCTCTCCCTGCCTCTAGAATTTAAGCTCCATGAGGATACATACATTGTTAATGCTCATTCTTGTCAGTTCTCAATTAATATTTATTTATTGGATTAATTAATGACTGACTAATATTAGGGCCAGCAGGAATTTTAAAGGAAGCAACATTAGAGAAACCGAGGACCACCTTTAAATGAGGTTGAAATTGCTTTCTGTGGTTTTTTTTCCCTGTAACTGCCTTGGCTATTTTATACTGGCAGTACAGAGGAGATAACATTTAACAGAATTCAATTTGCAAACAAATTATTTCTCCCTCTTCTTCAAAGAGAGTTTCCCCGAAGCCATCCCTGCACCATTCACAAGTTCCTGAAGAAAATTTGACACCTTTTCTTCCCTTGATACGTTTAAGGCAAGTGCAGGCAGGAATGCTGAGTTACCCGGCAAAGAGATAAGATCATAAGATCGTAACTCAGAAAAACCTTAATTCCCAAAAACTCAATCTCAACAAACTCAATGAAAATAAGACTGTGAAGTGGATTGTCTGGCAGTCCAGAGAAGCCTGCCCAATTAGGTAGCCCTCTGGGAAGGCTGAGCAAGAGAAAATGAAGGCAAATTACACCAGCCATCGTTTTGTTTTTTTTTTTTTTTTTTAATTTATGCATGAGAGACACAGGCAGAGGGACCATCAGGCTTTCTGGGGGCAGATGGATGTGGAACTCAATCCCAGGACCCCGGGATCAGGACATGAGCAGAAGGCAGCCACTCCACCAATGAGCCACCCAGGTGCCCCCAGTAAAGAGGTATCAGTGAAATGTTCCCTAGGCTGAAATCTACTGGTTATCCTAATGAAGTCACTAAAAGCACCACTTTTTGACCAGTTTGAACACATTTAAAAAAAAAGAAAAAGTGGTTTTTGAGAGCATCCGGATGGCTCTAGACCAGGGTTCATGAGCTAACAATTGCAGGCGGTATCTGGGCTGCAGGTATGTTAGGTAAAAATCTTGAAATAGTTTCCAACAATATCAAGGGATTTCCACTAAAAATCTGGAATTCTGACTTCTTTTGAAAATTCAATATGTCCAGTAACACCAGACCTATATTACCATAAGGCAAAAATCCCCTTGAGTTAAGTAGTCCTGAGTTCTTTAGATGGATCATACACTCTAGCTCACTACCATGCTATTCAAGAGGTCAAATGTTCATTGTATACTTTTCTAAGATGAATATATCAGCCTGCACCAGATCTTTGTCATTAAGCTACCATGGTGGTAGGTATCCTAGACATAAAGAACTAAACAATTAGCATCTTTCTTTGTAGACTACATAAAATTCTTATTTACATAAAGGATGAAGTGCTTATCACATGCAAATGGGCAGCTTCTTAAGTAGTAGTTCTCAAATGTAGTTCACAAGGCTAAAGATCCTATATCTGATGTGCCAGCTGCTGCAGTAGCCGGAGGACCATAGTGTAAAGTAAAAATTGATGGGCAGTCTTGTTGGCATATGATTTTGTTTTAAGCACATCTAATGTATTGTGTTTTTGTGGTGGCCTTTTTCCCCTTTGGATGTAAAATACTATCATAAAAATAAGATACCTTTCTTTTATAGCTACATGAGATATGCATAAGTTAGTTGATTTTTTCTCCTCTTGATTTTTCTGTTCAAAATAGACTTGTACCTAGCCAGTGAAGCCTCTGTATGTAATTTGAATTTACAGTGCCTAAGAACTGACATTGTTTTTTGGAACAGGTAAAGTATTTCACTGATATTTTTGCATTTTGTGTTCTAGATCATAAAAAATGTGCATAATGACAATAGATTGTATTGCCTCCTGGTTGTGGAGGATCGATCACATTAGAGAGTATGTGGAAGTAAAAGCTATAGCAGAAACTCACACTTCCAAGATTTAATAAGGTGTCTAATTTAGAATTAATTTTGCTTGTACAATTTACATTTTGGTCCCACTGATTCTTTCTTCTTCCTCTAGATGATTGTAATTTTTTTTTCTTTTCTGTTTCTTTGTTGTAGGAACAGAGTGTGCTAGTGATTGATCTAACCCTGGGAGATGACTTGACAATACTTGACAATACAAAGAGGTTACTCTAATTGTTTTTCTTTCCCTTCCTTTTCCTTTAATAAGAAAGGCAGAAAAAGAATTCCTATTTTTCTTGCATGTTGGAAAAGCTCCTCTAATGTTAATCATTCTTACTGATTTACAAGCTCTTGATTTTCTGTTGCTTAAAAATGACAAGTGCAAGCAAACATTTTTGTGGAACCCAAAAAGACCTTGAAGCTAATAAATGCTTTGTATAATTTCATTGTGTTGGATGAAGAACTTAAAAAGATTGTGCTAAGGACAATGATTTATTTCTGAAAATTAGTTGTAACTAGTGGCTTGTGCAGTAGGCATATGTAAGATATGGAATTTTGCTCTATCGTCTAGGATTTGGAAATAACTATAACAGCTATAGTTAAAATCCCTACACTAAAATCCCTATACTTTTTACCTTCACTGTTCCAAGATTAGGTCTTGACTTCCTTTGTTAGATGCCTTTTTTTTCCTCTGTGATTTTATATATAAAAATAAAACAAGCAAAACGAAGGAAGTGTTTGTGCACATTACAATCCATGAAGAAAGATGATTATTAAAGTTAATAGCTAAATTGTGAAATCTATCCATGTCCTTAAAACTCAATTAATAAATAGTCTAACAATCAGGAAAGAAAAAGAAATAAAAGGCATGAGAATTGAAAAGAAAGAGCTAAAATTGTCTCTATTTGTAGCTGACATGATTTCATATATAGAAGTCCTAAAGACTCTACCAAAATGGCTAGATCTAATCAACAAATACAGTGAAATTGCAGGATACAAAATTTAACAGTAGAGTTTCTATATACTAACAATGAATTATCTGGAAATGAAAACAACCCCATTTACAGTAAAAAAGAATTCTGTTGGTTATATTGTTCTTCAGTAAATATGGTAAGGATTCTGGTATATATATATATATATATATATATACACACACACACATATATATATATATATAAATATGTATTTATATACCAGAATATACGGTATATATGTATGTATACATATATAATATATGTATGTGTATATATATATGTATTTATATACCAGAATTTATATACATGTATATACCAGGACCTATATTTAATATAGCACACTTTAAAATAATTGGTTTAAAATAATAAAAGTTTAAAAGAAACAACATGTAGTTATGCTTTTTAAACTTGATGCAAAAATAATTCATTGGATTTAAAAATAATGATTTTCTTAAGATATTAAAACATTATCCTGACTTTTTAGTGAATAGTTATACTTTTATTATAACCTCTTAAAAGTTTAGTTGTTTTGTGTTTAGCATATTTCAATATTATAAGCATTAGCAATGTTAAAAAGAAACTAAACAAAGCAATAGATTGATGAGTCAGTCTGGTAAATAGAAATAGTAAAAAATGATTTCCAGGAAATATGAGCCATTTAAGGGTATGCACTACCTCTTATATTGTTTTATGCAAGTATCTTGAGAGTACTCATTAGTTACCAATTCAGTGCTGGGCACTGGATGAATTAGATAAACTTCCTGTCTCCTCCAAGGACAGATGAAGTGGCTGGCTTTGTTCCTTGTATGAGTATTATTCATCTGTGTTCTTTTAGCACTTAGCACAGAGCTCCACACATAAAAAGCAGTCAACATCTGCTTGTTGCATTGAATTGAATATTTGTGGCAAGAGTGAAAAAGTAAAAATCTTGGAATCACTAAGTTGACTTATGTTTGGGCTTCTCAAAATTTTGTTAATGGAAGAAAACACAGGTGTAGGATCTCTTGAAATCGCTAGGATGTAAATTATTTAACAGTATTCAAATAATAATATTGCACTTCGAGTTTATGGTGTAAAACATTTGTGCTTTTTTTTAATACTTCGTATAGTGCAAAGAACAAGAATCTACAGGTAGGGTAGCTGTGTGATCTTGGGCAAAGTACCCTACCATCTTTGAACCTGAGATTTTTCATCTTTAACATGAAGACCAAAGAAAGATTTGTAACCTGAAGTCACAAATGACCTTAAGGGAATCCTTGAATGACTCTGAATGGCATGTAAAATGATATGTAGATGTTTGAGAATACATATATTTACTTGGAGAAGATCCAAACTTCAATGGATTCTCAGCAATCTAGATTCCCTTTACCTCCTGAGTTTCATTTCTGGTCTAAATTAGCTCTACAATTTGCTTTACTTTTAAAAACAGTGCTTAGTGTAACAAGTAAAAATTTTATTCAGTAGATTGAAGTTAGGAAATAAACTTTTCAGCTTGTTATTATACAAGAGAAATCCCATTTGGGGTTGTTCTCTGGTTCCTCTCTTCACCAAGTCATTAACCCATCAAGCAGCTAATGAATATTTATAGATAACCATTATATATTGTGAACTGTTGTAACAAAGGGGAATAGTGAAGGGTATACCAATATTTTTCCTCAAAGAACCCATTATCTAATTAGGAAGACTAAATCAATCTAATCTTTCATTTCAGTGTAGTCATGGAGATGAATCTTACACCATGGAAAATTAGGGGGAAGCTATATTTAAGACAATCTTGGCTATAAGTAAAATAGACTATTAATTCTAACTGATAAGGAGATATTTTCAAGGTTCTAAGTTAATCCATTTATGCTAGACACATTTACTGAGCACTAAGTCTGCAAAAATATACACTAATAAATAATATACAGTCTTTCATCATTAAGAACTATTATAGTGTAGGAAATAGACATAGAAACAAATAGTTACAGTGTTGTGATCTGGTATCTTAATTCAGTTATGAAAAAGGTGCATGGGAAAACAGAAGAATCATGCTAAGCCGACCCATAAGGTCACTGTCAGTGGTCTTAAGTCTAATTGAGTGAAACAATAAATACACAAGTAGCTAAAACATAGGATGAAATATATTGTATCATGATTTGCTATGAAGGAAGCATCTGAGGAAGGAGAGTTCTATGTTGTCATAAGGAAAGGAGTATAGGGGAACAATAGAAAAAAGGCTTTGTGGAAACTTGATTGTGGTGGGGTTAATATAGAGGAGATGAGCAGAGAGGGAGTGGCAGGAGCAAAGACATTGGCTAAGGGCATATTTATAAAACACAGCACATCTTCGAGTTTACCTGGAGCACAGGGTATATATAAAGCAGCAGCAGGAACCAAGGTTGGAAATGTAAACCAGGGTCAAGGGAGGAGTCTGAACCTTATCCTTGAGGGAGTGAGAAGTATTATGGATTGATGAACAAGGGGAAAATATATAGAACTATACTGTCTGAGGGTTAACTAGGATGAATTTGAAAGTGGAGAGGCCAAAGAAAGACACTTGCTGTAACAATGAACTGGTGAGTAGTAATGGAAGGCTAGACAGAGAACATTGGGAACAAAATGGAGGGAACAGATTCCTGTGGCATTGCAGAGGCAGAAGCAGCAGGATTTGATAGCTGAGGAAGTGTGGGAATGAGTGAAGGCAGAAATGAGTCAGCATTTTTGCACCTGGATCATTGGGAGGTGGCTGTTGCTGTTGGCAGAAGTAAGAAACTCAGAAGGATGAATTGTTGAGGAAGAAAAGATGGTAGAGTGAGTTTAATTCTTATTGAGGTCAGTGTGGATGGGACCAGCCATGTCAAGTTTGAGAGCATAGAATATGGGACAGATTTTGAAGGACAAACTAAATTTAGGTAAATGTGGAGGAAGGGGTTCAACGTACCAGGCACAAGGACCACCATTCATGGAGGCTTATAAGTGGTACCCTTTAAACAAACCATAATGAAAAATATGATTTAATTCAGCAAATATTGAATTTTACTGTATTGTAAATTCCATAAAGTCAGGGGTCAAGTTTATCTGACTTCTCATTCTAAATTTAGCATGGTGCCTAGCACTTAACAGGTGCTCAATAAATATTTGCTGAATAAATAAATAAATACCCACTCCATGCCAAGCGTTGTGAAAAATACTGAGAATAGAAGCAGAGAAGAATAAATATGTGCCCCCAAAGAACTCACATATATTATATTTAACATATAATATTATATAATATTATATCCTATCATAATATATGGCAGCTTGTGCCAGACAGATAAGGAAATGGAGGAAGGGTTCCAGACAGAGGATATTATATATGCATAGGCATGGATATTGAAAATGCATGATTTTTGGGGAAAATATTAGATCCCTAGAATGTATATGGGTGAGGGAGAAGGGAAGATGAGACTGGAGTTTTAGGTGGAGGCCATTTCTTAAAGAACCTTATCTGTCATGCAATGGGGCTATGAACTTATTCTGGAGTGCCTGGGATATACTGAGGGATTATGAAGAGAAGAGGTGACATCAGAGTTAGATTTTAGGCATAATCACCAGCAGGAATGAGGCTGAGAAGTCCTAGCTGTGCTAGCTTCCTACACAATAGAAACATACTGAGACCCCTTGGGAAGATCTCAAGAAGATAGATCCCTAAGGAAGATTTTAAAATATTCATGTGCTCACTTCTCCCCCCATCATTTGACTTTACCCTTTGGAGGCTAGTTATTCTAATTCCTGTATGGGAAACTTTGCTCTTTCCTTCCCCAAAGTACAGCTATTAAGAGAGCCTGTGAAAATTTCCCCCTATTAAAGCCATTTGTGGCCATGAGAGGTACTCCATATTAACCCTTAAGAAAAGTGAGCTATATTTTGGACTTTCAGCTTTTCCAGTTCCTAGTTATCAGATTTGGGGCATGTTCATTTGTATGTCTAAACCTGAGTTTCTTCATCTGAAAATAAAGGTAAAATTTCATAAGAAAATCCATGCATTTAATCACTTTGGCTGATTATTTTTAAATCCATAGATGTTGAAAGACAGGATATATTTTTTCAAAGTCTGCTTTTATTTTTCTTCTTACATTTGCAAATAAGAACTCTTGTACCCAAACATATCATTCTTGCAATTTTTTTTAAGAATAAAGATATATTTTTTGAAGATATAACATAAAATTTTCCTTCAGTTAAATATAATTATTCTAAAAATGGCATATCTCTACATATGTTTGCTTGGTGAAATTGAATATGACTTGCCTGTTTCTAGAATGTGACATAAGTGGGAATAAGACAATTATAGATAATTCTGGTAACAAAGTTGCCATATAAGGCTTACATGAGTGGATAGCTTAGTTAGATTCTCTTTTTAAGTTTTAGGTAGTTGAATTTATTTTTTCATGCTTTATATTTTCTGTTTTATCTTCCGGGAAACAAAGTACCATCTCATTGCATTTATTCTTATCCACGTCTTCGATGTATAATCATAATACTTGGTTCATCTGCAGTGCCTGACATCTGGCATACATAATTTGCTTTATATATGTGGACTTAGGCCTGTGGGCAAAACAGCAAAAGCAGTCAATAGTATAAGAGTATTTATTGCATCCTAATGATGGTGCTGGTGCTGTGTGGGGGTGCTGTAGGAGATAACAAAATTGAGAAAGAAAATATTTTCTCTGCTTTCAGGTAGCCTACAATATAGCCAAGTGGTCCAAATATAAATACATTTTTGAAGATGAATAAAGGTAGTACACATGAGAGTGTTTGGTATTGCCTTGATGATAGGTTTGATATTACAGAAGAAATATTGTCCTCAGAGCTGGAATCTTAGATACTATTGTGTACTCTTTGACAAATGGAAGGTTTCCAGTTAAACTAGTTTTCTCATTACTATTAATGTGGCAGCCTAAAATGGTTTAGGAACTTATTTTATGTTGGATTTGAAATTTAAAAAAAAAATGAGACAAAAGAAACAAAAACTAATTTGAGTCTCTTGTAATCTCTTTTATGACAAGAGTCTTGTCCCAAGATTGTTTAGTGACCCAAAACAAAACAATTCGTAGTTTAATTCATAGTTTTTTCCCCTTCCAACCACATTAGTTGAAAAAATTGCAACTAGAAGAAGGAGGTGAAGAGAAGCAGGGAGAAGACTCAGGAATTCTATTCTGCTTTTTGGCTCAAGAGTAAGATACTATGACCAGTTGGACAGCTTTCCAGAAATCATAAGCAGATGAATGGACCAGTTGTTATTATTACAGAATTATTAAGGAATTCTGAAGTGAAAGTGACTTGTAAAACAGCTCTGATGAGGAGTATTTTTATTGAAGGTTGGATCACTTCAGTGGGCTGTAGTTTGACACATGAAATGATAACGATCAGCCTAGATAGTCCCCAGCTGTTGTGTTAGAAGCTGCAGTGAAGAGTCGGCCCACCCCCATCTGTCTTACGGGCCCCTCTACCTAGCATTTCTGTGTTCTGGGTTTCTATGATGCGACAAATTGTTTTTAATTGGTATTTAATTTTAATTTCTCCTCTGTATAATATACCAGCATCTGACATAACATTCAACAAAACATCTTTGGCAGTTTTTGGAAGTTAGCTAATATGACATAGTTATTTCCACATTGTAAAGAAAGCTTGCTGGAATGATTTGTTGAGGAATATACATTCATTGCAGTATAGATATGAGATACTTTTATTTTTTTCAAGTCCAAATTTTTAACCTTACCATGTGACTCCCCTGTTAGTATCCCTTAGGATACTAATCTATCCCTTGGATAGATTCTGTAGCTTTCTAGTCATTTTCAGTTATTAAAACTAGATTTGGTCTAGTTTAAAACTTCATTCTCATTGGTGAATCGAAACTTCCTCTGTGTGTAGTATGGGTTAGAGTTGTAGCCCTGACTTTATTACAGAGGTAAGACATGGACTGCCTCAGAGATACCATTTCCACTGTATTCTTTGAGGTTAGGCTCTTTGGGTGTGGGGGGAAGGTGGGCACAATGAAGGAATAAGGAAACAGAAATTTTGTAGTGTAACTGGTTTTGTATTGGCGACGTGGGAAAGTGCCCCTGCTGTTATTGTAGTCCATCCTGGCCCAGGCTGATCTTGGTGGCCTCCATTAGTCACTGTGAAGGAATATCCACATAGGTACTATGCATGTTTTTGGGGCATTGTGGTCCCGTTTACTTCTGCTCCCTTTATCCCCAAGGACCCTGTCAGACTGGGGAAGTCCAGTCTTTCTTGAGTTCTGTATTTCCCTCCTTTGGGTGGGTGTCTCATTGCAGGAACCACAAAGACCAGTCCTGTTCAGTCCCTTTTGAGGGGCTTAGGGAATAAGAAAGAACAATAAGCACTTTGTTCTTCAATGTGCCCTATACCACAGACTCTTTAAACCTTGCTGGTTTGGCCACTTTGGTAGGCTTTCCATCTTCAATAATCTCTTTTCCAGGAAAGGACCTCAGGCTCTCTGGTCACATATGCCTGTAACTTTAGGGAGTATATTCTCCTCATCTTGCTCATCTCCACGACAGGACTAGGGCAAGCCTGCAGGTTCTTTCTTCCTAGGAAGCGTCCAGCCACAGTGGATGTCAGGACTTCCCAATCTCTATGAATGCATCTCTTGGAGTCTCTCTCATGTAGTTCTAGCAAGAGAAAAGCACAGGAAGAGGAGGGACTGGATTCTTTCCATGAACTCTGTACTCCCTGAAGCTTGTAGGAACAGATGGCAGGCTTTAGTAGACTTGATTGAATACGTAAATATTTGACAAATTATATTTCAACAGACAGAGGGAAAGATTGTGGGATTTTAGAAGGTTGAAATGAACATAGAGGTGAAAAGGACATGTTTGACACAAAGAAATAGTCCAGTTTGGTTGTGGCATGGGGAGGTAATGGCCAAGTTGCAGAAAGGAGAAATATTTGGGACATTTGTGGAGAGTCTTGAATACTAGGTTGAAGAGATCCAAGTTAATTATTTTAGGAAGAGTTATGATGCTACTGAATGTTTTTAACCAGGAGAGGAATAAACTTATGATTTTGTCTAAAATGTTGTATTTGGTCAACCATGGGTCCTTCTCTTAGCCTCCTTTCTTCCTGAATCTCTCTGTCTGACTATAGTAGAATGGGCATTTTGAAAGTATGGGGATGTGATGAGTTGCCATGCTCTTCTGTAGTTCTCAGTAGTCTGTGACACAACTGCATTCACTGCCCCTTCTGTATCATTCCCATCTTCATGTAATTAGAGCACACTGAGAACTCAGAAAGAGGTACTATCAAGGGAAAATCTAAAAGGTGGAATCTCTTTGGTATGATATTATCATTCAGTATCAGGTCCTTGGCTTTGAACACCTGGAAACTCAATTTTGTCAGTATAATGAGAGTTGAGTAAGTTCAGGGGGACAACTTCACCAGAATTTAATGAGCAGGGACTAATGTAATGATCAATTTTGTGAATTCATTAATTTTTTTTTTAAAAGACTTTATTTATTTATGATAGTCACAGAGAGAGAGAGAGAGGCAGAGACACAGGCAGAGGGAGAAGCAGGCTCCATGCACCGGGAGCCTGACGTGGGATTCGATCCTGCGTCTCCAGGATCGTGCCCTGGGCCAAAGGCAGGCGCCAAACCGCTGCGCCACCCAGGGATCCCAATTCATTAATTTTTAAATCAACTATGAGATCTAGCTTTTAAGCAGTAAAATGGACTCATTTGAAATATACAATGTGATGAATTTTGAAAAATGAATACAAGTGTCAAACATCAGCCACATGTAAAGCTTTTTATTCTCCCGAAAGGTCCTTTATGCCAAGTTGTAGTCACTTCTCATGCCTTACTGTCAGCCTCAGGCAACCACTGATATGCTTTCTTTTTTTAAATTTTTATTTATTTATGATAGTCACACAGAGAGAGAGAGAGAGAGGCAGAGACACAGGCAGAGGGAGAAGCAGGCTCCATGCACTGGGAGCCTGACGTGGGATTCGATCCCGGGTCTCCAGGATCGCGCCCTGGGTCAAAGGCAGGTGCCAAACCGCTGCGCCACCCAGGGATCCCCTGATATGCTTTCTCTTACTATAGGCTACATTTTCTTTCAAAGTTTCATATAAAAGGGATCATAATATATACTCTTTTGTAGATGGCTTCTCTTGTTCAACAAAATGTTTCTGAGATGCCTTTATATATTTCACATATCAGGAGTTCATTCACTTTTATTGTTGACAAGATTTTATTGATATACTACAAATCATTCAGCCACTTACCTGTTGATGAATATTTGTTTCCAGCTTTTAGCTGGTATGAGTGAAGTTACTCTGAATATTTATGTACAAGTCTTTTTGTGGATATAAATCTTCATTTCTCTTAGTATATTAGTCAGGGCTCAGTCGAGAGAGAAAAACCACATAGTAATTTGAACAGAGTAAGTGTAATTGAAAAATTTAATAAAATAATTAAATAGCACATAATTGTTAATAGGAGAGTATTATTAGAGAATTAATGGAGTAATGGGGAATTGGCTATTAAGAGGTAGAGAGAATTCATAAAGAATACAAGATTAGCAGAATATGGAGCAGCCAAAAAAAAAAAAAAAAAGAATATGGAGCAGCCACTGCCCCTAGAACTGAGATAGAATACCCAAGGAGGAGTCCTGAACTGAGGTCCAGGGCTCAGTTGAAAGGGTATGCCATGACTCAGTGGATGGTGGAGAATTTCCATGAGGTCCTGAACCAACAGAACTCACTGGATATCTGCCTTCAAGAGTGCTGGAGAGGGAGAGAAGTGTCCACAGGGAGGCACTATACTCTGGAACTCACTGCAAAGATACATGGAGTGGGACCAGGAAGTTGTCCAAGGACTGGTGCCTAGTTGGCCACACTCACTGGAAAATTACTGTCTGGTGTACCAAGGGAAGACCTTGTACACAGGGGGCACACAGTGGCACTCAATAGGGAAGGATCTTAAGGGACTGCTGAGAAAAGCCAGTCAAGTGGAGTTGTTTTGCCAGTGATGCTTCTCTGTGGGTGTCAGGGAAAGCAGTTCAAGAGAAGGTGCCTAGTAGGTGGCACTGGTGGGAAAGTTGCTATTGGTCCTGGGGGAAGCTATTCACAGTGAGGTGTCCTGAGAGTGGCATTCTATTACAAAGCTTCCAGATGGAATGCTAAGTGAAGGTGCCCATGGGAAGGTGCCATATGCTTTGGCCATGCAAGAAAAAACTGTCTACTCTGATATAAGAAGTACACCAGAACCAGAAAGAGAAACCCTTTCTTTCTTCCTTGTTTCCAGAACCCTCTACTGTAAAGTTTGCCATTATACCATTTGGCAAAGGAGAGATATTTATAGCATTCATCTCTATTATCACACAGCAGGCAATGAAAGGTGGATATAGAACTAGGCATTAAAAACCTGAAAACTAGCACATTTGGTAAATATGTATGTGTGGACTTATGGAATCATATGTTACTATTGTATGTTTAACTGCTAACTCTTTTCCAGAATGGTTGTACCATTTACATTGCCACTGGTCAGTAATCTAAGAGTTTTTCAGTTGTCACACACCATCACTAACACTTGGTATTATTAGTCTTTTTCTTTAGCTAGTATCCTGAATTTGGTATGGCATATTTTTTTGGTTTTAATTAACACTTTTATGATTTTTTAAATTTATTTTTTATTGGTGTTCAATTTACCAACATACAGAATAACCCCCAGTGCCCGTCACCCATTCACTCCCACCCCCACCCCTCCTCCCCTTCTACCACCCCTAGTTCGTTTCCCAGAGTTAGCAGTCTTTACGTTCTGTCTCCCTTTCTGATATTTCCCACACATTTCTTCTCCCTTCCCTTATATTCCCTTTCACTATTATTTATATTCCCCAAATGAATGAGAACATATAAGGCTTGTCCTTCTCCGATTGACTTACTTCACTCAGCATAATACCCTCCAGTTCCATCCACGTTGAAGCAAATGGTGGGTATTTGTCGTTTCTAATGGCTGAGTAATATTCCATTGTATACGTAGACCACATCTTCTTTATCCATTCATCTTTCGATGGACACCGAGGCTCCTTCCACAGCTTGGGTATTGTGGCGATTGCTGCTAGAAACATCAGGGTGCAGGTGTCCCGGAATTTCACTGCATCTGTATCTTTGGGGTAAATCCCCCGTAGGGTAGTTCTATTTTTAACTCTTTGAGGAACCTCCACACAGTTTTCCAGAGTGGCTGCACCAGTTCACATTCCCACCAACAGTGTAAGAGGGTTCCCTTTTCTCCGCATCCTCTCCAACATTTGTGGTTTCCTGCCTTGTTAATTTGCCCCATTCTCACTGGTGCTAGGTGGTATCTCATTGTGGTTTTGATTTGTATTTCCCTGATTGCAAGTGATGCAGAGCATTTTCTCATGTGCATGTTGGCCATGTGTATGTCTTCCTCTGTGAGATTTCTCTTCATGTCTTTGCCCATTTCATGATTGGATTGTTTGTTTCTTTGGTGTTGAATTTAATAAGTTCTTTATAGATCTTGGAAACTAGCCCTTTACCTGACACGTCATTTGCAAATATCTTCGCCCATTCTGTAGGTTGTCTTTTAGTTTTGTTGACTGTATCCTATGCTTTGCAAAAGCTTCTTATCTTGATGAAGTCCCAATAGTTCATTTTTGCTTTTGTTTCTTTTGCCTTCGTGGATGTATCTTGCAAGAAGTTACTGTGGCCGAGTTCAAAAAGGGTGTTGTCTGTGTTCTCCTCTATGATTTTGATGGAGTCTTGTCTCACATTTAGATCTTTCATCCATTTTGAGTTTATCTTTGTGTATGGTGAAAGAGAGTGGTCTAGTTTCATTCTTCTGCATGTGGATGTCCAATTTTCCCAGCACCATTTATTGAAGAGACTGTCTTTCTTCCAATGGATAGTCTTTCCTCCTTTATCAAAAATTAGTTCACCATAAAGTTCAGGGTCCACTTCTGGGTTCTCTATTCTGTTCCATTGATCTCTGTGTCTGTTTTTGTGCCAGTACCACACTGTCTTGATGACTACAGCTTTGTAGTACAACCTGAAATCTGGCATTGTGATGCCCCCAGCTATGGTTTTCTTTTTTAAAATTCCCCTAGCTATTCGGGGTCTTTTCTGATTCCACACAAATCTTAAAATAATTTGTTCCAACTCTCTGAAGAAAGTCCATGGTATTTTGATAGGGATTGCATTAAACGTGTATATTGCCGTGGGTAACATTGACATTTTCACAATATTAATTCTGCCAATCCATGAGCATGGAATATTTTTCCAACTCTTGGTGTCTTCCTCAATTTCTTTCAGAAGTATTCTATAGTTTTTAGGGTATAGATCCTTTACATCTTTGGTTAGGTTTATTCCTAGGTATCTTATGCTTTTGGGTGCAATTGTAAATGGGATTGACTCCTTAATTTCTCTTTCTTCAGTCTCATTGTTAGTGTATAGAAATGCCACTGACTTCTGGGCATTGATTTTGTATCCTGCCACACTGCCAAAATGCTGTATGAGTTCTAGCAATCTTGGGGTGGAGGCTTTTGGGTTTTCTACATAGAGTATCATGTCATCGGCGAAGAGGGAGAGTTTGACTTCTTCTTTGCCAATTTGAATGCCTTTAATATCTTTTTGTTGACAACATAATTTTAAAACAAGTATAGGAATGCAAAAAAAAAAGGAAAAAAGCTATAATAGAAAAAACAATTAAAAAAAACTTGTGGAAGGCTTATATTTTTGGATTACAAATTTTAACATAAAGCTACTATAATCAAGACCCAAAGAAAAAACACATATCAATGGAACAGATCAGACAATCTAGAAAAAACAGACCAGCATGTGTGATCTATTGATTTTTGACAAAGTGCCCAAGGTATTTCAATGGAAGAAAGTCTTTTCAACTAATGGTGCTAGAACAATGGAGTATTCATATGAGGATTCATATTCATACCGATAGAAACTTATCCCATACAGAAACATTAATGTGAAATGGATCATATAATTCAATGTAAAAACTAAGTCTCTAAAACTTATAGAATAAAACAAAGGAGAAAACATTTGCTACTTAGAGAAAGATTTAGTAGATAGGACAGAAAATTACTAACTGCTAAAGAAAAATTGTTAAATTAGACTTCACCAAATTTTAAAAGTTCTGCTCTTTGAAACTTATCATTATCAAAATGCCAAGGCAAGACACATACTGGGATAAAATATTCATAACATATATATCTGACAATGGATAATCCAGAATATATGTATTTACATACATACACATTTTTATACTCTGTGTGTGTATGTGTATATACAGAGAGACATAAACACATGCTTAGAACTTGGTTATAAAAAGACAGTCTAATTTTTTTAATGAACAATATATTTTAACGGACGCTTATCAAAAAAAGATATTCAAATATCCAGTAAGAAAATAAAAAAATTATCAACATCAATCATAAAAGTGTTGGGGGAGGGGCAAGATGCCGGAAGAGTAGGTCCCCAAATCACCTGTCCCAACCAAACTACCTAGAAAGCCTTCAAATTACCCTGAAAATCTACGAATTCGGCCTGAGATTTAAAGAGAGAACAGCTGGAATGCTCCAGTGAGAAGAGTTCGCGCTTCTATCAAGGTAGGAAGACGGGGAAAAAGAAATAAAGAAACAAAAGGCCTCCAAGGGGGAGGGGCCCCGCGAGGAGCCGGGCTGAGGCCGGGGCGAGTGTCCCCAGGACAGGAGAGCCCCGACCCGGAGGAGCAGGAGCTGCACCGACCTTCCCGGGCGGAAAGGGGCTCGCGGGGAGTTGGAGCAGGACCCAGGAGGGCGGGGGTGCCCTCGGGCTCCCCGGGACAGTAACAGAGCAACTGCGCGCCCAGGAGAGTGCGCCGAGCTCCCTAAGGGCTGCAGCGCGCACCGCGGGACCCGGAGCAGCTCGGAGGGGCTCGGGCAGAGGAAGAGGCTCCGGGCGGAGGAGGCTGCGCGGTTCCAGGAGCAGCTCGGGGGTCTCGGGCGGCCGCTCCGCAGAGGGGGAGCCCGAGCGCTCCAACAGCGCAGGCCCCGGAGCACAGGGCGCCGGGACACAGCCCAGGATCTGGCCTCCCCCCGGGACAGGCAGAGGCCGGGAGGGCCCAGGACAGCGAGGACGCTCCTGCCCCGAGCTGAGCAGATCACCGGCCCCCCCGGAGCCTCCAGGCCCTGCAGACCGAGAGCTCCGGAGTTCCTGCGGGGGCTGACTCCAGGGCTCCAGAGCTGGCCCCGCCACTGGGGCTGTTTCTCCTGGGGTAGAAACAAGGGGTAAACAACCCCCACTGAGCCCTGCACCAGGCAGGGGGCAGAGTAGCTCCCCCAAGTGCTAACACCTGAAAATCAGCACAACAGGCCCCACCTCCAGAAGACCAGCTAGACTGACAAGTTCCAGGGGAAGTCAAGGGACTTAAAGTATACAGAAGCAGAAGATACTCCCCCGTGGGTTTTTTGTTTTTGTTTGTTTTGTTTTGTTTTGCTTTTTGATTTGTTTGCTTCCCCCACCCTTTTTTTCCCTTTCTTTCTTTTTCTTTCTCTTTTTCTTCTTTTTTTTCTTTTTTCTTTTTTTTCTCTTTCTCTTTTCTTTCCTTCTTTCTCTCCTCTCTTTTTCTCCTTTTCCCAATACAACTTGCTTTTTGCCCACTCTGCACTGAGCAAAATGACTAGAAGGAAAACCTCACCTCAAAAGAAAAAATCAGAAACAGTCCTCTCTCCCACTGAGTTACAAAATCTGGATTACAATTCAATGTCAGAAAGCCAATTCAGAAGCACTATTATACAGCTACTGGTGGCTCTAGAAAAAAGCATAAAGGACTCAAGAGACTTCATGACTGCAGAATTTAGAGTTAATCAGGCAGAAATTAAAAATCAATTGAATGAGATGCAATCCAAACTAGAAGTCCTAACGACGAGGGTTAACGAGGTGGAAGAACAAGTGAGTGACATAGAAGACAAGTTGATGGCAAAGAAGGAAACTGAGGAAAAAAGAGACAAACAAAAGACCATGAAGATAGATTAAGGGAAACAAACGACAGCCTGAGGAAGAAAAACCTACATTTAATTGGGGTTCCCGAGGGCACCGAAAGGGCCAGAGGGCCAGAATATGTATTTGAACAAATTCTAGCTGAAAACTTTCCTAATCTGGGAAGGGAAACAGGCATTCAGATCCAGGAAATAGAGAGATCCCCCCCTAAAATCAATAAAAACCGTTCAACACCTCGACATTTAATAGTGAAGCTTGCAAATTCCAAAGATAAAGAGAAGATCCTTAAAGCAGCAAGAGACAAGAAATCCCTGACTTTTATGGGGAGGAGTATTAGGGTAACAGCAGACCTCTCCACAGAGACCTGGCAGGCCAGAAAGGGCTGGCAGGATATATTCAGGGTCCTAAATGAGAAGAACATGCAACCAAGAATACTTTATCCAGCAAGGCTCTCATTCAAAATGGAAGGAGAGATAAAGAGCTTCCAAGACAGGCAGCAACTGAAAGAATATGTGACCTCCAAACCAGCTCTGCAAGAAATTTTAAGGGGGACTCTTAAAATTCCCCTTTAAGAAGAAGTTCAGTGGAACAATCCACAAAAACAAGGACTAAATAGATATCATGATGACACTAAACTCATATCTCTCAATAGTAACTCTGAATGTGAATGGGCTTAATGACCCCATCAAAAGGCCCAGGGTTTCAGACTGGATAAAAAAGCAGGACCCATCTATTTGCTGTCTACAAGAGACTCATTTTAGACAGAAGGACACCTACAGCCTGAAAATAAAAGGTTGGAGAACCATTTACCATTCGAATGGTCCTCAAAAGAAAGCAGGGGTAGCCATCCTTATATCAGATAAACTAAAATTTACCCCAAAGACTGTAGTGAGAGATGAAGAGGGACACTGTCTCATACTTAAAGGATCTATTCAACAAGAGGACTTAACAATCCTCAATATATATGCCCCGAATGTGGGAGCTGCCAAATATATAAATCAATTAATAACCAAAGTGAAGAAATACTTAGATAATAATACACTTATACTTGGTGACTTCGATGTAGCTCTTTCTATACTCGATAGGTCTTCTAAGCACATCTCCAAAGAAACGAGAGCTTTAAATGATGCACTGGACCAGATGGATTTCACAGATATCTACAGAACTTTACATCCAAACTCAACTGAATACACATTCTTCTCAAGTGCACATGGAACTTTCTCCAGAATAGACCACATACTGGGTCACAAATCGGGTCTGAACAGATACCAAAAGATTGGGATCGTCCCCTGCATATTCTCAGACCATAATGCCTTGAAATTAGAACTAAATCACAACAAGAAGTTTGGAAGTACCTCAAACACGTGGAGGTTAAGGACCATCCTGCTAAAAGATGAAAGGGTCAACCAGGAAATTAAGGAAGAATTAAAAAGATTCATAGAAACTAATGAGAATGAAGATACAACCGTTCAAAATCTTTGGGATACAGCAAAAGCAGTCCTAAGGGGGAAATACATCGCAATACAAGCATCCATTCAAAAACTGGAAAGAACTCAAATACAAAAGCTAGCCTTACACATAAAGGAGCTGAAGAAAAAACAGCAAATAGATCCTACACCCAGGAGAAGATGAGAGTTAATAAAGATTCGAGCAGAACTCAACGAAATCGAGACCAGAAGAACTGTGGAACAGATCAACAGAACCAGGAGTTGGTTCTTTGAAAGAATTAATAAGATAGATAAACCATTAGCCAGCCTTATTAAAAGGAAGAGAGAGAAGACTCAAATTAATAAAATCATGAATGAGAAAGGAGAGATCACTACCAACACCAAGGAAATACTAACGATTTTAAAAACATATTATGAGCAGCTATATGCCAATAAATTAGGCAATCTAGAAGAAATGGACACATTCCTGGAAAGCCACAAACTACCAAAACTGGAACAGGAAGAAATAGAAAATCTGAACGGGTCAATAACCAGGGAGGAAATTGAAGCAGTCATCAAAAACCTCCCAAGACACAAGAGTCCAGGGCCAGATGGCTTCCCAGGGGAATTTTATCAAACGTTTCAAGAAGAAACCATACCTATTCTCCTAAAGCTGTTTGGAAAGATAGAAAGAGATGAAATACTTCCAAATTCGTTCTATGAGGCCAGCATCACCTTAATTCCAAAACCAGACAAAGACCCAACCAAAAAGGAGAATTACAGACCAATATCCCTGATGAACATGGATGCAAAAATTCTCAACAAGATACTGGCCAATAGGATCCAACAGTACATTAAGAAAATTATTCACCATGACCAAGTAGGATTTATCCCTGGGACACAAGGCTGGTTCAACACCCGTAAAACAATCAATGTGATTCATCATATCAACAAGAGAAAAACCAAGAACCATATGATCCTCTCATTAGATGCAGAGAAAGCATTTGACAAAATACAGCATCCATTTCTGATCAAAACTCTTCAGAGTGTAGGGATAGAGGGAACATTCCTCAACATCTTAAAAGCCATCTACGAAAAGCCCACAGCAAATATCATTCTCAATGGGGAAGCACTGGGAGCCTTTCCCCTAAGATCAGGAACAAGACAGGGATGTCCACTCTCACCACTGCTGTTCAACATAGTACTGGAAGTCCTAGCCTCAGCAATCAGACAACAAAAAGACATTAAAGGCATTCAAATTGGCAAAGAAGAAGTCAAACTCTCCCTCTTCGCCGATGACATGATACTCTACATAGAAAACCCAAAAGCCTCCACCCCAAGATTGCTAGAACTCACACAGCAATTTGGCAGTGTGGCAGGATACAAAATCAATGCCCAGAAATCAGTGGCATTTCTATACACTAACAATGAGACTGAAGAAAGAGAAATTAAGGAGTCAATCCCATTTACAATTGCACCCAAAAGCATAAGATACCTAGGAATAAACCTAACCAAAGATGTAAAGGATCTATACCCTAAAAACTATAGAACACTTCTGAAAGAAATTGAGGAAGACACCAAGAGATGGAAAAATATTCCATGCTCATGGATTGGCAGAATTAATATTGTGAAAATGTCAATGTTACCCAGGGCAATATACACGTTTAATGCAATCCCTATCAAAATACCATGGACTTTCTTCAGAGAGTTAGAACAAATTATTTTAAGATTTGTGTGGAATCAGAAAAGACCCCGAATAGCCAGGGGAATTTTAAAAAAGAAAACCATAGCTGGGGGCATCACAATGCCAGATTTCAGGTTGTACTACAAAGCTGTAGTCATCAAGACAGTGTGGTACTGGCACAAAAACAGACACAGAGATCAATGGAACAGAATAGAGAACCCAGAAGTGGACCCTGAACTTTATGGTGAACTAATTTTTGATAAAGGAGGAAAGACTATCCATTGGAAGAAAGACAGTCTCTTCAATAAATGGTGCTGGGAAAATTGGACATCCACATGCAGAAGAATGAAACTAGACCACTCTCTTTCACCATACACAAAGATAAACTCACCTCCACCTCGTACCATTGAGAATAGGGAAAATTAAGGCAGGAAACCACAAATGTTGGAGAGGATGCGGAGAAAAGGGAACCCTCTTACACTGTTGGTGGGAATGTGAACTGGTGGCAGCCACTCTGGAAAACTGTGTGGAGGTTCCTCAAAGAGTTAAAAATAGACCTGCCCTACGACCCAGCAATTGCACTGTTGGGGATTTACCCTAAAGATACAGATGCAATGAAATGCCGGGACACCTGCACCCCGATGTTTCTAGCAGCAATGGCCACAATACCCAAGCTGTGGAAGGAGCCTCGGTGTCCATCGAAAGATGAGTGGATAAAGAAGATGTGGTCTATGTATACAATGGAATATTACTCAGCCATTAGAAATGACAAATACCCACCATTTGCTTCAACGTGGATGGAACTGGAGGGTATTATGCTGAGTGAAGTAAGTCAATCGGAGAAGGACAAACATTATATGTTCTCATTCATTTGGGGAATAAATAATAGTGAAAGGGAATAGAAAGGAAGGGAGAAGAAATGGGTAGGAAATATCAGAAAGGGAGACAGAACATAAAGACTCCTATCTCTGGGAAACGAACTAGGGGTGGTAGAAGGGGAGGAGGGGGCGTTGGGGGTGAATGGGTGACAGACACTGAGAGGGGCACTTGACGGGATGAGCACTGGGTGTTATTTTGTATGTTGGCAAATTGAACACCAATAAAAAAATTATTATTAAAAAAATTTATGTTGTCAGAGTCTACAAAGGAATTTAATGAGATTTCAGTTGGGATTGAGTTGAATCTATAGACCAATTTGGAAAGAACTTCTATCTGAACAAATACCATTAAAATAGTATTTTCCTTCAGATAGGTCTTTATTTCTACAATGCTTTGTAGTTTTTATTGTACAAGTCTATACACAAATTGTTAAATTTATTCATACATGTTTCATGGTTTTAGATGTTCGTTTAAATGGTATTTAAAAATTTATTTTCCAGGAAGTATTTTTGGTAGTGTATAGAAATAAACTTGATTTTTTGTATTGGCATTAGTACCTTGTTAAAGTAACTTACTTATTCTAGAAGTTGTTTTTCTAAATTATTTAGGAAGCTTGCTTCCTTCCTTCCTTCCTTCCTTCCTTCCTCCTTCCTTCCTTCCTTCCTTCCTCCCTCCCTCCCTCCCTCCCTCCCTCCCTTTTCTTTCTTTCTTTCTTTCTTTCTTTCTTTCTTTCTTTCTTTCTTTCTTTCTTTCTTTCTTTCTTTCTTTTCTTTCTTTCTTTCTTTCTTTCTTTCTTTCTTTCTTTCTTCTTTCTTTCTTTCTTTCTTTCTTTCTTTCTTTCTTTCTTTCTTTCTTTCTTTCTTCTTTCTTTCTTTCCTTTCTTCCTTTAATTTCCTTTTCTTGCCTTGCTTCAATGGCTACTATAGTGTTGAATATTACTGGTGAGATTGGAATCCTCACCTTTTTTACCCATTAGGGGGAACATATTCATTCTTTCATCATTACAATATTAGAAAGCGTTTTTGATAGACATGTCCTCTATTGCTAGTTTTCTGAGAGTTTTAGACCTTTTTAAATTAGGAAATCTTTTTTGGAATCTATTGAGAAGACAATATGTGTTTTATTATGTTATTGTCATGAATCACATTGATGGATTTTTGAATGTGAAACCAACCTTATATTCCTAAGATAAATCTGCTTGGTTATGGTATAGTACCCTTTTTTGTATAATGCTGGACTCTGCTTCCAAAAATTTTGTGAGGTTTTTTTTTTTTTTTTGTATCTATAGTCATGAAGGATATTGATCTGTAGTTTTCTTGTTTATACTTTGGCTAAGGTATGAGGGTTATGCTGACCTTATAGGTCAGGGAAGACCTATAAGGGAAGAGTTTCTTCATCTTCAAATATCTAAAGGAGTTTAGGTAGCTTTAGTGTAGTATTTTACTTAAATATTTGATAAAATTCCTCAATGATGCCATCTGGGGTTGGAATTTTCGTTAAGATATTAATAGTGAATTCAATTTAGTCAAAGGATATACCCAAGGGTAAACACAGGAATAATCACGTGTATCATAATTAAATTGCCAAAGGCTAGTGATGGGGATAAATACTTAAAGCGCCAGAGAAAATCAAGACTTTTAAGTGATAGAAGATAAACCGTCTTATGACTAAAATACTCCTATTTGTTATCCTGGGTAATCTTTCCCTAAAACTGTTGAGTAGGGTGTATTAAAAATGATTGAGAGCTCTCCTGGGGCACATGGAGGTTTCTTAAGGGTTTGTTTGCCTCAGCTACAGAAAAGTTTTGAAAACACTGTCAGTAACACAGATGTACTTCCCCTATGTTGTCCTACCTCATTAAATGCAACCCTGCCTTGTGATGGATGTCATTCTGTACATCTCATCCTTTCTTACATACCACCCAGTCTTTCAGGAAATTCTTTCAGCCCTACTATCAAAATGGCTTAAAAATAGCTTGTCACCATTTCCCTGCTGCCATGCTTGTCATCAAAGGATGCTTGTCACCATTATTTTGTGCCTGGAATATTATAGTTCTCTGCTTGTTTTCTTTACTTGGTCCATGAAACCTGTACACACCCCTTCCTGCAGTTTAATGTTTTAATGTTGTCATAGTACCTAATGTAATGATTTCCCGTCTTATCCAGAGTAAAAGCCAATTTCCTTAGAATATTCTGCAAGGCCCTACATAGACTAGCCTCACTTGCTTATCTTTTCCCATCCTGCAACATATTCCAGACATAGTGGTGCTATTTCTTAAACACACCACACACGTTTCCATCTCAGGGCCTTATCATTTCTGTTCTCTTTGGGGTTTTTTTGTTTTTTGTTTTTTGTTTTTTTTGCATCAACTATTTACATTGCTTCTCTTGCCACCAGCAACTACCTTCTCTATTAGGTCTTCTCTGGTCAATCTATTTAAAATTATACACCTTTCCCTCCTCATTATTCTCCTTGTTTTTATTTTTTTGGTAATGATTGGTTATCATACAACATAGGTACATATTTTATCAATTTATTTTGTTTATTTTTTTTCTGTCCCACCTAGAATCTTGTTTTTGTCTGTTTTAAACACTAGAATATCTCTCTTGCCTAAATATCATTGATAACATTAAACACTCAAGAGATATTTGTGAAATAAATGAATATTTGAAGTCAGTTATCTTAGTGACCTAGATACTTGTGCCTTCCAGAGTCAGCATTTCTTTGCTCTTGACGGTGCTGTACAAAAACTGGCAGGTTCTTGATCTATGAACCTCTCCCACACCTTTTTTTTTTCAGACTTCACACAGACCACCCTGTTGCCATATTTTCTTCTTTTGCAGGCAGGTTACATAATAACCTATGACTAGCATAGAGCTTTCTTTTGTATTGAAACATATTTTCCTGGTTTTGCACTTGGTTATTTTCCTTGGACTTAGAGGTCCCCAGATAGACTGAGGTATATATCTTTTGCACCGGGTTGCTTTTATTGAGAACTAATTTTGTTGTGATTTCTTTCCAAAGGTTTCAATCTCAGCTGGCAACATTAATTTAAGTTCCAGGGCAACTCATTGTAGTCACTGATAACCTTTTTAAACGTGCTAAGAATGAGTTCAGTTCAGCTGTGAGCATTTGAATTCATATAATCAGTGTTTATTCCTTGCCACGCTCCTTGTAATAAATGTTGGTTAGGTGTACTGGCTAACCCACAGAAGCCTATTTTATTCACATGAAGCTGAACAGTAATTCTAATAATATCATTGTACCTACATGATTTATAAACTTTTTCGTACGAGAAAATGTATTCAAGCTCAAAGCAGTTGTGAGGCTATCTGGCTGAAAGTTCCAAGTAATTGATTTGCAAACATTTTTAAAATATAACTTGATGACATGTTGGGGATTATATTACTTAAAAATATTTCATTATATTGGGTAAATGTGACAGTTAGTGTTGATTGAATGTTGTATACAGAAATTAGGATTTTAAGAGCATTAAGTTATGACAGGCTTTATTTCATAGTTTTTTGCCTTTGCTTTTTTTCCCCAGCTCATATACAGCATTCTCTTCTTTTGAGCCTAAGTCACCTAGGTTAGCAAATCAGATAGTAGCATTGGCTATTTTAACATTTAAAAGCTTAGCAGTTTGGTTAATGGAAGGACAGAGAATTTATCACAGAATGATAAAAGGCTATTCTTGTGGCCCTGATTTTGTTTGCTGGGCAACCTCTTAACATGGTGAATGAAAGATAAGAGATGCAGCTAAACTTTAAATTCTGGCCTGGAACATTTGCAAAGATAATCTACGTTCTTATTATCATGTTGTAATTATAGTCCTGTAGAGTCACAGAGTGACCTCTAGGAAAAAGAGACCAGTTCATCCTCTAGAAAAGTAAATAGACTTCTAGATCTCATGATGGTTATGAACAATATGCTATTAGACATGTGATGTTCCAAGGGGGATTCAGAGATTTTACAAAGGATTTGTGCATGATGTGCCTGTCTTTGTTCTCTTCAACCTTCCTCCCATAATTCAACAATCCACATTCTGTTGACAATTATCAAGAGATAGGAAGAGGGAAGATTTTGCTCCTATTTTAGAGATATTTGTCTTTGGTAGTGTGAATTCTTAGTTTTCTGTGAAGCTGTTGGAATTTTATAATTTATTATATGGCCACATTTTGGCATTCATGTATTCTACCTCAAATACTGGTCTATTGCCCTTCTCTGTCTCATGTTTCTCAAACTGGCATCTATAAATACCTAAATCTTTGAGAATTTATTTTTGGCTATCCATAAGTAAAAGGAGAATGTTTAGATTTTCCATTTGGTGATACAAGGTAATTGACATAAAAAGTTCTAGATTAAAAAAAAAAAGTTCTAGATTATCTGGATGCCCATATTCTTCCTTTTTATCTTTTAAGATTTTATTTATTTATTTGAGAGAGAGAGTAAGGGAAGGAAGAGTGTACGTGCACACGTGTCGGGGGGAGGAGCAGACAAGGAGGGAGAGGGACAAGCCCACTTGGTACTGCGTGCAGAGGGGCTTGATCCCAGGACTCTGAGATCATGACCTGAGCCTAAACCAATGGTCTGACACTTCACCACTGAGCCATCCAGGTACCCCATGCCCGTTTCCTGTTGAGTTTACATTTACATGGGAACAAAGTGAGTCAATTGACATCATGATAATTAATGCAAAAGTTTTGCTATAGCCTGAATTGAGAGAAGAGTTGGAAGGGTTTAATCATCAGAGGTTGCTGGTTTAGGGATTTCAAATACAAAGAATATGTAACATACTATGTTTATCTTGCATATGAATGTACTGGGTGATTGGGTAGATTCTATCTTTGTACAAATTGCAGTGCTTATTTCTTTTCGTTTTGCATTTCAATGAAGTTATGTTCAGAAGCAATATTTTAGCAACGTTCGTATTGCATTTTGATATACTAATATGTTTGTCGCATAAAATGACCAACTGGTTGTTAAAGATGAGTTTGCTATTAAAAAAGGAATAAAATAAAAATTAATCAGTGGTCAAAATATGCTCACAATAATAATTATCAAGCGAGTAGTAATTGACATAAAACATATAAATACTGTAGATAGATACAGCTTTCCATTAGTTTACTCAATGTTGGCAACTCAGCTTTGGAAAAACATTATATATCACATCATGAAATTAATGTAGTTAAATTGATAATTGTTTTGTAATTTTGGTTAGAGGAAATTTCTCCACTCTTCTTATTTCTGTGTAGATAGATATCCATTAGAGAAACACTCCTGACATCTTGCTGCAACCCTCAATCTTGCCCATGGAGGAAAAGGGAATTACCTGGTTGGACAATGATAACCATTGATCCATTGTAAATTGTGGCTGTTCTGTAGAGCCAGACTTTCTATGTATCAGTTGGAAAGACTGGACAAGTATTGGACTTGAAGGGTCAGGGCAGGGAATGCTTATCCTAATACTAATCCAAGTTCTTTAATAGCCTCATCAGTATGAAAGATGATATTTTGATCTCCATCTATCTTTTTTCTTGATTAGTTCCCATCTTGGGAGGGAGAGGAATCAATCATTTTGAGCCAAACCCCAACAGGTTTTTTTTCATTCATTTAATTTGTAAATTTGCTTCATTTTTATGGTTTTATGGGAGTAATATGCAAAGGATTTCATTCCTTTTTAATGTTACACAAATAAAAGTAAGATTACAATGAAAATAAGTTAAGCCGATACCAAGAATCCTTGAGCATGCTCTTCCAATACTGTGCATTCATATATCATGTAAGTTACAGAAGATCTGAGATAAGAGAATCATCACTAGCATACTCAAACTCAAAAATAAAAAAAGACTAAAGCAATTTCTCTTGAAATTTTAACCAAAAAGTAAAGTCAATTTGATGAAGTAGTTTTAGAATATGATAGTGATGACAGTTTTAAATTTTTCCTGAATTCACCATAAAAAAAAAAAAAAAGCAATGGGGATAGCAGGTCTCAAACCTATAGACATTATCTGTAACAAAATTAGCTGACAAGTATGAATCACCAAATATGGTCAAGTCAGGTAAAACCCACCAATAGCAATAAGACCCACATCATAACAACCTCTAAATGTATGACACAGGGACATGTTAAACCCCACTACAGGAATATAATCAGTATATTCTGGACTGTGGGGAGAAATACTACTGAAGAAATGATACCTTTAACAAATAACAGAATAAAAAAGAATAGATTATGTGGCATCTGGGTGGCTCAGTGTTTGAGCATCTGCCTGTGACTCAGTCTGTGATCCCACGGTCCTGGGTTTGAGTCCTGCCTCGGGATCCCCACAGGGAGCCTGCTTCTCCCTCTGCCTATGTCTCTGACTCTCTCTCTGTGTCTCTCATGAATAAACAAATAGAATCTTTAAAAAAAAATAGAAATAAAAACAAAAAAGAATAGATTAAAAACACATCAGAGACATGTTAACATTTTAGCTGGTTATACTATATAGATTATATTAGGATCTTCATTCAAACAAACAAACTATAAAAATTAAAAGAAAATTTAGGAATATGAACATAACTGAGTATTTGTTTATATTAGGGAATTATTAATTACACATTTTTAGATGTAATAAGTGTATTGTGGCCATTTTTAAAAGAATTTCTAACTTTTGGAGATGCACAATGGAATATTTGCAGATAATATGATGTCTGGGGTGAGGAAATAAAATGAGGTAAAGATAGAACAAGATTGGTCATGAGTTAATAATATTGGAAGCTGGATGATTGAGGTTATTATAGCATTATAGCATTCCCTCTCTGCTGTGGAATACTGAAATTTCCTGTAATAAACATTTTTTTTTTAAATCCACTGAGAGAACAAAAAGATGTTGAAATGAGCCTATAAGGACCAGAGGATGGGCTATAAACTCTAGAGAAAGTGTTTTTTTATAGTACAAAGTGAAGGAAGGCCAAAACAGGTTTTAAAATCTTGGATATCTTGGCTCAGTAGGTTAAGCATCTGCCTTGGGCTCAGGTCGTGATTCCAGGATGCTGGGACCAAGTTCTGCATCGGGCTCCCTGCTTGTCAGGGAGTCTGCTTCTCCCTCTCTCCCTTCTCCCCTGCTCGTGTCCTCTCTCACTCTCTCTCTCTTTCTCTCTCTCTCTCTCTCAAATAAATAAAATCTAAAAAATAAAATAAAAAAATTAATTATATGTGCTGCCAAAGCGAGCACTAAAAAATTAAAATAAAATCAAATCTTGGGTATCTAGTAAAAATCATTCTAGTTCTGTTTTAATATTATAGCTCCCTAGCACTTGCCAACAGCAGGTAATTCAAAGTCCTTTCTTTTTAACTTTGTAATATATTTGTGTCTTTTTAAAAAAATTTTATTTATTTATGATAGTCATCAGAGAGAGAGAGAGAGGCAGAGACATAGGCAGAGGGAGAAGCAGGCTCCATGCAGGGAGCCTGACGTGGGATTCAATCCCAGGTCTCCAGGATCGCGCCCTGGGCCAAAGGCAGGGGCCCAACCGCTGCGCCACCCAGGGATCCCTATATTTGTGTCTTAAACTTAAAAAAGTCTGTCTGACAGATTGGCAACTCCCTTGACATCTTACCAAACTGGAGCTTCCCAGTATGGGAGGTGAGAATGGATTACAGGCTTGCTTATGCTTTTGTAGTGGCTGGGCCATTTAATCTCATGGACTAAGACTTTGAGCTTTAGTTGTAAGCAGCCTTATCTTTTTGTCTTAATATATTACACAGGTATTATAATTTCTTACATGTGTCATACCCTAAAGATTCTTGGAAAGCACTAAACAAAACCACAAATCTGACTTCTTATTCTACTTGCAAACTGTTTCCTGGGGTCTTACAGCACAGTTCAGAGTGGTCAGTGTTTTTTGTTGTTGTTGTTGTTTTCAAACAGGATTACACATTTCAGAAAGGAGCAGATGCCAGTCTGTCAACCAACACATACTTATTGATTTCCTAGGCATAGAAGTGTAGGAGAATACATACTTTGCCTCACCATCTGTTCTTTATAAAAATAAAAAATTGCTTTATTTCTCCACTGACTCTTAAATTGCAAGTTCCACTGACACTGGTATTACAAAAGTCACCAGTGAACTCACTCAGTGGTCATTTAATAAACATTTAATGAGTGGCTAACCAATGTCTGACTCAGGAGTGGGTCCTGGAGGTACAGAGGCAAATATGTGAAACATGGTGTCTTACTCCCCTGTTCTTTTCTTAGTATTCAGTCTGTTTGCCCTCAGCACTAAATTTGACATCTATGACCTCTGCTTTGTGGAAACTTCATAATTATTAAGGTTCCAGATGGCTCCTTAGACTCCCTCTAGCCCCAGCTTATTCCATCTCTCATATAATTCACCAATTGCTGATGCCTGTGATGAAACATAGGCATTTTAACATTATTATCCTGCATTAATTTACCAATAGTTGAGCATCCTGCTTTGTTTCAGGTTCTGGGAATCTTGCTGTCCAGTGGGAGATGGATAAACACTGTGTTAGTACAAGACTGCACAAGGAACAGAGGGAGTTTTGGACAATACTGCAAGAGAGGTCTTCACAGAATGTGAAAATTAGGCTGAGTTTCAAAGGATGGCATACGGAGTTGAGTTACCATTTTTCTTTCAGTGACTCTCCCTTTTGCAGGTAACTGGGGTTAGCAGTAGGACACTCATTTATTTATTCAATCATTGAGCAGATATTTATTAAGCACATATTATGTGTCAGGGGTTCAGCAGGTGAACAGGTATCAGTCCAACAGAGACAACATGGTGAATACAGATAATCTGGATCAGAGATAAAGAGTGGATCAAGTCCAAATGGGGGAATGGGAAACCCAGTCTGATTCTTGGCAGATGCCCTGTCCTCATGAATTTGGGGTAGGGGGATAATTATATGGTTTTGGAGGTATAGGTAGATAATGCAGTTAAATCACTTTACATTTTAGGTACAATATGTACCATCTACATGGGTTCTCATCCCAAATGTATTATTTGTGCAAAGCTATCCTTTCTGTGTCTTTGTTTTCATATTTGTAAAATGAAGATAAAGGTAACCAACCTATAGATTCTTGGGAGTAGTAAATAGAACTTATGTAACTTAAGAACTTTTGTCACAGGGAGGGTGCTCAATAAATGTAACTGTTTAAAGTTTGGGATTTTGAATTAATGTTAGTTGGCAGTATTTCTGAAAAAAATGAAACAACAAGGTTGTATGTATGTGTGTGTGAATGTGTGTACACATGTGTGTGCATGCATTGTAAGTACAAACAGTTTAAGAGCTTACAGAATGTCATAGAATTAATTTATGAACCACTGGTAGTAACAAATCATTATGAAGAATCAGTTGTCGGTTTCCAACAACAGGCTGTACATCCAAGAATGTTGGAACTCCACTCTTTTTCTGAGAGGAAGTCTGCATGGTATCTGCATACTTGTCAATAGCTGACTGAAATTTACTCCTAATAATTTATGAGATGATATTTGTATTTATTTAAGTTTTAGTACTAGAATGCTGGAACAGAGCTCCACCAATTACCCGCCTTTATTGCATTTTTAAAAATGTATTTTTCTGCATCTCTTAGTATGAAAGACAGAATTCCAGTTTACTTTAACTTGCTTGTTATTAGTGATTTTTACATCATCTTGGGGAAATACTCCCATAAAGGCATTTAGAACCTTTAGGCCTTATCTCCATAAATTTGACTGCTTTTATTAGAGATGGTAAAAATGTGAATATGGTTGTGGGAAGAATTTGAGAACTAAGACAGCTCACATATGTCATAAGATTAATTTTAGACTAGATATTTTTTATTCAGTGCTCACTTTCTCCTTTTACAGAATATTATGCTAAGATTTAAAATATCCAAAAAATTTTTGACCACAGAGATAGAATTATTTCCCAAGAGGATTGATTCATTATTCATTAATATTCTTCTCCAAGCTGAATAAATTTCAGAGGTAGACCCAGAGATATGGTTTACATATCCTAGCCACATCTCCAGAACGAAAATGTTCATGTCCTTAGATGTTTTTTTCTCCAAATCATGTCCTGGAATGCTCATAATAGCACATTCTACTGTTTATTGAGCACAAAGTTATTTTATAGAAGGATATAATTTCTCAATAGTCCTCTACTAAGCCCTTTGCCTCCCTTACCATTAAAAGAACAGACGGGTGAAAAAAATTACTTTCTACTTAGAGCACAGCAAACTCATCCAGAGGATATTTGGATTTAATTTGGAAAGAATCAATAAATTTTCATCTGGGTGCATTGATGGCATCCCTTTGTAAAAATCTTTGAGACTAAAAAAAGTAAATCAGTAAAAAAATTACTAATAATACACTACTAATAATTCATCTATCAAATCATCAATAATTTATTGATTAGTCTTTAGTGAGGAGAGGGACTGTATTTTCATTTTTCCCATGTAGATCAGACTATTTAAGCAAATTATCAGTAGTATGATGAGTATCTTATTGTCACTGTATAAGCATGCTAAGCTTATATTTCATTAATTTCGAGGCATGAAAGATTATCAGAGAGTATAGTGATAGGTAGCGATATGTTATGAGCTAAGTGGGTCCCCACGTAGACAGTTTTAGTGCTCTAAAAGTCAGATAGGTAAGAAAGAGAATATGTGGGTCAGGAGATCCCATATCAGAGGAAGGACCATACTATGAGCCTAATGTGCGAACACAGCACTGAAGCCCTGGAATGTGCTCAACGTTGAGATCCTGGGTAGAATATTTCAACCCAGGAACAGGGGGCAATAGCAGGGAACCCAGCTACCACAATTGGGGCTTAAGGTCAAGATTTACTGTGAAGGAGAAAATAGAAGCTTGGCAATTAGGGTAGATGGAGAGTCAGTATCCTTCACATAACATGCTATTATAATCTCTTTTGAGTATGCTTTAAATCTCCCCATAACTATGATTAGACTTAGCCTCATTCTGGATGGCCTGGACTATAGCCTGCAGGTAAGAGTTAAGATATAAAGCTTTCTCATTGATGATTCATCCCTTGGTGAAACACAGTTCCTCTTTGCTTTCATATGAACTGGTCTGTTAGTTAACTGCTAACTAATGTATAACATAGTGATTAAACAGCAGTTATAGTATTAGATCCCTTTACTAGCTGTGGGATCCACATCCGGTTATTTAACCTATAAAATGAAAATAAGAAAATTATCTCAGAGCCTCATTAGGATTGATGTAATGTAGTAGGCATAATTCCTGGCACATAGCTCAGCAGTATTTGCACTTTATTTTTAATTCTAACTAGTTACCAGGTATAAAAAGAGGACTTTAAGTTGGGCTGAAAGGTTGACACTCAGGCACCAGTTGACAGTCTTCTGTCATCTGACCAGACACTCTGTAGGTTGGCTACCCTTTTGCCTCTTTCATTGTGCCTCTCCGCCTGGCTGAACTGTGTGACAGTTTCATAATAAATATCAATAAAAACCCTGTAATAATACTTACCAAGAAATAGAACATTGGAAGTCTTATCTCTATAGATCTGTTTATTTCTTTTTAAAAAAATATTTTATTTATTTATTCATGAGAGACAGAGAGAAAGAGAGACAGAGACAGAGACAGAGACAGAGAGAGGCAGAGACACAGGCAGAGGGAGAAGCAGGCTCCATGCAGGGAGCCCGACTCGGGACTCGATCCCGGGTCTCCAGGATCACGCCCTGCGCTGAAAGCGGGGCTAAACTGCTGGACCATATAGATCTGTTTAATATGTTAATTTTGCCTAAACTCTGAATATGACTTTCCATTCTTGAATACAATTTAATATGGAAAGGTATTTTGTGGATATAATTCTTTTTCTTTTCTTTTTTCTTTTTTTTTTAGAGTTAGTAGGCGTGTATACAAGTTGGGGCGGGCGGAGGAGGAGAGGGGCAGAGAGAGAATCTTAAACAGGCTTTATGCTCAGTGTGAGCCAGGCCCCAAGCTTGATCTCACAACCTTGAGATCATGACTTGAGCTGAAATCAAGAGATGGTGGCTTAATGGACTGAGCCATCCAGGCACCCCTGTGGATATAATTTTTTTTGTGCAAACTTGAGAATTCTACTAAGAATAAGATGCAAATATGCTTTTTAAAAAAGAATACATGAAATAAAAATTGTTCTCTTAATGGTTACTGTTTTGGCTTCATAATTAATTTTATGGGAAAAAACCTATATATGTAATTTGTAAGTTTTTATCCAGTTCCTTCCTTATTGTTTATCAAACTCATTTTTTTTTCAAATTTATAAGTACCAAATTTAGCCATATTTCAGTAAGTGTAAATTTTTAAAAATTGCTGCCAACACACCAAATTATTTAGGACTTTGTCTGAAATTATTTTCAGAAAAATGGTTATGTTTCTGAGTAATGAAATAATGAATGGTTACATTTATGAGTAATGAAATTGCATGTGTGATTTATTGAATAATTGTTAATAATTAATGACAAATAATGAAACACAGTAAAGAGATCCTGGCCTCAACTAATGTACAGTCCTGAAAATGCAGTCGTGAGCAGATACCTCCTAGTAAGTTCAGTGTCTCAGCTGAGGCTGGGTTCACTGTAAGAATGGGAAGTAAACAAAGAACAGTGGTGGTTTAATGGTACCTTATTTAGTACTTAGATCAAAGAGTTATTAACAATTCTGAACCATAGCAGCTTTGTAATCCTCTGCACTCCATGAATAGATTGCCAAGGTAAATCTCAGTTCACTTAGTGTCTAGAGAAGGGGAAAAAGCAGCTATTTAGCTATCAGAAGTTTCAAAGGAGGAAGGGCAGAATGGCATTGTTAATGGACATGGATTTTTTTCCCACCTTCTATCAGTCTTCATGCTTCATTGAATACTTACTGTATACAAAGCACTGTGGGCAGGGCAAAATCCTGTATATTAAGCATTGTGGAGGGATATAAGAAAGTACAATATAAGCCTTTGTATTATATTTCAAGTAAAGAAAATCTTTCACATGTAACAGCTCATCTGATCTTGACACCATCCCTGTAGAGAAGGGGATACAGATGTTGTTACTGCTTAAAGATAAGACATCTTGAGGTTTTTTGAAATTAAAAGTTTTGCTCAATCATCTGCAGACCTGGCATCTGGATTCACATCTTCATGTACAAATATACATTCACTCAAAAATATTTATTGAGGGCCTACTAGGTGCTAAGTATTGGTGCTATGATAAAAAGCCCGTGCTTTCCTGGAACTCACATTTTGTAAGGGGAAAAGGAAAAATAATTCCAAGTAGAAAATACTGGGCTCTGGGTAGATGGTGCAGATGCAAGTGAAAATGCATGGAAAGTTTCTGCTGGGTTTTGAAGTTGTTTGTGGGAGGGAAGGCGGGGTGTGTATGTGCAGGGTGCTCCCCCTCAAAGGGAAGGGGAAAGAGCAGGGGCATCAGAATAGAACCCAGGATTATAAGATGGGCAGATCACCCAGCTAGAAGCTGATAGATCAGATGACTGGAAAGGTTGGGAATTACGTCCAGATAGCCAGACACAAGGTTTAAGCTTTATGAGGTGAGGGATCATTGAGGGTTTTTAAGCATTAGGATGAAAAAAAAATTAGTGCGGTAGAGTGTGATATGTGTATTCTAAGATGTGAGATGAGAGATGAGAGATGAGAAACCAATTTCTTAATGATCAATTTAAAACATCTCTTCTAAAGTTTCTGGGAACCCTCATACACCATTGGTGGGAATGCAAGCTGGTATAGCCACTCTGGAAAACTGTATGGAGTTTCCTCAAAAAGTTGAAAATAGACATACCCTATGACACAGCAATTGCACTACTAGGTGTTTACCTCACAGATATAAATTTAGTGATTGGAAGGGGGACCTGCACCCCAATGTTTATAGCAGCAATGTCCACCATAGCTAAACTATGGAAAGATTTCAGATGTCCATCGACAGATGACTAGATAAAGAAGATGTGATGTATATATATATCTTCCTCAACCATCAAAAAAAAAAAAAAAAGATAAATCTTGCCATTTGCAACGACATGGATGGAACTAGAGGATATTGTGCTAAGCGAAATAACCCAATCAAAGATAATTATCATATGATCTCACTCATATGTGGAATTTAAGAAACAAAACAGAAGATCATAGAGGAAGAGAGGAGAAAATAAAATAAGATGAAATCAGAGAAGAAGACAAATCATAAGACTCTTAATCATAGGAAACAAACTGAGGGTTGCTGGAGGGGGGAGGACAAGGTAACTGGGTGATGAACATTAAGGAGGACAAGTGATATAATGAGCCCTGGGTATTATATAAGACTGATGAATCACTGAAATCTACCTCTGAAACTAATAATACACTATGTTAATTAATTAAATATAAATTAAAAAATAGTAAAAATTTCTAAAATTAGCCATGTTATATGAAGCGATTAGTATAAAGGTCATCACAAAACTTTCCTAAATTGTTCTTTGGAAAAATACAAAAGACATTAAAAATATTTTGGGAATCAATTAGGAATTTAATAAAGTATTGAGTTCTGTATATGTGTCTTGGGGCATGGCATGATACTCCATAAATAAAGCTAGAGATTTTTGTCAAATTCTGATTCTCTTTCTTCTCTGTATTTTATTCAAGGATATTCTACATAAATTATTTTTTCTTTATATTTTTTGATCTTCATTCTATTGCAGTTTATTTATTTTCATATATAGTCAAAGTGGTTCAAAAATTGATATAAAGGGGACAGGCAAGATGAATGTCTTAGGTTTTAAAGAACAATGCAGATAAAATTTTTGTTATATACCCTAAACCTCCACTTTTAACTTAAATCACATAATAATTATTTCATTATTGGGTTTTTTTTTTTTTTTCAGATTTATCCACCCCATTAACCAGTATATACACAGCACGGTTTTTTAAAAACATAAACATTTCTTGAGGGCACCTTGGTGGCCCAGTGGTTGAGCATCTGCTTTTGGCTCAGGTCGTGATCCCAGGGTCCTGGGATGGAGAACCGCATTGGGCTCCCTGCAGGGAGCCTGCTTCTCCCTCTGCGTATGTTTCTGCCTCTCTCTCTCTGTGTCTCTCATGAATAAATAACCAAAACCCACTTTAAACATAAACATTTCTTTATCTAATTAATGTCATCCATACCCCCGGAACACAGATCAAACCAGGAGAAGGGCAAGGAGTAGATCCCATGACAAACAGGGCCAGAACTAATATGTAATTCTGTGTAGCAGGCACAGCTGTATCCTGCTTTTTCCCTTCTGACATTTCCAGAGTATCATATGAAGTTTTACTTGGTCATTCATTGGTTTAACAAATGTTAAGTATCTGCTAGATAAATGCAATTCAAAGATATATAAAATCAAAAGCTTAATAAAGGAAGAGACAAATTCACAAATAAATAACATATGCAAAACATAAATAATATAAAGTAAGTATGTATAAAGAGTGTTACAGAAGAACAGATGAGAAAAGATTTAATTGGGACCAGAGGAAGCAGAAGTGTGAAAAGCTATAAAGAATGTGATTTGAGCTGGGTTTCAAAAGAAGGAGATTGTCTGGTACTCAGGCATTCAGAAACAGGGAAAGCATGAATAAAAGCACTGCAAGATTTAAGGGAAGTTGTTTATCAGGTACAGTGACTAGGCCTTATAGCTAGGGTACAAGGGATATGAAAGAAAATGCGAGAGGAATGGTCAATTGCCCTTTAGCCCAAGGTCACTTATGTATTTGAAGAATATCAACTTTAACCAGAATTAAGGACTGTTTACTCTCTAGGTTATTGAAGATGAGTTGTATCCATCTTCTTCCCCTTCTCATTGCTTATACACAACAGCAAAGGGTTACTGCTTTTCCTAGTCTGAGTGTCTCCCTTCCCGGATAGAAGGACTTTGAAATGGAATTACAGAAGGAAAAAATGCAGGTGGTTTGCTCTCCCAAAACATTCATATTTGCTGCTTCTCCAGATATCTATATGCGTCATGATCACTACAAGACAGGAGAAGGTGATTCAGACATGTATGACTCTTTACTTTTTGTACCTTTGCTAGCTAAATTTTAGGTGTGGCCAGGGAAGAAATAATTTGGACGATCATTCAAGCTATGCTGCTTCAGCTTTCCTTTAATTCCTGGACAGGAGTCTCCAGTGATGTCAGCTGCTGTGAATACCTCTGCTAACTTGTGACTAGTGAGGACTCAGAATTTTAGACCAAAGTCAATCAGGTCAGGCCTGACTCGATGGCCATCAATACAATGTAAATCTTTTGAGGAGCAAACAATTTCTTTGCCTCTTTTGGTTCTTCTCTGCTTCTCCAGATTTATTCTCTGCTTTTCTCTGTGCTCTCAAAGGCTGCCCTTGAAGACTCCACTGTTGGTGCTTCCTTGCTGTTTGGATTCCCATTGATTTTGGTCTGTGAGAGGCAGTAGTAAAAGAGGAGAGGGAATTTGAAGAAAAGTGGTTGGGGTTGAGGTATTTGTTACCCCTCTTCCTTTCAGACCATAGTCTGGCAGAAATTATATTCCTTTGACTCAGCCTTGATTCCAGCTCTTTTTAGGTTTCAATAGCACTGTACCCTTCCCATGCCTAGAGGTATAGTGACGCCCACTGTTTCTCATCCTTGGGTGCTTCACCATTCCTTACCAGTTTTTCTTTCTTTCTTTCTTTTCTTTCTTTCTTTCTTTCTTTCTTTCTTTCTTTCTTTCTTTCTTTCTTTCTTTCTTTCTTTCTTCTTTCTTTCTTTCTTTCTTTCTTTCTTTCTTTCTTTCTTTCTTTTTTCTTTCTTTCTTTCTTTCTTTCTTTCTTTCTTTCTTTCTTTCTTCTTTCTTTCTTTCTTTCTTTCTTTCTTTCTTTCTTTCTTTCTTCTTTCTTTCTTATTTTCTTTCTTTCTTTCTTTCTTTCTTTCTTTCTTTCTTTCTTTCTTCTTTCTTAAAAAGATTTAATTTATTTATTCATGAGAGACACGGAGAGTGGCAGAGACATAGGAAGAGGTAGAAGCAGGCTCCCTGCAGGGAACCCAATATAGGACTTGATCCCAGGATCCTGGGGTCACTACCTGAGCAGAAGGCAGACATTCAACCACTGAGTCACCCAGGTGCCCCCTTACCAGTTTTCTTAACCCTGTCTGTAGCTTTGTAAAATGTCCCTTCCTTTAATGCTCTTAAATTAAATCCGTGGAGTGTGTTCTCCATCTGTGCTCTGGTTGCTGGGCTACACCCCGCACATCCCTCCTTCAGGAGTGATGAATGGCTTTCTGCTTTCTTAAGAATCACCCTCAGTCAGTCGCCCTCACCAAGGTCCTGTCTCCTTCCTGGGGCAGCTTACATCCAGTGACTGATCCATGTGTGGGAAATGAAGGGTTTGCTCCTTTGGACCCAGCAGGGGACAGCCATAGAATTGTTTGAGACCTCTTCTGGGACTGCACTGAAGCTCAGCTTCTCCCCCTGCCAGACCCATTTCTTTGTTCTCACTTGCACAAATATGGATGCTGAGAGTGCTCTATAATAGTTATCTGGAAGGCTGATCTCACCTTCAACATCCATGTCACAGAGAGCCCAATTTACCACACTTGTTCTTAAAGAGAATGTGTGCTGCCAATTCTTGTTAAAGATTAATTGACTTCCCTTGCCTGTAGTTGCCAATGGGACCCACAACGGACATAGCTTTGTTTTTGTACCTTTCCAGTTCATTTTCTTAGTCCTGTTATGATATTCTCATACTCTTAGGTTAATGTGTATTCTTGAAAAAAAAGATCTAAAAATACTAATTAAAGCTACCTAAACTACCAATTTATGCCTACCTAAGTCAGCAAACATTTAAAAATATAATATCATCCAGCATTGTTGAAGTTGTTTTGGCACAGATATATTTATACACTGCTGACGGCATTGTTAATAAAAATAACTCTTCAGAAAAATAGCATTACATTATACAGCATTATGCTGCTTGGCCTAACAATCATTTTCCTGGGAATGTATTCTTACACAATTAAATGGAAGAACAAAGCTATATGCACAAATATCTTCTTTGTTGACAGAAGAGACTATCTATCACTCAATATCTGAAACAAAATACTGAATTTCTTACTTTTTTAAACACGGGAGAGTCTTGCTTTTTAGGCCTTTCTGAGCAAGGCATGAATCTGATTTTATAAGATTTGGGGAAGCATGAAGTTTAAGATTTGAGTGCCTAAAACAACATGGGACTGTTTAATGATGGTTGACCCTTGGTTGTAGAAGTGTGGTTACCAGTCAGTCAGCTGATGGGCTGACTTTCAAAAGCGTGATCACTGAAGTGAAGCTGCTTCCATTTGGCTGACTTTCAGAATCCTGAGGTGCCTTTAATTGGCTAACTTTCAGAAACTTGCTTATTGAAGTGAGTTGTCATTGACCAATTAAATAAGTATAAACTTGGCTGGGTAATGGCTTATCACCATGGCTACTGAATAATCAGTCTTTCACTAGAAGTGTAGGAATTTTTTTTCTCTCAATAACATAATCTTTAAGACATCTGGATATAATCTCAATGCCTAATAATATGTAAATGTTGTTGAAGATATAATGGAATGTTATGCTATCAATAACCACTATTAATTTTGAATAGCCACATAATGAAAGGTTTATAACATAAGAGTAGAAGAGGGATTTTATTTATTTATTTATTCATTCATTCATTCATTTCTTTTTAGATGAGGGATTTTAAATTGCTTTTTTTGTGTTGTTGATTGGTAACTGAAAAAAATGATATATAGGTGAAAGGATCGGCTCATGGATGAATGATGACACTTTTAATGTCTATATAGGCTCATATGGTTTATACACACATATATGCAATGTTTTTCAAAAAGATTGTACAAGAAAGTTAATCTAATAATGCAATAGATTATAGGAGTGTTTGAATTTTAAAAGAGAATATTGAGGATCAAAATGCCTCTAAGATACAAATGAACTAATTTAGGCCTTAAGAGTGGAAAGAACATTGAACTTGGAATTAAGATCTTAATTAGAGTCCTTAATTTGTATCACTTTATTGGTTTTCTGACCCTGGACAAACTATTTGCCCTTTCTGAGCCTCATCTGCTCATCTATAAAATGGGGCTAGAGATTATCTACTTTACGGGGTTAAGATAATTAGATGAGACTCCTTTGTGAAAGTGCCTTTTAAACTGTAAAATGTTAGGCAGACTCTGGTATTAATTCCCTGCTTTTCACATTCAGTATCTATACTGTGGGTTACTCAAAGCCAAGTGCTAAAAATGTGAAATGAAATAAAATAATAATGTTTTTGAAAAAGAAAGCGCTCCATAACATCAAGAATGTTTATAACTGAAGCCAAGGAAGGCACATGCTGCTGCTGCAGAATATTTGTCCTCTTAATGTGGCAGATAACTCAGCATCAGACTGCGTTGGCTGGGAAGAGGACAGGGACAGTCTTCCTAGAACACTCCAGCAGCCTCCTATTGTGTAGCTGCTGATTTAGTGGGGGCATTTGGGAACAGACACATTGCATTAGCATATGGGCTGCAATGTGCCTTTACTCAGAAGTTCCATTTCATTTGGAGTCATTGCTTAGTAGACACCTTCATGAAAAAGTTACAATTCTGTGCCACAGAGTATGTAACTATTGCAGTGAACAATAGTGCCTATTCCTTCCTATCCCAGAGCTTCCACTGGATTTATAATCCTATCAAAATTCAAACTTATTCCCAAACTGAAATCATACCAAGGTTGAATAGTTATTAATTTGGCAGACTCCACAGTTTTAAAGTTCAGCTTTCTCCAACTTTAAACAGCTAATCCATAAATTAAAAAAAAAAAATCCTGTTTGTACTATAAAGAATATGAGGAATTTAGAATTGCCAGAACTGTAAATCTTAAAATGACTTGGGGGAATTCTGTAATTTAAATCTTCCTGAATTTGTTTTCCCCAGACTGGGAAAATTCAATATCATTTTTGCTTAATTTTCAAATTTAGGTTCAATTTCCCTATACATGAAACTAAAAAACATAAAGATAATTCATTTGCCTTATGTTGCTTTGCATATGCATGGAAAGACCATTTGTATGTCTGTTCATATATGAAGATCACATTTAATACAGTTAAAAACCAGGGATGCCTGGGTGGCTCAGAGGTTGAGTGCCTCCCTTCTGCCCAGGGCGTGATCCTGGAATCCGGGGATCGAGTCCCACATCAGGCTCCCTGCATGGAGCCTGCTTCTCTCAGTATTACTTTTCTTCCTGTGGTCACTTAAGCATCCGAACTGACTTAATCAGTTAACAAACTAGATATTGTGACAGATCGAAATAAAATATTTTCAGTCTCCATGTACTTTTTCACTCTATGCATGGGAGACAAAGTAGTATTGACCAATTAAGGGATAATTGAAATCTGCTATACTCAGAGTTGGGAAAGGCATAGAGTCCTATGAGAGAGATAGAGTTTAAACTGATTTTAGAGAATTTGGATATATGGAAGAGAATGAATAAGCAAAAGAAAGAAATACGTCTTGAGGGGACATAGCAAGGAATATTTGCACCTGTTTTGGAAGTAAATTGAAGGAGATCAAGTACTTAGAATAGTATCTAGCATGCAGTAAGACCTCAGTAAATGTTTTTTGTGGAAGATATTCATAAGTTTGTACTGTTGATGTATTGCCAAAGGCTCCCTGAGACCAGAACCTTTATCATGCCTTCTTTCATTCATTTATTAAAGTAAATAATTATCAGGTGATGGAAATATATCCTGTTGTAAGGATTAGTTGCTTCTCCTTCTTTGGTAGTTATACTTATTATAGCTTTTATAAGGATAGAGTATAGTTACACTCCTTGGTGTATCATCTTCTGAGTGTCCCATACAGGAACTGGCCAAGCATCTGGGTGAGCTCATTGTTACAAAACATGCCTTTCTTGTTTCAGTAACAGAAGTCTGAATTACATAAGAAATGTGGAATAGATTTTACATCACTGCAATTAATCTTACTTATTTCATTTGTTTGATATTTCAGTGTTTTCATGGATTTAAGACTGAAATGCTTTTTCATTTAGTGAAGGTCATGTCACAATTTCCAGGGTGGAATGGACTAATAGTTGGCATATGTGCAAATTGTTTTGAGGGACTGCGTGATAAATATTAAAAAGAACATATTATTTTTACTTCTCACTATAGAAAATGAAATAAGTGTATTGTGGAGGTCAAATAGTTGTTCTAGGAATCATTAAGAGATTGAATGCAGCCTCAGGTGGCCCATGATGGCCTCTGAGATCAGATTATCTTCTTTATAACTCTCCTTTGCAGAAGTAAAGGTGCATAGTTAAATCTCGTCTGCAGGTGTCTTATATTTAATATTCATTCATTTAGTTTTGCTTTGATATAAAGGAAACTCTTATAACAGTAATTCCCCTTTTTAAACCTAGCAAAGCCAGAGAATCATAGAATTCTAGAGCTGGAAGGGTAGCAATTGTCTTCCATAATCCCTTTATTTTGATTGTGAGGAAACCAAGGCCTGTGAAAGTATCTTACTTGTTAAGTCCATGGTAATTAGAACGGACTGGAACTCAGGTCTTCTGTTTCAACTTTCTACAAATCAGAGATGCTCATATGTTGATAGTATACATGTAATTTTTTTAAAGATTTTATTTATTCATGAGAGACACAGAGAGAGAGAAGCAGAGACATAGGCAGAGGAAGAAGCAGGCTCCCTGCAGGAAGCCCGATGCAGGACTCAACCCCAGAAGCCCAGGATCGTGACCTAGGCAAAGGCAGCCACTCAACCACTGAGCCACCCAGTATACATGTAATTTTAGAGTACATGACTTAAACATCTTGATTTAAAACATCTTGACTTAAACATCATGACTTAAACATCTTGAGCCACTACAAATGGGTAACTATTTTATGTTGAATGACCTTATTTAAATAGGTCAGGATCTTGTTTTACTGCAAGCAGAACATGCCTCAAATCCTCTTTATGCCTTTGATTCAATTACTAAGTCTGGCAAGTCATGATGACTCTAACTTCCTGATATCAGGCAGTAATTTTTAAAAGAAAATTGTCGATATTAGATATAAGACCCTCTTCACTTAACCTATGTCACCAGTACAGAAAGTGTCTGCATCTGTACCCATCCTAATCCTGGCCCACACTTCTGTCTATGGCTAACTGTCTTTCTGTGCTGTAGATCTCAATCCCCTTCTACTTCATCATTATCCTTTTGCCTTCAACCTCTCCCTTTGTATCAGCTCTTTCCTCTTCACAAACAAGCTTATTCAAGTCCACTCCTACCCAAAACAATAGAAATCTTTTATTCTCCATCTGTTGCTTTTTCTTCTGTAGATAGACTCTTGCCTCTTTTTCCATATAAAGTTCATGAAGACATTGCCTACAGATACTACCTCCATTTCAGTAGTTCAAATGTACCCCTCAGTCAGTACTAAGGAGTGAAATTGTACCTAATATAGTGTTGAAAAGTTAAATATTTCCTGTAATAAATAACAATGAATAAAAATAACTCCCCCAATAAATAAATCAAATTAGTAACAGAGACTAGGAGTTAAGTATCACACATAATTAAATATTGTGTTTATAGTAGACTCTTACAGGTGATCCATCTTGTAAATAAGCTACTTAATATCATTATGACAAGACATAGAATATACTAGTTCCTTTCTTAATTTGATCTTTAAAATTCAGAAAAATAAGACCACATGGCTCAGCTTTGGAGGAAATATTTGCAAAGCATATATTGTGTATAGAATTTGTATTTAGAATACACAAATAACTCCTACAAATCAGTAAGGAGAAAACAACCAGATAAAGTTACAGATATAAGATTTGAACAAATCACAAAAAAGTTATCTGAATGGAGAATAAACACATGAAAAGATGCTCCACATTATGAGTTATTAGGGAAATGTAAATCAAAACCATAATAAGACACCACTACACTCCCCCTAGAATGGCTAAAATAAGAAAACAAAAACCCAAATCCCAACAATAGCAAGTTCTGGCAAGGATGCAGAGCATCTGGAACTACACTGCTATAGAGAATGCAAAATAGTTTAGCCATTTTGGTAAACAACTTGGTAAGTTCTTCTGAAGTTATACACTTAACAAATGACTCAGCTGTCCCAGTCCTAGGTATTTACCCAAGAGAAATGAAAACATGTTCTCTTACAAATATTTTTTTATACTTGGTTGTTCACTTCAGTTTTTATCATAATCACTAAACTCCTGAACAATCCAAATGTTTATTAACTGGTTAATGGATAAATTGTAGGTATGTTCATTCCATGGAATACCACTCAGAAATAACAATAATACTGTTCAAACACACGGTAACATGAATTAATCTCAAAAGTATTATGCTAAATGAAAGATTCCATATGTGAAAGTCTGCATGCTATATATACTATTTTATTTATATTAAATTTTAGAAAAGGCAAAATTATAGTGACAAGAAGTAGATCAGTGGCCAGGAACTAGTTGTGAGAGAACAGATTTATTGCAAATGGGCAGGAGAGAACTCTTTGGGGTGATGGAAATATCCTATATCTTGATTGTGTTGGTGTTATAGTACTGTGCACTAGTCAACTTAAAGTTTGTGACTTTTAAGATGCTATTTTTACTTCAAGTATGCTGATTTTTACAATGGCACTTGAACACAAACATTAATTTCATATAGACAGGGTAAGTAACATAAAGGATAAGATTATAAAACTTCTAGAAGAACAGGAAAATAGGACCATAGACTAGGAAAAGCTCTTTGTGCTCTTTAGGTAGACAAAGATCTTAGACTATAAAATCAATGTAAATGAAAAAAACTGATAAATTGACTTTCACCAATCTTAAAAACTTCTCACAAAAAGCCCACTTATAATAAACCAAATAAGCAAATAATAAACTGGAGGAACTATATCTAGCAAAGAACCTGTATCAATATTCAGGTATGCCTACAAAAATTAATAATGAAAATACAAACAACTTGATTAAAAATGTCCAATATACTTGATCAGACACTTAATAAAAAATGATATACCAAAGGCAAAATAACACATGATAAAATTTCAACATTACTATTATCAGGGAAATGTACTTTGAAACCACAATTTGATACCATTTCATACCTTGTAAGATGTTAAAAGTTAAAAAAAAAAAGAAAAAAACAAAAAACCCTGAAACTGACAATACCAAATGCTGGTGAGAATTTGCAACTACTGGAATTCTCGTATATTGTTGGTTGGCATATAGCATAGTAAAATCACTGTGGAAAACTGTTTGGCAGTTTATTCTAAATTTAAATATACTCTGTGATTATATTCAGAAATTTCACTCTTAAGTAATTTCTAAGAGAAATATACATATATGAACACACAAAAACTTGTACAAAATACTTCTAGCAATGATATTTATAATGCCCCCAAATGTTAGCAACTCAGTTGTCTATCAGAAAGGTTAAGAACTCAGTTGTCTATCAGTCAGAGAAAGGCTAAACAAATTTTGATATATTTATAGATGAAATACGTTTTAGCAATAAAAAGAAAAAATAAACTGCTGATAGATGTGATGAAACAGATGGAACTCAGTGATGTTAAGCTGAACAAAAGAAACTAGGCACAAGAGAACATACTATATAGTTGCACATAGATGAAGTTCATAAATACATATTGTGGTAAAAATTCTTTTTAAAAAAGATTTTATTTATTTATTTGAGAGAGAGAGAGAGAGAGTGAGTTAGGGGGCTGTGCAGAGGAATAGGGAGAAGTAGACTTCTGGATGAGCAGGGAGCCCAACGTGGGGCTCAATCCCAGGACCCTGGGACCATGACCTGAGCCCAAGGCAGATGCTAAACCAATTAAGCCACCCAAGCGCGTGTTGTGGTAGAAATTCTTTAAAAATTTTATTAGTGGCTTAATTTCTTTATTGGAATCTGAATAGATTCTTTTTTTCATTTTTGAATCTGTTGACTTCACTAAGGTATGATCATCATGGGTCACTTTTTCCTGGACCACACTAAGGCTTTTCACTCTTCTTCAATGTTCTTTTATTTCTGGAAAATTATCTTAAATTATACCTTTAGATATTTGCCTCTTATATTATTGCTTTTCCATTCTTCATTTCTTTTTCAAAGGTGCTAATTATGTATCACCTGTTTTCCTTATTTATCTTTATTTTTCTAATCCCTTTAAACTCTGCTCATTTCCAAACACTTGCTTTTATGTAAGCCTGTACCCTAATATGTTTCTAGCCTCATCAGTTCTCCCTTTTGCTGCTTGCAATTTGGCCTTTATTTCTCTGTTGATTTTACTGTGTGCTTCCATTTCTTTACTAAGCTCTGTCAACTCACACATCCATGCTTTATCTTCTTTTGTTTTAGAATAATTATTCATTTGACAGGTATTTATTGAGTCTTTACTACCATGTGTTAAGTACTATTCTCTCAACTATGACTTTTTTTTAAGATTTTATTTATTTATTTGACAGAGAGAAAGTGAGACAGGGAGAGCACACAAGCAGGGGGAGTGGCAGACAGAAGAAGCAGGCTTCCTGCTGAGTGGGGAGCCTAATGTAGGGCTCCATCCCAGGACCCTGAGATCATGACCTGACCCAAAGGCAGATGCTTAACCAACTGAGCCCCCAGGTGCCCCTCACTATGTGTTTTCTATGTGACATTATTTTATAGAAATCCTCTTTCACTCTCACATTTTCTCTAAATATATATATATATATATATATATATATATATATATATATACACATACACACGAACAATTTAATAGCAATGTGCTTGATTAAAATTTTTATGATAGTATTTTTCTAGTGGTGTTATTTGAACTGACTTCCTTCTTTCTGGCTGTCCCTTGTTCCCTCCCCCTTTCCTTCTGCCCTTCCTTATTTGCATAGATTTTGTGTTCTTTTTTTTTTTTTTTAAGATTTTATTTATTTATTCACGAGAGACACCGGGGTGGGAGAGACAGAGAGAGAGAGACGGAGAGACAGAGAGACAGAGAGAGAGAGGCAGAGACACAGGCAGAGGGAGAAGCAGGCCCCATGCAGGGAGCCCGATGTGGGACTCCATTCCAGGTCTCCAGGATCATGCCCTGGGCCGAAGAGAGGCGCTAAACCACTGAGCCACTCAGGGATCCCCCTCTTTTGATTCACATTCATCTTTGAGTGAAGTGAGTTCTTCTTGGTGAATTACCTATTGGAGGTCTGTATGAGGGTAGAGTCAGGATTTTGTTTTAGAAATAATAGAAATTCTCTTTTTGTCATGAGGTTGGATATGTGAATGATTTAGACTTTCTTTATTTCTTGACTTATTCAGCCAACCTAGATTGACTCTGCAATGTTGTTTTAATTTTGTTTTTTGTTTTTTTCCATATCATTATTTTTAATGTCCAACGTTTATGAGGGCCAGAGCTTTCTCCCCAACTCATGTTTATAAATTTTCTTCTTTTTTTTTAAAGATTTTATTTATTTATTCATGAGACAGAGAGAGAGAGAGAGAGAGAGAGAGAGAGAGAGAGAGAGAAGGCACAGACACAGGCAGAGGGAGAAGCAGGCTCCGTGCAGGGAGCCTGATGTGGGACTCGATTCCAGGTCTCCAGGATCAGGCCCTGGACCCAAGGCGGCACTAAACCGCTGAGCCACCTGGGCTGCCCATGTTTATAAATTTTCAATTGGCTTGTGAGACCAATAGGGATACTTCTTGTCTAATTTGGTTTCCGGGAAGATTTTATTCAGGTCTTCCATTGTTATCTGATCAAATGGAATTATGTTCTTCATCTTCTCCAGCTTTTTTGCATATTCCTCAATCCTGGCCTTCGAAAGAGACAAAAATGCAGCACAATTTTCACATCTTTTTCCTCAGCATCCACCTGGACAGTATATTTATCCTCTGGCACAGGAACCTTCAGGTCATTAAACTTCTTTTCAAAGGCATCTACCAAGCCAGCCTTTGCCACATTGGCCTTGTAGTAAGTGCAGCTGATAGTGGGTGGTTTCTTAGGGAGAATAGCCAACCTGTAGGGTAAACTTCTCATTCCAGGATTTCAGGGGTTGGCAATGGCCTTCTGGTTTTGGGGTATGATCTCCCCAAAAGCTACCCAGTCAATTGCTTTTAGAGCAAGTTTTCACCCAGCCATCTTGAGATCCTTCACCGACCCTGGTGGCGCACAGTCCACCTGTTGTTTTTATTTTGAATTGTACACGGTAATATACTCTAATCTTTTCAGTACTTAGGGATTCTACAGATATTAATTTCATCTTGCAGTCTCCTCAAACCAAGCTTGTACTTCTATAACTTTTTGGAGACATTTCTTTTCAGAGGTAATGACCACTTGATTTCTCTGTTTAATAATCACTGCTCAGTCCTTATCTTGCCTGATCTTTCTGTGTCAGAAGACCATGGCTATTTTGTGCCTCATCTTTTTTTTAAAATATTTTATTTATTTATTCATGAGAGGCACAGAGAGAGGCAGAGACACAGGCAGAGAGAGAAGCAGGCTTCATGCAGGGAGCCTGATGTGGGACTCGATTCTGGGACTCCAGGATCAGACCCTGGGCCGAAGGGAGACACTCAACTGCTGAGCCACCCAGGCATCCCTGTGCCTCATCTTTAAAACTTCGGACAACCTTGGTTTCTGTCTCTATTATTTCCTTATTTTTTTCCTAATATTTTTGAGAAATCCTTTTGGTCTTGTTACTGTCCTTCTTTCAAGATCCTACTTGAAAAAAAAAGATCCTACTTGAAATTACTTTCTTATTGCCACAAGAATATATTTTCTAGAGTGCAGAGTTGAATATTTTAACCCTCCACCCACAATTCTTCAAAAACATTTCCTACTCCCATGCTAAATGGAATAAAGTCCATACCATTTAACATTATATTAAAATATCAACATGTTCTGTCTCTTACACATCTTCCCAGTTGTTTTCCACTGCTCTTCATCCTACAGATTCTATTCTTTGGAGCCATACAGACTAGATATAATTCACCAAACATACCAAAATGCCAAATGTCTCTGATGTTTCTTCTAGCTGGATTAATTTTCCAATTATTTTTCTTTGAGGAAATCTATTCAGTCTTCAAAACTATGAGCTTGTATAAATCTAAGATCCTCTTATTTGTGCTAATTAATAACCCTTTCCAGGCGTTTCTTCTGTACATAATACAAAACACTCATTACTGCCCACTCAACACTGCAGCATCCTAGAATGTGATCTCTTTGGCAGCCAAACTGGTGTCCTTTGTTAACAGTGCCTGTCAAATACTAGATCTATACCTCTCCTTAACAATTTTTCTTTAAAAAAAAAGAAAGAATGATTATCTCATAAGATTTAGGCTTGAGACCATCACCTCATTTCCTGTCAGGCACTTAAAAACATGACTAGATAGATAATGGAACAGGAGAACTCATAGATACAAGTTATGGATCAAGACATAGTTTTCTCTATGTTCAGTCTTAGTATAGTTTTAGATTTAATACATGCTTAACAAATTATAATTGTTTTATTGCCATCTAAGCAAAGATAAAAAAAATAGCAATACTACCTCAAATCATCAATAATATTTCCCTAAGAAGTGAATGGAAGACCTATGTAAACTTTGCATTTTATGTTTGAAATCTGTTCACATTTCTACAAAAATCTGATCTACATTCTCATTATATGTGTATATGAGTATATAGTATAAATGTATTATTTCTACAACACAGCTGGTAGAACAACTATTGAACTTTTTAATCTGGACTGGCTATTGTTAGGACAATGATCTGTTTACAGTGACAATCTATAAAGTATAGATAAGGCCAAAAGACTTTTTATGATGCAGATGTTGTTACATAGCTTTATAATAAAAGAGAAAAAGAGATTTTGCTTGGTTTTCATTAATTACTGAGGGGAAATGTTATATATTATAGTCATGGCTAGAGAGTAACTTATCAGTATTATTTCTTATACATAAATAAACTCTAGTGGATTTGGGATTAATGTCATTTCAGACATTGTATTATTTTCTCATCTTACGATCATCCTTTTGTGATGATTGTAATGTTATCTTGTAAGATTCATTTTGACCCCCATGCTCAGATCCCTGGAGACTTCTTCCTCAGTGAAGCAGTTGTTATGTTCTCTTGGTAATAAGAAAATTCAGACATAAATAGCTCTAAAGCAGAGTTATATAAGGTCTTGTTATTTCAGTTATGCTTTCTAAAAGGAAGGAGGTTAAAACTGGGCATCTTTGTGGTAAGATGGAGAGATAAGACTTAAAGGAAGTATTTTGATGAGATTGTGATTTAGCAAATAATTTAATGAGGACCTACTAGGTGCAGGACCCTTTCCAGGCACCACTCACTATTTCATTTAGTCCTTACAATAGAAGTGGGAGACATTGTGCCTCTTTTTATAAATAAGAACACAGTCTCAGGGAGGTCAAGTAAATTGCTATATGTACCACAGAGTTGGAATCTCCACCTAGAGTTTTTTGAATTTACTTTCAGAGACCTTTCCTTTATACAACAACTGGGTTGCACTGGATACAGTTTATACTAGAGAATCTGCTAATTCCTGTCACTAATACCAGAAATATGTTGCTTCCATCATTCAAAAGTACTTTAATATTTTAAAATATTGGTCATTTATGATTACAGCAATGTCAGGAATATATACAGCAAATAATCATTTTTCATCAATAGAAGCACAAGATTAGAGGGATCAAATGACTTATTAAAGATCCCATAGTCACTAATGCGGCTCTTGTGGGTGGCTAAAGATCAGTGAGAGGACATCTCGCTTCATTTGGAATTATACTTTCCTTCACCTTTCTAATAAAATCGTACATATCTTACCAGAGCATGATTTAGATTTACCTTCTCTGTGAAGTCTTTTCTGGTCTTCCTAGGCAGACTTCTGGAACCTTCCTGTGTGCTGCTGCAGCACCTTGAAAGTATCTCTGTCATATAATTAGTGGTATGAACTCTCTATTCCCACTCTACTCTACTGAGGCTCTGCAGTCCTTGAGGATCGAAGTCATGCCTTTTCCTCTTTGTCTTCTCAGTGTCTACACAGTACATGGCTCTCAGTAGTGCTTAGTGAATGGTTGTTGTATAAATGAACGCATTCATGGATGCCTGAGTACGTGAATATATGAATTCATAAGTAAATTGCTTGGTGCTGAAGCCTTGTGTATGTGAGTTAGCATGCTCTCTAATATATGAATAAGCCTTTGCCAAAAACAACACAAAATAAAACAAAAGCCTTTAATTTAGAGACAACACATGAAGACACTGTAGTGGGAGAAGAAACAATGGACTAGAGCCAGATTACTGGAATTTTAGTTCGACTTATGCCACTCACTGGGTGAATGCCAAATCAGCTTTTTAAGGGCTCTGTGTTTCATCTGTAAGATGAGGGAATTACATATGGCAAAAGTTACAAAAATGGTACTTGAATAAAGTTTGCAAACACTGTTCGAAGGCATTTTATGGGGGGGTATTATAGGAATATTATAGTATTAAAAGGTATTTATGGTGGTGTTATAGGGAGTACTGTAGTGGTTTTTAAATTTTTCTTTTTAAGGGGACCTCTTGTCAAATAAAATCTTACAAAGAGACTCAGAATGTGAAATATATAAAAATTGAGATTTTGTGGCTGCCAAGCCTCTTTATTCTCTAATACCTGCTCCTTCTGTTCTCACCTCTTATGTATCAGATGTATCAAATGTTTGCTAAATTCATGAGTGAGTCCATTCTTAGAGTGAGGCCTAATTTTGCATCTTTAAAAATAAGGAAATCATAGTTTCTTAATATAAAGATACTTAAACACCAATAGCAAATGTTTACTTATGTTCTTTTATGCCATATCAAAACAATGTAATATAGCATTCTGGTGTCACCAAATTTAGTTGCAGCCTTCTGTTTATGAGGTTTTTTTTCCTTTATATATCCACCTAGATTTGGATCCCTGATCTTTTAGGAGGTCTGGGACAACTTGCCCTAAATTGAGTGTCTGCTTCTAAATGAGCAATAATCATACCCAGTTAATTCAGTTAAATCAGCAAGTGTCATACCATTAATTCATTTGAGGTCCTGGGAAGATTCCTCACAGTTTTTGGATTTCCCTCATAGGAAGTCTATGATATAGTATTTATATTTCCGAGAAGGGAGCACATGGGGGTTTTGTATGCTTACTTGCTCAAGACAATAACGAACTGCTGCACTTTGTGATTTCAGTCTTCTTAAAGAAAGAAAAAGAATTAATTTATGATCAGTGTCTGGGGTCTTTGGGCCTAAAAGAAAGACCTTGATCAAAAGCCTTTCTATCTCCCACATGTCCCATGAAGCATGTTTGAAAAGCATTATACTGGTGGACAATTTTTAAAAGCCTGGGGATGTAGCACTTGTGAATGAATATCAAGGGTCTTCTGTATTAACTTAAAATAATTTTAGATATTGAAGCAAAGATAGAAAAAGAAAATACTTGTCAGTTCTTGCTCAAGCATGAGATAAAATAGAGGCCTTTTTAGTTATGTTTTATACACATAGTCTAAGTTTTCCAACTTAATGTAAATCTGTATAAGATTACATAAAAGAGTAGCTTTTCATAGGCTCTGTATGTTCTGAAAACAATAGAATCTCTTTTTTTGTTTCATTATTTTAAGAATTATCTGGTTCCTTTCTTGTCCTGAAATTCCACTTTTATTCCCAAGTATCCTCTGTATCATGGCCCTAACCCATCTTCATTTGCTCTTGCTCTCTGATAATAATGCTTGTTTGCCTCTTCCAAGAGGCAGTGGGGGATAAAGCTTAATTGTGTGAACTCTGGAGGCATAGTGCCTCAGTGTGAAGCCTGTCTCTGTACTTTGCTAGATGAGTTTGCTTAGACAAGTCATTTATCCTTCCAGTGCTTCAGAATTCTTACATGTGCAATGGAGACAAGAGTAGTTACGAGAATTATATGAAGTAATATATTTAGAGGCTATCAGATAGTGCTTACCACACAGCTATTAGTATTCCCATCACAGGAGTAAGAACATATATTCTGTCAATATTGGTTATTTGTGAGGTGATATTTGTAGTTTATCAGGCATTCTGGTTCAGTCTCCTGCCCCCTCCTATCTGCTGCTCTTGGATTATCACACTTTTAGTGTTTCAGGGAGAGGCATAGAACATATGTATTTTATTCATTCAAAAATTTTTTTAGAGTAAATATTTCTTGCTTGGGGCAAGGAATATAGTGACTAGCAATATTCACTATGAGCTTCTGAAAGGTACAAAACTATGCATTCTTACAAATAAATACAAAATTATGATAAATACTGTGAATAAGAAAAAAGTAATGGTGTGGTAAAACCTTGTGACAAGCAGAGTAATTCAGTAAAGATTTTTCTGAAGGAAAGATATTTAAGCTGAAAGCTGAGGAATGAGTGAGCCAGGCAAAATCGAGGAAGTATTACAGTGTAGGAAAAGTCCTGAGGCAAGGAAGGCATGTTGGGTAAACCCCAAATGCAATTTGGCTAAAGCTAAATGAGATAAAGGGAACAGTGATGTGAGATTAGGTTGAGGAAGCAGGTGGAAGCCAATATAAGAAGGTGAGACTGCAAAGGCAAGGGGAGACCATATCTGCAGGGACTTGTATGACATATTAGGGTTTGGATTATCCTAAATGTAACAGGAAGCCATGAAGAATGTAATGCAGGGAAATAATATAAGGAATTCTGCACTTAAAAAAATCACTTTGGAGGGACACCTGGGTAGCTCGGTGGTTGAGTGTCTGCTTTTAGCTCAAAGCATGATCCTGCGTCCGTGGATTGAGTCTCACATTGGGCTCCCTGAAAGGAGCCTGCTTCTCCCTCTGCCTGTGTCTCTCATGCATAAATAAATAAAACCTTAAAAAAAAAAAAGCCACTTTGGAGAATAGATAGAAGGAGAGTAGAAGGGCTCCTTTCTTTGTTCCTTAGCTACAGTACCTGTACAAGAACTATAACCTCCTCTATGAAGCTTTCTTTATAATTTTTGCTTGTAGAGATGACCTTCACTCATTTGTTCACCTAATGAACCCAACGTCTATTCCTGTCATAGCACTTTTGACACTGTGCTGTGATACTGACACATGCCAAGGACACATTAGGTATTGTTGAATGAATAATCATTTATTCATTGCTCTGAAAACAAGACTGTGGGCACATTAAAGTCAAGGGCACTTTTATAAGAAACTCTTAACTATAGGAAACAAATTGAGGGTGGCTGGAGGGGAGGGAGGTGGCGAGGATAGGGTAACTGGGTATGGCCATTAAGGACGACAGGTAATGTAATGAGCACTGGGTGTTATTAGCAACTGATGAATCACCAGACTTTACCTCTGAAACTAATAATACACTATATTTTAATTAATTGAGTTTAAATAAAATAAATTAAAAAAATAAATTCAAGGAAGTCATTTAGCCCCTAGTTTTGGGCTGATTGGAAGTTAGACCTTTAGGCAGTGGGGATGGTCTTTTTATCCCTTGCTATGGAGAAACAGTTCACCTAGTTTTTTTTTTTTTTTTTAAGATTTTATTTATTTATTCATGAGAGATGGGGGGCGGTGGGCTGAGAGAGAAGCAGGCTCCATGCAGGGAGCCCGATGTGGGACTCGATCCCGGGACTCCAGGATTATGCCCTGGGTCAAAGGCAGGTGCTAAACTGCTGAGCCACCCAGGGATCCCCCAGTTCATCTAGTTTTTAGATATTTTTTGGAAGCAAATGATCATCGATATGTAGCTGTTGGTTTGATGTGTCTGTGGGAGGAGGAGTTCAGGATCTTCTTATGCCTCCATCTTGTGGACGACCAGTAAGGCATTACTTATACAAGTAGAAACCTGGGAATAGTTTGTTAGTTACTTTCTGCATGTTCTGTTATTGTGGGAAATTAACATTCATCCAAACAAATTGTATACTAAGAATTTTTTCGTTTCTGTCAACATGTGTACTGATTTCAAGTTTGTATCCTATTAGTAATTTACAGAGAACACATTTTATAGTAGAAATTGATTTTAAATGGTTGTTCAGGGGACACATTTTACTCAGAGCAGCATTTAGCCTAGCTACTTTGCAGTCTGATGACTATTAAAAGAATTCCATTATCTCTTTGTTACTTATTATTCTCTCAGGCTAAAACTCATGGTTTAAGTTCATATTAATTCTTAATACTCTTCAATTTATATCTCAAAAGTCATTGATGCTTATTGCCTAATTAAACAAACTGATTTTCTCTCCAGAAATACTTATATCTAAGTGTTGGGTGCTTAGAGTCTTAAGAAGTTTTACACAGAAAATGTCTTATTACATACACATTTTTTCCCCTACAAATGTCCAGAGTTAGGTGGTGTTAACCTAAAAATTGAAAGTTATTCTATCATCAAAAATTTGGGAGTAGCAGAGAATTGCAATTCAGGACATGCAAGCTATGGCAAAACCAGAGTCAAGTCAAACAAGCAAAGGAAAGGAATATTATTTTATAAGGAAAGAGGAAGTTGGAGGGGGTTGTTTTGAATAGAAGTCCATTGGAGAAAAGCAAGAGTTTAGGCTGATGACAGTTTCTTACTGACATAATTGCAGGGGTAGTCAATTTTTTATAGGAGATGTAATGTACATCTTTCCCTATTGAGAACTGTAATTAATGATTTTCTCCTGATGATAATTCTTCAGTTGGAGTCTGTAATTGATGGTCTTCTTATCTGACATTTGAGTGTAATTGATGGTCTTCTTATTTCCCCTTTCTATGCTCCCCTATCTGGCCTCCCAACTCCATTTTAGTGAGGTTTCCCTTTGATACAGGAGAGCTAAGTTCTTGTCTCATGTAGTCAAAGAATGAATCTCATGGGCAATGGAGCGTGAGCAAAGCAACAGAAGTTTATTAAGCAGAGATACAGAGAAAGCTCTGAGAAGTGAGAGGAATCCAGATAGGATTGCCACTGAGGGCTTTTCATGGTAGTCTTTTATTGAGAACCTAGCCAGGGAGCCCACAGGCTTGAGATTCTTGTGCAGTCTTGGTTTGAAAATGGACTTGATGACTTATTTCTTTGTGGTCTGCTGAGTTTCTGTGATTTATTAGTAGCCATCAAAGGGAGACATTCCCTAACATTTTGGAGCTAGGGAGCCAGGTTTATTTATTTACTTATTTATTCATTCTGTTTTAAATGTCTTATCTCTGTTTTCTTGGGATGAATAGGATTCTGACTCTGGGACCTCTCAGTGTCCTTGGGGTTTATGGGTGCCCACAGATTCCTGGGAGCCTGACTTTGGACCATTCCCTTATCTTTCCCTGCCTAGCCCCATCTGCCCCTAACTCGTTCCTATATCACCTTTGTTAATTTTCACAGTGGATAACTATAGTGAGGTGGTAATGTGCCTCTGAAAGGAGACAGAAATTTAGACTCCTCTTTGTCTAGCATTTCTTCCCCAAATGCACACTATATAAGATGCTAGCCCAAACCAGAAAACCCTCCTTTTCTTGAGCTAGACTTTATGCTACTTATTTTAATAAGTTAATACATTAACTGATCTGGTACAAAGGATCTTAGGTATTTGTACTTTATGAGTCATGAGTCAGTAAAATTTTCAAAGGATCAGAGGACTGATAGAGTTGCCAATGTTTAATATTCTCAGTTGAGGGGATCCCTGGGTGGCTCAGCGGTTTGGCGCCTGCCTTTGGCCCAGAGCGCGATCCTGGAGTTCCGGGATCGAGTCCCGCGTTGGGCTCCTGGCATAGAGCCTGCTTCTCCCTCTGCCTGTGTCTCTGCCTCTCCCTCTCTCTGTGTCTGTCATGAATGAATAAATAAAATCTTTAAAAAAATATTCTCAGTTGAGGCCACTGAGAAACAAAAGAAAAAAATGCTCATGCCCCATACATTATTATCATCTCATGGAAGGAAATTTTAACATCTGAAAGAACGATGAGTAGGAGTTTTCCTGTTAAGCTACAAATAGCAACTATAATCCAGAAGAGAGGACTAAAACCATCAAAATATCTGATATTCTCTACAGAGAGCTGTATACAAAAGTGGTTAGGCAACTCCTTGTGAGAAGTAGCAGTTGGATTACTCCAGCAACCTCCCAATGCCCATATAACCACTCTGGGTGGGGAGAGAATGGCTGTGGAGAGGTTTTGGAGAAGCGAGTTATTGGCCTACTAGAGATGAAAAACTATTTGTAGAGATCAGGGGTATCTTCCACAAAAGGAAGGTTAGCTTCTGTATCCCTTAGATTCTAGTTAGGGATTTAATACAAGAGATTTATTATGCAAGTATTGAATGATGAAAATGAAAAGAGGTCTGCCAGGTAACCCAAAGAATAATGAAGAGACTTCCATTCCTAGGGAAGTGGACGAAATGGTTTTATGAGATCTAGGCATGTAAAAGAGGATTCACTACCATAAAAGCTGGTACCACCAAGGGGTCACTTTGAAACTAGTGAGCAGACATTTGATGGGGATATTGTGTGGATGGTTCTGAATTTGCCAGAATGGAGTGGCAAAGTTATTTCTACTCTTGGAAGGAGGAAGAAAGTACCTTTTCCTCAGCTCTCTTACAGCTTCCTACTACTGATTCCCATAGTCATCACTTAAAGGAGGCCAGCTAGCAAAAGAATCTGTAAATGTAGTTTGCAAAGTCTCTGCCTCAACATCACAGAACAGGATTTAGAATGATTGGCTTGGGGCTGCAAGATATTTATAAATAACTGACATAGTATCTCATTTCTCCATTGATCACTTATGCAGAATACTTTCTAATCTCTTTATGACTTCTTGAGCAATGGAGAAAGAGAAATGGAGAGAGAGAGCAGGGCAGAGGGAAGAGATAGTAGCAGAGCATCCTATACTCTCATCACCACGTGACAGGGATGCTGGAGCTTATTTGGCATCAAGAGCATTGTGGCAGAGATGCCTGGGTGACTCAGTGGTTAAGTGTCTGCCTTTGGCTCAGGGCATGATCCTGGGATTCTGGATCAAATTCCACATCAGGCTCCTTGCAACGAGCCTGCTTCTCCCTCTGCCTATGTCTCTGCCTCTCTGTGTGAAAGAATTTTCTTTCACGAATAAATAAATAAAATCTTAAAAAAAAAAAAAGATACTGTGGCCTGAGCCATCTTGTCAGTACTTCAATCAAGATAGTAGACTTTTGCACAAGGTAGTCCTACCAGCAAGAGTTTCAATGTGTATCAATAAGTATGGGAGCTGATGAGACTAGAATGTTTATTTTCCCAATAAGAAAACTCCTATTTACCCCTAAGAAGAGAGTGAGCATTTGGACACCCTATAGAGAGGGATTTTTTTGTTGGAAAAATAGCGGCACTCAATAGAGCTGCAATTAAATGCCCAGTTAAGTAAAAAGACTTTTGCTCCTTTTCATTAATTCTTCCTCTCTGCTGCAATGTGGAAAGAACTAGAACCTAAAATAAAACTAGAACCTAAAATAAAAGAGTAGACCATTCCCTCTGTCCACTCAAGTCCTAACCACTGCCACTGAGTGGTCCAACAGAGGCTGGCCATTGAGCTGGAAAAGAGAGATGTGATTTAAAGCACATATAAGCTGCAGTAATGGAATCAGTCTGAACTGTTGTTAAAGAAGAGAAAATGGATTTGACATTGCAGATGGAAAGCAGTTACTGGAGAATAATTAAAGCTAGTACATATCTGTACCCTACTGAGTTCAGATTGTTTAGTAAATCAATTACACAAATAAAAATTAAAATTTTGGACATCATCTCAGAATAAAGGGTAATCTTTAAATTGGAAAAAGTTTTCTTAAAAACTCAAAAATATTACCTTATTTTTCTCATTTCTTCATGGTTTGATATAGCATGTGTCCATGGTGTGGAATTTTAAAATGATTATCATTAGTCATTGAAATTTTTATCAACCAAGGATTACTAGTATTGAAAGCTATAACCTGTCAAAAGAGAAATTCATACTTAGTGCTACAGCAGGCAGGATCCCTTCCCTCATTTTAGCTTTTAAATCTCTGTGGCGAGAGGAGGAAGAAGGATAGGTGAAATTATTAAAGAATACTGTAGTCTTCGAACATAAGAGAATGTTATGAATGAGTAACATAAGTTTAAAAGCATCTTTTAGATGGTGAAATGTAAAACCATAGGAAAACTATTAAAATATGCCAGAAATGGAATTTGTAGTCATCATACTTACTCATCACCTTAGAAATTCTTAGAAATATTTTGTTTTAATGAAGCATATGGTGTTCTATGTATTGAGAAGCAAATTTTGCTAATGGAAGAATAATCTCAAATGAAGAGAACTTGATCTCTTCTCTTGCCTATATTTGCCTTAAATTTGAATCACTTAAGACTTCAGTATTTTTTAAAAGGTAAAAAGATTAGGGAGCATGGTTCCAGAAAGCTGATTAACTTAACTTGTATTTCCAACATCAGAAAATGAAGTACAAATCACTTCATTTACTACTACCCTGAAAAGATGTGAATAAGACCCAATCAGCTGCATAGGGATAGGTTAAGAGGCTTTGCTTTAGAACCAGAACATTCTGATCTGAACCAGCAGAGGGTGTGACTTTAAGCATATTTCATTGCTATTCCAAGATGTGATTTCCTCACCTGTCGCTATTATGTGCCTACCTCCTTTGGTTGGCTGCTCTTATGAAGCATATTTCAAATCATAAATGTATGGTGCTTAAACTGGCATAACTTGTCAATCTCTGTTAGCCTGAATGAAAGGCAACTGACACTAACAATCAACAATAAAATGATTTGTAATCTCCTATTCTCCTATATATATATATATATATATATAGTCATATATATGACATATTATATATCATAATACTATAATATATTCAATTATATCATATATTGTATATAATATTGTAAAGTAATATATTAGCACATTATAACCTTTCTCAGAATTCCCAAATAGAATCACTATTGCCATCAAAGAGTGAAGACATAAAACTGTTTCTGCCTTACAATAGCAACTTGAGATAATGCCTGACCTTCTTTTCTAAAAGCCATAAAACCATTTTAAAACTCCAACTGCATTTATTCATTCATTCTTTGAGCAATTATTTATTGAGAGCTTGCTTTGTGTCTGTCACTGTACTAGGCACTGAGCAGGGATATTTCAAAATTGCCATCTGGCTTTGTAAAGTTTTTGGAGCAAATCTGTTGTAAGTCAGGATCCCAGCAGGAAATAGTTTGTGTTCTCAAAGGGGTGACAGAAAGGTACCACTTAATGAGGCACTATTTACAAAAGATGTGGGCAAGGTTGAAGATAAACAGAAAGGTACGATGAAACAGCACAGGGCTAGCCTACATCTGAAGTGTCAAGTGAAGACATTAGTTAATGGAACCTAGGGACCTTCAAAGACTGGTGCCTGGCTGTGACCTAGAGTAGAAGACTTTAACCATTGCTACACCATGGCCGGCAGAGAGGGACCTCTCTATCCTCTTGCCCTCTCGTCTACTGCCTCTGTTTCTCCTTGGTTGAACAGGAGCCAGAGGGCTAGAAAGCCCGTGGACTGTGTCCAGGATGGAAAAGATGGAGGGGTGGATCTCTATTGGAAAATGAGGACTATACAGAAAATATCTCTCCTATCCCTTTTTTGTCTTTTATATAACAGATGTTGTGTTTTATTTCTGAGTATAAAAGTAAAAATATTTTTAATATATAACATTTGGAAATCTGTCTTATAACTTGAGATCCCGCTTTTCCTAGCCAGGACATACTCTCAGTTAAAGGTACATAAATTTATCCAGTAAGCTCTCACACTCAAAATGTCATAAAATATAAGTTTATTTCCATGGCTTAGACCTCTTAAAAGTACTCTTGCTTGCCAGAAAATCTACTGATGTTACCCAGGAACATTTTGTCTTTCTGCCTGTCATAAATTTCCTTAGCATAGCATCCTTCTGCATGTATCATACTCTTAGTATATCAAATTCCATTCCATATTTTTGCACACCATGTTGTTCTTCATAATCTCCACTAAACAAATCCTACTTATTATTTAAGGCTAAAAAAGAAACCTCATTTCCTTCTCAAAGCCTTCCCTGAAACCCAGCACCAACAACTTCATTTCAAAGAAGTGTTGAATCTACACATAGGATTTTAGCATTTAATTATTTTCTTTGATATACTAATTTTATAAATATTTTTGAGCAGCTATGATCTACCAAGTAAATATTTAATATGTGTAAATTTTTCCTTCCAAACTAGACCTAAAGTTCTTGGGGGCCAGATTTGCTTTGAGCATTTTTTTAAAATACTTTTTTGTATTTGAATGTAGTTGACACACAATGTGATATTATTTTCAGGTGTACAGTATAATGATTCAGCTTCTGTATATGTATGCTGTCTCATCACAAGTATAGCTACCATCTGTCACCATATAATGCTTTTATAATATCATTGACTATTTTCTCTATGCTGTGCCTTTTATTCCCATAACTTATTCATTCCATAACTGAAATCTTATATCTCCCATTCCCCTTCACCCGTGTTGTCCATTCCTGTACCCTCCTTCCCTCTGGCAACCATTGGTTTGTTCTCAGTGTTTATAAATCTGAATCTGCTTTTTGCTTGTTTTCTTATTCATTTGTCTTGTTTTTTAGATTCCACATATGAGTGAAATCATATGGCATTTGTCTTTCTCAGTCTGACTTATCTCACTTAGCATAATACCCGCCAAGTCTACCCATGTTGTCACAAATGGCAAGATCTCACCGTTTTTCTATGGTCTATGCATACCACATCTTCCTTATCTATTTGTCTTTGAGTGGACCCCATATTTATTGCAGCATTATGTGTAATAGCCAAGATATGAAAGCAACCTAAGTATACATTGAGCTTCATCTGGATCCCATCATACTTTGTGTAAGCCTGAGAAGGTATTGTTAAGGTCTTTATTTCTGCTGGGAAAACTTGATCGTTGTCCCTCCTTGCTGAAGATAGCTTAGAAATTTCTACTCTAGTTGCAGTGTTTTATCCTAGTTTTTAAGTATAGTTCTTACCAAGCAAAATGAATGTAAGATAAAAAGTAAACTTTTGCCTCATAGATTTTTCCCACTAATTTAGTATATGAAGCCATTTGTTAGAGATCACTTTGGTGTTCTTATTTTCTTTCCAGATCCACACTCTACTAATTATTGTTTTTTTTTAATTGACTGCACATAACATTTGCATCTTGATAATCCTTTATTTATTTATTTATTTTTGAGAGAAAGAGGGGGGTGGCGAGGACTGAGGGAGGGGGAAGAGAGAATCTCATGCTGAGCATGGAGCCTGATGAGGGGCTCAATCTCACGATGCTGAGTCCATGATCTGAGTCAAAATCAATAGTTGGATGCTTTACCGATTGAGTCAACCAGGCACCCTGCATCTTGATAGTACTGATGCCAAACTTATCACTTACATGTGTTTGCACCATTGTATGACATAATGCTGCATATATTTTATTAAGTGTTCAAATTCATTTGGAACTTTCCTAATAGTTATTTAAGAGACCGTATAATTTATCATCTAGCTGTGGCCTAAGATTTAAATCCTACCCTGTCACTGTTCTTAGTTTCTTCATCCAAGATAAGTAGGTATCATTTACTTCACAAAAAGATAGTCTCCCAAATATATGGCAGACTAAGTTTTGTAGAAATAAAATAACTTTAAAATAAGTTAATATTCTTATGCATTTTGTGGGTCCTTATTGTATGTATATATACACATTAATATATTATATGTAATATAGTATAAAATAATGTATACTAAAACATATTAACATATATATAATAATTATAATATATAATAAAATATATATAAGATCAGCTTTTAGTTCATTAAATAATACATCACAAAAAATTTAGAAAACATAGAGAAAAAGAAAAGCCTCTCATAGAACGTTTACATGATGTTCACTGTTACCATTTTACACAGCTTCTTTCGTATTTTTCCATACTTTTATTTTTACAAAATTATAATCACTGGAAATATCCAATCCTTTATCTTGAATGTAAAACTTAAATTTTGACTCTTTTTTTTTTTAATTTAGGAGCATAAACTTTTTTTTCAGAGTCTACCTTATGGAAGCACTCAAGGTTGGAGATCACTTTGTGAGAAAATGTTATTTGCCTACTTTTGTTAGATGTCAAGAAACCTTTGAATAAAAGCTCTAAAATTCTGGCTACTCCGGTTTGGTCAGCCTTAGTAAAGTTCAATCATTCCTTGGTGTATACTGAAAAAATTCTTTTCCTTGGTATATTAAATCAACTCCCTGAAAAGCGTATGGGATGGATTCTTTCCCTAGAACACTTACAAAGGCAAAGTTTCTCCCTACCCCACTCTCTTATCCACCCTGTCAGTTCTGCTGCCAACTTTTGCATAATATAGTCAAATTATGTGTTCGAAATTCAACCCTGGTTTCCTGGGTGATGGTACAATGCCACTACTTAGTATTCCTAGTCACATAGCTACAATTCCATCACGCTCTTAATCTATATATATCTTCATGTTCGAGAAGCAGACATTTCAAATCAGGCATGTATTGAGAGTTTAAATGTACAGAGTGAGGAAACATAGAAGCTTCTTGAGCTCAGCCATGATGCAGGATGTGAGAAACCACCATATGGACTAATGCTTCTTGGATTCGGTGATTTCGGTAGTATATCTTTTCCAGTTCAATCCTGCAAACAGAATTCTTTATATTCTCTTGTAGACTATTGGATGCCTAAACTTTAAATTTGGACCCCTGGGTTTTAAAAACAAGAGAATAGTTTTTCTCTGGAGTTGCACAACCAGGTTATTAACATTATTGAGGTTCTTTATTTCTGAAGTGGCTTCCAATTATCTACACAAAACAGATTTCATAAATTGCAACACTTCTTTTTCAAAATGGCCAGGTTTGTGATTTTGACCAGGTAATTCTAGCTCTCTCTAACTAAAATTTTCTGTGATAAATATTTCATATGTGCATATATATATACACACACATATATATGCACATATATATATGCACATATGTATAGGAGATTTAAATTGATGGCAAATTGAAATTAAGATTTTTGTGGCCATATATATTTTCTGTATTGGTTTGTTTTTCCTTCTTTTTCTTTTTTGACCATAATATCAAAGCTATGAGTTCCTTAAATTCTAAATCCACCAAAAAGAAAAAGATTCTAAATCTGCCATATTTTAACTGTGTTATCTTGGTCCAATTATTTTTCTGATCATTTATTTCCTCATTAGGAAAAAAATGGAAATAATCTCACAGACTGTTATGGGGATTAAATGAAATATTGAATGAGAAAGTATAAAGCTCTTCACAAGTATGTATTATTTCAATATTCTTAGTGATCATTCATTACTTGGGAGCCTAAGTGTCGCCCTCTATTCTGTTCTCTCCCCCTGAGAAGCTTTGCACTGATTTCTTGGGATTTTTGTATTTTGTGAACCTCTTTTCTCACATATAAGATTGAAAAATTGGCGTGGGAAATTGTCATATTTACTTATACATGTACATTGTATCCATTCAAATATTAGTCTGAAGAATACAGATAAACCATGTGTTTTTATTCAACTAAGGAAACTGAACTCTTTTTTGTGTATGTGTCTCTTTTTTCTCCCCCATAGGTCTTAAAAATTGTCAGCAAAACGTGCTGAACAACAGACATCCTAAGAGGGGGATACTTTCACCTCTATAATGAAGAAAAGCAGGAGTGTGATGGCAGTGACAGCTGATGATGTAAGTTCCAAAAGTCAGAGTTGCTCGATTCCACCCATGTTTTGTCTCCTCAGTGAAGAAGTTGCTCCATAATTTTATCCAAAGGGCAGGCAAGGTTGTTGAACACCATCGTTTTGTCACTAGTTGTTCCTGTGACCCAGGCATCACCAGAACCTAGATCCAGAATTCTGGAATTTAGACAGCAGGAACACTGCCCTCTCTGCAGCTTGGAGATGGTCTCAGGTTGAGTTTTATGGTTTCATTCACAAAACCTCCAATCTCTGATGGATGCCTACATTCTGGCTCTTAGAAGCTCCTCTTTCTGCATTACTTGCCTTATCAGTTCCCTGATGACTCTCTTTCCTGTCTTTACCCAGGGACAGCTAATTCTTGAGAGTCATGTCTTATGGTGGGGTCTTTGACGACTGCTCCTAAGAAGCTTGTGATGTACATCCTGTAGGTCTTGGCTACTCCAGTGTTATCCTCAGAGCAGCAGCATTCCCTAAGTGTTTATTAGAAACACAGAATCTTAGGCTATGTCTTAGACCAACAAATCAGACTATATTTTAGCAAGATCCCAGGGTGTTTAGATATATGTATTCTTTTAGAAACCCTGTGCCAGGTCATCTGAAGGTCTGTAAACTCCTCATCTCATAACTTTGCATCTTGAGCAACTGAGATTAATTCTCTCCTTTGTTTTCAATTGACCAGTCCCCTATTAGTGTGTCTTTAATTGTCCAGTTTTTACTGTTTCTGTTTGTAATTGAGCCAAAAATCATATGCCACTAATCTGATGTGCAGAAGGAAGGGAGGGAGGTTGGAAAAAGAAGTAATTTTCATTTCTGTAATAACTCATCTTGTTGTTAAACTCCTAGTTCAACAGATGGAGGAGGGGCTGGGAGGAACTTGAACTTGGTAGTTTATATAAAATTCTGTCTTTTGGGTAAATAAATGCTCCGTCTTTTGGGATTCTTCCCAGTTCTAACTCCTCCCCTTGAATTGCATGGCATTGGACAAAGGGATTTAACACTAGTTATTAACATTGTGGTAACAGATGTGTGGTATTGTCCTTATCCTGTATTGCCTCTTTTCCATGCACATCTCCTGTTACTGAGTTGAGGAACAGCTCATTCCCCCAGGTCTTTGGTTGTCAAGTCTCTGTCCTTGGTCGTGTTGCTTAGGCATGTGACAGGAGCACCAGGTAATGATTGCTCTCACCGTGAGCAGCATACCTTCTTAGTATACTGTGAGTTTGACCTTCTTCTCCACTGTATGGACTCCACCTAACCTCTCAGGGGGGCTCTGGTTGTTTAAAAGCTTTGCTTTCTCCCTAGCCCTTACCCTCAGTCTGCTCACCCCACAGACTTCTGTTCACTTTGCCTCATGCTGAAGCAAATCTCTTAGCAAACAAGCTGAGGCTAATTCTCAGCTTCTTACTGTATCCCTGTAAGTGCTTGTGAGATCTTGAAGCCACAAGTCCAGAACAAGCCTTAGCTATGCTACGAGGCTCTTGCCCTGCAAAATGCACCCCTTTGTCATTTCTACTCTAGATTAGTGTTCTAGTATCATCACCTATGACAATATTTCCTTTCTTTATTTCCCCCTTCTCTGTTCCCTGACCACAAGGGAAATTCCCTTAACTCATATTCTAAGTTTTAGTACACACGATAAAAAGCGATGTTCAGATTTCCATGCTGTGCTCCAGACATCTAAAGGAAAACTTCTGGAATTTATAAATAATTTTTCTTAAGATAAAAGAAGCTTGGGATTGTCTCTTAATACTATCTGTAGAGTGCATGCTCCAAAAATTTTTTTTGGGGGGGAGAATAAAACTAAGTAATGCATTCTGTCTATAAAAGATGGACAACCATTCTGTCTTTTTCATTGCATCCTTACCGTAATAATCTGAATCCTCCCTTGAGGCAATTAGTTGCCACAGTCAAAATACAAAAGATGGGGGTTTTGCATACAAGAAAGAAAATCCAAGAAAGAAGAGCACATTCAAAGAATATTAAGCCGATCAGAGTGGGTGATCGTTACCTAGGTTTGCACTGTTCAACATGGTAGTACTAGCTTCATGTGACTCTTAAGCACCAGTGTGAATGGAGATATGTAAAAATAGATCTTGGATTGTGAATATATAATAGTAAAAATAGAAAAGAATGTAAAGTGTGCCATTAATAGTTTTTGATATAGATTACATTTTGAAATGACAATATTTTGGATGTGCTAGTTTACAATATACCATTTTTTTTTTAATTTTTATTTATTCATGATAGGCGCACAGTGAGAGAGAGAGAGGCAGAGACACAGGCAGAGGGAGAAGCAGGCTCCATGCACCGGGAGCCCGACGTGGGACTCGATCCCGGATCTCCGGGATCGTGCCCTGGGCCAAAGGCAGGCGCCAAACCGCTGTGCCACCCAGGGATCCCTACAATATACTATTAAAAGTAATTTTACCCTATACCTTAAAATAATGTAACACATCAACTATACTAAAAAAAAAGTGATTTCACCTATTTCTTTTTTACTTTTTTAATGAGGCTACTAGAAAATTTAAAATTTAATTTAATACATTTGGCTCTCATTTGTGGCTTGCACTTTATTTCTAGTGGACAGTGGCGACCTGGAACTTTTCACAATGCACCTCCACTCTTTGAGTACAGTGTGAAAGCTCATACTTATTGTTACACACAATACTTCTTTCCTCACAACAAGAGCAATTTAGCAGATTTTACATTTTATATGCTATCCTCTTGAAGTAAGATTTCACCCTTAAGTCAGGAAGATTTGATCATATATCCCTTTATTTTAATTCAGCATTTATTAAGTGATTTAAATATTCACTTAGTATTAATTTAGCACCTGTGTTCTTCCAAATGCTGGTTAGGTTCTAGAAATTCAGTAGCACAGTGTTCATGTCCCTTTGAAGCTTATATTCCAGAGAAGAGGTGGAAAAATCAATAGAAAATTATAAAATAACCATAACTATGATGAAATATATACAGAAAAATGAAGTTGGTCAGTGGACAAAGAATGCTTGAATGGTAAGAATATAGAGTGTTTATGGAGGGATAATGTGAGGAAATGACATATAGACAGAACATATGGGCAGTGAGGAAGTGAGCCCTCTGAAAATCAGAGGGAAGAGTCTTTCTTTCTTTCTTTCTTTCTTTCTTTCTTTCTTTCTTTCTTTCTTTCTTTCTTTCTTTCTTTCTTTTTCTTTCTAGAAGAATATTTCTGGTAGGGGAAGGACTTCTGCAAAGACTTTTACTGCATGTAAGACACTGTGTTCAGCTCTGTCAGAATAAGCTGTGACTTATGAATAACTGTGACTACTGTGTTTATATACAGTTATTTGTTGTACACAAATACCTTTAATGGGAGAATTAATATGATGAATGACATTGGAACAGTATATATTAAGCTTTGCATCTGGGAGCTAAGTCCCTGAAGTCAGGAGTAAATTAGTACTATTCAGGTACTGAACATAGCAATTAATGATAATTCTAGGGATTTATTATTTATTTGTTTATTAAAAATTGTATTTATCCATTCATGAGAGACACAAAAAGAGAGAGGCAGAGACATAGGCAGAGGGAGAAGCAGGCTCCATGCAGGGAGCCTGATGTGGGACTCTATCCCAGAACTCCAGGATCACACCCTGAACCAAAGGCAGATGCTCATCCACTGAGCCACCCAGGTGTCCCATAACTCTAGGGATTACAGGATAACTTAAAGAGGTGGGACTTGCTGGTTTGGGGAGGAGTTGAAAAGGGGAAAATGGCTAAAGAGAGTCAGAAAGAAGAACCAGGAAATATGTGTTTGGGAGACACACACACACACACACACACACAGAGGGACCGATTTTATATGTAAAATATATTACTTACCTCTGGGCAAACTACTCATAATAGATGTCGATTGCCTATGATAAAACTATGTTTTTCAAAGGCAAAATTACTTTTATTATTGTCTCATGGAACCTCATGACATATTTAGTCTTCCTAGTAACCCTAGTGTCACTTGATGCTTTCCATAATTTCCATTTCCAGTTTTATAAGGTTTGAAAAGCTCTGGCTTATGGTCCAGATTGAATTGTACCCAAGCACACTAGATGTCCTTGGAAATATCCAAACACATTTCCTTACCAGGAGTTTAGTCAGAATCCAATAGTTGGAGCAAGCTCGAAAAAGGGCTGGGATATACTTAACCAAGGCAACATAAAACAACAGCAGTGGCAACAAAGTCATAACTACTTAGGCACTGCTATGCCTCAACTGTGCATTTAAGTGGTCCTACTTGGATTAGTTTTAATTTGGAGCTAGGACAGAGTACCCCTGGTATCTCCTTCCCTTCCTCCCTGCAGAGTTTTCCCACTTAGGTGCAGGGTTTCACACTAGCTTCTCTTTTGTGATAACCTTTTGGAGTTATATTGGCAAAAATATTGATTTTTTAAATAGCTATCCAGGAGCATGAGGATAATCCCAAACTGGGTTATTTCCCTTGGGATTATAGAGATATTGGGTGAATTTGGGGCAGTATAATACATTTTAAAATTTGCGATTTCTAGAAGTAACATTCAAATTAATGTTCATTTTCCCCAGATCTTTAATCTGATGAGTGGGTAGTCAGCCAGAATCAGGCTAGTTAAAATAGGACTATAAGTCTAAGATCTCAAATTCAGTAATTGAGAATTGACTGAATTAGGTTGTTTCCTTGAGGATGCTAGTGATTTGGGGGGAATGCTGTACAGATATGAGTATGAGAGAGTTTGAGATAATTATGAAAAGCTCCACATGGGTTAATGAGTATTTGTAATATAATATTAATGTTTCCAGTATTTAACTTAATTTCTAAAAAGCCACCCCATTATGTTCTTTTGTGACAATGCACTTTCACATTAACTGGGATCTTTTTAAAAATTTATTTATTCATGAGAGACACAGAGAGAGAGACAGAGACACAGGCAGAGGGAGAAGCAGGCTCCATGCAGGGAGTGTGGGACTCTATTCTGGGACTGGATCCTGGGACTCCAGGATCACGCCCTGGGCCGAAGGAAGGCACCAAATGGCTTAGCCACCCAGGCGTCCCTACTGGGATCTTTAAAACAAGTTCTTTTAACTCAAAGAATGACTTCGGATTTGTAATTTAAGCCTGTTGACAAATCAGTGTGGGAGATATTTTGTGGTAGGTGGGACTTTGTTACTTTTCAAACAGCAAATGTCGAATAAGTACCCATTTAGTTCAATTATGACAATTAAACCTAGTTGATAATACTTCATTTTTCTAAAAGAGAAAAATATCCAATAACTTTATTAAGGAGTCTATACTGGTTGGTGGTTTAGCTAAATGATATCCTTATTTCTGTTCTCTGGTACAAAGTCTCTTGCATAGGTAAAGTATATACTCATGACTTGCTTTCCAGATAACCAGTACTTTCTTTATATGAATATTTAGAACAGTCTGACTTATAGTCATGAATTCTGGCTTTTAATTGTTTTTGAATCTCTTCAGCAAGACTTTGTGTATTCTGTTTTATTAATGTGATGGCATCCCATTTCATGTAAAAAGAGTGGGGCCCCTGAAAATTGTCAGGCCTATTCATACCCAAATTTCCTTCATCAAAATGTCTTGTGTGGATCAGAGAAGCATAATCACTAGAATAGAGATTTCTTTGCTTTCTTTTGCTGTTGTATCCTTCTTAAATAGCACAGTGCAAAACTATAATAGATGGGCAACAAATATTTGTTGCATGAACCCAGGTAGACCTTGAAACTTGAATTGTTCTTGTATAAACTAGGATAGGAATACGTGGAGTGGGCGATAGAGAACTTCTGTTGTTTAAACCTTTGGAGGTCTATTCCCAGGTTCTTCTAAATCTATTCTGAAAGGCTAGCAGGAAGGCCGTGTCTTTTTAGGGCCACAGAATGACTTTCAGGTGAGGCACCTTGGTCTGGTGACAGGACTTCCATTATTCCATATTAAGATAAGAATAGAATAGAGGGTGACAGTTAAATTTTTTTAACTCCAAGTTGCTATCCGTGGGTATTTGCCGTGCTATGACATTTTCTGTCTTTGAGCTGGTATGAATGGTACATAGACAGTGGTTCATTTGGGGCTCCCTCTCCCAGCAGTTCCAGGAACCACAGTCACTAAGAGATACAGGAAGAATGAATAACTCTTATCAGTGGTTATAAAACAATGTCTTTATCTTCTAACAAGTAGTTCATTCATGTCAGCATTAGGGTATGTACTGAACACATGCAGTTCAGTTCAGGGTTGGATAAAGTGTGCTCTTCTTTTTCTGAGCTCTTATAGAATTTTACCAACAACAAAAAGAGAGAGAGAGAGAGGGAAAAAAAACTTCAACTCTTCAACTCTGAGGAGGTCTTTTATGGGAACAGATAGTCAGTTACCCATAATTATCAACATCTTTCTGTCCTAAGATAGAAAATATTTTTGTTTTAAAACACTGAACAAGAGAGTATATGCCTTAACTAATACAGTTTTTTCCCATGTTGCAGAATGGTAACAATGATTTCCAAAATATATGTTCAATTATAAGCTTTCATTTTGCAAGTTAAAAAAAAAGGAAGAGAAGAAAGAAAGAGAAAGAAGATAGAAAATTCTCTAACTCACATGCTATCATTAGTAGCCTATAACTGGGATCCTAAAACTAACCAAGAATATGCAACTGATATGTTTAATCCAAAAGTTGAGACTTAGCCACCCTGCCCACTTCTTGTTTTCTCTCAAGGTTTTGTCAGTGTTAGATTCTGATTGTGAAGATCAGGACTTTATGACTGATGACTTGATCATTTGGATTCTTATTTCACTCCACTGTACATCATTTTAAACATTTGAATTTCATTTTCTTTTTCTTCTTTTTTCTTTCTCTGTGGTCCCTCCAGAATGTTAAAGATTATTTGGAATGTAGCTTGAGTAAATCCTATAGTTCTTCTAGTAACACACTTGGGATTGACCTCTGGAGAGGGAGAAGGTGTTGCTCAGGAAACTTACAGCTACCGCCACTGGCCCAAAGACAGAGTGAGAGAGCAAGGACTCCTGAGGGAGATGGCATTTCCAGACCCACTACGCTGCCTTTGATGACACTTCCAAGCATCGCTATTACAACCGTAAGCCAGGAGTGGTGAGTAGTCTTGCAATTAATGTCAAGTCTAAATTTTATTTTCTGATTATTCCAACATAATTTCCTGTTACTAAAATGTTAGTTGTTTGTGGAATAACTAAGGCTATTGACATTTTGAGAATTTGTTTTCCTTTGGGTAGCAAGATGAGGCCTTTTCAACAGTGAAAATATTTTCAACCTGTTAAGATTGGAAGGAGCCTATTGAGGGAGGAATGAAATACATTTTTATTAATGTCAAGGGAAAACAAAATTACTGCCTATGATCTGCTGTTTTTAAAACTATTTGGTGTGCATCAATATGTTTCCATTTAGAAAAGCACAATTGTGTCAGAGTACCTAAAGGAATTATATATGTATATATGACAGGAGATATTCTTATTGCTCTGCTCTACATATAATTATAGCTTCTTTTTATTATAATACCACTTTACTAATCTCAGTTTGTGATTATGTATGAAATAAATTTTTCATTATAAATCAAAAAAGGAATGAAAATTATACCATGAGAGATGCTTGGATTGTTTTTGCAAAATCTGTATTTGTAAAAAGAGGCTTTTTAAATCTAGGGTTGAGAAGTAAATCAAGTACACATAATCTTATAATTGTGGTTAAAACTGTGCCCTGATGCTGCTTCAAATGTGTGTTTTATCATATATTTAATAATTAGCATTTTATTTTTTTCTCTATGCAATTCTTAAATATTTTCCAAGAATAGCCTGCTTACATAACATGAAGTTTTATCATTAAAATGAAAGATATTTTCTTTATATTTTGTATAGTTTTAGATTGTAAAATTATGGTGCACCTTTTGTTTAAATCATTTATTAAGTAGAAGGACTAAACATATTCAGTCATTAAAATCTGATTTTTATGGTACCCTTTCCACATGCTGAACTCTGCAGTGCTGATGAGTAGCTCAATATATATCCATTGAATAATGCAGGGCATTTTTTAATTGTTGCTTATCAAATACACTCAGAATTAGGTCACTGAGACTACAGCTATCCCAGTTATTGGCATGAAATGGTTCATCAGACAGTGTGTATGTGATAGAGAAGCGTGATAACACATTGTCGGGAGAATGGGTTAAAAATTTGAGAAGCACTGATTTACCATCTTCTGTTGAACTGAATTAACATTCGAATAGTCATAGCCAATCATTGAGAACTAAAATGGGCATATCACTCCCAGATTGCTTACTCAATTGCATAGCTTCTGTAATTTATCTTGGTTATGCTTCTGCAGAATTGCAGATTTGGAGTTGTAAAGAATTCCACAGATTTATTTTTCAGCAAATTGGCTCTGGTACAGTTGTACCAGTTGTTACAATATTGAAATGCTTTCATACCAGTTGGTAAATGTATGCTTTCCTGAGTTCTCTGATTGCCCTTTCCATCATCCCAGACTCTTTTCCCAGAAGTAAATTCCTCACAAGCCAGCAGCTAAAGAGGTGATGACCAGCACAGCGGGGTCTGGTTTTGGCAGGGGTTGATGATGTACTTTTTAGAATAACAATCTGGATATAATGTATCTTGCAAATTTTGAGTTTATTTATTTCAGGGACACCTTGAGAGTTGTTGAATTGTCCTTCACAAAGAAGTCGCAAATCCCGACTGACATTTGGGACATGTTTGTCTCTCTCTCTATTGAGTATATTAATCTGTACAGAGACAGTAATAATACCTCATAGGCTATTGTGATGATTAAATATGGTAATCTCTATAAGGTACCTATCTTAGTAAAAAGCACATTAGGTTATCAACAAATGTTAGTTTCTCTCCTCTTGAACATTATCCAGCGAAGGCTTTTGAAAACTAGTAAACCATGTCTCAACTATTAGTGGCCTCATGCTGGGTGTCCTGTAGTTTAGATTGAAATGGAGGATTTAGCCATTATCCAGAGAGTTTATGTTGTGTAATCGGTAATACTACATATTAGTAGTTCAGTCATAACATGTCTTTCATTTCAATTACCTGGATACTTTTTAGTATATGAGAAAATATCAGTCATTGACTCTAAATTTAGTTTTAAATATAAATAACTGAAAGCATTTATATATATTCCTTAAAAATGCTGTCACTGGAATATTGGTAGTTACAGACTGATAAAATTGCTGGCTGAGGAATCTGATTGAAAGACATTTGATTAGAAGTGAGGAAGTAGAGTTCCACCTATCATTATTGCCATCAACTTGATACAAATTCACAAATGTAAGAGATACAGCCTATGACCATATGAGAGAAAGAATTATACTGACCACTTAAAGCACTGAGAATATGGAATCAATCTCGTCTAAATAGTGAGCAAACTTTCTGTGAAAGGCCAGATAATAAATATGTTTGGCTTTGTGGGCTTTGAGTCTCTGTCACAATGATTCAACCCTGCTGTGGTAGTGTGAAAATTGCCATAGATAATGCATAATGAATAAAAGTAGCCATGTCCCAGTAACATTTTATTTACACGTACAGGTAGTGGGCTAGATTTGGCCCACCAATCAGTTTGGTGACTCCTGATCTAGACTGAAAAAGATCTCTAGGCTATAACACCCAGTTACAACTGGGTGAAACTGATCTTGAGCTTCTGGTTGGTGTGGTAAATGTGCCATAGGTATAGGGCTGTGTGCTAGAGATCAGATTTTTAAAGCAAATGAAGAACTTTGAGTGAGTGCAAATGAAAGGTGGTGCCCAGTATATAGAAAGATCAGTTTCTTGCCATGTGTACCTCTTCCTAGGGTTACTCATAACATGGCAATTTACTTTTTCTAGAGCAAGCACTTTGAGAGAGAGTGACAGACCAATAGAGGGTTAGATAGAAGTCAAAATATTTTTACAGCTTAATCATGGCATCTCGTCACTTTTACATATTATATTCATTAGGTCTAGTCCATACACAAGGGGAGGGATTGTACAAGGGCAGGAACACAAGTGGGTGGGCATCATTGAAGATCAATTTAAAGGAAAAAAAAAAGATCAATTTAAAGTCTGCTTACCATATTGCAGATATTTTCAAACATTTAAAAATTTATTGGAATACAGTAAAAATAATTATTTTGCCTCTTTGCTCATTTAGATATGTGAAATTTCCATAGATCTTTTTTCTAGTATTGCTATTTTCTGATGGTTCTTTTTCATACTTAAAAAAAAAAACCTTTTTATTAAAGTATACCCACATACAGAAATGATATACATAAGGGTACACCTTGATAAAACTCAACACAACCACATAATTAGCACCCAAATCAAGACACTGAATTTCACTAGCACCCCACAAGTCAGCTTTTTTCTAGTCACTAACTTCTAACAACAATGATCAGTAATGTTTTGTCTTCATATAAATGACACGGCACAATATATACTTAGATGGGTCTGGCTTTCTTTCCCTCAGCATTAGATTCATGAAATGTGCTTAATTTGTTTTTTTATTGTGTGCTGCTCATTGTCATTGAAACATTATTTGTAAGCAAATTTATTTTTTTTATTTATTTGCTTATTTTATTTAAATTCAGTTTGCCAACATATAGTATAACACCTGTGGTCATCTCATCATGTAGGCAAGTTTAAAGCCTAAAGTTTAAAGAAGAAGGTGTGTTTAGTTACAGAGAATTTGTTTTTGATTCTATCAGGTTTGTAGAGTCACTGGGACATTTCTAGAGTGATTTGAGTTTTGTTTTTTGTTTTTTCAAACATCCAGGCTGATGGTCACAACCTATTAAGGACATTCCCCCTCTGCTCTTCTATTTTGTTTTGTTTTTTTCCTTTCTCTTTTACATCGACTCTGAGCAAATACCCCTATGAAGTCCTAGTTTAATTTGGGAGGACTTTCCTTTTGGACTTCCCACCACGGCATGTCTGAGCTTTGATTGCAGTTCCTCTTGACTCACAAGGCCATCAAACTAATGTTCACATTTATTCACTGTGACAAATGTCCTCAGGGCAAATCAGCATTGGTGTTTATCATATAGCTCTGGTGAGACACTTCTCTTTAGATTTTGGCTTGTCAGTTCCTTACTAACTGGTCACTTTGGTGATATTAAGGAGGTAAAGAGATACTTAACCTTTTTAAAGCAAAGGGTTAGTTGAAATAATCTAGTTCACTATTAGCAGAAACACTTCATAGCTATATGTAATGGATTTCTTAGACTCCTTCATCCCACATTTGTTTCATCTGTGAAATTTCCTTCAGTGCATTTTTTAATAGAAGATTTTTTTCATATTACTGAAGGTTATGCTCCAAGAGAGCTAATGTGGCCCCATTTCTTTGATTTAGGCTCTGAAGACAGTCTTTGCTTAAGTTAGGATTCTCCAGAGAAACACAAGCAAAAAGATATCCAAAGGATATATATGAGATTTATTATAGAAATTGGCTCAGGCAATTATGGAGACCAAAAAGTCCCATAATATGTCATCTGCAAGCTGGAGAACTAGGAAAGCCAGTAGTATAATTCAGTCTAAGTCCAAAGGTCTGAGGAAAGGAGAATTGATGTTATAAGTTCCAGTAGAAATCTAAAAGTTCAAGAATGGGGGGAAGAGGTGTGATGGTGTAAGTTCCAGTTTCAATCTAAAGGCCTAAGAACCAAAAGCACTGATGTCCAAGGGCAGGAGGAAATGGATGTTCCAAGCAAGGAACAAATTTGCCCTTCCTTTACCTTTTTGTTTTATTCAGTCCCTCAAATGTGTGGACAGTGCCACCTGCATTGGTGAGAGTGACCTTTATTCAGTCTCCCAATTCAAATGATAATCATTTCCAGAAAAAGCCTCATAGGCACATCCAGAAATATGCTTTACCAGCTTTCTCAGCATTCCTTAGTCCAGTCAAATGGACACATAATATTAACCATCATGTCTTAGAATCTGAATATTCTTGACTTTGAGTAATAATATTTCTTATTTTCTGTAAGAGACATTAATGCTGCTACTGTTTCATGTCCCTTTCATGAAAGACCATCTGAGTTTGTAATACTCTAATCTGATATTTTAGTATCTTCTTTCCTTTAGTATGTATATATTGGGATTATTTTTTTAAATTTTCTCTTTATTAGTTGATCTCTTTGTTATTTAATATACTCCTAAGTCATTGAGTTCTGGATTTGATAAAAGGATCCATTGTAGAAACAAATTTTCATCTACCTGCATCTTTCCAGAGTGGTTGATTCTACTCATGAGATTTTTTTCCCCATCCGGGTCCAGACTATATTACTATACAATTTGGCTCTTTTATAATATGCCTCTTCTTTCCTTTGCTTTTCTCTCAAGTCTTAGTTTCTTTTTTTTTTTTTTTTTTTGAATGGGGGTTAGAGAATCCAGAGAGTCACAGCTGAGATCTGCCTCCTTGGAGCAGAAGCCGCTGGAGTCATACATTAGTGGGGAAACTTAAATGGTAGTTACAAGGGAATCCTTGTATGAAGGCTGTGGACTGTTAAGAGAATGAGAAATTCATGGGGGTTGCATTGTTAGGGAGCTTTACTTCCTGTAACCCCAACTGTAAAGAACTTTGGTAAAGAACATGGTAAAGAACTTTGAAAGGCCCTCTTTTGGCTCTGGCACAGGGAGAGGAAAAGTAACCACTGTGAAATATGCCTACACTGTTCTCCAAAACATCCTATTCTTCAAGGGAAATTACTTTACTGGAACCACATCCCACCTAGGGGGAGGACTTTCTCCAATCCCAGACCCTTTAGACTGCCTGTTTTAAGTATGGGAGGAGAAAGCTAAGAAGCACTTGTGACATAGTTCCACTAAAAGAGTGATGTGTGTAGAATCAAAAAATTATGGAGTAATTCTTCTCTCCAATCCCTTTCCACCACAGCAACATTCCTTCAAGATAATAAGAGTGAATTACAGCTTAAAAAGACTTTACCTAAGGAAGAGTTTGTAGGGAAGCTCATAGAAGATAAAGGAACCAAAAGAAAGACACTAGAGGAATTGGAAGTCTCTAGCACTAATGGTTACAGCAAACATTGAACACAGCCCAAACCCTAACCAGATCAAGACCAAACTTCACATTAAAGGCCTGCTTCCTTCAATTTCTATTAACTGATATGTCATGCTTGGCTTTTAATGACAAGAACAAAATTACAAAATATGCTAAAAGCATGAAAAAACAATTCGAAGGCATAATGCAAGAATCAGAATGAGACTCAGATATGACACATATATTAGAATGATCAGAAAGGGGATTTAAAGTGACTGTTAGAGGGGTGCCTGGGTGGCTCAGTTGGTTATATGTCCAACTCTTGATTTCGGCTTGGGTCATGATCTTAGGGTAGTGAGATCAAGCCCTGTGTCAGGCTCTGTGCTGAGCATAGAACCTTCTTAAGATTCTTTCTTTCTCCTCTCTCTCTGCCCCTCTGCCCTTCTCTTTCTCTATCCCTCTTTCTAAAAACTAAACAAACAAACAAATAAATAAATGTGACTGTTGGGTATATTAAGGGCTGTAGTGGAAAAAGTAAACAACAATCAAGAGGTCAATAGTATAAAGCAGAGAAATGGAAACTTTAAGACAAATCAAAAAGAAATGCTGGAAATAAAGATCTCTATAACAGAAATGGAGAATGCCTTAAATGAGCCAATTAGTAGAGTGGATAAGGCTGAGGTAAGAATTACTGAGCTTGAAAACAAAAAGTTTGCAAACTGAAATGTAAAGAGAAAAACAAAAACAATAAAACAGCTCTACCAAAACCATACAAACAACAGAACATCCAAAAATCTGAGAGAATTTTCAGAGGTGTCACATAAGTATATGAGAAGTGGAATATGAGAAGTGGAGAGATAATGGAAGAGATATAAATATGTAAGTAATATTGAGAATTTTCCAAAATTGATGACAGATACTCAATAATATATTTAAGAAGGTTAGAGAATGTCAAGAAGGATAAATACTCAAAAATCTATACCTGGGCAATATCATATTCAAACTACTGAAAACCCAAAACAAAGATGAAATCTTGAAAGAAGCCAAAGAATGAAAAAAATGTATATAGAGAGAAACAAAGATAAGCAAGAAGCAAACTTTGTTACAAAATTATGAAAAGAAGAAGAGAGTGGAGTAAATTGTCTAAGACTTTGAAAGAAAACCTTCACTAACCTAGAATGCTATAACCAGCAAAATTATCCTTCAGAAGTGAAGAAGAAATGAGGATTTTTTTTCATACAAACAAAGCCTAAGGGAATTTATTGTCAACCTTCCTGTCCCAAAAGAAATGATAATAGTTCTTTGGTGAGAGGGAAAAATATAGGGCATAAACTTGGATCTCTATAAAACAAGGAAGAGTGTAAGAGAAGAAATAAATGAAGATAAAATAACATTAATCTTAAAAATATTTTATTTATTTATTTTGAGAGGGGGAGTGGGAGAGAGAGAGAGCATGTGTGAGCACAAGCAGGGAGAGGGTTGAGGGAGAGGGAGAAGCAGACTCCCTGCTGAGCATGTACCCAGATGCAGGGCTTGATCCCAGGACCCCAAGATTGTGACCTGAGCTGAAGTCAGAGGCTTGACCAACTGAGCTAACCAAGTACCCCAACATTAATTATTTTTTACTAATCTTTTTTTTATTATACTAATCTTAACTATATAAAACATGAGAGGAATAAAAATGTGTCGGGGGATGATTATATATGGATAAGTGAAACAAATGACAGAAATGCCATAATGGACAGGAGGGAGTAATTGGGGCTATTTTGTTTTAAAGTACCTGCCCTACACAGTGAGGCAGATTTGGATTATTTTGAAATGTATGTTGAAAACTCTATAGAAATTACTACATTAAAAAATAAGTACAATTGATATGCAGAGAGAGGAGAAACATAGAATCATAGAAAATGCTCATTTAAAACCAGAGAAGGCAGAAAAAGGGGAGGAGAACAAATAATAAAAGCCATGAATAAAAAAAAAGCAATAAATATCAATATCACCATTTCAGCAAATGACAAAACAAACAAGCAGAAAAATCATTATGGATATATTTGACTTAAGCAGTACTACCAATTAGCTTGGTTTAATGAAAATTTTGTAGAATATTCCATCCAAAAACAGAATTCTCATTCTTCATAAGCTTGTGTTGAATGTTCATCAACATACATTGACTCTGAGCTATAACATACACTTTAACAAATTTAAAAGAATAAAAGTCATACAAAGAATGTTTTCAGACCATAATGGAATTAAACAAGAAAGCAGTAACAGGTAGATAGTTGGAAAAAAAACCCCAAAATTTGGAGATTAGATAACACAATTCTAAATATCAGACAGATCAAAGAGAAATTTCAAGAGAAAATTAAAAATATTTTGAATAAGTGAAAATAAAAACATAATTTATCATAGTTTGTGGGATGTAGTAAAAGCAGTGTTTAGAGGGAAATTTATAGCATTTGTATATATTTGACAAGAATAGAGATAAAATCAGTCACAGGAAACTAGAAAGAAAAGGAACAATTTTAGACTAAAGCAAGCAGAAGAAAATCAATAATAAAAATTAGAGCAGAAATCAATGCAACTGAAAACCAGAAAACAATAGAGGACATCAGAAGGACAAAAAAAAATGGTTCTTTGAAAAGATCAATAAATGCATTGATAAACCTCTCTTCAGGCTAACCCAGAAAAATAAGAAAACACACAAATAACCACTTTTAGAAATGAGAGGTCATCACTATTAATCCCATGGAGATTGAAAGAATAATAAATACCATGAATAACTCTATTCCTACATATTGAAAATTTAGATAAAATGGACTAATTCCTTGAAAGACACAAAGTACTAAAATGCACTGAGGGAAAATAAATAACATGAATAGGCCTTTGTTCATTAAAGACATTGATTAGAACATTCATAACCTAGTAAAAAAGAGAGCTCCAGGCCTAAATGGTTTTATTGATGAATTTTGCCAGACAATGAAGGAAGAAATGATACCAAATCTCTACAATCTATTCCAGAAAATGAACTAATTCGATGAGGCCAGCATTTCCCTAATAACTAAACCAAAAACATTATAAGAATGCAAAAATATAGGGATGCGTGGGAGACTCAGTAGTTGAGCTTCTGCCTTCAGCTCAAGGGATGACCCTAGAGTCCCGGGGTCCCAGGATAGAGTCCTGCATCAGGTTCCCTTTAGGGAGCCTACATCTCCCTCTGCCTGTGTCTTTGCCTTTCTCTCTGTGTCTCTCGTGAGTAAATAAATAAAAAATCTTAAATTACAGACTAGTATCTCCCTTGAACAGAGATACAGAAATCCTCAAAAAAAATTAGCAAATAAAATTGTGCAACATACACGAAGAAATAAATAAATTGGGATTTATTCCAGATATGCAACACTGGTTTACCATTTGAAAGTAAATCAATGCAAGCTACCACACCAACAAAGAAGAACAATCATGCATTTTTCTCATTTGATGCAGGAAAAGCATTTGGCAATATCTAATATTCATTCATGGTAAAAACGTGTAGTAAACTGGAAATAAAGGGAAACATCCTCATCTCGAAGATTTCAGCCTATTGCTAACATATTTTATAGTAAGAAGCTAGATGCTTTCTGTCTAAGGTCAGGACCAAACTAAGAATATCCTATCTGACCAGTCTTATTCAAAACTGTACTAGAAATCCTAGCAAGTGCGATAAGACAAAAAAAAAACAATACAAAACAACAACAAAAAAGGAATGAAGGTAAACAGTTTGGAAAGGAAGAAATAAAACAATTTTATTTTCAGATGACATGATTGTCTATGCAGAAAATCCCAAGAAATCTATGAAAACAAAACAAAACAAAACAACATCAAAAATTCTTCTTTTTATATGTATATTTTTTATTGGAGTTCGATTTGCCAACATATAGTATCAAACCCTGCGCTCATCCTGCCAAGTGCCCACCTCAGTGCGCATCAGCCAGTCACCCTGTCCCCCCACCCACCTCCCTTCCACTACCCTTCGTTCATTTCCCAGAGTTAGGAGTCTCTCATGTTCTGTCACCCTCTCTGATTTTTCCCACTCATTTTCTCTCCCTTCCCTATAATCCCTTTCACTATTTTTTTTAAAGATTTTATTTATTTATTCATGAGACACACACACACACAGAGAGAGAGAGAGAGAGAGAGGCAGAGACACAGGCAGAGGGAGAAGCAGGCTCCATACAGGGAGCCCGACGTGGGACTTGATTGTTTCACTATTTTTTATATTCCCCATATGAGTGAAACCATATAATGTTTGTCCTTCTCCTATTGACTTACTTCACTCAGCGTAATACTCTCCAGCTCTATTCACGTCAAAGCAAATGGTGGGTATTCATCGTTTCTAATGGCTGAGTAATATTCCACTGTATGCATAGATACAGCTTCTTTATCCATTCATCTTTTGATGGACACTGAGGCTCCTTGCAAGGTTTGGTTATTGTGGACATTGCTGCTAGAAACATTGGGGTGCAGATGTATTGGCTTTTGACTGCATCTGTATCTTTGGGGTAAATTCCCAGCAGTGCAATTGCTGGGTTGTAGGGCAGATCTATTTTTAACTCTTTGAGGAACCTCCACACAGTTTTCCAGAGTGGCTGTACCAGTTCCCACTCCCACCAACAGTGCAAGAGGGTTCCCCCTTCTCCACATCCTCTCCAACATTTGTTGTTTCCTGTCTTGTTAATTTTCCCCATTCTCACTGGTATGAGGTGGTATCTCATTGTGGTTTTGATTTGTATTTCCTTGATGGCCAGTGATGCGGAGCATTTTCTCATGTGCTTGTTGGCCATGTCTATGTCTTCCTCTGTGAGATTTCTGTTCATGTCTTTTGCCCATTTCATGATTGGATTGTTTGTTTCTTTGCTGTTGAGCTTAACAAGTTCTTTATAGATCTTGGATACTAGCCCTTTATCTTATAGGTCATTTGCAAATATCTTCTCCCATTCTGTAGGTTGTCTTTGAGTTTTGTTGACTGTTTCTTGTGCTGTGCAGAAGCTTTTTAACTTGATTAAGTCCCAATAATTCATTTTTGCTTTTGTTTCCCTTACCTTCATAGATGTATTTTGTAAGAAGTTGCTGTGACCGAGTTCAAAAAGGGTGTTGCCTGTGCTCTTTAGGATTTTGATGGATTCTTGTCTCACATTTAGATTTTTCATCCATTTTGAGTTTATTTTTGTGTATGGTGTAACAGAATGGTCTAGTTTCATTCTTCTGCATGTGGCTGTCCAATTTTCCCAGCACGGTTTATTGAAGAGACTGTCCTTTTCCCAGTGGATAGTCCTTCCTGCTTTGTCGAATATTAGTTAACATAGAGTTGAGGGCCCATTTCTGGGTTCTCTGTTCTGTTCCATTGATCTCTGTGTTTGTTTTTGTGCCAGTACCACACTGTCTTGATGACCACAGCTTTGTAGTACAACCTGAAATCCAGCATTGTGATGCCCCTGGCTCTCGTTTTCTTTTTCAATATTCCCCTGGCTGTTCAGGGTCTTTTCTGATTCCACACAAATCTTAAGATGATTTGTTCCAACTCTCTGAAGAAAGTCCATGGTATTTATATAGGGATTCCACTGAATGTGTAAATTGCCCTGGGTAGCATTGATATTTTCACAATATTAATTCTTCCAATCCATGAGCTTGGAATGTTTTTCATCTCTTTGTGTCTTCCTCAATTTCTTTCAGAAGTGTTCTGTAGTTTTTAAGGTATAGATCCTTTACCACTTTGGTTAGGTTTATTCCTAGGTATCTTATGCTTTTGGGTGCAATTGTAAATGGGATTGACTCCTTAATTTCTCTTTCTTCAGTCTCATTGTTAGTGTATAGAAATGCTACTGATTTCTGGGCATTGATTTTGTACCCTGCCACGCTGCCGAATTGCTGTATGAGTTCTAGCAATCTTGGGGTGGAGTCTTGGGTTTTCTAAGTACAGTATCATGTCATCTACAAAGAAGGAGAGATGACTTCTTCTTTGCCAATTTGAATTTTATTTCTTTTTGTTGCCTGATTGCTGAGGCTAGGACTTCTAGTACTATGCTGAATAGCAGTGGTGAGAGTGGACATCCCTGTCTTGTTCCTGATCTTAGGGGAAAGGCTCCCAGTATTTCCCCATTGAGAATGATATTTGCTATGGGCTTTTCATACATGGCTTTGAAGATGCTGAGGAATGTTCCCTCTATCCCTACACTCTGAAGAGTTTTGATCAGGAATGTATGCTATATTTTGTCAAATGCTTTCTCTGCATCTATTGAGAGAGTCATATGGATCTTGTTTTTTCTCTTGTTGATATGATCTATCACATTGATTGCTTTATGAGTGCTGAACCAGCCTTGCATCCAGGGGATAAATCCCACTTGGTCATGGTGAATAATCTTCTTACTGTACTGTTGGATCCTATTGGCTAATATCTTGTTGAGAATTTTTGCATCTGTGTTCATCAGGGATATTGGTCTATAATTCTCCTTTTTGGTGGGGTCTTTGTTTGGTTTTGGAATTAAGGTGATGCTGGCCTCATAGAATGAGTTTGGAAGTATTTCATCTCTTTCTATCTTTCTGAACAGCTTTAGTAGAATAGGTATGGTTTCTTCTTTAAACATTTGATAGAATTCCCCTGGGAAGCCATCTGGCCCTGTACTTTTGTGTCTTGGGAGGTTTTTGATAACTGCTTCAATTTCCTCCCTGGTTATTGGCCTGTTCAGGTTTTCTGTTTCTTCCAGTTCCAGTTTTGGGAGTTTGTGGTTTTCCAGAAATGCGTCCATTTCTTCTAGATTGCCTCATTTATTGGTGTATAGCTGCTCATAATATGTTTTTTAAATTGTTTGTATTTCCTTGGGATTAGTCTGATCTCTCCTTTTTCATTCATGATTTTATTAATTTTAGTCTTTTCTCTTTTGTTTTTAATAAGGCTAACTAATGGTTTATCTGTCTTATTAATTCCTTCAAAGAACCAACTCCTGGTTTTGTTGATCTTTTCTACAGTTCTTCTGGTCTCTATTTCATTGAGTTCTGCTCGAATCTTTATTACTCTCTTCTTCTCTTGGTATAGGTTTTTTTTTTTTTTTTTTTTTTTAATCTCACCAGTTTTATATTTGCTGTTGCCCACAGCAATCCCATCACTCTTGGTATAGGTTTTATTTGCTGTTCTTTCTCCAGTTCCTTTAGGTGCAAGTTTAGTTTGTGTATTGGAGTTCTTTCCAATTTTTTGAGGGATGCTTGTATTGAGATGCATTTCCCTCTTAGGACTGCTTTTGCTGTATTTCAAAGATTTTGAATGGTTGTATCTTCTTTCTCATTAGTTTCCATGAATCTTTTTAAATCTTCTCTAATTTCCTGGTTGACCCTTTCATCTTTTAGTAGGATGGTCTTTAACCTCCACATGTTTGTTTCTTCCAAATTTCTTCTTGTGATTGAGTTCAAGTTTCAAAGCATTATGGTCTGAAAATATGGAGGGGAAAATCCCAATCTTTTGGTATCGGTTGAGACCTGATTTGTGACCCAGTATGTGGTCTATTCTGGAGAAAGTTCTATGTGCACTTGAGAAGAATGTGTATTCAGTTGCATTTGGATGTAAAGTTCTGTAAATATCTGTGAAATCCATCTGGTCCAGTGTTTCATTTAAAGCTCTTGTTTCTTTGGAGATGTTGTGCTTAGAGGATTTGTCATTTGCAGAAAGTGCAGTGTTGAAGTCTCCTACTATTAGTGTATTATTATCTAAGTATGTCTTTACTTTGGTTATTAATTGATTGATATATTGGCAGCTCCCACATTAGGGGCATAAATATTCATGATTGTTAGGTCCTTTTGTTGGATAGGTCCTTTAAGTATGATATAGTGTCCCTCTTCATCTCTTACTACAGTCTTTGGGATAAGCTTTAATTTATCTGATATGAGGATTGCTACCCCAGCTTTCTTTTGAGGACCATTTGAATGGTAAATGGCTCTCCAAACTTTCATTTTCAGGCTAGTGAAAATGAAACCTAAGGACACCTCATTTTCAGGAGGTGTCCTTAGGTCTAAAATGAGTCTCTTGTAGACAGCAAATAGATGGGTCTTGCTTTTTTATCCAGTCTGAAATCCTGTGTCTGTTGATGGGATCATTTAGCCCATTCACATTAAGAGTAACTATTGAAATATATGAATTTAGTGTCATCGTAATACATAATCAGTCCTGTTTTTGTCGATTATTTCTTTGGACTTCCTCTTTCTTTTATGGGGTCCCTTAAAATTTCTTACAGAGTTTGTTTGGTAGTCACATATTCTTTCAGTTTCTGCCTATCTTGGAAGCTCTTTATCTCTCCTTCTATTCTGAATGAGAGCCTTGCTGGATAAAGTATTCTTGGCTGCATGTTCTTCTCATTTAGTACCCTGAATATATCCTATCACCCTTTTCTGGCCTGCTTTGTCTCTGTGGAGAGGTCTGCTGTTAATCTGATATTTCTCCCCATATGAATTAGAGATCTCTTGTCTCTTGCTGCTTTAAGGATTTTCTCTTTATCTTTGGAATTTGCAAGTTTCACTATTAAATGTTGAGGTGTTGAACACTTTTTATTAATTTTGGCGGGGCAGGCCTCTCTATCTCCTGGGTCTTAATGACTGTTTCCCTCCCCAAATTAAGGAAGTTCTCAGCTATGATTGGTTCAAAATTGCTTTATGGCCCTCTGTTCCTGTCTGTGTTTTCTGGAACCCCAATTACACATAGATTCTTCCTTCTGTGGCTATCATTTATTTCCCTTAGCCTTTCCTCGTGGTCTCTTAATTGGTTTTCTCTTTTTTTCCTCAGCTTCCTTCCTTGCCATCAACTTTTCTTCTATGTCGCTCACTCTTCCATGTCATTAACCCTAGTTGTTAGGATTGCAGTTTGGATTGCATCTCATTTAATTGATTTTTAATTTCAGCCTGATTGTATCTAAATTCTGCAGTAATGAAGTGTCTAGAGTCCTTTTTGCTTTTTTTCAGAGCCACTAGTAGCTTTATAATTGTGCTTCTGAATTGGCTTCTGACATTGAATTGTAATCCATATTCTGTAACTCTGTGGCAGAGAGTACTATTTCTGATTCTTTCTTTGGTGGTGAGTTCTTCTTTCTAGTCATTTTGCTCAGTGCAGGGTGGCTGTATGAGTGGGTGAGTCAGGAATATCAACCATGAGCTAAGTAAATGTCACCCTAGATGATTCTGACGAGGTCAGAGACCAAAAAATGAAAATAAACATCAGAATAAAATAAAAGGACCACTAAAATGAAAAACAAATTGTAAAACAAAGTATTAAAAAATAAAAGGCCAAGAATCCCAAAGAAGAAGAAAAGAAAGAAGAGAAAAAAAGCAAAAGTAAAGAGGAAAAAAAGAAAAAAGAGAGAAGAAAAAAGGGGGGACTGGGAGATGATGGTGATGACAAAGTTGTAGTGAAGGGAGAATGTAGTCTACCTGAGGGGTCCTAGAGGATGATCCTCTTGGTTCTGAGTGTGTTAAGTTCTGTATGTTAGAAGATGCTCAGTCCTAAATTTATATAAACCTGAAATACTTGTAGAGGGCCCCAACGTTGACCACCAAAACATAAATGAGATAAAAGAGGGTGGCAGAATGGGAATGAAGAGAGAATATAATCTCAAAGAATGAACCAGCATGGTATACCACTTGCTTCTGGGTGCATACTGGTCATGTTTTAGAAGGTATTAACTTCCGCCATTGTAGAACAAAAAGAGGCAGAGAAACCAAAAACACAAAAGAAAAAAACATATCTTTATATCTCCCAAAATTAAATTGAGTATGTTGAAGGGAATCTAGAAGTGGAAGATATAACTAAGACATGTAATTGTAGAAATATGAAAGTAAAAAAGGAAGAAACTTAAAAATGAAGAGGTGGTAAAATATTGTAGTTAAGGTGGGAAAAGAGAAAAAAATCGGAAATTTTTAGTCTGTTATAAAAACGAGTTGTACTGGAAAAAGGTCAAAATGGTGGGGGGGGGGGAACCTTCTAGTTTTATATACTGTAAATCCCTCGACTTCCCCTGGAGCTTTCCAGCCCTGCTTGGTCAAGAACTTGCTCTTTCCTTATCTTCTGGGGGAGGGGCCTGCTGTGCTGATTCTCAGGTGTGTACACCTGGGAGGGCTGCCCCACGCCCCCGCCAGGTGCCAGGCTCAGTGGAGCTGTTTACCCCGTGAGGCCCCTGTTCCCTGGCGCCCCGATCCATCCTAGGCACAGGGTGACACAAGGAGGAATGACAACACTGGCCCCGGCCAGCACTCCAGCCCTAGAATCAGCTCCTGGCAGTAACTACCGCAGCTCCCAGTCCGCACTGGCCGGGATGCTCCCAGGGCTGGGGGCGCTGACCTGCACAGCTCGGGGGCGCCTGGCAGCAGGAGCGGCCTCGCTCTCCTGTGCCCTCCCTGCCTCCACCTGTCCCAGGGGTACCGCAGGATCGCTGTGTCCCCTCAGCGCCCTGGGATCTGGGCCTTGTGCTGCTGGAATCTCGCTCCCGAGGCCACGGCTCCCGAAGGCAGCAGGGCGCAGCCCCTTCCGCCCGGAGCCCCCGCCTGACCGACCATCTTCTCCCTGAGGTCCCGCCAGCTGCGAGCTCCAGCCCTTTACCAAGATCAGCCCCAGCCTGCGGTGTGTGGGGCGCTATCCCCTCGGGCGCACTTCCTCTGTTAGGGACTCTGGGAATCTGGAGGCTCCACTGCCCCTCCTGCAAGCCTGCCCAAGTTCCCTGCGAGCGCTTTCCATCCAGGGAAAATTCCATGCAGGTTTTTAAAGTTCTTGCTTCTCCAGGGCTGGGCTTTCCTGTCCCTGAGGCTCTCCCCGCCCAGCCTTAGCCCGGCTCCTCGCGAGGGCCCCTTCCCCGTTTGATTCTTTTTTATTTTATTTTTTTCCACCTTCCTACCTTGTTAGAAGCAAAAACCCTTCTCTCTGTAGTGTTCCAGCTGTAGTCTCATTAAATCTCAGGTTGAATTCGTAGGTTTACAGGATGATTTGAAAATTATCTAGGTAAGTTGGTGGGACCAGGTGAGGTGAGGACCCTACTCCTCTGCCATCCTGCCTCACCTCTCAAGAGCAAAAATTCAACCCAGTTTCAGGAACTAATAAATGAAGTAGAGCAAAATTGAGATTACAAGTTTCATATATAAAATTGATTGCTTTCCTATACACTGGAAATGAATAATTAAATTTGAAATAGATAACAGATAATAATATTTACAAGATCATGAAAACAAAAAGAAATATTTAGATATATTTAGAAATTTGTATGAGACATACATGCAGAAAACTATGACATTCTGATGGAAAAAAATCAAAGAAACTCTAAGTAAATAGATATACTTTGCTTGTAAATTAAAACATTCGAAATTGGTAAGACACAATTCTTCCCAACTTGATCTATAGATTGAATGCAGTTCCAATAAAAAATCCCAGCTATGTTATAGGTATTGACAAAGTGATTTTAAACTTTATATACAGGTCAAAAGATTTAGACTAGCCAACACAACCCTGAAGAAATTGCAAGATTCATTCTGATTTCAAGACTTAACATAAGCTGCAGTAATCAAGATAGGATTATATTGGGAAAGGAATAGATGCTTAGATCAGTGGAGCAGAATGGAGAACCCTGAAATAGACCTATAAAATATAATCAACTGGGATCCCTGGGTGGCGCAGCGGTTTGGTGCCTGCCTTTGGCCCAGGGCGCGATCCTGGAGACCTGGGATCGAATCCCACATCGGGCTCCCGGTGCATGGAGCCTGCTTCTCCCTCTGCCTGTGTCTCTGCCTCTCTCTCTCTCTCTCTGTGTGACTATCATAAATAAATAAAAATTTAAAAAAATATATAATCAACTGATCTTTGGTGGAGAAGTAAAAGCAATTCAGTCAACAGAGGATAGTATCTTGAACAAATTTTGCTGGAATAATTATCTATCTATATGTAAAAAAAAAGTTAATTTTAGACAGAAAGCTTACACTTTTCACATAATTTGACTCAAAATGGGTCAGAGACCTAAATGTGAAATGCAAAACTATACAACTCCTAGAAGATAAAAGCAGAAAACCTAGGTGACATTGGATTTGGCCACCAGTTTTTGGAAACAATACAAAAGTGTAATCTGTGAAAGAAAAAACTGGTAAACTGGACTTCATTAAAATTAAGAACTTCTGGTCTGTGAAAGACAGAATTAGGAGAATGAAAAGACAAGCCATAAACTGGAGGAAAATATTTGCAAAACACATAACTGATAATGAACTTGTATCCAAAATATACAAGAAACTTAAAAAATTCAACAATAAGAAAACAAGTAATCCAATTAGAAAATAGGCCTCTGATCTGAAGGGGCAACTAAGCAAAGAGAATACACAGATGGCAAACAAGCATTTGAAAAGATATTCAACTTTCCTTTTAGCCAAAGGCATACATTGTTCCAGATCACCAAGCATGAGTCTTTATCTGGGGGTATTTCTTTTTCTACGCCAAGCCAACTGACCTGTATTGGAATTGAACTCCCAGGTATTAGAAAACAGTACTCTTTTATGAATGCTTATATCTTAATAATGCAATAGAAATATTTTCAGGTGCATTTTCAGTTGGATAGGAAGAAGCTCAGAGATTAAAAAAAAAAAAAAAAGCAGGGAATCTTATTTTAGGGTTTTCCTCATGGTACACTTTTTCTTAAGAAACAATCTGGGAACGCCTGGGTGGCTCAGTGGTTGAGCGTCTGTCTTTGGCTCAGGTTGTGATCCCGCTGTCCTGGCATCAAGTCCCACATCGGGCTCCCTGCAGGGAGCCTGCTTCTCCCTCTGCCTGTGTCTCTACCTCTTTCTCTGTGTTTCTCGTGAAGAAATAAATAAAATCTTAAAAAAAAAAAAACAATCTGACTTCTTTGATATTCCCTCAAAGAAGATTATAAATATCAGTTTGCTTGTCTCCCATCTCCATTTGCCTGAGAGCTGCGCTTTACTTCTCTAAATGTTTCAGTTGTAAACAGGATGATTCTATTTGTGCATCTTTAAATGAGATGTGATGTCCTCAGTGTTCACCATCCCAACTTTTACCTCCACTGGGGAGAGTGGTGCCAGATTCCCTATTGCTGTGTGGAGGGCTAGAAGCATTTTTCGATTGTTCTCATTATCACAGAGGGGGGAAAGCGGTCAGTCTGCTGAGGTGGTGACTCAGAAACACGGGATGAGCTTTATTGCTCCTCCAGTGTGTCACAAGTTTACAGTCTGATGAGGTTTTCAATAAAAATATTTTACACTTTTGAGCTGCCTCTCAACTATAGCTCCTAAAGCCCTGTTTTAGAGATCAGAATACCCACAGATGCTGTGTGCAAATGCCAGAGATTCAACAAAAGCTGGTGCGAGGATAGGAAATTGATGACACATACATCTGTTTAGCTCCCACCCACTGGCTTTACCACCCACTGAAATTTTGGCTACAGAAACTGTATCTGTGACTTGTGCTTTGAGCACTGCTATCTACAGGTCAGCAAGTCACCAAGTACTCGCTGCCCCAGGGTCCCCATCTCAAGTATGTGAGACAGTGGACAATGTTATTTAAAATCAAACATCATCCTCTCCACCCATCATTGTTTATATTGTTTATATATTCTATTATCAGATCAAAATTATATTGGAATATGGGAGGTGCAGGTTTTGTGTAGAAAGTACTTAGGATAGGACCTACCCTTTATGATTATGATAATTGGTGTTAATACTTTATGGTATAGATAATATTCTCACTCTAATATGTTATAGTATATAATGTCCTTTTCTATTTCCTATTGTATTTAAATTTAATTCCACAGTGACTCTGTGAGGTGGGCATTATTTCTAAAGGTAAAACAAAAATAAAAAATGACTTCAAATAAAATATAATCATTGGAAAAAAGGGTTTCATAATACAGAAAGAATTTATTTTTAATGTTTGATGGCCGACAGCTTTTGATTCCCTACCTCTCCCCTTTGCCTCACATCTAGGAAAGATGCACTCCCCCCTTAATCATAATAAATTACTAAGCTACTTTTCACTTTTCTCTCAACTTTTTTTCACTCTAGAGAGAACCTGAGCTCTTCTCTTGGGAAATCATTTTGCTCTTTACTATGTGAATAGTAAACTTTATTTTGTAACTGTTATTCTTATGTGTCATCCATTCTGTCATCTATAATAAATTCCTTGGCTGGAGCAGCCCAGCATCTAGCAGGGGATGTTAGGTGCCCAGATATCTTAGTTTTAGGAAAGGTGATGCTTTATTCCTTCAAGCATGTGGTTATTGCAGACAGCAACCAAAAGTATTGTGCTTAACTCATGGCTAAGAACTGAAAGATGAACAAGACATGGTTTCTGTTCTTCCCTTCAGTAGTAATAGCCCATAGAAAAGGAAGATGTTAAAAAAAAAAATCACAGGGATGCCTGGGTGGCTCGGCACTTGAGTGTCTGCCTTCAGCCCAGGGCGTGATCCTGGAGTCCCGGGATTGAGTCCCACATCGGGCTGCCTGCATGGAGCCTGCTTCATTCCCTCTGCCTATGTCTCTGCCTTTCTCTGTGTCTCTCATGATTAATAAAGTCTTTTTAAAAAATCACAAAATAATGTCATCGGGAGTATGTACAAAATACTGTACAGGGAATGCAGGAGAGTGAAGGCTCTTCTTCCTGGTTTGGACAGTATGTGTGTAGAGACAGAAAAGCCTGAAAGAGAATGGAATGCTGAAAGAATTCTATTCAGCTTTATTTGGCTGGAGAACAGGGTGAGTGCAGTGAGATGCAGTTGGCAAGGCCCTTGAAGGCTCTGCTGGTAAATTATCCTGAGGATATTGGTGAGCTATTGAAGGGCTTTAAGAAAGAAAGAAAAGAAATAAAAGAAGACTGCTTCTATTTTAAACAGTTAACTTTGATGGCAGTGTGGAAGACAGCTTGGAGATAAAAAACTAATTTAGAGGGACACTGTCTCTGTCCAATAAGTGGTGATTGATGAAGGAGCAGAAGGCAAGCTGAGGACAAAAAGCACAAACTGGCAACCTGCAAACACCCCTCCACCTCACCCCCCATCCAAGGGGTATCTGTGTAACATTCCTCAGACCTTTCTGGCTGCCCTAAAGCTAAGGGAAGGAAAAATATAAGTGGTTAACTTATAGAGATCAGAGTCCTGCAAGACACAAGTCTCCCTCAGTTACAAATGTCTTAGTGATTTACAAGAAAAGAGCATTCTTATCGATAACCTAACTTCCAGAGGAAAATGTAAATAAAAGTAAATGTCCTTATAGGCTGCAGCTCATTGACAGATATTTGAGGCAAGCAGAATATAATGTTCCTCCAGGAAGCTCCAGTTGTCTTAATGTTACTGTCTTCCTAGAGGGAAAAGCAACCTTAGTTTGACAATAGCAAGGCCTCTGGTATCCTGTGAGTCTTCTTTAGCATATAAAAATCCTTTTGGAACTTTCCTTATCTTTCCAGGTCCACCCCACCTGTTACAACCCTGGTGCAGCAGTTCTTTCTGCCCATGGGTCCTGTCCTCATGCTTTAATAAAACCACCATTTTGCACCAAAGAAGTCTCAAGAGTTCTTTCTTGGTCTTTGGCTCCAGGCCTCACCCCACCAGACCTCACCTACATTCAAAAACTATATCAGTGAAGATGGCTGAGTCAAGACAAGAGCAAGGAAAACGGTTAGAGGAAGGGAAATGTACCAGGTATTGTTCTAGGAGGTGGAGTGTAATGATGAAAAAGGACAGTGAAATACTTTTTTTTTAAAAAGATTTTATTTATTTATTCATGACAGATACACACGGGGAGGGGGGGAGGGAGAGGCAGAGACACAGACAGAGGGAGAAGCAGGCTCCATGCAGGGAGCCCGACGTGGGACTCGATCACAGGTCTCCAGGACCACACCCTAGGCTGAAGGCAGTGCTAAACCGCTAGGCCACCAGGGCTGCCTAGAAATTCTCTTTTTATGAAGCTTGCATTCTAATGGGTGTCTGTGAGAGAACTCCCTAATTCCTTCTCTCCAACAATAAGAAAACTCCGGAGTTGTTACTGAGCATATGGCTACCAGGAAATAGACTGTACCTTTCAGCGTTTGTTGCAGGTCCCTCTTAGTCTAGGTTGAACCCAGGTTCTGGCCAGAACATGCCCTTGAAATAAAGAGGCATCCTTCTCTTTCCTCTTTCCCCTTTTCTGCTAGCTGGAATGGCTGTGCAGTGGTGATTTCTTACACTGTGGGCCCAGGTGAAACCATAGGGCTGATGAAGCAGCAAAAAACCAAAGGGTCCTGAGCATGTGACAAGTTCATGGAAGCTGCCACACCAGACTGGATTTGAATGTGAAGTAAATTCAATTCTATTGTTCTTTTGGGTTTCTGTCTGCTATAGTAACTGAACTATCAGAAGCAATACTGAGAGACATAGACTATTATAATGGAGGCTTACATGAAGGAAATGCCCAGATCATCTAAAAGTATAAATAAATTCTGTATAAGTAATGTTGTATACCGCTGAATCTGTTAAGCTTAACATATTTTTCAAAATAAGTACTAGCTGTACTTTGCACTCAGGGAAGAGGTTACTAAATGTCCAAGCTAGTCAGTCACTTGCTCCTCAGACAAGAGAGACCTACTTGTGCAAGGAATTTACATTTGGGTGTGCCAGCCAGTGTGATATAAGGGAGACTGGGAGCTGAATATCTCTTCATTATGTCTTCTTCTTCTCATCTGATATACTTCATTATGTCATCTTATTATCTGTTGTACTTACGAATCCTATTTCAAGTATATTGGTTAATTAATAAAGTCATGAGTCTGTTTCTTGATTACAGTAAATGCAAGCTGATTACAGTAGTGATTATAATAATAAACAGAAAACTATAGGCTGAAACAATGTGATGAAGGAAGCAAATGGGGTAATGTAGATAGAGTAACTGTGAGCTGAGCAAAGGAATGGTACTTTAGATAAGGTAGCTATTGGAGTCCTCCAAGAAGAGATATGTGATTGATAACCCAAATGATAAAAACCAATTAATCACCAAAAAGTGTGTCTGTGTGTGCTTTGTAGGCAGAGGGCATAGAAATATAAATGCTCTGAGAGGGGAAAGAGCCCAGGATGTTTGAATAGGAGAAAGGAGGCCAGTGTGGCTACAGCACAAAAGGCAAAGGAGAGGAAGAATTATGGCTGGAATTAGAGGCAGGAAGCAGCTAATCATTTGGACACTTCTGGGCTAGTAAGGAGTTTAGTTGTATTTTAAGAGCAATGAGAAATCATTACAATGTTTTATTTGTTTGTTTATTTATTTATTTTTAAAGATTTATTTATTTATTCATGAGAGACACAGACTAAGAGAGGGAGAGGCAGAGACAATAGGCAAAGAGAGAAGCAGGCTCCTTGCAGGGAGCCTGATGCGGGACTTGATCCTGGATCCCAGGATCATGACTTGAGCCGAAGGCAGGTACCCAACCGCTGAGCCACCCAGGTGTCCCCATTACAATGTTTTAAACAAAAATGTGACATGATCTGACTTTCAAAAAGTAGTGCTTTGGATATGGGTATGTTGTTTAGAAGGAGCCTGATAGGGCTTGCTGCAGAATGCATGAAGAGGTCTGGGAAAGGGAGGAGTCAAGACTCAATGCTGTGCTTTTTGCTTGAGCAGCTGGGTTAAGTGGTGCCATTTGTTGAAATTAGAAACACCTGGGGAATGATTGTGGGGTGGGGGGCGGTGTGTAAACCAAAAAACTTATTTTATATTAGGAGAATCAAAAGCTTCTAAGGGATCTTTTATGCTCCATTGGTCCCATAGCCAAGCCAGGCTCTTTAATTGGTTATAGCAGTTGTGAGACGTCAAAGAAGCTGGTCCTGGGTGCCATCAGGGAAGTGTTAAACTCTAACAGCACATTATACATAATTAGTATACTCATTGTTATCTTGGCCAAGAATCAGTATCTGACTTCCAGTTGTCCCTGAAGATGAGCAAGGAACTCTTCTGGGTCAGCTGTAATATAACTCTATTACACATTCCACCCACCTGACTTTTGGTCAGGGCTTCTTAATTATACTTTGCTCATTATCAGTCTTTTTTCCTGAATCTTTTGCACCATTTATGGAACAACAACAACAAAAAAGCAAAAATACAAATGGTAAAATAGAAGTTATTTGGTTCATGAAATAGAGTATAGGGATTGCTTTAAAGAAATATTTCAGTTTTCCAAATATCCAGCACAGATATGTTTGTAATCATGCACATATGCACATATTCATCAACTCTTTTACTTCCTTTCATCACCAGAATGTGAATTTCATGTATGGTGTCAATAGATTGATTTAATATAAAGAAGAATTGTCAAGTAAATCTCCTTCTCTGGCCAATCAGCTTCCATTGGAAGAACAACATATGGGTTTTTTTTTAAAATAATAAATTTATTTTTTATTGGTGTTCAATTTACCAACATACAGAATAACACCCAGTGCTCATCCCGTCAAGTGCCCCCCTCAGTGCCCGTCACCCATTCACCTTCACCCCCCGCCCTCCTCCCCTTCCATCACCCCTAATTCATTTCCCAGAGTTAGGAGTCTTTATGTTCTGTCTCCCTTTCTGATATTTCCCACACATTTCTTCTCCCTTCCCTTCTGTTCCCTTCCACTATTATTTATATTCCCCAAATGAATGAGAACATACAATGTTTGTCCTTCTCCGATTGACTTACTTCACTCAGCATAATACCCTCCAGTTCCATCCACGTTGAAGCAAATGGTGGGTATCTGTCATTTCTAATGGCTGAGTAATATTCCATTGTATACATAAACCACATCTTCTTTATCCATTCATCTTTCGATGGACACCGAGGCTCCTTCCACAGTTTGGCTATTGTGGACATTGCTGCTAGAAACATTGGGGTGCAGGTGTCCTGGTGTTTCATTGCATCTGAATCTTTGGGGTAAATCCCCAACAGTGCAATTGCTAGGTCATAGGGCAGTTCTATTTTTAACTCTTTGAGGAACCTCCACACAGTTTTCCAGAGTGGCTGCACCAGTTCACATTCCATATGGGGGTTTTAATTTAATTTCCTGATATACTTGACCATTGACATCCGTGTTATGATAGTTTTTTTAAAAATCAAATTATTTTTACTAATAACTTCATTATTATACCAAAGAGTAGTTATATTATGAATTAGGCTAAGATCATTTCAAAATGTCAGTTAAAATTAATTTCTCGGCAAGAGTAGTCCTTGCCTATGTAACAAATTATCATGGATTGGATTATAAATTTAAGGGCCAGATCTCATAAGTTCTGATTTCAAGTCTCTTATTGGCATAACCATATGTCCCCCATTTCATACTACAAGATTGCACTGATACAGTTTCCCAAAGGACCGTATGTTTTAAGTGATACCTATCTTCCCCTAATCTGTAAAATTCTAGTTAACTGTTCTGTGTTTACAGTTCTGACTAACTGCACTATTTGGATATGTTTGATTTTTGTTATGCATAGGGACTTGGCAATTAATGAGCTAAAATAAACTATGTTCTCCATTTAAGAATTTTATTCCTTGTACTTTTGCTACCAAGGCCCTGGATCATAGTCCTTTAGATACTTCTGTTTCCATCTGAAAGAACATACTTAACAGTCCCTCTTTGATCAGTATGCAGGCTGCTTTCCATATTTGTACTCTAGTAGGTTAACTATCTGTTTAATTATTATCCATTTTTATAAAGCTGTGTTCTCTCCAGGCCGCTTGCTGTTCTTTTCCTTATTCCCGAAATAGCATTCCTTTTAAGCAGCAAGTATAGGCCAATACATCGTTTTCCTTAGTATGACTCTTTGTATTAGGGTCAAATTTGGCTTGTTTTATAACTTCTAGATCTATGTCAACTTTCTCAATATTCATTTAGAACATTTTGACCAGTACTAGTCCCTTGAACAAACATGTTATTATCATAGAATGTGTATTGCTTAACTACAGGTTGAATATATATTTTGGAACCAAAAATGTTGAGTTCCCCATATAGGTACAAGTAATCTCCAAATATATTTTGAGTATGTGCATCTTTGGGTGGAGGTCCAATACACTGTCAGAATTTTGAAATGTTAAGAATTACTGTTCCCAGGATCATTCCTGGCATCATTAATGCCAGTTGTTTAGTGGATCACTCATTTCTCAAATATCTATTGCCATATTACTTTCCAAGATTGAAAGTATTGGAGGAACATATTTATGTGGAAAAAACATTATGGCCTTGGGGCATTGTGAAGCAATAGAAAATGTTAGTCTAACTCAGGAACAAGATTAGCTGTAGAGATGCTGATTTGTAGTCTTGAGATAGAAAATGATAGTTGAGTTTTCTATAGATAGGAAAATGGAATCCCCAAAGGAGTTTCTAGAATGAGAAAAGGACAGCATTTGAAAGGAGGAGGAAGACAAAGAACAAGCAAAGACAATGGAGCTTGAGCAGCCCTGATAATACAGGAAGAAGACCTGAGTTAGGAAAGATGGAGCAGTTAAACTTAAAGCTATAGCTGTTATCTGGTCACTTTGTTTTCCTTTTGTCAGTAGACCAGTAAGCAAAAAAGATGTTGCCATATTGACAAGGTTAATGGACTTTAATCATTAAGAGAATTTAAGACTACTGCTAACTAATGGGTTAGGAAGCACAAATACCCTAAACAGGTCACAGAGGAATGAATGGTGAGCAAAGCCACTTCTACTTCTTTTTTTTTTTTTTTTAATTTTTATTTATTTATGATAGTCACACAGAGAGAGAGAGAGGCAGAGACACAGGCAGAGGGAGAAGCAGGCTCCATGCACTGGGAGCCTGACGTGGGATTCGATCCCGCGTCTCCAGGATCGCGCCCTGGGCCAAAGGCAGGCGCCAAACCGCTGTGCCACCCAGGGTTCCGCCACTTCTACTTCTATACCTTGGCTCCCTGACACATGTATTTTCCTACCTGAGGCTATATAACTATGTAGCCGTGATTGATTTAAAGTGTATACCTCATCCTAAAGGGTAATGCCCCATCCTACAATGGTGTCATCTACCTACTGGCACCTCAGTGGCAACTTAGAGTCCATTCCTTTCTAATGGAACTTCTAGACAGTGTGGTGGTAGTAGGAGCAGTGTACCCCTCAGTTATTTCTTTTCCACCATTTCTCCTCTGCTGTAAAGTGATCCCTTGGTCCAGGTTGATATTATGTGGGATTCCAATCTGGTCATCAATATTCAAATTCTTGAGTAGTGGTCTGGCCAAGATATTGTGGGTAAGGCAAACCCAGACCAAGAGTGTATGTTTGTCCTGACTAGATTAAATACAGATTTTTCCTGAGTGGAAAGTGTCCTATATAGTCAATTTGCCACCAAGTTGTAGGTTAGTCTCCTTGAGGGATGATTTCTGCAATGTTCTCTGTTGCTGCCGGGTCCAAAATAAAGCAGCAGTAATTACTAGATAAGCTTTCAAGAGGAGGAGTCCATTATGCCATTAGATCCATTCATATTCTCCATCTCTACCACTCTGGCCACTCTGTTTATAAGATTGTTGATGAGTCTACAAGATGATGCGTCTACAAGATGGCCACAGAGTCTGGCTGACATTTACTGGCTAAATCAGCTTGATGTTTTTAAGGTTTCTTTTGCAGTGGATTCTCTCTGGTTGGCGTAGAAACATGCCATAGGACAATTCCACACTTGGTACCCATTCCCATAGGCCCATCCACATGCCTTTTACCCAGACCTTCTTATACTTAGTCTTCAAATATTGCTTGTTCCAGGGTCCTGATCAGTCAGACAGCCAAGTCATTAGCCCATATATCCTAATGCCAGGCCACTTTTTCTTTCCTTAACTTATTTTTCAGGGCTACTCTGTAGTGTAACAGCAATTTATTTTTCAGCTTACACCCACATACTGGACTCTATTCATGTATTAATCTTGGAGTTTTCCATTCTTCATCAACAAGTTGTACAAAACCCTCCATGAGTACATAGGTGTGAAATAGGGGAGAGACATTGCTGTAGCAATGACGGATGACATGGGAATTACGAGTACAGATTTGTGCTGTTCTCTTGTAATCTCTGGACCTATTCAAATTTGATCCCAGGTGTGTCACATCCCTATTATGGTGGATTGCTGCTGGGGTCACCTGACCTTATCATTTGTTGGGTCTGTTAGTATCACCAGTGTGCCAGTAAATGTTTAATTATCATCTCTGAAAAAAAAAAACACCCTAGTTTGTGGCTTTTGCTGAATTTTGTATTGTAAATATTCCCACCCACTGCTGATTTCAAGCTGCCAAAATGGTGTCATGGAGATGTGCTGGTATAAACTCTCTCTAGCACATCACTATATCTCACTGGTGATAGAGGTTTTGGCCACTTGATGTCACTTGGGGTCCTGTGGTTTGATGCTCAGTTTTTCCTGGGGCCCAATGTCATGGTAGGAGTGGTATGTCAATAGTTGATACTTTTCTGCCACAGATGTCATAGCTTTTCTCTAGAACCCTGGGAATGTGTACTGTATATAATATATTTTGCTACCACAAACAATTCTAGTGCTGTGAGTGATGTGGACCAATCAAGAATCCTAGACCTTATGCAGAACCTTTCCTTGCCTTGGGTTCCACTCAAAACTAATAACTTTCTACATCATCTGACAAATGGGTCATAGTAGTATTTTCAGACATGTAAAATGCTGCCTCTAGGCTGTCTTAAGGAAGCCTGTCAAGCATTTTGATTTGTTTTAGTCCTAGGAGTTGCAAAGTAATAACTTATGCTTTATTTTTGAATATACCAAGATGCCCAGAACACTGGGCCTCTAGGAACTATACCTATGTGGCAGGATTCTAATTCTTTCTGGGTTTTGTGTCCTTCTGGAACATGCATGTCTACTTTCTAAGTAGCATGTCTTGCTACTTCCTGCTTATCAGGTAGACTAACATGACATCATCAATATAGCGGGCCCGTGTGATTATTTGTATAATGTTCAGATGACTGAAGGCTCTCCTGACCATATTATGACAGAGAGAAAGAGAATGGACATAGCCCAGTGACAAGACTGTAAGGGTGCTCTGTTGTCAGTCCATGTGAATGTGAGCTTCTCCTGATTCTTCTTCCTTGATAGAAATGAGAAAGGAAACATTTGTCAGTTCAGTGATGCCATACCAAGCAGCCAACACTATTAAGCTGATCTGGTAAAGATACCACATCTGGTAAAGCAGCTGTAATTGAGATGAATGCTTGCTTAACTTGTGGTGGTCAATTATAGTCTTCTTTCTGTAGACTCTTTAGTTTCCACAAGGACAAGACTAATACATTAATAGGGCCCTACTTGGGACCACTGCTATATCCTTTAAGATTTTGAGGGTGGCACTGATTCTTGCCATCATTTGAGATGCTGTTGTGGGTTGAATTGTATCCCCCAAGAGATGTTTTGAAGTCCTAACCCCTTGTACCTATGAATGTGATTATATTTTGAAATAAGGTTATTGCAGGTGTAATTAGTTAAGATGAGATCATGAGGAGAAGGGTGGGCCCTTAATAGGACAGATATCCTTATAAGAAGATGGAAATTAATTAATTAATTTATTTATTTATTTATTTAATTTATATAAATTTATTTTTTATTGATGTTCAATTTGCCAACATATAGAATAACACCCACTGCTCATCCCATCAAGTGCCCACCTCAGTGCCCGTCACCCAGTCACTCCCACCCCCCGCCCACCTCCCCTTCCACCACCCCTAGTTCCTTTCCCAGAGTTAGGAGTCTCTCATGTTCTGTCTCCCTTTCTGATATTTCCCACTCATTTTTTCTCCTTTCCCCTTTATTCCCTTTCACTATTTTTTATATTCCCCAAATGAATGAGACCATATAATGTTTGTCCTTGTCCGATTGACTTATTTCACTCAGCATAATATCCTCCAGTTCCAACCACGTCGAAGCAAATGGTGGGTATTTATCGTTTCTAATGGAAATTTAGACACAGATACAGACATTCAGGGAAGATAGGTAAAGGGAAGAGAGACTGAAGCAGAGACTAGAGTTATGCTACCACAAATCAAGGAATGCCTGGGGGCTGCCAGAGCTGGAAGAGGCAAGAAGGGATCCTGCTTTACAGGCTTTGGATGATGGCTCTGCTGACTTCGTAGTTTCAGACTTCTAGCCATTGGAACTATGAGAGAATTTCTCTTGTTTAAATGCAACTGGTTTTTGGTACTTTGTTATAGCAGATGTGACACAAATATTTTTTAAGAATGATTATCCTCCTGGAGGAATGGTAGGAGTACTTTAAGGATCTTCCACATGGCTTTCCTACAACAGCTCTGACTTTCCAATTCAGAGAACAAGGTTAGAATTCTGCTAATTGCTAAGTGTATTCATTCCAATCATATGTTTGGAAACCAGGGAAATGACCATCAGTACTCACTGTAAGACAAACATCGTTGGGTTTCAGTTTCTTAACTGACTTCCATATACCTCTACTCTTAATCAAAGGTCATGATAGTATTTAGGATCTTTGGCTATGAGTTCAATTTGTATTAAAGAGTTTTCAAAGATCTGAGCACTCTATAGAACTAGCTGTGGTATTGCCAGATCTTTCCTTTTCTTTAGTTGATGTGTTCTGGGTCAGAGAACTGGGTGTGTGAACACAGCTCTTCATTGAAGGTGGCTGACCTCAAACTTTTGCTCATGTGTTCTTTTTTTTTTTAAAGATTTTATTTATTTATTCATGAGAGACACACACACAGAGGAAGGCAGAGACACAGGCAAAGAGAGAAGCAGGCTCCATGCAGGGAACCCGATGTGGGACTTGATCCCTGGACCCAGGATCACGCCCTGAGTCAAAGGCAGCCGCTCAACCGCTGAGCCACCCAGGCGTCCCAGCTCAATGTGTTCTTGATCGCCATTGCATGTATGTGTGTATACACATGTGTATACATGTACATATACACATGTACCTTTTTTTGACTGTGTATCTATCTTGGTCTTAGGGATCAAATGTTTTATAAGCCATTTTCATAAATTTCTATGAGTCAGGCCTCGCTGACTCATTCTGAACTTGTTGCAGTTTATAGTAATTTTGTCTGCCTTCCTTCTAAGGGGTATATGCTGCCACTGACCTCCGCTATTCTTGGATTCTATCATCCCCATTGCTATTAGGGAATGCTGTACTAAATAAGATCTCCTGTCATTATTCCCAGCCTATTGAATGATGTAATGTCTTTCTAACCCCTCTGCCTTGATATAGGGAATGTCTCCTTTGACTTCCTAAGGACCATGGTCAGCCACAGGATTTTTTATCTGATAGAGTGGACCTTATGCATGCTTCTCTGAGCTTTTAAACTCTTCTCCATACTTTGATATAGCAGTTGTGGCATCTCTATTTTGTTTAATATAGGCCTTTGCTTTTTTCAATTGTTCAAGGGTGATTCCAACAGCCTACTACAACTGGCATCAGCACCTTTCTGGGGTATTGAATCCTGTATCACTGGAAAGTACCACCATATTGACAACTCTCCCTAATTCAGCTTTATTTCCTGTTTCCTCTTGACCTAGCCCCACCAGGAACCATTCCTATTTCCTGATAGTGAGATATCCAGATTGGGATCATTTTAGGCATTTACTTCCTTTTGCTTTAGCTGGCTCAGCATTTCCTAAATCAGGTTATACTGAGATTTGACTTTAATTATGAGCCAAGAGAGAAGGTGAGGCAAATCATGTAAAGGGCAAGGAATACCTTCTAAGGCACTTGCCTCATTTGAGGCCTTTGTAGAATTTAAAGCACGTGTGTGTGTGTGTGTGTGTGTGTGTGTGTGTGTGTGTGTGTGTTTAGCTCTATCTTCTGATAAGGAGTAATGTGCTGGCCATTTCTTTAGGTCCGTAGGATTCAGAATTTGAGATTCTTTGTTCTTTTTTTCTTTTCTGTTCTCCTTTCTTTTTCTTTTCACCTTTCTTGCTTTAGTTCTTTCTTTCTTTCTTTCTTTCTTTCTTTCTTTCTTTCTTTCTTTCTTCTTCCTTCCTTCCTTCCTTCCTTCCTTCCTTCCTTCCTTCCTTTCCTTCCTTCCTTCCTTCCTTTCTTTCTTTCTTTCTTTCTTTCTTTCTTTCTTTCTTTCTTTCGAGTGAGAGAGAGACACTGAGCAGGAATTAACAGGGAGGGGCAGAGGGAGAGGGAGAAAGAATCTGAAGTAGGCTCCATATCCCACATGGAGCCTGATACTGGGCTTGATATCACAGCTGTGAGATCATGAGCTGAGCTGAAATTGAGTTAGATGCTTAATCAACTGAGCCACCCAGGTGCCCCAGGATTTGAGATTACTAATCGTGTCTACACAGATAACCCCTTCCAAGTGTCAGGTTCCCACTTCTTCCTTTTAAAGGCTCTGAGTTGGGATCCCTGGGTGGCGCAGTGGTTTGGCACCTGCCTTTGGCCCAGGGCACGATCCTGGAGACCCTGGATCGAATCCCACGTCGGGCTCCCGGTGCATGGAGCCTGCTTCTCCCTCTGCCTGTGTCTCTGCCTCTCTCTCTCTCTGTGACTATCATAAATAGATAAAAATTTAAAAAAAAATAAAGGCTCTGAGTTTGTATAAGAGATTTGTCAGGGCTGGGATTCCACCTTTCCTGAGGCTCTGCTAACCATTAAGTCCTGTCCTTGTTCTGCTGTGACTGCTATCTCGCTACAGGAGCAGAAATGCACTTCAAATGTTGCTATGGAGTCCCTCTTACTGTCACACTTTGATTTAAATTGTTCATTAATACACCCAAGCCTATCATTTTCTCTTTTTAATCAGTGGTACCTAGCAACAAATAACCAGTTCCACGGTTCTTACAGTTATTACTTTTTCATACCTCTAAAACACCCAGGATATTGTTCCAGCTGTTGTGGCCCCTTCCACTTTTATCCTATCACCGATTGTCATAGGTGGAAGCCAGACAAATGTCCTAGCATTCCAAGGACTATCCATGTTTTGCATATTCCCGGTGATGGGATTCTCATTGCTGTCCCAGCCAGAAAATGGTCCAATCCTAAGATTCCTATACTTACAGTCTGCTTCCTGGGAACATTTCTGGTATCAACTGTTTTAGACTGGGTTCTTAGAACAAACCTGAGATAAGAATTCTTGTTTAAGTGCTTATTGGGAATATGCTTTTAGGAAAAGAGAGGTGAGGGAAACAGAGCAGGGCAGGAAAAATAACAAGCACGAATGTGGTCTCAGGAGAGATTGGTTTCAGTTTGATCCCAAAGATACTCCAGAGCACAAGTGGGATGACAAAGCCAGTCTCACATTGGGGCAAGTGGGCTGACCTTTGTATTCCATGCCAGTGGGTCATTGGCCAAGTCAACTCTGGTTGGGAGTGGGGAGAAGCAAAGCTTCTCCAACAAGGGGCTCCCATTCGGTCCAGGGCATTCCTCTATATTTTTATCTCCAACAATCACAGCAAATGGGACAGCGGTACACCAGCCAGAGGAGAGGATGGGGCAGACATGGATCCACAGCATCCACCACAACAATGTAGAGCTATTATGAACTGCAATGATCAGCAAATTTTTGGAGTTATTCTGTGTCTAAGGTAAAAAAAAAATATTTCTTTAAACTGTTTAGAAATCTACTCTAGGCGTCAGTAGGAAGGTTGTATTTATCTACCCCTCTTTTCAGTGGAATTACACTCAATCCTGCTGATTATAAAACCCAAATTTCCAATTCACCATCTTTGACTAAAGATCCTCATGCAAATGAGATCTCCCCTCCTAGTCTGCTGTCAACTTGTAGAGTCCCCAAATTGAGAATGTTATTTCCCACTGTGACCTTGGTTTATTTCATCATTTTTTCTCTCCCTCTCCCCCTACTTTTTTTAAAAAATATTTTATTTATTTATTTGAGAGAGAGAGAGAGAGAGAATAAAAGAGATTGATCAAGAGCAGGGGCGAAAGGCAGAGGGAGAAGCAGACTCCCTGCTGAGCAGGCAGATGCCTAACCAACTGGGCCACCCAGGCACCCATTCTCTCCCCTTTTTATCTCTGTTTTTACTATATACTGATTGGAGTGAGAGATTAGGAGAACCAGTTTTTTCAGATACGTTGTCCCATTTGGAATGGCCTTTTTGCTTTTCATGTGCGAGTGAAAATGTCTCTATACTAGAATATATTATTTCTGAAAAGGGAACAGAAAGTCAAAAAGAAAAGCTGAAGGGGATGATCCAAAAAGTAAGGTACTAATGGTTGAGAATGAGATTTTTATTTCCTATATTTTTTAATCTGAGTTTCAGAATTTGTGGGGTTTTTTTGCCAGAAAAAAATAAAGTGTAAATTCAGCTCAGGGCTTCAGTGTTTTTAAAGGGTTTATAAATAATCATTGTCTCCTCAGTTGCCAAAAAATAGTATATGATTAGAACCATCCTGTTCTTTATTCTCCAAAGCTCTGAGAACACTGTGGAATAAGTAGCCTATGCTCCAAAAACACCAGAAAAATGGTGGTGCATGCTAATGTGCTTTGAAAACTGCAAATTTACATAAAAATAAGGTATTAAGAGATGCCTGGGAGGCTCAGTGGTTGAGCCTCTGCCTCAGGTCATGATCCTGGGGTCCCCGGTTTGAGTCTCACATCAGGCTACCCTCAGGGAACCTGCTTCTCCCTCTGCCTATGTCTCAGCCTCTATCTGTGTCTCCCATGAATAAATAAATAAAATCTTAAAAAAAAATTCACATTATATCATAACTTCACCCCATATGTAAATCCCTTGTTCCAGCCTGAGATTCTTCCTCCCACTTGCTACAATCCCCTTTTTATTTTCTGCTTCTGAGGTGTCAAAATTTTGCCCATAATTCTGGTTTGAATTGCTGCTGTAGGAAACAAATTCTGATACTCCAAGATTTGACAACAGAGGGTGCATCTCACTGTGGGGAAAACCATGATGAAAACCTGTGGGCTTCACTCTTGTCTACTGAGATTCTCTTTCCACGTGGTATCTCCTTTCCTTAGGATGATATCCTCAAAGTGTGTTTGCCAAGCCAGAGTATTAGCATCAGTAACGAACTTGTTAAAATGAAAGTTATTGGTTCTAACCTAGTCCTATTAGATTAGAAACTCTGGATATGGGGCCCATGGTCTGTGTTTTAAAAACATTCCAGGTAATTCTGAGACCTGCTAAAGTTGGAGAATCAATCTCTGAGGGACTCTCTTATTGATCACCTTTGATACCATTTTTTTTCTGGCCATGGGAGTGCTCCCTTATTGAGCACTCAAGCCAAATAAACCCTTAATTGCCATGGCACAGTTGGAACATTTAAACTAACTTTCCTAATGGTTTGTCCATAATAAAAGGAAAATGAATTTCTAGAGTAAAGTATAATTAGACCCAATGATTCATAAAATATAGAAATGTGTTATAGTGGTTAAAAGCACCAGTTTTAAAGTCAGACAAACTATAGCCTTTGAAACCAGCTTGTTACTTAATCATATGAAGGGTCTGCATCTGTTAAATGATGGTAATAGTAATGCCTGCCTTTTAGAGCTGTTGTAAAAATTAAGTGAGGTAAAAAAGGTAAAGCAATTAGCAAAGCTCCTGACTTATGCAAGGTGTTCAATAAATAGTAACAATTGTATTTTGCTCAGTCGTCATCAGTACGTAGCTCCTATTTGCAGTGGATCTCAGCGATGAGTTCTTAGGCCACCTCCTCAGGGCATGGAACATTTTTACCCTTAGAGTTCAGAAGCAGCCCTAAGCATGTCTTAGGGTCCTTGGAGTCTAGGCCAAAAGAAATGCAGGGATTCTCTCTCCCTTGTCTGACTCTTATAGTACAAATTCCAGTTCACAGTCTCAGTACCCTCCTCTTACCCAGGCTATTGTTTTTGGGAAACATCAGGCCCATCCCCACCATTTACAGGGAGGGCTTGGAGCGAGAGTACAAATTAAAGGCCCACACAACATATATTTATAGTCATAATTTACAGAGCAAGCTAAAAAATGTTTTATCCTCTGTATAGGCAGGATAACAGCCCCCACAAACCCTGGAACCTGTGACTATGTTACCTTACATGGTAAAGGGAGTTTGCGGATGTGATTAAGTCAAAGACCTTGAGATAGGGAGATTATCCTGGATAATCTGGTCAAAATGTAATCACAAGGGTCCCAGGGTCTTTGTAAGAGGGAGGCAGTAGAGTCCGAGGAAATGCGACAACAAGCAAAAAAGTTAGAGTGGTACGATGCCATGCATGAGAAGTGCAGGCAGCCAGTAGATGAGAGAAAAAGCAAAGAAATAGATTCTCTTCTGGAACCTTCAGGTAGAATGCAGCCCTGCTGACCCATTTTGGACCTCTGAGCTTCAGAATTGTTCGGGTAATACATTTGTGTTGTTATAAGCCACTAAGTTTGTGATAATTTTTATAATAGTATTAAGGAATCCATAATCCTTCTGCTTTCGTAACAATGAAATAAAAAGAAGTGTGTACGTATGCTTTTATAAGACTGCAAATTGGCAAAATATCAATGATGATTGAGTTTAATGATTATTTTGTGTAGTGAATGGTGTGTGAATGACCCAGTGATACTTAAGTGAATAATAAAAAGAAGATATAATTCCTCAATTATTTTTATTCCATTTCATTTATTTTTCTTGCCTTTATTTCAGCATAATTATGCATTATATTGTTCAGAGAATTTGTTTTTAATAGACAGGATTGGTAAATTAGACCACTTTTCTTTAGTTATTGTAAGTTATCTTATGATTTAGAGAAATTTGGCTCTACTAAGGCAGTAGCAATAGAATTGTCAATACTCTTAAAGAATCTAGATTTAGAAATAAACTATTAATTTATATGTCATATTTACATATTTTAAGGGGATAACAGATGATAAACTATTATGATATCAGGGGAAAAACCCCAAAATATTTAATTTAAGCAAATAGATGTGTTTTCTGACATTTATAAAGCAATTTCTAGATGCAAGGAGTTTTATTTAAATTCTTTTTTTTTTTCTAATTTTTTCAATCCTGGGATATTAAAAGAAAATGTAAAAAATAGAGAAGTATGACGCTTACTTTGTTCAAAACTTTGATTTCAAGTGCAGCTATAGGATGACCTGGAGTGGCCAGAATATAGTCTCAAGATTATTTGTACACAAATCTTCTTCATTGTTATACAAATATTTTGAACTTCTTTTTCTGATTTTTTAGTATTTTATTGGACTGTCGCTTAGTGGCATATTTCACATGCAGTTTATTTTAATTTGGAAAAAATTTTTCAAGAAATTTAAGAATTATTTTTATTCTTTTAAAAATGAAATAGCCAAACCCATATCTGTGTTTGTGTTCTAGTAAAGCTTTTGCTGAATCAGCGACAGCAAGCAACAATTCATGTTAAATGATGATGGATTATTCCAAATTTAAAATTAATCACATTTTCACCAAGCATCTTGATTTATTCCTACTTGAGGATATACTGTCATTTTGCTTATTTCTTCTTAGGCATCCTTTATCATGTTTAAATAAAATTTTTGATAGAATTTCATTGGCATTCCCATTGTGTGCCAAGAGTGGTTTTAAGGATAAATTTGATATGTATCTTATTAAGATGCTTTATTTTGGGTAGACCTGTACAATATTGTATATACTATTTGAATTGCTCATAGATAGTCATTGTTAACAGCCCAGTTGTGACTGCATCTTCCAGTAATAGGTTCATACTATGCACTAGCCGTACATGGCCCAAAGAATGCCAAAATTATGTGTTGAACACTTTTTTTTGCCAGCTATTTAGCATGAATAGCAAAGACCTATCCTTAATAATATTTCAAATTATTTAAATAAACTGGAAATATATTTGATATCTTTGAGAATTTTATTAATTTTATTAAACATGTTGTGAAACAAAAACTATTAAAAATTCTAGAGCACAATGTTTATCTGGTTGCCAATTTTAAAAAAATCTGCATTACACTTCATGCATTTTACATCTAGGTTTCCATATATACCAATTTATTGTTAATTTGGATTGCTTAATATTGCATAATTCTCCATAGTTTCCACGTGCAGCTGTTGAAAATACCACCCCAGTTTGTAAGTACCTTGAGAACAATGAGCAGGAACACAGAGAGAAGTAGGAAAATGGACACTTGGTGTGGCTGGAAAACGATATGAGACTGCATTCTTTCTGTATGAGAGGATATTTTTAAGTAACTTGACTTTTCTTTTACTTAAATCCTTCTCCATATTCTGAAGCTATGTCTGTCTCAATGTCAGTCACAGATTGTTATTGATACATGTTATTGATACATGTCTCCCTGGCACACTTGTGCAAGATTTCCTCCAAGAGGTATGCATTGGCTTCCAGGGTATGGACACATCAAACTTTACTAGAAAACACTAAATAATTTTCAGTCTTAAGTATGAAGACACAACGAGGTTTTATCTTCTCTCTCGGGCATGGAGTTTATGAACTACCCTCTAGAGTTAAGCGTGGTATTCAGTGGGGGAACATCCACCTTTTTAAGGGGTATTCTATTCTCTACCCACAGAAATGTGTCATCCCCCTATTGCCTGCAAAAATTGGTGGTGGCAACAAAGGCATAATCCATGACTGCAGAACAACATAATGAGCCACATGGCACTTCTATGCAGGCTAACACACACACACACACACACACACACGCACGCACGCACACACACATAGAGCGAAGAATTTGAGTAAGTTGCTCAAGCTTGTGTTAGTAACTGTGAGACTCAGGATTCAAGCCCAGGTTTGGCTTCACACAAAGCTTGTTCTGGTACTCCAGCCTGTTTCTTTAAGAGCAGTATTTATACTTCTTTCTCTCATTTAATTGTCCAGCAACTTAGCTATACCAGTTCATATTTTGTCACTCAAAACCAGTTCATTTTTTGCTCCTTTGGGGAAGGCCTCTTGATCTCCTTTGGATTTTATAAACATAATTCTGATGTTAGCACACGATTTAGTCATCTTGTGGGTTATATACTAGCCCCCTACTGATCTTTGAGGACAAGGAGGATCTTACTCATTTCTGCATATCTGAGACCTAACAGAGTGTGTGGAATACATTAGGAGCTGAACAAACAATTTTTAACTAAGTTAAATGGAACAATAAGAATGTTACTGATTTTAATAAAGAAATCTACCACCGCTGGAATTCAGCAAATACAGAATCATAAGTTATGGGCATGACATTCAGAAGTCACTCAAATGTCTTTGGGTTCCAGACTGATTAGCTGCTGGGATATTTTAAGAGGAATCCTGAGACAATTCCATAGTTTTCTTCAGTTATTCAGATACGGGCTATTCCATCCTGTCAGCAATTTCTTCCTGATATTTAACCTGAAGCAGTACTTCTAAATGATGTGCAGCAACTCTGAAAGAGAGGCTGTAATTGCTAAAGTTTCATTCTGACTCCTGGGGTATATTTTAAGATTTGAGAATATTAAACTCAGCACATTTTTAAAGAGCAGTATTTTTAGTTTTTGGGCAAATGGTCCTTCTTTAATTCAGGAAACAAAAGGTGTAGGTTTAACTAGCAGTGATAACTAGCACCTTCCTTTTCCTCTCTAAACATTTTCCACCAACCATTCTCCTCTTCAAGCAGAATTGTTCACTCCTTCCCTCCTCCATGTTCTCAAAGCCTTTTCATTTAAAACACAGACGTGTACGTCTGCAGGCACACACATATACACACAGATATCACATTACATATATATGCTATTTTAGATGCAGATTGTAGGAGGAGATATAGATAATAGTTCCTTCAGTTTCTGAAGATTTCGTACTATGTGATTCTCTAGTGACTTAACACTGATGTAGAGACTTTCAGTAAATGTTTGTGAAATATCTGGATAATAAGTGAGATAAAGTGAGGTGGAGCTTGACATAAACATGCTACTTTTGTTTTTATTGTGAATGTTATTGATACATGTCTCCCTGGTGCACTCCTGCAAGATTTTCTCCAAGAGATATGCATTGGCTTCCAGGGTATGGACACAGCAAACTTTACTAGAAAACACTAAATAATTTTTCAAAGTGTATGAAAGATCCTGCCAGCAGGGTATACAAACTCCTATTTATCGATACACTATCTGGCCCTTGATAGTGTCAGACTTCTTAATCTTTGCCAATCTAGCTTATATGTAATGGTATCACATTGTAGGTTTAATTTGTTTACATAATTACTAATGAAGTTGAACAGTTTTTCAAAATTTTTGAAATTTACCATTTTAAAAGACTATTTTTACAGCAGTATTAGGTTTGCAACAGAATTGAGATAGAGGTGTATAGAGATTTCTCTTATATCCTCTGTCTCCCTCCATATGCAGAGCCTGCCTCATTATCAACATCACTCATCAGAATGGCACCTTTTCTTAAACCAAGGATGACCCTACATTGACACATCATAACTATTCAAAGTCCATAGTTTCCCTTAGGGTTTACTTTTGGTAAGTACATCTATGGGTTTGGACAAATGTTTAATGACATGTATCCATTATCATGATGCCATATAGATTATTTGCCCTAAAATTCTCTATGTATCGGACAGCCCTGCAGCCAAAGCCATCTCTTTACTGTTGCCATAGTTTTGCATTTTCTAGAAGGTCATATAGTTGGAATCATATAGTATATAGCCTTTCGGATTATCTTCTTTCATTTATATATATACATTTAAAGTTCTTTCATGGTTTTTTTTTAATTTTTATTTATTTATGATAGTCACACAGAGACAGAGAGAGAGAGAGAGGCAGAGACACAGGCAGAGGGAGAAGCAGGCTCCATGCACCAGGAGCCCGATGTGGGATTCGATCCCGGGTCTCCAGGATCGCTCCCTGGGCCAAAGGCAGGCGCTAAACCGCTGCGCCACCCAGGGATCCCTTTCATGGTTTTTTTGATAGCCTGATAGCTCATTTCTTTTTAGCACTGATTAATATTCCATTGTCTGGATATCCTCAGTTTATTTATTCATTTATCTGCTTAAGGGTATCATAGTTGCTTCCAAGTTTTGACAATTATGAATAAAGCTGCTGTAAACATTATGTGCAGGTTTTTGAGTGAACATAAGTTTGCATATCCTTTGGGTAGATACCAAGGAACATGATTGCTGGATTATACGACAAGAACATGTTTAGTTTTGTAAGAAATTGCCAAAATGTCTTCCAAAGTGACTATACCATTGTGCATTCCCAGCGGTAATGAATGAGAATTCCTGTTACTCTACATTCTTACGAGCATTTGATGTTGTCAGTGTTCTGGATTTTGGCCATTCTCATAGGCCTGCAATGGTTTTTTATTGTTGTTTTAATTTGCATTTTCCTGATGATACATATCTCCTCATATGCTTATTTTCCATCTTCATATCTTCCTTGGTGAGGTGACTATTATGGTCTTTGGCTCATTTTTATTTTTAAGTTTTTAAAAAAGATTTAATTTATTTGAGACAGACAGAGACAGACAGAGCATTTGTGCATGAGCATGAACAGGGAGAGGCAGAGGGGAAGGGAGAAAGAATCTGAGCCTGAGCCTGAGGCCGGGTTTGATCCCAGGAACCGAAGACCATAACCTGAGAGGAAATCAAGAGTCAGACACTTAACCCACTGAGCCACCAAGGCACCCCTTTGGCCCATTTTTAAATCGGGTTATTTTCTTACTGAGTATTAAGGGTTCTTTGTATATTTTTGGGTAATAGCCTTTTATCAGGTATCTGTTGCAAATATTTTCTACCAGTCTCTGGCTTTTCATCTAGTTCTTTTTACATTGCCTTTGGCAGAGCAGGACATTTTAATTTTAATGAAGTCCAGCTCATCCATTTTTTTTTTCATGCTTTTTGTCTTCGGTGTTCTATCTAAAAAGTTATCACCACACTCAGAGTCATCTAGGTCTAACATTTTCTCCTGTGTTATCCTTTAGGAATTTTATAATTTTTCATTTTACATCTAGGTCTATTCTCAGTTAATTTTTGTGAAAGTCTAAGATTCATTTTTTTTATATAGATCTTCAGTTTTATCAGCCTCATTTGTCACATGCTTTCTTGGGGGGAACCTGATCCAAAACAGTCTTGTTTATAAAAATGTTTAGAACTATGGCCGAGTTCAAAAAGGGTGTTGCCTATGTTCTTCTCTAGGATTTTGATGGAATCTTGTCTCACATTTAGATCTTTCATCCATTTTGAGTTTATCTTTGTGTATGGTGAAAGAGAGTGGTCTAGTTTCATTCTTCTGCATGTGGATGTCCACTTTTCCCAGCACCATTTATTGAAGAGACTGTCTTCCTTCCAATGGATAGTCTTTCCTCCTTTATCAAATATTAGTTGACCATAAAGTTCAGGGTCCACTTCTGGATTCTCTGTTCTGTTCCACTGATCTATGTGTCTGTTTTTGTGCCAGTACCACACTGTCTTGATGACCACAGCTTTGTAGTAGAACCTGAAATCTGGCATTGTGATGCCCCCAGATATGGTTTTCTTTTTGAAAATTCCCCTGGCTATTCGGGGTCTTTTCTGATTCCACACAAATCTTAAAATAATTTGTTCTAACTCTCTGAAGAAAGTCCATGGTATTTTGATAGGGATTGCATTAAACGTGTATATTGCCCTGGGTAACATTGACATTTTCACAATATTAATTCTGCCAATCCATGAGCATGGAATATTTTTCCATCTCTTTGCGTCTTCCTCAATTTCTTTCAGAAGTGTTCTATAGTTTTGAGGGTATAGATCCTTTACATCTTTGGTTAGGTTTATTCCTAGGTATCTTATGCTTTTGGGTGCAATTGTAAATGGGATTGACTCCTTAATTTCTCTTTCTTCAGTCTCATTGTTAGTGTATAGAAATGCCACTGACTTCTGGGCATTGATTTTGTATCCTGCCACGCTACCGAATTGCTGTATGAGTTCTAGCAATCTTGGGGTGGAGACTTTCGGGTTTTCTATGTAGAGTATCATGTCATTGGCAAAGAGGGAGAGTTTGACTTCTTCTTTGCCAATTTGAATGCCTTTATTATTTTTTTTTAAAATTTTTATTTATTTATGATAGTCACAGAGAGAGAGAGAGAGAGGCAGAGACACAGGCAGAGGGAGAAGCAGGCTCCATGCACCGGGAGCCTGATGTGGGATTCGATCCCGGGTCTCCAGGATCGCACCCTGGGCCAAAGGCAGGCGCCAAACCGCTGCGCCACCCAGGGATCCCTTGAATGCCTTTAATGTCTTTTTGTTGTCTGACTGCTGAGGCTAGGACTTTCAGTACTATGTTGAACAGCAGTGGTGAGAGTGGACATCCCTGTCTTGTTCCTGATCTTAGGGGAAAGGCTCCCAGTGCTTCCCCATTGAGAATGATATTTGCTGTGGGCTTTTCGTAGATGGCTTTTAAGATGTCGAGGAATGTTCCCTCTATCCCTACACTCTGAAGAGTTTTGATCAGAAATGGATGCTGTATTTTGTCAAATGCTTTCTCTGCATCTAATGAGAGGATCATATGGTTCTTGGTTTTTCTCTTGCTGATATGATGAATCACATTGATTGTTTTACGGGTGTTGAACCAGCCTTGTGTCCCAGGGATAAATCCTACTTGGTCATGGTGAATAATTTTCTTAATGTACTGTTGGATCTAATGAGAGGATCATATGGTTCTTGGTTTTTCTCTTGCTGATATGATGAATCACATTGATTGTTTTACGGGTGTTGAACCAGCCTTGTGTCCCAGGGATAAATCCTACTTGGTCATGGTGAATAATTTTCTTAATGTACTGTTGGATCCTATTGGCCAGTATCTTGTTCAGAATTTTTGCATCCATGTTCATCAGGGATATTGGTCTGTAATTCTCCTTTTTGGTGGGGTCTTTGTCTGGTTTTGGAATTAAGGTGATGCTGGCAAGATACATCCACGAAGGCAAAAGAAACAAAAGCAAAAATGAACTATTGGGACTTCAAGATAAGAAGCTTTTGCACAGCAAAGGATACAGTCAACAAAACTAAAAGACAACCTACAGAATGGGAGAAGATATTTGCAAATGACATATCAGATAAAGGGCTAGTTTCCAAGATCTATAAAGAACTTATTAAAATCAACACCAAAGTAACAAACAATCCAATCATGAAATGGGCAAAAGACATGAACAGAAATCTCACAGAGGAAGACATAGACATGGACAACATGCATATGAGAAAATGCTCTGCATCACTTGCCATCAGGGAAATACAAATCAAAACCACAATGAGATGCCACCTCACACCAGCGAGATGGGGCAAATTAACAAGGCAGGAAACAATAAATGTTGGAGAGGATGCGGAGAAAAGGGAACCCTCTTACACTGTTGGTGGGAATGTGAACTGGTGCAGCCACTCTGGAAAACTGTGTGGAGGTTCCTCAAAGAGTTAAAAATAGAACTGCCCTACGACCCAGCAATTGCACTGTTGGGGATTTACCCCAAAGATACAAATGCAATGAAAAGCCGGGACACCTGCACCCCGATGTTTATACCAGCAATGGCCACGATAGCCAAACTGTGGAAGGAGCCTCGGTGTCCATCGAAAGATGAGTGGATAAAGAAGATGTGGTTTATGTATACAATGGAATATTACTCAGCTATTGGAAATGACAAATACCCACCATTTGCTTCAACGTGGATGGAACTGGAGGGTATTATGCTGAGTGAAGTAAGTCAGTCGGAGAAGGACAAACATTATATGTTCTCACTCATTTGGGGAATATAAATAATAGTGAAAGGGAATATAAGGGAAGGGAGAAAAAATGTGTGGGCAATATCAGAAAGGGAGACAGAACGTAAAGACTGCTAACTCTGGGAAATGAACTAGGGGTGGTAGAAGGGGAGGAGGGCGGGGGGTGGGAGTGAATGGGTGACGGGCACTGGGGGTTATTCTGTATGTTAGTAAATTGAACACCAATAAAAAATAAATTAAAAAAAATGTTTAGAACTAACATGGCTCCTTTCCCCTCCAAAGAGTACATATTTAAAATATCTACACATGTCATAAATTTTTCCTGGGAGCCATGTAGAAATACTCTAACTTTACATCATTCTACAATGAAAAATCAAGATCCTAGAGTTGAAATAACTCACCAGAGGTCCCAACTCAACTTTAGTCTCTTCTCACCTCCAACTGAAGGGAATTGAACTGTAACCTTTTTTTTAAATTTATTTTTATTTTTTTTTAAGATGAGAGACACACACACAGAGAGAGAGAGACAGAGACACAGGCAGAGGGAGAAGCAGGCTCCCTACAGGGAGCCAGACATGGGACTCGATCCTGGGTCTCCAGGATCTGGGCTGAAGGCAGCCCTAAACCACTGGGCCATCTGGGCTGCCCTAAACTGTGACCTAGAATGTGTCTGTAAGTTCTGTTATTCAAGCAGTCTGTGGTTCCTTTACCTTTAAGACCAAGGCACTTACCAGCCTTTAGTGCTTTGCTCCCTCTATGCCTCTTTGGTGTATTTGTTCTTTCTTTGAATACTTCCAGAAGTTTCTTCCTCTAGTTCAGAGCTGTGACTATAAAATAAAGAGTACGGAGAAGATAGCCAAGGCATAATAACAAAGAAATTTAATATAATCTGCTTGTTTGCTTTCAGTAACATCCTTACATGCAGTAAACATGGAGGTAGATGCAGGGCCAGCTTCGTGAGCCTGTGATAAGTACAGAGTCCCATATTTGAGAGGGCCCAGCTCTTGCTTTAGTGCTTTGCTCCTTCATAATCATTTTTGAACAAGGAGCCCCACATTTTCAATTTGCCTCACAAATAATGTAGCTGGTCCTGGGTACACAATTTGGTATAAAAAGAGGAACATGGGTGCCCGGGTGGCTCAGTCAGTTCTGCCTTTGGCTCATGTCATGATCCCGGGGTCCTGGGATTGAGGCCCGTTTAGGGCTCCCTGCTCAGTGGGGAGTCTGTTTCTCCCTCTTCTTCTGCCCCTCCCTCTGCTTGTGCTCGTGCTCTCTCCTTCCCTCTCTGTCAAATAAATGAAGAAAATCTTAAAAAAAAAAAAAAAAAAAAGAGGAGCATAGCCCTTAGAAACCTGTAAGATGTAGAATGGAATCCAGCCTTTGTTTCCTATGTTGTATGGCCTTAGGCAGGATTCTTAAACCCTCTGGACCTCTTTTCTTATTGAGTATATATTGATGACAGGGCTTATGCATATTGGAAATTTGCTTTAAAAAGTAATTAATAGGGATCCCTGGGTAGCCTAGCAGTTTAGCACCTGCCTTTGGCCCAGGGCATAATCCTGGAGTCCCAGGATCGAATTCCACATCAGGCTCCCTGCATGGCTCTGCCTATATGTCTGCCTCTCTTTCTCTCTCTCTGTGCTTTTCATGAATAAATAAATAAAATCTTTTTTAAAAAATAAAAAATCTTTTTTATTTTTTTTAAATAAAAAAATCTTTTTTTTTTTAAATAAATATCACTACACTTACTACCATGTGAAAAAATAGAATTAGTGAGGTTAAGCTAGTGAATTCTGGAATCAGATTTGCTGGGTTGGTATTTGAGCTCTGCAATTTACCAATGGGGATGCCTTGGACAAGTTTCTTAAGCATTCTTTGTGTCCTATCTGAAAATCATAGGAGTTCTCCATCAATACTAAATGAGTGAATTGTAACTTCTCAGCATGATACTTGGTATATATAGTATTCATTCAAATGTTAACTGTTAACTGTCTTTAGGAAAGATATTCCAACTCTTTTAAAACATTCATGCTATGGAATAAAATAATCAAAAAAGGATCTTTTGGAGAAAAAAGGCTGAGAACACATGTGAATAACATCGTAGTGAAGGACAGAAACTGTGTGGCCTTGTCCATGTAAATTCTGCTTAGCCTTCACCTCTGGACCAGTCAGTGTGTCCTTGAGAAGAAGGGATGATCTCTTATCAATATGTCCTGGAGAGTTAATTCTGGTGTACTGTTTTACATAGTGTTACCTTTGTAATAGAAAACCTGTGAGCACAGCTTCCCCATGATGCTTGCAAGCTCATTGTCTTCAGTTTTTTTTTTAAAGATTTTATTTATTTATTCATGAGAGACACAGAGAGAGAGAAAGAGAGAGAGAGAGTGAGAGAGAAAGAGAGGCAGAGACATAAGCAGAAGGAGAAGCAGGCTCCCTGCAAGGAGCCCTATGTGGGACTTGATCTCAGATCCTGGGATCACTCCCTGAGCCGAAGGCAGGCGCTCAACTGCTGAGCCACTCAGGCATCCCTGTCTTCAGTTTTATATTCTCCACACCTCATTAGAGGAACAAGACTCCTTCAGTTATAATTTACCTCATTAGTCATCCCAAAGTGAATCAGAGGTCAGGATAAACTCTGAGAGGGATCTCCAAGTCCTTGCAAAATTTTTCAGGATGGTCCCAAGTTATAATACAGTGAATAACCAAACAAAAGGAGAATAAGAACCTTTGGTTTTGTTTTAAGGCAGACTTGTCCTTCCTCTAAATTACTCTATCGTAATCTGCTGTGGACTGAGCTGTATTCCCCTAAAATCTGTATGCTGAAAACCTAATACCCACTGTGGTGGTATTTGGAGAGAGGGCCTTTAGGAGGTAATTAGGGTTAAATTAGATCATAAGTATGGGGCCCTCGTGATGGGCTTAGTGGCCTTAAAAGAAGAGGAAGAGAGATATTTTTGTCTGCACGTGCCCATACTGAGCTAACTGAGGAAGGTGATTTTTTGTAAGCTAAGAAGAGAGCCCCCACCAGAACCCTACTGTGCTGGCATTCTCATCTCATGGGTTTCCAGCCTCAAATACTGTGAGAGAGAAAAAAAATTGTAGTTAAACTACATAGTCTGTGGTATTTTGTTATAGCAGCCTGAGATAAGATTATCCTCCCACCAGTTTTTTTTTTTTTTAAGATTTACTTATTTATTCATGTGAAACACAGAGAGAGTCAGGAGACATAAGCAGAGAGAGAAGCAGGTTCCCTAGGGGGAGCAAGACTTGATCCCAGGACACCCAGTGGCTCAACCACTAAGCCACCCAGGAACCCCTAAAATGATTCCTTTTGACAATTTTCTTCCATCATGTGTTTTTATTTCATATTCTCATTTGGATTGATGTTCTCTGAGCACTAATTGATTAATTACTAGAAAGATTCAGGAAAAAATTGAATGGATCTTCCCCTGTAAGGGTGTCAAGAAAGTATTTCCTTTGCCGTTGTGGGTTGAATTGTGTGTCCCAAAACATAGATCGAATCCTAAATCCCTGTATCCATCAGTGTGACTATATCAGAAATAGGGGCTTTGTGGTTGTAGTCAAGATGCTGCCCTAATCCAATGTGACACCTAATCCAATGTTACTTGTGTCCTTATAAAAGAAGAGGAAAATGCCACGTGAAGACACAGGCAAGTGGAGGAATGAATGCCTTGTGATGACAGGCAGGTATGGGAATGCTGCAGCTATAAGCCAAGGAATCCTGAGCATCTATGGCCACTATCAGAAGCCAGAGAGAGGCAAAAACATTTCACGTAGAATCTCAGAGGGAGCCTGGCCCTGCTGACATCTTAATTTCAGACTTATAGCTTCCAGAACTGTGGAGAACATATTCCTGTTTTAAGTTACCTGGTTTGTGGTACTTTGCTATGGAAGCCCTAGGAAATTAGTACACTTGCCTTCTCTCATTCAAGCAGCTTTTTATTCTTGTTTTTAGCCTCTTCTCTGGAGATTGTCATCAGTAGAATTGCTTTCAAAGCAGCAAGATACACAGGCCTGAGGACCTATTAAATCCCCTAGACATTTAGTTTTGTAGAATAAAAGATCTCCTGGAGAAAGATGTTGCAGTGGCTATAGAACTCATGCCACGATGCTACATAGTCCCCCAGACCCCACACATTCTTTCCCTTATTAACTAAACCCAACTGACCCCAACAAACAAAATGTACATATATATTTGATGGTATATGGGAGGTGATTTCAGTCTATTTCTTGCCAAGTGTGTGACTGATAAAAGGCCACAATGTGTAGACCACCCTCTCAGGTGTAGAGGGAGATGTATAAACTAGAAAGGACAGTAGACCTAAGTGGCAATTTATATTCCAGATACTTTTTATTTATGAACTCTCACCCACAATTGCAAACATGTTCTTCTAAAATTTTTTACTGAAATATTTAATTTTATTACTGTCTGAGAAAAGGATTATGGAGTATATTTAAATCATCATTTAAAATTTGAGGCCATTTTCACAAGCAGAAATAAATATTCATTTGTTTTATTTTCCAACACAAGGGGGCAGCATTGCCGCACCGTTCATTTCCCAAAGGTCTGACTCGGCTAGGCTATACTTTCTGTAGGTTTAATTAATATAGAGCACCTCTTTCAAATAGAGAATCATTTAAGCATTGCACAAAGGTAGATCCAGGATATTTATCAGCCACATAAAATTCGTTTTAGTGCTAGTTTTGAGACCAATGCCCTTTGATGAGCATTCACACAAATTTTATACATTTTATATTTGCTTCATTGTTTCTGATTCTGTAACAATCACTTCTAAAAAGAAGAATAGGTAATACTATGTTTTGTGGTGGTTACATGTGATAATTTTCTAGAAATCTGAACCACTTGTTCAGATCTGAACCACTTGTATGCAATTTTCAATCATATTTCTGAAAAGTAGATAGAGTATCAGGAGATAGGTCTGTTTGACCCACAAAGCAGGTGAACTTCCTGTCAGATGTGATTCAACATGTCTGCAAGAGAGAGTAGAATTGGTGCCAAGTTTTCTGGCAAGTCTGAACATGTGAGTGCCCTTGGGGATGGGGAGTAGGAGGGCAATAATAATAGTAGTGGTAGTAATAGTAATAATAAGAAAAAATACCTTTTTTTGGTTGCTTGCTGTATCTTAGATCCTTTATTTGCTTAACTTATTATTCTTAATACTCTTGTAAAGTAGGTATCTTTACTCTCATTTTTATAACGAGGAAGTAGAAACTTACTGAGTTAAGTGATTCACCCCTCTGTTCATGAAACTCATAAGTGGCAGCACTGACTGCTTTTCCCACTTCTTCACTTTTGCCTCTCCACCAACAGTGAAAGAGACTGAATTCAGTAATTTGACTCCCCCCAAATCTGATTTGATATTAAGACTTCTTCATTCCCTACCCTATCCAGTTCATATGTATAGTTTAATCTAGTCTACTCTGATGATTGATTTTATGTGGTAGTTTTAATGGGCTAAGGAACCTTCAGATAGTTGGTAAAACATTATTTTGGGGGAGTCTATAAGGGTGTTTTCTGGGAGAGATTAGCATTTCAATCACTAGATTGAGTAAAAATCACTCACATCAGTGTAGGTGGCATTCAATCTTTTGAAGGCCTGAATAAAACAAAAGGCTGAAGGAGGGTAAATTGCCTCTCTAAGCTGTGACATCTCCTGCATTTGGATATCCATGCTCATGGGTTTTGGACATGGATTACGAATTTCATTATGGACCCCCTGGTAATCAGGCCTTTGGACTCAGACTGAGATTACACAATTGGAAATCTTTATTTCTTCTTCCTTCCTCTTCTCCTCCTCCTCCTCCTTTTGCACATACATACCCATTCAATAAATAATGGATATATTTTAAAAATTTACTCTACTTTGTGGCAAGGGGACCAGCCTCTGACTCAGGCCATCTGTAATTCTCAGCAGTGCCCGTTGAGGCCACTAGGTGTCTCTAGAAAGCTTGAATTTAAGAAAAAAGATACTTGAGAACTTGCAACATGCAGTGTGTATAAACTATGAGCCTTGTAAAAACAGGATAATAATGGCTAACCTTCTCTGAACTCAGCTTCCACTTGATACATGCCTATACTTTTGTACTTATCTAATTAGTTCAAATCAATAAACATTTCTTGAGCACCAAATATATACTAGGGAAAACGTGTTCATTTTGAAATGAGCACTGTTCTAGGCCATGGATATTCAGCAGTGAACAAAGCGAGCTGATCCTTTGCACTCCGGAGTTTGTATTTGTAAGGTTGATAGTAAAGACACACATGTAGAAAGTTTGCTAATAACAATAGAGAAGAGAAGAAGAAAAATAAAACTTGGTAAAATGTTAGAGAATGATGGTGGCGGTTATTTTAGAAGGGATTGGCTGGAAGGCTTCCTTGAGAGGGTGAAAACTGAGCAAAAATCTGAGATAAAGGACTGAGCCACATATCCATCCAGGAAAGTGAGTTCTTAACAGTGGGAACAGAAAGTAAATGCCTTGAAAGATGACAGTGTGCTTATTATGTTTGAGAAACAGCCAGGTGACTGGGAGGACCATGCAATCCGATGGGTTTCCTACATAACTCCTTGTTTCTAGGAGGTAATATCTGTTAGAATATTATGACTTGATAGCTCCTTTCTTAAAGGTGTCCATGATAAGAATGATGGCAATAATTAATTCTTACTATTTGCTGTGTGCCAGGATAGTCCTTAAAACCCTACCAAAGAAACATAATTATCTCATGTTATTCAGAGAATCTAAATAGCCTTTCTAAGATAACACATCTAGTAAGTTGGTGAGACAGCACTTGGTCTTGTTTGAAAGTACAGGCTGCAGGGTAATTCAATGGGAAGACGAATGAGTGAAACGTACATAATGATGTGAGGGGGTTATGGAAAGCTACCAAGAGGGGATGACGTGTGACTTGTGCGATGGAAGATGAGGATGAGTTCCTTCAGAGAGTGGAGATAGGGGTGGGAGTGGAGAACCTCCTGGCAGAAAGAAAGGGTTGGAGGCTTGGAAGAGCATGGTTTCTGCAGGAAATAGCAAAAAACAGTTATATGTGGCTGAAGAATCTGTAACACTAAGTGTGATAGATATGTTCTTGTGCCCACAGTGCCGAGGGTCTGTTCCTGTGACACAGGGCACTTTCCAGCCATGGCTGGTTAGGAAGAGATGGAGCCCCAATTCAAATGCAGCAGAAATCTGTCTTACTAGGGACATACGGGTTGTGTGGCTTGGCTCAAACAGATTGAGTTGGCTGAATCTGATTCTTTAAGACTTTGAAGCAAGGATACCAAACTATTGCTACTCCACATATGGCCCTGGAATAGGGAGGTTATCCAAATTGGGGCATTCAGGAAATTATTTGAGGCCCTGTCAAAACTGCTTAGGAAGTTGTTTTTAGAAGAACAACAAAGCAAGTGCAGAGATGAGTGAAGATGGAGCATCATGAGGTCTCTGAGAAGAAGAACCTGGAGTGGAGACCATGACCCCTCATTTCTGCTGCACCTGCTGTTCTCAGCTCTTTAGGCCTCCCGAGGAAGGTCTGTTTCCTGTCCTGGATCCCAGAGATCTCTGTATCCTAAAATTAGGGGAGATCATAGAATTTATGATCCAGAATGGCACACTTTTGGGAGTAAAGGTGGATACTATAAATAATAGCAGGCATAATTAGGATGCATACAGTTGAGGTGGGACATGTTTAACAGCTTGCTTTCCAGGAAATAACAATGACAACAGCAAAAGACCAAAATTTGATTTGTAAGGCTTCCCCCTTTCCGTGGTATAAATACTCCCACCATGGTTGATTCCAAATTCCCAATGTGGTATCGACTGTTTTGAAAAAAATATTGAAAATTCAACAGTCAACTTTCTCAAGCTGTGACAAGCCAGCTCCAGCTCACCCTGGATGCCTACGGCCCTACCTAAAATACTCTCTTCCCCAGGCCCCCTCCCTTGAATTTGTACTTAGGGTTTTGAGCATATTGGATCCTTGCAACTCCCAAAGTGCTGATGAGAAGAACAGTAGTTAGTGCATTTGGACTTGGAACGATAGACATTGGGAAATCTTCCTACAACGCTCCATTCCAGCTCCTTGTCTGAAGCTTCCTTTCTATTTTCCCGTGTGCCCAGCACAGTGAGGAATATACACTAGTCGGTAAACAACCGCTCAATTCATGCTTCAGGTGTCACTCATTGGCTCCCCTGCAAAAAGGTTACCCAGTTGTGCTTTACAGTTTGTCTGCCAGCAATGGGAAGGTACCTTTGTGACAGCAAGCACAGCTTCTCAGGGGATTTTGAGCCTGGGGCTCTGACATTCTCACAGTGATCTGATTGTTGTGAACACACTAATCCCTGTCAAATGATAGCCTACCACAAGCAGAAAATGGAGTTTATTAATTCAGTTATGGATTGGTCTTACCCTCTAGCCACATGGGTACTATCCGACCGATGCTTCTCCTTAGCCTGCTCACAATGCCCTGAGGCAAGTGTTGCCAAACTGGTTCTTTGTTCTTCATTCTTCAAATAACACAATCTTTATCTTCCAGAAACTGGACTCTTCCAACCTGTTGTAGAAACAAACTGATTACCTGAGCTCATTAGTTAAGACTAGATTGTGCAAAATACATTCTTGCCTGCAAATCTAGATTTTTCTTTTCTTTCCCATCCACCTTTTTAGTCCTATATTTGCTTGTATGTAAAATCTTTATAGATTCTTGGAGATGGGTGAAATATCAGAATTCAGTTTCTAAGTTTTCTAAAAGCACATATCCCTGTTTTTGCGAAGAGGTACGACTAGAAGACATTTCTTCTGAAAATGCTAAATGAATTATTGTTAAGTAATTGATATTGCACCTTTACTGGGACAAAATTTATCCCAAGTCAGACACATGTGTGCTCATGAAAACGCACAGTCTTTCCCAGCACTTCACAGCTGAAGTGAATCAAGCAAAATGCCTTGTTACTACCTTGTATGACCACTGTCTTTTTGAAGTGAATTGCTTAAATAGCTGTTTATTTACAAAAGTCTTCCCAGTTTATGTGCTGACCAATAAAATGGTTAAATAACAAAAATTTTTCCAAGGGCAAGCATCCCAAAGTACTGTAAAAATAAAGGTACACATTCACACTTGTAACTACAGACACTAAGTGTCAGCTTTCAGTAGACATGCATTAGAATCAAGATCAAGATTCATGACTCTTGGTACTTTTGGCTGTGACAAGAGAAATTAACTTTTATAAACCATAGTGTGACAATCAATTCACCACAAAATTTTTGTGCTTACAATGTGTCCATTAATGTCCTTGCTAGTGTAAGATGACATGAGTCTAAGTAGCTTTCATAGCATAATATATATAAAGATGTTTATGAAAGAATTGCTTGAAATTCTGAAAAAGAGTAAAAATTCTACATATCTAATAAGTGAGCTTGAGTTAGTTTCAGACAGATAATGCATTGCTATCAAACCATTTGAAACCATGTTGTAGAAAATATTTGCTGCTGCAGAAAGATATTCAGAATATATTGCTAAGTAGTGAAAACTAGCTACAAAACTTTATAATTTTTTTACATATATGTGTGTCTTTTGTGTGGTGTGTGTGTGTGAATGTGTGTGTGAAGACTAGAAAAATATATATACCGACATGATCTGTTGGCAGTGATTGTACCTGGGTTGAATGATTCAAGTCCAATTGGTTCATTTCCTATTTACATTGTTCAACGTGTTCTGTTTTACTGCCTTGAGCATACTTGACTATTTTAAAGAAAAGTTATTCTCAGTGAGCTTTCTGGATTTTGATGTAGACAGTCATGCACAATTAACTGTAAAATGAGGCATATGTGTATGCTAAATTTATGGAGCAGAGACATCAGAGTAATTCACTAAATTTCTGCCCTTCTATTTAGGGATGGGTTTTAGAATAGTGAGCAAAAGTAACCTAGAAGAATGAGAACACCTTGGGTAACATGAATTGATGTCTGCTTAAAGAGTTAAGGCATCTCATTACCCCACAGAGCAAGGAGAACAAAGCTTTTACTGTACTATTAATTAGAATTCAGCTTTGCATAGTCTGTGGTTACAAACTTCAGTGAAATTGGTGCAGGATCCTATTCTCAAAGGGTTACAAAGCACATATTGTTGTCAAAGGAAATCCAGCATGGAAAGATGGGATCCTTGATTTAATATATTAAAAATTAAATATACTTGATATAGAGCAAACCACATTAGACAGTTTTATAGGTTTAAATGTTAAACAGTGCTGATCATTTCCAGGAATCTTGATGGCTTTTTTTTTTAATTTAAAAGTGAATGTATTTATTTTTCCACAAATCCAAGACAACATTTTTTAACAGTTTATCAGATAGGCAAAAATCAAATTGGAATATAAACATTGTCAACCATGATGGTTTCCAATGAATGGATCAAGGTAACCCATGCATAAATTTCTATAAAGCAAACATGTTATCTTACTTGAGTTCTTGGCATACGGCCTGATACGTAATAGACACTCACCAAAAGTATGCATACTTGATAGAGCTTGAAAATGTGCTTACCTGAAGTTTCCAATTTGTGCTTGCTGTTGAATAGAATGGTGTGGAAGAAAGCATAAAGGGTCAGAGACCAGTGACTTGGGTTCTAGTCTCAGCATTTTTATGATCTCAATGTGACTTCTCTTTGTAGCTCCATTTACCTGTTTGTTAAAAAACTTGAATGGGAGTTTCTTTCATATTTAAGTACCTACTCTTCAATAGGATCCCTCAGGGTTTGTTGTTGTTGTTGTTGTTGTTGTTTAATTCCTTTCCCTGTTGCCAAAGCTCATGTATTTATTAATGCTTTCCACAGATGCTTATTGAATGTCTTCTCTGTGTGTCAGGCATTGTGCTATGTCATACAGAATAGGCCTGCAAACAAGGCACAAACAGTCCCTGGTCTTGGGGTCCCTTTTTTCAGTCAGAGAGTTTTGTCCCCTCCTACTTGACTAACTACATTTAAAAAATATTTACTCATTGTTTAAAACATGATCTTCTAGTAATGGGAAGCTATTCTTCTTGAAAAATTGTCATCAGAGGGCTCTCTTTGATGGACATAGGAATTCAGGAAGATTAAATTTGCAATTTGTCTTTCCTTGTTAAGTGTTTTGAACAGAGCAGAACAATGACAAATTCAGTGTTTCTAGCTTTTTATGACATAAGGGTATACTTCACATTACAATGTAGATATATGTTTAAAATGCAGGTTATAAATTTTACAAATGGTCATGTTTTCAGTGATAAGAAGTAATGTTTTAGTGACTCACAGTGAAGGCATATTGTCGTGTTATTATGACCCAACCTACATTTTTCTTTTACTATAAAATTTTTCTTAATGCAGATCATCTCTGTACTTGAATAAAATGGGAGCAATTATATTAAAATAATCATAGTCACATTTTGGCACAGTGTAGATCTTTTTATTACCTTGACCTAATTGTGGATGTACTAAAATATTCCACCTAGTTTTACCAAGGAAATCCCTCACTTTCTCAGGGTAAGTCAGGATAGCCTGGTTAGGCTGTTATAAAGAAAAAAAAAAAACCCTCCAAACTCTCAGAGGCTAAGACACTATACATTTTTTTTTTCTTGCTCATACTACACATTCATCTTGGATATCAATGAGCTAGACGTAATTAGATTATAAACCTTCTGAGACTCGGTCTGAGAGCAGCCACCATCTCAAACATCTTCCTGAGAAGTGCAAGAGGACGGAGCTCTGGAAGGTCTCACTCTGGCAATGAATTGTTTAGTTATATCCTGTTACACATCCATTGGTCAGAATTAGGCACGTGTTACACATTCTCACAAGGCGGCCAGGAATTGCTATCCTGCCATCTGCCTAAGAGGAAGACACCTGGGATACTTGATGAGTAACACTAATTGCTACCATACACAGCCTGAAAGGCTTGTTTTCAGGCATTAGCTCTCTTAATTTGCTAGGGAATCAAGTAGCTGTTGGTTATCCTAGCCACTTGTTTAGTTGAGAAACCACTTTTAAAAAAATATCAAAATTTTCTTTCTTGAAAAGATCTACTGCATTATGTTATATTTTGCTGAAATTTTATCAATATCCTCAAAATTTAGGTTTATGAAAACATTTGCAGTGATGTGTATTTCTACACTTTTGCCCAGGGGTATTAATCACTTTATTACTATGATTCTCAGCAATAAAAAAAGAAGTAAGTTTAAGTTATAGTAGAGGTGCTTTTTTTTAACTTTCTTTTTTTAACTTTTTTTTTTAACATTCTTCTTTTCCACTTTTCATTAGACCCTTTCATAGTTTTGCTTTGAATTGCTATTTCAGTGTTATCCTATGACAATACTCTACTAGTGCATACTAGTTTTTCATTCTAATGCACTTCTGTACTAAATGTACTTTGATTTAGGACTTAGTCCTAAATAGGTCCTAAAAAGTCCAGATAGGACTTTGTCAGAAAACCATTTAAGACTCACAAGACTTTTAAATATCAATTCCAAAGGTTCATTTCATTATTTAACTTTCTTAGGTAAGTGATAAACAATGAGTACCTTTTACTTCAAATTTTCAAACTGAAGCATCATTTTTACTACTATTTATTTATTTATTTATTTATTTATTTAAGATTTATTCACTTATTTTAGAGAGAGAGAGAGAGAGAGAGTGCACACACACATGTGAGCAGGGGGAGGGGCAGAGAGAGAGGAAGAGAATCAGACTTCTCACTGAGCTGAGAGCCTGGACCTGAGGCTTGAGCTAAGGAATCTGAGATCATGAGCTAGCCCAAATCAAGAGTCAGACGTTTAACTGAGCCACCATCATTTTTATATGCATTAATAATTTTATTCATTTACTTATTCAACAAATCTTTATTGTACTCTTAACTGTAAGCAGGTATGGAAAGTAATCTAATTATAAGGATATTACTAAAAATGTACGAGGAGTTACAAATAGCTTTGTAAAGAAGTTAGCCATCCTTTAAGGGTCATAAATGTTCTATTCAATCATATGAAGAGCTGGCAATACAAACCTAACAATAGAACATATGCTTTGGAATATGTCCAGTGGCAGGGGCTAGACTATGTTCTTTCCTGTGAGGCTTTGCAGAAGAGTGATATATACATTTGGAGGATTATTAACTGGAGTGATGTTATGGTATGTTGCTGTTAAATATTCTGGGATCCATACGTTACTCACTTGACCAGCCAAAAGTCACTATCTGTCAAATGTGGGCCTTAGACTTTGTAGGAATTTAGAATATAAAGATCATTAAGACACAGACACATTCTCATGGAATTCACAGCCAACTGGGAAAAATAGACATGTTAATATATAATTAACAAGTATATAATATAATAAATTTTATGGTAAAGGTGCCTACCAAAGACAATGGAAATTGTGGAAAACCAACCTGGAGGTATCCACGAAATCTTCCAAGAGCTAGGTAATCAAGTGACATTTACTGGGGTTCTGAGTGGAATTTTCTTTTGGGAGAGGAGGGAGAAGAACACTACAAGCATAACAAGCAGCATGAGTGATTAAATACATGAAAGTGTGAAAACGTGCAGCTGGAGGGCTGAGTACATGGGTACAAGGAGTGTTTGGGGAGCGTTGGCAGGAGATGAGGCTGAAAGAAAGCCCAGGGCCAGACAGAACACGGTCTTGGCTTGGGTTTGCTATAGAAGAATATATTATTTTTTAGGATCAGAAAGGAGAGGCATTAGCTAAAGGGATTGGAATTTATCCCACGTGTGCTTGGGATCTTGAAACTGATAAAGCAAAAGAGTGACATAGCCAGGTTGATCTATTTAAGAAGATAAGATATTGTAGTGGGAAATGGAGGGGGAGAAACTAGAAATAGTGAGACCTGGAGGCACACAGAACTTAAATCTTGGCTTCATCTGCTTAATTCCCCAGTGACTAGATTCTTGGCAATTGAGATAGGTGACTAATTCTTGTACTCTTAATTTATAATATTATGACTATGTGCATAGGAAATGGCAGCTGGTCCTTTAATAATTTGATTGCTTTTTCTACATAAAACATCTCCATTAAATTTTCTTTCAAGTACCAATGCATTTGTTAGAAAGCAGCAGACATGTTAATAGCACCATTGCCTTCCTCAGCTATGAAAATCTATGTGGTTCTGGATACTTATGTAGGCATTTCTATTAATAGATAGCAGTAGTTATCCTGGGGAGATTTCTAAGGGTATCATTTCATGCAGAGCCTTATGTGACTTACATGCAAGAACCCATCAGTAAATAAAGGCAAGAGTTGATGGCACACATGTAGCTATCGGCAGAGTTGAGAGAATGATATATAGTTGAAGTGATATGAAAGTGCTGGCAGTGACATTTATTCCAATTATTTTAGAAATAGAATATGATAGGCCCTGACAATGTTCAGGGAGGATACTGTGAGCAGCTGTTTTTGACAAACCAAGAGAAAAATGAGGGAGAATGATTAGTGCCCAAATTGACTACCTCTAAGTAATCATCTCTAGAAATGCCTGAGCAGGTGTTTTGCTAAATTCCTGGAGCTTTAACAATACATAATTTGAGAGATTTTGGAAATGAGCATCATGATCAATAATGCAACAAAGTAAGTCATAATCCCTTCTTTCTTTGGACCATTAAATGCCTTGTCTTGTATCTTGTGAATATAAAAGCCATTATCTGTATTATCAAGAACTATCCACCCTTGTTGCCTGTTAGGAAATCACACTTTTCTTTCTAGCCAGCCTAGGTAAACTTTGGTACAAAAAACAGAACAAAACTTGGTTAAAATGTTATCAGTATACACTTGTTGGATTTTCTGTTTCTCTTAAGGTGATTTATTTGATCTTTAAGTTTTTTTTTTTTAAAGATTTATTTATTTATTCATTAGAGACACACACAGAGGGGCAGAGACATAGGCAGAGGGAGAAGCAGGCTCCCCATGGGGAGCCCGATGCAGGCCTTGATCCCAGGACCCCGGAATCACGTCCTGAGCAGATGCTCAACCACTTAGTCACCCAGGTGCCCATGATGTTTAGGTTTCTAAGCCCTTAACTCACTTGCATGTTGGAATACAGGTCTGTTTTGACACAGTACATTTTAAGTAAGATTCCAGTTGTCTTCCAAATCATTTTGCGATTTAGATGGTCAATCTCCTAAAAGGCCAGAGATTATTCCTTCAAATGACCTGCTGTGTGTGTTTGCATAGTTCGCTTAATACCATACCTTGCTACATTATGCAGAAGGTTTTGCTTTGTTTTTTCGTCATTGTGATTGTGCATTTATGACAGATCTTGAGTTCTCAGAAAATCCATGTATGTTTACCTTTTGAGCCTTAGGGTTATTTTTTTTTCTGCAATGTTTTATAGATTTAGGATTATTTGAGAAGAGGTGTGATAAACCTAAATATTTCCTTGCAGAAGGGACAATTTGTCATTTTCTAGATCAGTCTATCTGGAATTGAAACTAGCTTCAGCCAAAGAATGTTGATGTTCTTCAACTGGTGGCTGTGGAATTGGAGGAGGCAGAGTCACCGGAAGGTCATTTATTTACCAAAAGTAGTGGATACGAAAGAAAAGGTAAAAGGATCACATCCTATCTGATATATTCCAATTTACTGACTATTTCTACATGGCTATTTCTGGACAGTATTTTCATTTTTTTCCTTTATTTATATGAATTATGCTATAACTTACTAGTCTTCTTACCTTTTTAGTAAAAGAGGAGAAAATAACACACTCTATTGTTTTTAACTTCTTCAGGACCAAACATTTATTGAATGCCCACATTGCACCATGCATAAAGTTGAATATAACAAATTTTTGCCATAGAGAATTTCTAGTCTAGCTAATATCTTGTCTTGTACATTCTTCTGATTGCATTTAGGCAAAGTTCTAGGAACAAAGTGTTCCTCTGGCTGAAAAATCTGCCCCTCCTGTTTCTGTCAGGAAAACCCAGGGTTAACTAGCTTTGAGCATTAGCTAATGACAATATCGACAAAATAATGACAAAAATGAAGCCCTTTTTCTCATTAATTGGAAAGCCACATGGAATTATTCTTTAATATAGCCCATTTTCGGGGGATCCCTGGGTGGCTCAGCGGTTTAGCGCCTGCCTTTGGCCCAGGGCGCGATCGGATCCTGGAGTCCCGGGATCGGGTCCCGCGTCAGGCTCCCGGCATGAAGCCTGCTTCTCCCTCCTCCTTTGTCTCTGCCTCTCTCTCTCTCTCTCTCTCTCTCTCTATACATCTATCATAAATAAATAAATAAATCTTTAAAAAAAATATAGCCCATTTTCATAGAACTAAACTGTAAGTGGATGGATGCCAGAGAAATGCTTTAATTCATAGATAATTATGAATAATGTATTTCCTAAGTCGATATTCAAATACAGTGTCTATTCTTATATTTATATATGTATTTTTACATGTAAAATAACAAATATATAGTCTGGTTTATAGAGTAATTGAATTTTAGTGAAACAGACATTCTAATGGAAGAAAGAACTTTGAAGAGAGAGCTGGGTCTGAATAAAGCTTTTAGGAATCTTAGTTTTCAGCTATGAGTACCTTACCTCTCAGAACATGAGTTTCTTTTGGTATATAACAGGAGATAAAAATACATATTGTAAAATCACTGTAATATCTGCAAAGCTACTAGAACACAGTAGACACTTAGGAATTAGCTATTTTCTTTTTATTGTTGGCTTATTTTGTAATGAATATTGAAGTTCTATTATGAGCAAAAGACTGCAGGAAGATAATGTGGGAGAGACACAAAGAAACCAAATAAGATCTGTCTGAAGTAGCTTGCCTGAGTTTAGATGGGGAGACAGACACATTCACACATCAGACAAGTCTGAAATAATCCATAAAACACACAAAACAATGCAAAACCTGTATGGGGTTGAAATGTAGTGCTGGAATAATTTTTATGTCATGAAGGTGGGAATTCTCTATCATCATTGCCCTCCCTCCCAATCTCTACTTAGAGATCTTGATGTAAAAGAATACTTTCTTGTTGTTTGAAGACTTAATTTTTTAGGAGTAATTTTTAGGTTTACAACACAATTGAGAGGGAAGTAGAGAGATTTCCCATATATCCCCTGCCCTCACATATGCAAAGCCTTCCCCATCATTAACATCACTTACCAGAGAGGTACATTTTTACCAAAGATGAATCCTCCATTGGTGTATCATAATTACTCTCCAGAAGTCTACAGTTTACCTCAAGATTCACTCTTGGTACAGTCTATGGGTTTGGACAAAGGTGTTATGATATATATTCATCATTATAATATTGAAGTATTTTCACTGCCCTAAATATCTTCTGTCATATGCCTATTCATCTCTCCCCCACTGATCTTGTAGTTTTTTCCACAGTTTTGCCTTTTCTAGAATATTATATAGTTGGAATCATACAGTATGTAGCCTTTTCAGATTGGCTTCTTCCATTCAATAATATGCATTTAAGATTCCAGTAGAATACTTTTAATAAGCTCAAAGGTGTTCTTGAGAACCATTATTGGTGACCGATGTGTCCAACTACAATAAATAAGACTGTGCTTGTAATTACCTGGAATTGTTTCAATTCAATTCTGTATTAAATTCTCACCATTATTTCCAGGAGGCCTTCAGTCTCTAAAATTATATCTTTAAGTTAATTCTTTTACAGGAAGTACTGTTTTTAGGCATTGGCATAATTAGAGGTGCTTACAGTTGATCACTCTACACTGCTTGAGTGAGGCCACTCCCTTCTCCCTGACCCCTGGCCAGACTTTACTAATTGAGCATGGCACTCTTTCCCACTGAATGCAGCCTCACAAACCTTCTTATTTCATCCTGGTGTTTCAAGCAATCACAACCAAATTGATTTGACTTGACACCTGATATAACACCTGTTTGTCATTCTGACCTAAGCATTTCTGAATTTGAGAATTCTATGTTCGTTATCTTAACTGAAGGCAAATTTATCTAACCCAGTAAATCTATATTCGGGAAACTTGACTTACTATTTAATTCTGCTCTTTTTTCTTTTGGTCTCATTATATGCTAGAATTATATGGGATCAACTCTGAAAACATGGTGGAATGCCACAGTTTACAAACTTTGGTGTACATCACAATCAACTGAAAATTAGTTAAAGCACATTGCTGGGTCCCACCCTCAGGGTTTCTGATTCAGTAGGTATCAGTCTTTAAAAACAGGTCCAGAATACACTTTGGGAGATATAACCCAAAGTGATGCTGATAGTGCCAGTTATGGAACCATACACTTGGAAAAGCACTGATAGAATGAAGAACAAAGAATAATAGAAAAGTTTCTCAGGCATCATTATTAGTGCTTTGATTTTGAGTAAATTAAACTATCTGAGACTGGGAAGCCTGGGTGGCTCAGCGGTTTAGCGCTGCTTTCAGCCCAGGGTGTGATCCTGGAGACCCGGAATCGAGTCCCACGTTGGGCTCCCTGCATGGAGCCTGCTTCTCCCTCTGCCTGTGTCTGTGCTTCTACCTTTCTCTCTGTCTCTCATGAATAAATAAATAAAGTCTTTTAAAAAAAATAAACTATCTGGGACTGAACTTTTTCTATATGAAATTTTCTCTATAAGAAGACCTGCATCATGAAATTATCTTAAGCATTACAGGAGATAATACTTCAAGCATTTAGTACAAGTAATCCCTCAACAAATGTTTATTCCCTTTGTAAATTTTTGTGTATTTTGTAATGGAATAAGACACAAACATCCAACCAGATCTAGCATTATTCTGGTTCCTATATGGAAATGGAGATGTATTGTTCTTGTTCTTTCTTCCAAGAAATGTTACATATACTAATTATCAGAAACTAACTCCGTGGTATTCTTACTCTATTTGCTCTTTGCTTTGAAAATCTTGTCTTAGGTCTTGAGGAGAAAGCTTTACTTTATTCAAATTTGGGAAAGTGGACAAAAGGGAACTGTACACAAAAGCTAGGAAGCCACACTGAGTCTGGAATTTCCCTCTTTACAGGGAATGCCTAAAAATGAATATGATAATGTCTATTACACTTTTTAGATCCTACTAGGGAATATTACTATCCAAATGTATGTGCCTACCAGATTGCATTGCAATGCAATGCTGTTTAAATTTTAAATTGGAGTTTGTTAATTTACATGAATTACCCTGCAAAATACTAGGTATGAACATTTGCATTTTATAGGCAAGGACCTGAGAAACAGAAAGCTTGAATGAATTGCCCTATGATGATGAAGAAGCTGGCTTATGTTAAATCTCAAGGCACGGAGTCATGATAAATAATTCACTTTCTTAGGTCATTCTCCTTGATTGCTCTTCAATTTATCAGCAGCTTAATTTGTTTCCACATAAGTATTTTCACATACAGATTTTTATAGATTGCTGTAGTTTTGTGCTTAGTAATCTTAATAAAAAGCACCAAGAGTACTGTTTAGGAAATTTAATGTTATCTATGGCAAAATAGTTCTTAATTATAATGCAGTGGTTCTGGACAATATAAATGATAGCTTAGAATTGAAAGGAGAATTACTATGCTTGCCACAAATCTCCTTGTAAAAAGCTCAATGTTTTGAATACTGGATCATTTAAAATTTTATACAGATTCATGAGTGTCTCGGCATCTCATTCATTTATATATATCTGGATTTTTAATATATATTCTTCAAAATCCCATTAATCATTATCCTTTTAATAAATATTTTTAGCCATCTAACTCAGGTGTATGTGAAATATTTTGCCACTTTTTATCATCATCATCATCATCTTCATCACCTTCCTGTTTTATTGAGCTATGAAAAACTGAATATCAAGTTCAAAAAACATTTCCATTACTTTACCAAAATGAAATTCTTTATTGGCACCCCATGCCCCACAAAAGAAGAAATGATTCACATATCTTGGGTCTTCCCACCGAAGGGACATATAATGCTACCTGGACCATTACCATCCCCCAAATTGCTTGCTTCTCATTTTGAAATGAAAAGAAAGCCTTCTCAGCATATAGTATTCTGTACAGATTGCCTTCCTGCCTTTGGCGGAGCTCCTGTGTCCCCTGTGAATCATGCTCTGTACACAGTGTTGCTATTGTGCTAGCTGGAAGAGCGAATCCTGCTGGGTGGTGGTGCAGTAACTCCATCGGGAAGGTCACAAGTTCATGTCTGCTTTGCCTTCTGTCTAGCAAGAAGTGTTTGGGCTAAGCAATAGATAATTGGGATATTTCTCTGCATATGGAAGGTTCAACTTTTCAATGGTGGTAGCCACCCAGCAGTGGTGGCTAAAAGGTCATGAGGAGTAGAGAATTCAAGACCACTTCTTCTCCTTGCCTTTGATCTGTCATTCTGCACATGTCTCTCAGCATCTCTTTTCAGGGCTGTAGGAATGAATTTTCTTTAGGACTTGGTTGAGGTGATGGACAAGGGGATGAGTGCTTAATGAGAGTGCAGATAAATGTTCTTATAATTTAACCATGTGGCCTTTCTTTGTTAAGCAGATATTTATTAAACACCTACTGTATATTAGACACTGTTTCAGGTGTTGGAGTCAATGTAGTAAAGAAAACTGAAGGTCTCTGTCCTCATGGGACTTTGGTTCTAGTGGGAGTGACAGACAACCAGCAATATCAGGGAGTGATAGATGCTGTTGGAACAAATCTGAGTAAAGTGAGAGGGAGGCTAGGGGCACTGTGTTACACAGAATAAGTAGGTAGAACCTCCCTGAGGAGAAGATGTATGAACATATATCTGAGGAAATAAGGAAGGAACCATAGAAAGATCTAGAGAAGGAGCTGTCCAGGCAGAGGTAAAAGCAAATAGCCCCTGTGGTGAGTGTGCTTGGCCTTGTGATGGGCCAAATTGTAAATTCAACATTTATTTAAAATAGGAAATGTTTTGTTCATAAAACTTATTTTATATGAAATACATTTGAAAAGATTCTATTAGGAAAAGGAGTCATCACCATTTTAAAGATGTGTATACAGTGAAAGCAGGAAATAATATTTTCTGTCATAAGTCTTTCCCCCTGGTGGAACCTTCACAGGATTAAAACAATATACTTCATACATAATGTACTGTAACTGCTTTTTTAACAGCTGAAAATGTACAGAAAATGCTATTTTGACTGTCTATCTTTAGTCTTCAGCTGTTACTGTCACGATTCAGAAATTTGGATCTCTGCCTTAAGAGGCACATTTCCTTAGTGGTAAAAAATAATCTGATGGAATCTACAGCCATAATCATAGGCTGCGATTTTAGAGTATAAGTCACCTGCTACAAAGGGGGAGGGGTGTTCCTTTTCTTTTTTATTTGAGTCTCATTTATGTTCTCAATATGTTTCACTTTGAATTTATATTTTTCTGAAGATGAAATTTTCTTTGGCTTCTGTAAATGACAAGCAGTGCCCATGAATTTTAGTGGCTACTGTAACCCAAATTGCATCTCAAAATGTGTCTGGAAATCCAGAAAACTGAACTAAGAACTGGTGCTAGGCACAGATTGGGAAATGGAATTAAAGAGTCTGTAATTGACTCTGGAGTAGGGGGTTGGTGTGAAGTGGCACCTTAGAGTATCTGCTAAGAATGACCTGATTCCAAAGGAGAGAAAAATTTAAAGAGATTACACAAAAGTGGTATCTTTAAAAATTTAGTCTCACTTCTATAATGATTAAATTACCAAATATAAAATAAAAATATTGGTTATAGCTAATGTAGCACAAATGAAACAGTTTAAAATCTGTTCCCAGAACTTGAAAATGAGTATGGATTTCATAGAAAAATGCTTTTCACAGTAATGATAACCAAGAGGATGAGGTTTTTAACCTGGGAGTCCCAAAATGTTAAGTTTCAAGAGTTTCTGTTTAGAAGCTAAAACAGGCTAGGAAGAGATTCATAGGAGGATATTTCTATTTTTAATATTTAAGAACGGAAACAAAAGGAGATTTATAAGAAAAATTCCTAGTTTTTAACAACACATAAAGGTCAAATAAATTCTAATGTTGAGTTGCAAATGAATGAACATGCTAAGGCCCATTGAGCCAATTATTTTCCCCTTCCAAAACTGACTTAAAGCTAATAAGGGGAGATCCATGGGTGGCTCAGCGGTTTGGTGCCTGCCTTTGGCCCGGGGCGTGATCCTGGAGTCCCAGGAATCGAGTCCCTATTTGGGCTTCTTACATGGAGCCTGCTTCTGCGTCTGCCTGTGTCTCTGCCTCTCTCTCCCTCTCTCTCTCTGTATCTCTATGAACAAATAAATAAAATCTTGAAAAAAAAAAAAAGAAATTAAAAAAACTAATAAGGTCACATTCAGACAAAATTATTTAAAAAATAACTCATTAGTGAAGTTACTTGCTGCCCAGGTGAAACTAATAATTTTTATTGCATCTTCAAATTATTTTCTATTGTCCTGAAATATGGCATTTATAAAGAAGTAATTCTAGTTTCAGGATATAACATAATTAAAGTTAATAGGGGGCAGCTGGGGTGGCTCAGCGGTTCAGTGCCACCTTCAGCCCAGGGCATGATTCTGGAGATCGAGGATCGAGTTCCACATCAGGCTCTGTGCATGGAGCCTGCTTCTCTCTCTGCCTATGTCTCTGCCTCTCTCTCTGTCTCTCATGAATAAATAAATAAAATCTTAAAAAAAAAGTTAATCGGTTTTTATACAGTGGAATTTTCTTTATATTTAGGACATATCCATATATTTCCTTCTTGTTTTTCTTTTGCAATGTAGTATAGCAGATAAGAGCTTGAGTTTTGAAGTTCAGTGACTTTGGGTTCAAATCCTTACTAACTGGATGATGTTGGGTAATTACCTTCCTGTAATTCAGTTTGTTCATCTGTAAAGGGTAGATTATACTTCAAAGAGTTATTATGAGGTATGTGAGGATAATGTGTGCAAAAGCACCTAGTACATAGTAAGCTCTCAATAATACTAGTTACTATATCTTATCCCCCAACTTGTTCTCTCTTTCTCCTTCTGCCTTTCACTTCCTCAAGAGAAGCCTGGAAAATGCCCTTCTCTCAGAACCCTCGGAAGGAACCAACTCTGCCCTCACCTTGATTTTGTTCTTCTAAATTCCAACACTGTGAGGCAGAAAATTTATGTAGTTTGATCACCCAGTTTATGGTACTTCCTTAAAGCAGCTCTATCAAATTAATACAGATTTTGGTACCAGAAGTGGGGGACTGCTGTAACAAAACTTAAAAATGTGGAAGTGGCTTTGGAACTGTGGGGAGGGAGGGACTAGAAGGAACGAGATTGCCTTGAGGAGATTTGGTAGAAATATAATTGTTACAGGTGCTTCTGTTGAGGTCTCAGGTGGAAGTGAAGAACATGAATTGGACACTGGAGAAAAGGTGATCCTTGTTATAAAATGGCAAAGAACTTGGCTGAATTATGTTTTGTTTTGGTTTTTTTTGTGGATGGAAAGTAGAAACTGTAGGTGACAAAATTGGATTGTCAGCCAAGAATATTTCCAGGCTGAATGTTGAAGGCATGACTTGGTTTCTCCTTTCTGCTTATAGTAAAATACAAGAAGAGAGAGATAAATTGAAGAAGTTGGTAAGTATAAAGAAACCAGGACTTGAAGATTGGAAAATTCTCAACCTTTTCCTATTGCAAAAGAGAAAATGTGTTCTAGAGAGAACATCAAGGGTATAGCTGGACAACCATGTAACTCGTGGATCCAATCAATCATCTCAGCAAAAGTAAGGAAGACAGAGGTGGTTATCCAGGAAAGATCTATGGTGGACTCCCTTGTCTGATGGCTTGGACCCCTAAGGATTGCATGGAAGACTCCCTCAGGCTTTTGAAAAAAAATTTTTATCAGCAGAAACACTGCCAGTTTGGATTAAAGGGAGACAGAGAATGAAATGAAGGAAGGCTATCAGACTTCTGAGATTCCACAGGTAGGAGACAGGCTGATAAATCTATCCAGTTGTAGACATGTATAAACCTTAAAGAAAAGTAAAGAATAACCTTGAAGGCAATTCAGAGGCCAGTGGCTACTACCGACACTACAAGCCCAGAGGGCATAAGCCCAGGAGGGTGGGGCAATGTCCTCCTTCGTTCCAGAAGGGAGCCTCTTCCTAAGTTTCAGAGGGTGAACCACTTCCTTGGTTCTGGAGGGCACTCCACCTCAGGGCTGAGGGCTCAGAGGACCAAGCAGTGAGCCAAAAAAGATTACTTTCAAGTTTCAAATTCTAATGGAATTTGTCCTAGTAGGTTTTAGACATGCTTGGGACCCATGACTTTTTCTTCCTTCCAATTTATCCCTTTTGGAATGGAAATATCTATCCTGTTCCTAATCCTATCTCTGTTGTTGTCTGGTTTCCTAGGTTCACAGATTGAGAGGAATTTTGTCCCACAATGAATCTTGCCCCAAATTTTACCCATAACTGATTTGGATTATTTAAATGAGCATTTGGACTCAGAGTTGATGCCGCAACGTTAAAAATTTTGGGGAAGATTAAAATGGGATCAATATACTTTGCATGTGAGAAGGACATGAATTTTGAAGAGTCAGAATGTAGAAAGTTATGGGTTGAATTGTGTCTCTCCCATATTATTAATATGTTGAAGTCCTAACTCCCATTACCTTAGAATATGACCTTATTTGGATACGGAATCCTTATATAAGTAATGAAGTCAAAATGAGGTCATCAAAGTGGACCCTAATCCATAGGACTGGTGTTCTTATAAAAGGGGAAATGTGGACAGACAGAGTCATGAGGAGAAGGAAGACAATGTGATGAGATATAGAGAGAACCCATCCATCTACAAGCCAAGAAAAATGGCGCAGAACAGATCCTTCCTCCACAACCCTTCAGAAGGAGCCAACCCTGCTGATAGCTTGCTTTTGGACTTCTAATTTCCAGTACTTTGAGATCATAAATACCTGTTGTTTAATCCACCTGATCAGTGATATTTGGAATGGCAGACCCAGAAAACTAACGCACCCCCTCTCGTTACTATTATGAATGTCAGAAGGTCAGCCTAAGTGTTACAAAAACTGTCTTATCTGTGTTTGATAAGGAATAATTCAAAGAGCTGTAGTTATTTAAGATATAAAATAAAGTACTGGAGGATAGATCTTTGAAAGTCTATCATTGTATTTCCAAGTCATAGAACTAGAACCAGTGGGAAGACATCATTGGGAAAGTTTTGGGGTTAACAGAACTGTTCTGTATCCTAATTATGATACATGTTACATGGCTCCAGATGTGTTAGATTTCATAGAACACTGTACCAAAAATGGTCAATCTTATTGTATGATAAATTTAAAAATAAAACAAGAGAGATGAAAAGTAACCAAGGGAGCTTTATAAAAATATACATTCTATTTAAAAATCTTCGCTACAAAGTTTGGCATGCTTACATATAAAATGTCCCCACTCTTGGATTTTACATATGCTAATATTGCACTGTTTCAGTGGTATGAAATATTTATATGAAATTAAATTTGAGTTACTTCCTAATACTAGAATTTCACACACAGTCTTAAGATTCTGTTTTCTTCATTATAAATCAAAAAACCGGGATCCCTGGGTGGCACAGCGGTTTGGCGCCTGCCTTTGGCCCAGGGCGCGATCCTGGAGACCCGGGATGGAATCCCACGTTGGGCTCCCGGTGCATGGAGCCTGCTTCTCCCTCTGCCTGTGTCTCTGCCTCTCTCTCTCTCTCTCACTGTGTGCCTATCATAAATAAATAAAAATTAAAAAAAAATAAATCAAAAAACCATCATCATTAATGTCACTGAATTTTTAAAAATTTCTGATGTGAACAGACTTTAAATTAACAGAATATGTTGTAAATAAGCCAGTATTGAAATTAAGTGAGACAATTGTGATCTAATCCACTATTTTGGAAGCATTTTCCATGTTGATGTGTTCTGTATCCTTTTTGGACTCACACTGTTATCCACTAATTTAGGAAAATATTGTTTCTGTAAAATACTTGCAAATATAAATACTTAAAAATGAAATGGATCCCTTAATATTAATCTCTTTTTAAGAGCAATGGAATGAATTTGACTTAGTTTTCATGTGTGCTATATATTCTTTCTATGATCTCTGTAGTATCATAGTTAATTGGCCCCACACTGATCATTATTTACATTTAAAAATTTTAACTGTAGATTAATACCATACTTTTTTTTTTTTACATATTTCACAGAAGACTTCTGACAGAGTAGAAATAATAAAAAGATACAAGCTCATTTAGAGAAAGAGGTTTTCCCAATGTGCCTTTGTTTTTAACATATATGTTCCTAATTTCCTATTCATTTGAAATCACCCTTCTAGGTAATTTGCTGACAGGTTAGTATTATCGTTGGGAACTGGAATACCTTATTTTAATGCAGATTTTAAAACACCTACCATGGGAACAGTTTCTCTCCTTGCATTTAGGTATCTGACTCATCTTTGCTAATATATCTTGATGTTAACAATGACCCAGGAAACAAAGAGAGGATCTTCCTTAGTATTTTTGTCTGTGTCCTCTGCCTTCACAGGATGTGCTTTGTGACAGAAGCACCTAATTACTCTGCCAAAACCAGAAAGCACCATGAGGAGAGGGCCTAGCAAATCTATCCTATAAGTACATCATCTAATCAACAGAGATCATGACACATGGATATTCCGCTTTTGCTTTGCAGTAAGAATGTGAATGATAATAATAGTAATAATACTATTTTTTTTAAAAGAATGAAGAAATGCTGGTTAAAATGGCAAACATAACCAAACTGCTAGGATTTAAGAAGCTCATTTTGGAAATATTTGTAAGCTCAAGTACAAGAAGTTGGGGGTTGGCTAGACTAGCTGTCAAGACAATAAGAACAATCTCTGGCTGACAGGAGGCATGATTTGGGGCACTATATTCATTTTCTATTCATATTTTCAATCAACATAAACTAAACAATCAGAGCAATGTCAGGCTGTGGAGATAAAGAGATGAATAAAATAATTTATGTCCTTGGGGAGTTCATAGGTTACTTTAGGAGACAAACAAAAATATGTAGTACTATATCCTCTGAAAAATTCTGAAGATGAATCCAGTGCTGGTGGCATGCAGATGGGGTGAAACAGCTGACTCTGCCTATGGAAGCTGAGAAAGGTTTCAGTGAAGAGTTTTCATTTGAATTTAGCCTCAGTGGATGAGACGGTAATCTTGGCAAAGAAAGTAGAGAAGTAACACGTTTAGGCAGTGAAAACTACATAAAATAAAATGCAAAATTGTGGAAGGGTTATGGCTTAATGCCACTGTAGCTCTTGCTCTCCTTTGAGTAAGGTGTTTTATCCAATTTTGGCCTACTACCTCCCTCCCTTATTTTAATCTGCACTCAGGAGATCGTTCATTTATTCATCCAACAAATATTTATTTAAATACCTACTATGTAGTCAGTACTGTTCTGGGTTTGAGGATTATACCCGTGAACAAAACAAAGTTCTTATTCTCATGAAACATAAATTCTAGGAAGAAGTATAAGCAATATAACTTCCCTCTGTAGGATTCAGGTGACATTGGAGGTGGTACAGATTAAAACTGATCCTTCTGGAGCACTAGTTTCATAATGGTGAGTAATTAAATGGATAAAAGTGAATGAAGCATTCATATAATCTTATAAAGATAACATGCTAAATGACTTCAGACTCAAGGACATTTAGTACTTGTGAAAATACACTTTTAAGAGTGACATGACCAGACCACCTTGGGAGCATGTATTCCCTCTTTTGTCTCATTAGATTCCTCTGTTATAAAAAGTATGTTGCAGGATCAACTCCTTAAAGATATGCAATTTTGTGTCGTGATGATCTCATCTGAAAATGAGCAAAATAATGTGCATTCAGTCTACAAATATTTATTGAGTATCAACTGTGCCAGACTCTGTTCCATATTCTAGAAACGAACAAGACTCAGCCCAGCCCTCAAGGACATCTGAGGTTAATACTACTGGGAAGTCCAACAAAGATTTCAATACCACTTGTCTGATAGTTTATAATGAGTAAAAGCTGAAATGACTTGTTGAAATATTTACAACAATGTCTGGCACCCAGTAGGCATGCAAGAAATGTATGCTACTTTTCTGTAATCCCTTAATTCTTAAAGAATGGTCAGTTAATTGTTCTGCTCCAAGATGGCTAGATAACTATTTCCATTCAGCTGAATGTGATATTTTCCTCAGTCACGTTAGAATAACTCTAGCTCTATTTCTTCAAATAGAGATATTTCTGAAATAGAGACATTGGGAGAAGTTGCCATCTGTGGTGAGTGGGGCATTCTGTTGAAAGAGGCTACCAGTGTTTCTTGGTGTTCTTTATTCACTTCTTACCTTGTCTGAAAGAAGAGCTCGTTTGTATTTAGGCAAAATAGAGCCTAATGGCTGTGCTCAGGTGGTATGTTTTAGAAAAAGAACACTGGATAGTGACTTAAAGATATCATCCACAATCTTTTAACTATTTTAATATTGATACTCTTAAATCTATTCCTCTTCTTTTTTTTTTAAGATTTTATTTATTTATTCATGAGAGACACACACAGAGAGGCAGAGACATAGGCAGAGGGAGAAGCAGGCTTCCTGTAAGGAGCCGATGTGGGACTCGATCCCAGGACCCTGGGGCCACACCCTGAGCTGAAGGCAGACACTCAACCACTGAGCTACCCAGGCATCCCAAATCTATTCCTCTTCAAAAAGAAACTTCTGGATAAATTCTGTCTTCTCCAATATCCAGCTTTGTATTTAGAGTAAATGTGTGCCATGTTATTTTTTGTTCAACATTGTTTTATGTAATATTATTGCATAGAATCAGTGGTTTTGTGCCTTTAAATACTTTAGTTTTATAATAGCAGTTAGTTAAAAATTGGTCCCTCAGTTCAGAGAAAGTTAATTCCAGGTAAACTTTTAAAATCTGAAAGATATTGAATATGGGAAGAATGTAATTGTTTTCACTTAAAATAATTTGCTTACAGAGCCATAACCTTTAAAATACATTTAACAACATCATAATACTTGCACTAGAAGTTTATCATTTTGTTTTGGTTATAATTAATTTGCTTTCCATTTCAATTTAATGGAAAGTCAAAATGTTTTCAAGTTGTCTGTAATATTTATAAATAACACATTATTGATTGTTTTTGACCATATAACTCTATCCAGATCCTTTAATGATGTTTTGTTATGATAAATTCTTGATTCTTATTGCTTTCACAGGATGTGGATACCAGGAATTTAATTTAAAATTGAGACATAGCTATAATTGGAATTCTCAAGTAATTCCCAAGGGCAACTATCTGCGCACTAATAATTTTTTAAAAGATTTTATTTTATTCAAGAGAGACACAGAGAGAGAGGCAGAGACATAGGCAGAGGGAGAAGCAAGCTCCCCAGGGGGAGCCCGATGCAGGACTCGATCCCAGGATCGGGATCATGACCTGAGCCAAAGGCAAACACTTGACCACTGAGCCACCCAGGTGCCCTGCGCACTAATAAATTGACTCAGAATTACTAATCTCTCTTTTTGAGATGCCAGGGGCTAAGCACGGCATGTAGATAGGAAGGTTTTTACTTTGGCTCCTTCCTGGGCTCTCAGAAGGGCACATAAACTGTTTGCTTTCTTCTTGGCTCTTTTTCCAGTTCTCCTGTCTCTCTCAGAACAGTATATTCTTTGCTGAAGTATAGCAGGGTATTATCTGCTTTCACTGTGCTTTTGTGTACTTTTTCTTAGATACCACCTCCCATTTCCTACTTCCTAGATTCATCTTTGATTTCAATAGTTAACATGGTATAGAGTTTTTTCTTTGGCATTTTGACTCTAGAAACAAACATTACTGCTTTTACCTGTAGACATGCATTTCCTTTCCTCTGAGTAACTCATTTAGACTTAAAATAGTCTGATTATCTTTTAAGTTTTATATCTCAATTAACTGTCTTTGGTGTTCCTTAATATTATCTAGAGTAGGTGGAGTGAACAGACTTTATTTTTGAGAATTTTCTGTCTTAGGATGACTCCCAAAATTTCTTTAACTGGGATATTGGCTTGTCATAGTAGACAGTGAAAAGAATAATGTGTAATGTCACATAATGTCACATAAATTGCTAATAAGAGGGGACCCGGGTGGCTTAGTGGTTGAGCGCCTGCCTTCATTCAGCTCAGGATGTGATCCCGGAGTCCTGGGATCAAGTCTCACATCAGGCTCCCTGCATGGAGCCTGCTTCTCCCTCTACCTATGTCTCTGCCTCTCATTATGTGTCTCACATGAATAAATAAATAAAATCTTTTAAAAAATTACCAATAAGAATTGGGAAGTAATTACAGTTGCATCATTATGCTGTTTTAGGTAAGTGTCTATCAACATTTCCCTACTTGAACCCCGGTTTACATACAGCTAAATCTAGGTTATGAAATTTGCCATCATTGGGGAGAGAAAGAATCCCTGAAATGCTTACTTTATTTTGGCAATCTTAAAAAGTGAATACGAGAGAGATCTTCGTAACTTCAAATTGCCTTTTTTTTTCTTGCAAATGAGTCACTCTGAATATTGGTAGGATCATATATTCTCTTGTCTCAGCTTTAAATCACATTATCATTGGAGGAAAGTCCTAGCTTTTTCATAATGAAGTAAATAGGTACCAGCAATATTTCCTCCCATGATATTACTAACAAGCCATTCTCGAATAGGGCAGTTGATATATAAAAAATATGTGCCGGGGCCTAGTGGGACAAACTGACTGTTTTGACTTCTCGGTTCCATATAATAAAAGAATGCTCTATTGGGAATCAGAAAGCCTGGACTTTATCTTTAGGTCTACTGTCAACTGCAAATATAACTTGGGACAAGTTACTGAAGTTCTTTAGTAGGACTATTGCCTTGTCTTTGAAAGGAGGAGCTGAACAAGGTGATGACTGGGATTTATTCCAACTCTGAAATTCCCTAACTTTGCTTTTGTTCCTGAAATATTTTTAGGGTTTTATTGCAATATTGAGAACTTTCCAAGATAGTACCTGTAAACTAGGAGTTTGAATCCTTTCTGTTATGGTTGACCGACTTCCCTCTAAGGCGGGCATGGGGCTCATCTTTTCCTAGGTCATCGTCTGCTCTTATTCAGTCCTTCAGATGTTCAGCCAGAGTATGTGACATATGTGAATGATTTTATAAAGGTGGAAGTCCTCACCCTTAGAGGAAAATTAATGTCTCCCTTATTCACTGAAGTCTTTCTGTGAATCATTCCTTAACTGCCACTCTCACTGCCTAGCCCTAGTTCTGCTTTGTCAATTTTTTTGTGAGATCAGGCCGGCCCTGGCGGCAGTCATTGCTGGTGCAGACTTTTCACAACATCCGTACACTTCAAACAACACCATATTCTTTTCACTTCCACGTGCCTTTTGAAGTATAGAAGCTGCATGTCAGTCTATTTCTAAATGGAATTTTAGGTAACAATGATCTGCCTTAGAACTTGAGACATTTTTTGGATTCCCTTGCCTGTACATCTCATTTGCATGCCCTTAGGAACAAAGTACACACACACACAGACACACACACTCAGACATAAACTGTCTTGTACACCTGAGTGCATGCGTGCATGTGCATTTACACCTCCCCCTTGCCCCCACGTGCAATGCTTGACTTTGGACTCTGTACTTTACCGGGCAGCATTTTTCCGTGTTGTTACCTCCATTTCTGTTCTGCAGAGCTTTGGCTTTCAGAAGTGACTTTGCATCTAACTAACAGACTGGCTGCTGTGGGCAACCCTTGAACAATGAGCTTAAACAGAAGAATGAGGGTAATGTTTATTGGAATAAAGATTAGCCTTTAAATTCCTCAGGGGAATGAACCAAATCCAATGTTTTCCTGTTAGCTGACATTTTTTTATATTGATGCTGTTTTGGATCTTCTGGAGAAGGGAGAAAAAAAAAGAAACTTCAGCAAATCAGCTTTTTCATTCAGAAATGGAATTCGGGGGGCTGTTTTAGCTAGGCTTTTTGACAGTCCCTGATTTAATGTTTTCACTGTGTTGAGAGCAGTAGCTTTATAAATCCTGTGAAAATCTGAGCGATGGAGGGTGTTGTTGAGAGGGAAACAGAGTGCAATTATTTAAATAATCGTAGGCCAATAAGCATTTGGTAGGTGGAGTTACTGTTGTGTGCATTACAGGGCAAGATAATTCTGAATGAAGACTTTAAATATCACACATGCTGGACGGTCTCTAGTTCTGCTTTTTGTGCAAACAAAACAAGAGACTAGGTGACTACGTCTTGCCGACTATCCATTAGTGAATGCAGCTTGTTTGATAAGATTTAAAAAAATACATGTAAAGGATTTATCAGAAGCCCTTATGAATATTTCATGAGTTGATATATTCAGCTGAATGAATTCAGTGAGTGTCAGTGTGTAGCTTGCAGACAAACCTCATCCACAAGGAGGCTACTGACATAGGAAGCACTTTGGCGCATTTTCAGAGGCAAAGCCAGGCTGATAAAGCTCCTTGTGACAGCCTGACTTGCCATTCTTCGAGTATGCTGCTCCTGCTCTAAGCAGCTCATACACTGGAGCCGCAGCTTCTGAAATTAAACTGGAAAACAGTTTGCAGACTCATAGCCTCCTAACCTGCAGCTGTGTCTCTGCTATGTTTGAGGTTTTTGTTTTGGTTGGTGAAAGCAGGCGCTCCATATAAGACATGACAGCCAAAGAGTCTTCAAAAGAACTTACTGCTTCCGAATCTGAGGTTTGCATAAAGACTTTCAAGGAGCAAATGCATTTAGAACTCGAGCTTCCAAGACTACCGGGAAACAGACCTACATCACCTAAAATTTCTCCACGCAGTTCACCAAGGAACTCACCATGCTTTTTCAGAAAGTTGCTGGTGAATAAAAGCATCCGGCAACGTCGGCGCTTCACTGTGGCTCATACATGGTAAGACGGGACTTGGAGGTGTCTATAGTGCTTTTCATTAGCGGCCGTGATTCAGAAATGTAGAAAACAGAACATTTGAATTTTGTTCATAATGCATAACACGAGTGTGAAATGAATGGAGAGCGGGTCCGCCGAAGAATACATAGCGGACCGTGTATTAAATTATCATTGTGCTGCCAAGCTGTTTCCAGATAAAATAAGCCTTTAACTGTAGGGGGCCTTTAAAATTACTGCTCAGAAAGAATACCTAGCCGATTCTAGGTAAATTAAATGCCGGAGGAGTTGTACACATTCAGTTTTTTGTTTAATCTATGCTGAGGTGATAGCTGACTATTTTGGGGGGTGCTTTGTGGATGTTGTTGATGATTTTTTTTAGTAGTAGATTTTTTGGTACAAGAATTACTATTTTAATCTTAGTTCTAATTTATGTCTTAAGACAATGCATCAAGTTAAACTTCATTATTGCATTGCCATGTTGGTAGTGTAGAAACTAGTGGGGGTTTGATTTATTGACTTTACTTAGGGCAAGGGAGAACAAAGTTCCCACTTCTGAAATGGCATGGTTAATTAGACTTATTTGGATTCAAATTGCTGTTGTCTTTAAGAGCCTTTTGTAAAAAAAAAAAAAAAAAAGTGACTCAAATTTATAGGCAGTGATAAATTCCAATTTATTTAGGAATACCAAGTAAATAAATTCAAGAACTTTCTGTAAAAATTGCACTGAGTCTGCCACCTTTAACATATATGTTATATGCAATAGGGTAGCTTCCTTAAATCAGTATGATCATGAAATGTAAGAAAAAAAGCACAGTAGAAAGTAGATGAACTTTTATCATCTATGCTAGGGCATTTCAGATTTCTCTGAAGGATGTATTTTCTTTCAGATTAAGATACTCTTCAAAACTGGGTATCTATATAGTTTTTATTTCATAAGGACCATAGCAATAAAGGGAGCTAGTACTCCTTATAGGCAAGTCTAACACTGATTTTGTGACTGCATGTTAGGTTGCCAACCAACATCATAAACAGAGGATATCTGAGTTTGCACATTAATATTTACTTAAATTCTGATTTCCACTCATCTGAAATGTTTGTCTCATCCACTGTACAGTACATTGGTAAATTCAACTTACTCCTAGAAATATGTAGCTTGCTTTTGCTGGGTACCACATGTTTAGCTAAAACATACTTTACCTAGCTAAAAATGATATGGTTATTTGTGTTTTCTGAAAACAGATTGTAGTTCTTATAATTGTTTTATTAGAGTTTTTTTTTAGGTCATCTTTTTGATGAATTAAATCTTAATTATAGTCTCATATGTGGAATGCACGTGATTAGTTTTTTAAAAACTACCAATGTAGCATAGGTATAAAGAAATTTATGTATAAGTATGAACTGAAGAACTCCTTTCTCTGGTGGTTTACTCCTGTCCTATTATTAGTGTGTATTTTCATATAGTTTGCTAAGTAGTATATAATTGAAGGAGAAGGGATGTGGTATAATTAATTCTTTTAAAAAGAACTAAGATGGAAAATGTACAATTAACTAATAGACTTATATGTTTTAATACTTGTGTTAATATCAAACCATTGTTTTGACCAGAAGGACATTTAATCTTAGTAAGCTAGTTTTCAGATAATGGTAAATCCTCCTAAAACTTTGGTAATATTTTCCTTATTGTAGAGTTTCGGAATATAATAATGTGACCTTTCTTTTACTTGGAATAGATTTTTGATGTGTTAGGAACATAGGCTATAAATGCTGGATTTTTTTTCTCTTCAAAAGATCCCAAATTTTAAAGTGATTAAAGACCCAGTTTCACTCATGCATCATACAAATTTTCTTACAGCAAGTTACAAAGAAGAACAATTAAATGATATCTAAGGCAACTTATGCTATTGGAGTGATCTTCTAGATGGGTTAAAACAAAAATTTCTACAAATTGTCAAAAAAAAAGCCCACAAAACATATGACTTAGTTATAATACACCATAATATAGGTTTAAAGAATCCATTAGTCACCAAACTTATAAAATGACTTTAGTTATGACCATGATTCATTTCCACCCTTTTTCTCCCTCCCAACTCACATACTTCATTTCTTATCATTCTTAGTAATGCTCTATCAGTTTGTTTTCAGGTCTTGATTAAGTCCATATCTACATTTATTTCTATTGTTTTATTTTGGTGTGTGTTTAGTATTTTTCAAACTTATTTTCATGAAACATTCCATGAAAATTTCTTTTTAGAAAATATACACCTTATGTATTTGAATGACTTTTTCACTTATCTTAAAAGTTATGTTTTTTTTTTGGCATCATATCTAATAGTTACATGAGTAAATAAGAGCGTAAGTACTTTATTTTTGCCTCTGTCATGATGAAATGTAACCATCCTTTCACGATCAACGATTGGTATTTTCCAAACCATGCATTTAAGTTAGAAATTCCAAGATATGCACTTAGAAGTCTCTAAAAACATGTTATTACTTTACAGTAGACAGTAAGCTTCTTTTAAGAAGACTGGATTGTTTTGATTCCAGCATTGAAATTAAAGTAATTTTCATGATGAGGCTAAACAATGCAGAAGATGCAGTTTATGTCCAAACCCACTGAACAACTTTTTTTTATCTTTAGTTATTTGTAGATTTCATATTTTGGTCAGATGAACGTGTAGTTCTGGTTTTGAAAGCCCAAGTTATGAAGTGTGAGCTAATGGCAGAAAATTTAAGAAGCACTTGTGAAATATTGACTCTGGGCTTATTTTTAAAATATCTGAAAACAAAAGTAGATATTTGGTGTATTGTCACTAATCAGAATATTTAAACAATCCTAAATCTGGAAGGAATTTGAATGATTATCTCACTGCTTCCTTTTACCCTTGGGCAGACCACAATTACTCCATCTTTGACATATGGAAATCTGCCCTATTTTTTATGACTCTGGAGAAAATAGTTCTCTAACCCCATTTGGTATACAATCTCAATACTTGATAGCCCAGGGATTGGAAAATTCTTCTGGATGATTAATCTATATATAACATATAATATTTATAATCTGGCTTTTGGTCCTCAGTGAACACCAAGAAAAGGCTTATAAGAACCTGCCTAAATCCAAAGATTATTAACTGGTCCTATAAAAACTTTTTTTTTTTTTAATACCCTCAACATATAGAATTGAGCACTGCTGTGAACAAGAAGAAATTCTGATTCAACCTGTGTGGATTCCAACACCTACCATATTTGAAGTTCTTTTCTAGAATGTTCACATGTATTATCTCATTTAAGTTTCATTTAGAGTATAAGAGTACTCTAAATTCATGCTCTCTTCAAGATTACATGTTGCAGATATAAAAAAAATGTTCTGAATTGCTTTAGCTTCTTCCATGCATTTCTACTCTGTTAACCATTAATTTGATTCTGAATCATCATCTTAAATTTCCAAATTTTCCCTGGAGTTCTGAAACCCAGTTCTGAAACCCAGAACAATGAGTTCTGACGCCATACTCATTGTTAGATGATATGAGAAAATACAGATTAAAAAACACATCTTACATTGCAAAGTGTCAATGAAATGTTTAGGGAGTTGGAAAATTAATGCTGGAGTCCTTAGGTCAACATATTATTTATCCCTAACCCAAAGGGTGACAACTTCAGAGGTGTAATTTCTTCTACCTGGCTCTGTGGACTGCTTTTTCCTGACTGGCACTTGCCACAGTGTCCAACTTCTTCAAGTTTCTTCCATTGCTAATTTTCTAACTGCAGTCAGTGGTTCTCCTCTACAATCAGCAGAGTGCTCTGTGAAGAGTTACTGGTGATGGCCTTCACTGTATCCTGGGCTCCCCACACACCTCTCCCTATACTCTCCTCTTGAAGAGCAAATGTATTGGTGAACACCACACTCTGTCCATCTATTCATGCTCACCCGTGGGAATATGCCTGCCCAAGGAATGATGTTCTTTCAATTGGAGTTAGTATTAGAAAAAAAGACTTGTGTTTTTCTCCCTTTCCCCCATTTAGTTCTACCTATATCTTGGGAATCTTTCCCGTTTTCACGAAGGTTCATGAAATATGTACTTTTGTGCCTAATAATTGAATGCAAATGTATTAAAAGATGTAGTTCATAGTCTACAGGAACTTATAGCAGACAATACAAAACTGGAATGACTAGGGGAAGAGTAAAAATAGACCAATGAATATAGTATATGCTTGACTTTTCTCTAAATTTTAGGCACAGTGTAGGCATAAACTTAGGTGATTTAGGGCTAGTTTCTTAGCGAAGCCTACAAAATCTGTGCCTTGTATTCTTCAATTTACTTGAAATATTTCCTGGCAACATTGGAAAAGTTTTGAGAAATATCAATGTCTTTCCATATTTACTGATTGAACAGTTGATTGAACAAAACATTTATTGAGAGACTACTGTGCTCCAGGCCCTACTCTGGGTTTAGGAGATAAAAACTGAGAAAGATAGAGCCCTTGCCTTCAAAGAACCCATATACTGCCTGGCAAACAAACTTATATATTAATAATTAATCAATGGTGTGTAAATAATGCTATTGAAGAATGATGCTCCAATTTGTCATGAAAGCACAGGAGAAATAAAAAAGTCAGTCAATGTGTTAGAAAAGGTTTAGAGAAGAGGTGATATTTATGTGGAGTCTTGAAAAATGAGTAGGCATTTTCTGGGAGTAGAGTAGGCAGGAAGGCCTTTTTTTTTTTTTTTTTTTTTTTGGTCAGAGAATAATAATAATAGGAAATTCCATTAACACATAACAGTAATAATAGCTCACATTTATTTAACACTTGCAATGTATGTTACATTATTCTAAATTTCTATACTTATTTAGTCCCATGAAAAACCCATAAGTTATGAGGTATACAGTATTACTAATTCCATTTAATAGAGAAAGAAGTGATGCATAGGGAGGATAAGTAATTTTCTCAGGGTTACACAGCAAATAAGGGGCTGAGCTGGGATTTGATTCAGAGCATGGGGGAAAGTGAGCAAAGTTTACTGAATTCACAGGATAAGATGCAATGTAGCAAAGATAGGAAGTAAAACTGTGCCTGTAGAGTGCAGCCATACTTTAGAGATTTCACTATCATAAACAAGACTTGGGGCTTTATTCCATCATCAGTGGGACCCACTGCAAGATAGTGAGAAAGGGATTGCCATAAATAGCCTTTACTCTGGTAAGAGACTGGTCAGGCATTGTGAAGAATGGTTTGGTGGATGAGGAGATTAGAAGTAAAGGGAAAAAAGGAGAATGTGCTTTTGAGGGTAATGACTTCTAATTATTGTGTATATCCCATAACATTGAAAACTGTGCTTATGACATTCTTTAGGACTTAACAAATTACTGTTTATGGAAAATGGGAGGAAAGTATGTAAATTTGGTATCCTCTCACATTTATCATCTACATTATGATGCTATGCATAGTATTAGCTGATGTGCACTATCCCCAAATGTATCAAAGAATCATAGCAAAGGTGCTTGGGGGGATGGTGCATCTGGAAAAATGCTAGTGCTCAGTCTTAATTTACTAGACGCGCTTATGTTACATTTTATGTGTATCCTAGAGGCTTTTCTTTTTGTTGTTGTTTTTGTTTTTTACAGAAATTATCTTAGTGTATGGACTGAACTGAAGCTGGTAGAAATCTGTGCCTCATATTTGCTTTAATTAGAGCAAGCATTTTCTCAGTAATGCAAGTCTATAAATGGAGTTTTCCTAGCCTTTGTCCGTAAGTCTTCAATATATTGAATTTTAAAAATACTTACTGTAAAAATGGCTTCGTAAAGTAACGATGACAACTCCCAAGACACATGCTGGAAGGTGGTCTGGCAAGTGTGCCTGCTGTCCAACTGCTAAAGTTTATCCCCCCTTTGTGAAATCCCATTCGCTTTCTTTTCCCATTTTCCCCTCTTTTGTGGTCTCCCAGTTTTTCTCCTTGAATGTTTATAGATGCTTTCTTCTCTAACATCACTGTTAAGATACCAGCAACATTATGCTTAATGCATTTAAATGATTCTCAGGAAATAATCCAAAATGTTTACCATGGTTTACAAGGCCCAAGATTATCTGGCTCCAGGCTACCTCTGACCTCATCTGCTATTCTCCTGCCAGGTTAGCCTCCTTTCTGTTCTTCACCAAACCTAGCATGCATGTTTCTACTCCTGGGCCTTTGCACTTGGTGTTCTTCTGCCTGGAAGGGGAGAGCCTTAGATGCTGATATGGCCCATTCTCTTGCTTCTGTCTAGGTTTCTTTTAGAATCTCACTTGCTCAAGAAGGCTTCTCTGACCCCTCCACATAATAAATACATACATACATACATACATACTTTACTTCCTTGTCCATTACTCTGCTTTATTTTTCTTCTTGGCACTTGCCATTACCAGAGGATATTCACCAGAAAAGACATGCTTGTTTGTCATATTGGTTTTTTTCCCTCTGTTATCTGTCAACCCTTCTAAATTACAGGAGGACAGGAATTTTGTCTTTACTACATCCTAGGCACCTACAAGCAAGGCTGGTACTTCATAAATATTTGTTGGAAAAATAAAAGAAAATGTCTCTGATCCCTGTGTCTTGCTCTTTATTCTTAGAGGATATTTCCTTTGGCCTGATTGAAGAGAAAAGGAAGCTTAGCTAATACTCATTGGGCAAGCTTTCCATACATCTCTTAAAGTTGTGTTCCCTTTCTGCCAGTAGGGCTACTCCACCTTGCTAACTGTTTTGTACTCTATGATGTTGCAGATACAGGTTTAATTACAACTTCTCACTAGAGGCTAAATATTTTACATGGTAGCCTATTTAATTAAGCCACTTTGTACAAATCATACCACCTAGCCTGTAGTGCTGTAAGGTAAATATTTGTCCAGAGCTCTGTACAATTATTTATTTGGTTGTTCTTCATGCACCAAATAGCACAGTTGGTGCTTCAGCTCAGGAAAGCTCTACATATCTCTTATTAACTGTCTGGGTGGAAGTGTTGTACAGAGGAATCTATTTGTTATATGGCCTTTAAAATGTTTGCATATTATACAGTAAAATGTTTGATTATCACTGTTTTTCCACTGATGCAACACCTAAAATATTAATGTAGCAAGAGCTATGGCAATTTGAGTTTTTTTGTGGGATTTCCCCACAGGGAATTTGGAAGTAAGAGTCTATGACTTGCAGAGTGAGGAAATTGTGAATTAATAACCCTTGTTCTTTAGAAAAGACATCAGCAGGAGTGAAAATTTTCACTTGGCACTATCTCATTTTTTTTTTTTTGTACTTTGAGGGTGAGACCTCTGTTGCTCCCAGTAATTTGTCTGACACAGATATGTTTCAATCTCATCATGTACTTTAAGTTAAAAAAAAAGTAATTTGTTGACCATTTCAGATTACTTCTTGCTAGAACTAAGGCATTTTCTCTGTGACAGAGAATAAGAATGATTGCTTCTCTAGACCTTTTGTGGAAAAGAACACAAATCACGTGGCATGCTCCCCAGACCCACTTGTCCTATACCCCTCACAATTGAGGCTTACTGTGAATTACACAGATTGGAAATAAAGGGGGAGGGATAGTATGGCTTCAAGAAAACTGCTTTTTTTAAAGATTTTATTTATTTATTTATGAGAGACAGAGAGAGGCAAAGACATAGACAGAAAGAGAAGCAGGCTCCCTGCAAGGAGAGCCCGATGTGGGACTTGATCCCAGATCCCGGAATCATGCCCTGAGCCCAAGGCAGATGCTCAAGCACTAAGCCACCCAAGCATCCCAAGAAAACTGCTTTCAAACTGCATTTTTAAACACATCAGTCTGCTAGGAACCATTTTGGGTATTCCTTGAAAAATAGGGTGCTGACGATCTTTTTCCTGGTCCCAGGTGGACAAAACAATGTGGATAACTGGAGCCTTGGAGAACTTTGGAGGAGTCTCACATAGATTCCATAATATCCAAGTACTTGAAAACCACCAGTCTAAGAGATTAATGAATTGAGAGAGAGAAAAAAATTTCTGTGTGTCTGTGTTTGGTAAAGTCATAGAAATTTGCAGACAATTTATAAAATTAAAATTATATGAATTTAAAATATCCAGGAATGGCAGCAGGACAGATGGGGAAGGTGAAAGTGTCTAGGTCAAGGAGAGGTCACTGGGAATGAAGATTTTTTTTAAAAAGATTTTATTTATTTATTTGAGAGAGAGCGAGCAGGGGAGAAGCAGAAGGGGAGGGAAAGGAATAGGGAAAGAATCCCAAGCTGACTTCCCACTGAGCATTGAGCCTGATATGGGGCTTGATGCCAAGGGTTGATCCCAGTACCCTGAGATCATGACCTGAGCTGAAATCAAGAGAAGAAGACACTTAACTGACTGAGCCATCCAGGCTACCCTGGGAGTGAGTATTTCCAACTTCAAAAAGGTGAAAGAGTAACACAATGAATACTCTTTACCTAGGTTTACTAATTAGTAATGTTTTCCTACGTTTACTCTATCTCTGTTTCTCTCTCCATATCTAAAACAATGTGTGCGTTTTCTTTAGTTTGAAGAGAGCACATTTAGATGGGGAACAGTAGTTTGGGGATCAAAGGAGACTCATATTTATTTTCAAAATATGGAATTATATTTCCACTCCATCAGCATGTTCTCATATCACAATTTGAGTTTAATTCTTAATAGTGTACTAGCATACTGACAAGTTATAAATAAGTTGTGTCCTCCTTTTTAAAGTCAACCATTGGAACAGTTACAGTGGAGGGTAAGAGGCATCTATAATAGTTTATTACTTTTCCTAGTGATAAATTGTTTGTTTTTAGGTGCTTGAAACAGTTTCTAGGAGGATGGATGTCTGGTATTTAAATTTTCTTTCCCCAAGAAGAGATACTTCTTTTTCTAAAATTTTAAAACTTGTATCACTAGAATGGAACATTATATAATGTCTTTATATACTACACATGAGGTTCTATCACTGTATAATTTTGATGTTATCTTGAATTATTTTACTATTAATTTTCATTTTATGTTACATTGCCCCGAGTCAAGAAAGCTAGTTGGTTTCAGTATTTTCTCTTGACTTACTGTTGAAATTTTATCTATTAATTGTATTGGACCTGAGTTCCTTCATTTGCAAAAAGAAGAAAATAGCCATATGTTTAAATACTTTCAAATGTTAATTTAAAAAACATACCTGTCTATCTGGCTTGCTATCCATCTTCTAAGTGTATTAAAGTACTTAACACAGTATTTCATGCATCATAAATCACATAATAGATGCTACTGTTTAATTATATAACTTTCCAAATCTCTAAACATACTCAGACATTAACATTATTGTCAGCTTTGGTAAAGCAGAAATTATTTTTCATTATTTGAAAAACATCACTGGGTATGGACTGTGCTGCTTGAGAGTCAAAATGCATGTGAATTTGCAAAGAAGTAATTTTATAGTATCCACAGTGTGACCATTTTATATACAAAAGAAACAAAATATCATTTATTATCATGTGATAATCACATTCTAATGAACCGTGCATAATTACGCTGATATGCACATGAGAAGACCCAGTGCGAATAGCTTACGTCCACTAAGAAACTTTATGGCCTTGTTTCGCTGCTATTTCCAATATATTTTGAAAAGTAATTTGTCATTGTCCACTGTGTGAAAGAGATAGGAAGAGAACCACACTGAAGTAATTCCATCCATTTGACCAATCAGCTTGAAAGCAAAGGCCAAAAAACAAAACAAAACAAAACACCAAACCCAAAAAAACCCATAAGAAGATGCCTTGTTTATTTCAAGATCCCACATATAAAAAGCCAATATAGGATTCAGTGAACAAATGCCTTGGAAAAATTCCAGTGTCATCAAAAACTCACTTATTTCAAAATGTCTCCTTGCTACTCTCTCTGTTGGAGAAGGTCTGAGAGTACTTTTGTGGCTTATTTGGGCCACAATTACCTCAGCAGTTTATATAGGAAACCTCTCTCATCATCAGAACTATTTGTCTCCTCACGAAAGGTCGTCCAACTCTCTCTTGCTGGTACCTTAGAGCTGCCCATGACTTCCCTCTGAGATTTTACCATTGAAATCCAGATGCAAATTTTAACTTTATGGGGATAATTATGCCCTTTCTCTTCACCTATCAGCTTTCTCTGCCAGATCTGTGCTCACTCAGGAACCAGAGTTGTGCCTCTAACATGCTCATGTTTACCAAAATAACACAGGGACTGTAGGAAGCTGGGTGATCTGGTGCAGATTGTAACATTTGAATCCCAACTCCACTTTTTATCAGACACTAGGTTTTATTTATTTATTTTATTTTTAATTTTTTTTAAATTCAATTAATTAACATATAATATATTATTGGTTTCAGAGGTCAAGGTCAGTGATTCATCAGTCTTATATAATACTCAGTGTTCATTACTCACGTGTCCACCTTAATGTTCATCACCTAGTTACCCCATCCCCCATCCCTTCCCCTCCAGCAACTCTCAATTTGTTTCCTATGATTAAGAGTCTCTTTGGGTTTGTCTCCCTCTCTGATTTCATTTTGTTTTAATTAATTAATTAATTAATTAATTAATTAATATTTTTTCCAGACCCTAGATTTTAGACAAACCATTTAACTTAGCTTGGTTCCTCTTTCTGCATCTGCAAAATTAGAAAAATGCTTCTTATATCTCAAGTGGCTGACAGGCACATGAAAAAAGGCTCAGCATCACTCGGCGTCAGGGAAATATAGATCAAAACCACTGAGATACCACCTCATACCAGTCAAAATGGCTAAAATTCACAAATCAGGAAACAAAAAATGTTGGCAAGGATGTGGAGAAAGGGGAACACTCTTACACTGTTGGTGGGAATACAAGCTGGTATAGCCATTCTGGAAAATACTATGGAGGTTCCTCAAAAGTTAAACATAGAGCTACCCAGTGACCCAGCAATTGCACTACTAGGTATTTACCCAGAGGTTACAAATGTAGTGATCCAAAGGGGCACCTGCATCCCAATGTTTAGTAGTATTGTTCACCATAGCCAAACTATGAAAAGAGCTGAGATGTCCATCGCCAGATGAATGGATAAAGAAGATGTGGTATATATGTCTATATACAATGAAATACTATTCGTCCATCAAAAAAATGAAATCTTACCATTTGTAACAATGTGGATAGAACTAGAGGGTATTATGCTAAGTGAAATAAGTCAATCAGAGAAAGAATATTGTCTGATCTCACTCATATGTGGAATTTAAGAAACAAAACAGGATCATAGGGGAAGGTAGGGAAAAATGAAATGAGGAGAAATCAGAGAGGGAGACAAACCATAAGAGACTCTAAATATGGGAAAGAAACTGAGGGTTGCTGGAGGGGAAGTGGGCGGAAGATGCGGTAATGCGTAATGGGCATTAGGAGGGCATGTGATGTAATGAGCCCTGGGTGTTATATATAACTGATGAATCACTGACTTCTACATCTGAAACTAATAATACACTATATGTTAATTGAATTTAAATAAAATTAAATTAAAAAAATACTACTTGTATCTCATTAGGCCACTATGGAGATTAAATGAATGTGTATAGTGTGCTTAGCACAATCCTTGGCCAATAACAGGTAATCAGCAGACATTAATTCATTAGTGTATCCATAGCTTAGGATTCCATATAAAAATCTATAACATAGGGATCCCTGGGTGGTGCAGCGGTTTGGCGCCTGCCTTTGGCCCAGGGCGTGATCCTGGAGACCCAGGATCGAGTCCCACATCAGGCTCCCGTTGCATGGAGCCTGCTTCTCCCTCTGCCTGTGTCTCTGCCTCTCTCTCTCTCTCTGTGACTATCATAAATAAGTAAAAATAAAAATCTATAGCATATATCATTATATAAATTAATTAAATATTTTATTGACATGGTTTAATTAAATAAGTCTTTATTAAGCAACTTGTGCATATTCGTTCTTTTTAAGACTATTTGATTTCATCGGATACTTAGTTTCCTAGGATTGTACTTTATCTTAAAACCCATGTTAACTAGTCTTTCCCCAGTAAGATAAAATTTAAAATGAAAGAGAAATCACCATGCTTTATGGGGCTTAATCACTTTCATTCCTCACAAAGACAACTGCAAACGACTTTTCCACACAATGATCTGTATTCTTTAAGATTTCAGTAACCTTCTTGAATTCAATACTTGCCTCTCTTAGTGAAACTGGTTGCCAGTGAAACACTAAGTTAATTTAAATATATTTCTACTAAATTAAAAAAAAAATGGTTCTTTTTCAAGGACCAGAATGTCCGTGAAGTTGTTTTCCCTAGCCAGTAGAATCTAACTTCCTAGTTATTTGTTTATGGAAGAGAGTTTATTCATGAGAAGCAATGGGAAAAGAGCTTAGGATCTAGAGTCAAAGAATCTAGACGTGCATCCTGGCGCCACTACTTACAAATTTTTCTTGTTTTGTTTTATTTCTGAGTGGGGCAGAGCAAGGCCTTTAACCTTTTGAAACCTTAAGTTCCTCATCAGTAAAAGTAGAAATAAAACAATTCTTTCCCTATTCACATGTGAATTAATTTACAAAATTGATTAGAATTGTTGAAAAACACAAAGAGTTGGAAGTTCTTTGCTGGAAGAAGAACAAAGATAAGATTATAGGACAGAAAGTCATGCTAAACTGTTGCTATGGGTTACAAAGCAAAGTCACTGGCTTACATGTTGCAGGTGTATTTGGGTTGTATGTAAAAAGCATCCTGTTAGTAAACATTATTAAACACCACAAACATTGTCCTGAGAACGTTTAATTTCATACAAAGGAGAGGAGTTTCTGTTCAGTGGGACCACTTATGTGAGAGACTGAGATGGAGACAGGGGCTAGGCTAAATGGTAACTATGGATCTTAACTGCCCCTGTGGGTCCTTACATCATTTTAGGTGCTTCCTGCAGAAATACAATAGAAAAACTCATATAACCAATATTCAGTACAGTGAAAGTTGTGTTTAATATTTAGCCAGATGACTTTACAGCACTTAGATAAAATTGCTCTTTATTTCTTCATCATTTCCAAGAATATGTAGGGATGAAAACAGAAATAAAGGTTATTGCTTTTCTTTTGACACAGACTTCCTTCTCACATTATCATTGATCAGGTCAAGTCTGTCTCCTAGCAATTGAAAGGCAGTAAAAGGTTATATCTGTAAGGCAGGTGTTTCTATTAAAATGAATTCGTACATCATTGAAAAATCGGCTACCCCAATAAACTCACAGCTTTGCAACAATGCAAAATAAAGTTAAATGATTTGGGGCTTCACAGGGATCATGCCAAGTTTTTGGTTCTGTCTAAATTAATAAAATAAGATTTTTAGGACCCTATCTGGCAATTGTAGACTAAATTAAGCAACTGCTTCATCAAAATAAAGATTTGCAGAGTCTAATATGAAAGAACTATCTTTTTTTTTAATTTATTTTTTATTGGTGTTCAATTTACTAACATACAGAATAACCCCCAGTGCCCGTCACCCATTCACTCCCACCCCCCGCCCTCCTCCCCTTCTACCACCCCTAGTTCGTTTCCCAGAGTTAGCAGTCTTTACGTTCTGTCTCCCTTTCTGATATTTCCCACACATTTCTTCCCCCTTCCCTTATATTCCCTTTCACTATTATTTATATTCCCCAAATGAATGAGAACATATAATGTTTGTCCTTCTCCGACTGGCTTACTTCACTCAGCATAATACCCTCCAGTTCCATCCACGTTGAAGCAAATGGTGGGTATTTGTCATTTCTAATAGCTGAGTAATATTCCATTGTATACATAGACCACATCTTCTTTATCCATTCATCTTTCGTTGGACACCGAGGCTCCTTCCACAGCTTGGGTATTGTGGCGATTGCTGCTATAAACATCGGGGTGCAGGTGTCCCGGCGTTTCATTGCATTTGTATCTTTGGGGTAAATCCCCAACAGTGCAATTGCTGGGTCGTAGGGCAGGTCTATTTTTAACTGTTTGAGGAACCTCCACACAGTTTTCGAGAGTGGCTGCACCAGTTCACATTCCCACCAACAGTGTATGAGGATTCCCTTTTCTCCACATCCTCTCCAACATTTGTTGTTTCCTGCCTTGTTAATTTTCCCCATTCTCACTGGTGTGAGGTGGTATCTCATTGTGGTTTTGATTTGTATTTCCCTGATGGCAAGTGATGCAGAGCATTTTCTCATGTGCATGTTGGCCATGTCTATGTCTTCCTCTCTGAGATTTCTGTTCATGTCTTTTGCCCATTTCATGATTGGATTGTTTGTTTCTTTGGTGTTGAGTTTAATAAGTTCTTTATAGATCTTGGAAACTAGCCCTTTATCTGATATGTCATTTGCAAATATCTTCTCCCATTCTGTAGGTTGTCTTTCAGTTTTGTTGACTGTATCCTTTGCTGTGCACCCCAAGATTGCTAGAACTCATACAGCAATTCGGTAGCGTGGCAGGATACAAAATCAATGCCCAGAAGTCAGTGGCATTTCTATACACTAACAATGCGACTGAAGAAAGAGAAATTAAGGAGTCAATCCCATTTACAATTGCACCCAAAAGCATAAGATACCTAGGAATAAACCTAACCAAAGATGTAAAGGATCTATACCCTCAAAACTATAGAACACTTCTGAAAGAAATTGAGGAAGACACAAAGAGATGAAAAAATATTCCATGCTCATGGATTGGCAGAATTAATATTGTGAAAATGTCAATGTTACCCAGGGCAATATACACGTTTAATGCAATCCCTATCAAAATACCATGGACTTTCTTCAGAGAGTTAGAACAAATTATTTTAAGATTTGTGTGGAATCAGAAAAGACCCCGAATAGCCAGGGGAATTTTAAAAAAGAAAACCATATCTGGGGGCATCACAATGCCAGATTTCAGGTTCTACTACGAAGCTGTGGTCATCAAGACAGTGTGGTACTGGCACAAAAACAGACACATAGATCAGTGGAACAGAATAGAGAATCCAGAAGTGGACCCTGAACTTTATGGGCAACTAATATTCGATAAAGGAGGAAAGACTATCCATTGGAAGAAAGACAGTCTCTTCAACAAATGGTGCTGGGAAAATTGGACATCCACATGCAGAAGAATGAAACTAGACCACTCTCTTTCACCATACACAAAGATAAACTCAAAATGGATGAAAGATCTAAATGTGAGACAAGATTCCATCAAAATCCTAGAGAAGAACACAGGCAACACCCTTTTTGAACTCGGCCATAGTAACTTCTTGCAAGATACATCCACGAAGGCAAAAGAAACAAAAGCAAAAATGAACTATTGGGACTTCATCAAGATAAGAAGCTTTTGCACAGCAAAGAACTATCTTTATAAACACAGTACTCGCTTGGGATTCAAAGGATTTGAGTTTTAATGTGAGCTGCATCCCAAATGACCTGTGAGCACATACATTGTATATTTGCTGCTGGTAGCTTTTTTTGTCAAGTGGAATTAATAATTACCTGCTCTACCATCCATATCTCGTGCATTATGGTATGAATATTGAATACAAGTGGCTATAGAGTGCTTTGGTTTTCTGCAAAGTAACGTGGCAGAGACATTGAGAAGAATAAAAAGTCTTCTAATAGATCTAGGCATAAAAGATTTTTTAAAATGTGACTCAGCTTTAAGATGCATTAATGAATTTTATATATTATGTGAACCCTAAAAATGGTTTCGCCAAGTACTTGGTACTCAGATAGTTTAGATGTTTATGTTTAGAGCTTCTTAAAGCATTGTCATATTTGTGTATGTCAGTACTTTTTCAATGGCTGGACATTTTTCAATGGCTAGATAGACATCACTTACTGAATTAATTCTGATGTATGCCTTGCATTTTTATTTTTGTATCGATTCCAATCAACAAATGTTTATTATTGGATAAGGCAAACATGATAACACTTTGCCATTAAGGAGCTTTAATCTAGCCAAGGAGAGTATATAATCACTTGGCATGTGCAATAACTTTTTTTGGATAGATATGTGTTAAAAGGATATAGGTATAAAATATAGTACTCTCACTGCTAGCAAGTGGTGCCAATCTGATTATGAAACTGAAGGCTTACAGAGCAATGATGCTGTTCCTCTTTCCAAATGTCTGTGAACCTTGACTTTGCCCCTATTAAGATTATTTATTTATTTATTTATTTATTGAGCAATTAATCACTAGTGAGCTATACTTGGGAACTGGTGTACCAGCAAGTAGTTTACTGATATGAACAAGATGGAAGTATGCTCTAAGAGAGAAATAAGATAGCAATAATTAAGAATTTTTTGCATAAAGAATCATATTACATACATATTATATCATCTAATCCTTATCTCCATTTACCGATGAGGAAACTGAGATTCAGAAAGATCAACTGATTGATCAGCTGTAAGCCAGCTATGAGAGGGTAAGCCAAGAAATAGCCAATGTGTTCTGATTTATACAGTGCTTATATGGACAAGTTCCCTAGATTCAGTGGCACTCCTCCACTCCATTTCCTTCTCTGCCTCCAACTCTAAACACCTATGGGAAAACGCCCAGGGTTCTCATTCTCTCATGTCTCCTTATTAAAAGCTTTCTCACAGTGATGAACTGACAAATTCATTCGCACTTAAGCATAATTGACTCACGGGGTTTCATGTGTTATTCCATTTTATGGAAATAAACATTAAACCAGAAGAATTAATTTCTGCTTGTAGAATTTTGCACATTGGAGAGCAGAGTCAAAGGGAAGTATTTGGGGGAACAAAAGGGCATTTTCATTTCTTTCAAGGCATGAGACCTAGATGACAAGCTGAATGTCCCAGGCACGGAGTTGTATTTGCAAACCTTTCATTCATTTACCACGTTTATTGCCCACGTGTTCTGTGCCGATGTTTCCTGCCTTCCTTCCTGTTTCCATGGATCTATTTTCTGTGTTTGTGGTTGAAGCCAACCCTTACATGGTGCAGTACATTGCATTTTATCTCCATCACCCTGTAAGGCTTTGCTTTTGCAGTGCCTCTGCTCTGTCCTGCATCGTCAATTTTCTACCCTATTAGAGTATATCTATCAGTGTGCAAACAAGCCATAGTTCTATTCATATCTGTATGCCAATGACTTCCAAATTTATATCTCTAGCCAGATTTCTCTGAAGTTCAGACTGATATATCTATCCAACAGCCATCTTGACAGCTAAATCTTCGCACATCTAAAACTGACATCATGATTCTCAACCCTCTTCCCCCTTTGTTGTAATCTATTTTCTATCTCACTAAATTGCAATTCCATTTTTCTAATTACTCAGGCCAGAAACCTTGAATTTCTTAATTTTTTCCCCTGAGGTGTCTATATTTTTACCGCACACGAGACAAACATATTTTTGTTCCTCTTTACCATTGGGATATAGACAGAGGGTGATACAGCATCTGAAATTGTAGTGTATAAAAAACCCTGCACACATACCATTTGTCAAACAATTAAGATATTTCTAAAGTGTGAACAGACGTACAATAGACGTACAATTCCTTTTCCCTTAGCAAAAGGAAAGATAATCCAACATTTTTGGTTTTTGGTATAAACACAGAACTTATATATGGTTTTCTAGGTTATAATAATTACAACCTGTTCCTTCTAGGGACTCAGCTAAGGAACTCATTGTTAGTTGAGATCTAGAATTTATAATTGTTTTCTTTTTCATATTGTAATAATGACAAGTATCAGCAATTATATCATCACTTTTTGCTGTGATCCAAGTGCTGTTTTTTTGAACTTCCATGCCAGATTTTTTATCCAAGTTTGGGACCTCTTAAGGGTTGTTTAGCTTTCAATGAAAGACAATCTTTTAAGGAGTTTATGTCCTAAATATTTTCTGGTTTTGCAGTAGCACACATCAGATACAGTTATTGTGTTTGGATTGGGATTTTCATTTTTAACATGTTCTCAAATTCTTTAGACATTTAATGTTTCCATCTGGCCCTCATAAAAAATTTCACATTTGTAATGCAGCTCAGGTTCCTGCTCAGAGAGCATCATTATAATTCCATCCATGACTCTAGTTTGATAGAGTAGATACTTTTTTAACTTTGGATTTTGTTTTTTGCTTTTTCCCCCTTCTTTTAATCCTAAGAATAACACTTGATTTTAATGGTGCATTTCTCTCTGAAAACACAGTGTGTATACCAAGACAACAAGCTCACTCCTCACTTCTGGACAGTTTGAAGCTGCTAGAGTAGGAGAAGTTACCACACTGTGAGTCTGGTACAAGAAACTTAGCAGTCATCATTCTTTCTCTTCATTAAACAATCTGTTCTCAGTCATCACAGATGGAGGGGATATTTTCAAGGACTTGAATATTTTCTTGAAATAACCAAACAAAGCATGTTAAATAGTAGGTTCTAGGGCACAGTTCAAACAAATGTTCATAACTTTTAGCAGGGTCTTTTCCATTCTGTGAATTTCTTTAGTAGGTACTTATGTAACCCCACTATATGCTAGGTAATGCTCTAATATCTTCATACATATTAAATTATTTAATCTGCATGGCAACATTATGAATAAAGTGAAGTATTGTTAATATCCCCATCTTAAGGACAAGAAAAGTTAGACAAAGATGCAAAAAGATCACAGCTAGCAAGTGGCAGAACCAGAATTCAAAGTTAGTAGTCAGGCCCAGGTCTATGTTCTTAAACATCAAACTATGTTACGATTGATTGTGTTCAGCTGCCAGTTTCCAAAAATATATTTTACTTTCCCAAAAATGAACTACATACTCTGTGTAACTCCCCCAGAACTATGCTTGACTTACAGCTGACACTCAATGAATGTTTGCTTACCTAAGTGTTTAAGTAATAATGACTGTGTTTGCCATACTTGAAATGGGTAAAACCAAAGGCAAATCACAATGGGGCCAGTGGAGAGGCTGCTCTTCATTCAGAAATGCCAGTGGGTCCTAGTATTTAGGGATAACCCATATATGAGGCCCTGCTACTCCTAAGATGATGCTTTGGATTTTGAATTTTCAAATCTGGAAGAATTCTCTTGATTTCACTCATTGCTCTTTATTGACAATTTAAAAAATTTAATAGTGGTAAAACACTCATAATTGAAATTTACCGTCTTAAGTATTTCTTAGTATACGGTTCAGTGGTGTTGAGTGCATTCACATTGTAATGCTTCTCCACTGTAACTGCCTTTAGTAGAGGGAAGAGTACAGATATTAGAGATATAAATAATTTTTTAGGCACAGTTGTGAATAGACAATATCAAGTGCAATCCAGTCAGAGGAAAAAGGCAAAGAGTGTCTAAAAGGAAAACAAGATGAAAAGTAATGGCCAAGAGATACTGTGTGAGAGAAATAAGAAATATAGGATATCATAAGAGATAATGAAATAATAACTTTGTAGATTCCCTAAGCTTCCCGTATTTCATATTTTTGTGTTCTTCCAGTTTTCTGGTGGTAAAACACTTAAAACCACAAGGACTCCACTGATTGATTTGGTGTCAGAATTGAATAGATAAGGAGCACAGCAGTGCAGCTTGCTTTCAACCCCAAGTCAGACTTGAGTGTAAGGAGATGTTGAAATATTCCAAGAGGCGGAACACATAGAACAGCTATTGAAAGAGAGACGTGTAGGCTCTGTTGGATGTTCCTGCAGAGAAAAAATGCAAATGGGGTGGGAGTGGGATGGACTAGCTAGCATAGTGAGCATTGGCTTCAAGCAAGAAGGCTGGAGGATGATTCTCAGGAATTTAGATTCTGCCCATACAAATACTTCTTTGCCTTTTTGGGATTTACAGACTTGGTATCTTCCGTCAGACTGTTGAATATGGGAGCAAAGATTTGAGAGCAGGAAATGTATTGTCCTTGGATAACCAACATCTTTCATTATGTGATATATATATATATATATATATATATATATATATATATGATCTATGTATGTGTGTGTGTGTGTGTGTATATATATATATATATATATATATATATATATATATACTAAATTTATTTATTTATTTATCTATTAAAATAAGTCTGGAAAAAGGGATCCTATCCACTGGACTTAGCCTGCAATTTGTTTAATACTGATGTGTCTAAAAATAAAAATACCTAATAAAAGGTTAACAGGTAATATGTGGTTACCATAGTCAGGATAGTGATTTAGCACTTCTATAAACTAATAATGTTTGAATTTATTCTACATGTATTCAATTCTACATGTATTCTACAATGTACTCAACATATTCAATTCAAGTAAACAACTGATTTTCTGTGGCCAAAAAATTGCATGTGGAGTCATATTGTCTTGCTAATTCAATTTACTCTATTTAAGCATAGTCAGTAATGTGAAAATAGTAAAATGTCTCCAGTATTTCTGTAGATTTTCTGGTTTTTAAAACTTCATTTATGACAGAACTAGAAAACTCTTTAGGAAATTATAAAAGAAGTCATTCTTTCCTGGTAAAAATCTCTACACAATCCATTTCTTGGGTTTAGAAGCTCAGATGAGAGCAACTATTTTTTTTTTTTAAGATTGTATTTATTTATTTATTCATGAAAGACAGAGAGAGAGAGAGGCAGAGACACAGGCAGAGAAAGAAGCAGGCTCCATGTGGGGAGCCTGATGTGGGACTCAATCCTGGGACTCCAGGATCACCTCCTGGGCTGAAGGCAGCCGCTTAACTGCTGGGCCACCCAAGTGTCCCAAGAGAACAACTACTGATTATTCCCTCTTACTATTGTGAAGTGCAGAAATGCTTAATGGAGATAATCTACTATTAGTAAGGTTAAAGAAAATTTCTTTTTCTTTTTTTTAGATTTTTTATTTTATTTATTCACGAGAGACACAGAGAGAGAGAGAGAGAGAGACAGAGACAGAGAGAGGCAGAGACACAGGCAGAGGGAGAAGCAGGCTCCATGCAGGGAGTCTGACATGGGACTCGATCCCAGGACTCCAGGATCATGCCCTGGGCTGAAGGCAGGCGCTAAACCGCTGAGCCACCCAGGCTTCCCAGGTTTAAGAAAATTTCTATCGAGGAGTTCTTTCTAAGAGCCATTTACACTTCACCAATTATATGTAAACTTGCATGTGGAAATCAGAGTTACCTGATTTATTTTTGTATTTTAAAACCACTTCCACATTGGCACCTGGGTAGCTGGCTAGTTTTATATAGCTCTCCATAGATCATAGACTCTTTGAGGTGAAAGTTGGCTCTTACTCTTGTGACATGACCTCTTTAGCTGTTATAGTGAAGGTAAGACAAAGACTTTTGCCTAAAGAGTATGTGGTTTTGACTTTTATAAAAACAGTAGGTTCTGACCAAATAAGTTTTATGATTTGGTACTTCAGTTTTGTGCTTTACTTTATTTGTGCAGACACAAGCAGAAATCTCACAAGACATTTCCCAGATGAGGTTCATATTCTAATATCCCTTACTGAAAATATTTGAGCACCTAGAAACTGTTTTACAGTGATAATCAACATCCTATATGATCTTCCAAATAATTCAACTTAAGGGTATGATTTGGAAATTAGTAGCATTATCATATTCAAATGATACTGTATTGTAAAAGTGTCAATAGAACATAATTTTAAATTAGTGGAGAATGCTATATATCTATTATCTATCTATCTATCTATCTATCTATCTATCTATCTATCTATCATCTATCTATCTATCATCTATCTATATCTCCAATATCAGTTGAGGGCCTACTGTGTGCTAAGGAAGATACAAATGTATATAATAATAATTAAGAGGTTTTGTTATATAGACTGTGATCTATAAATAAAAACAGATGATTAAAAATAAAACGCTATAGGATGTCATTAGATAATTTTATATTTTATAATTATGAAAATATAAGATTGAAAACACCATTTTTAAATATTTTGTTTCTTTTTAGAATAATTCTATTCTTAAATTAATGGTAAGAGTTCTTACTATTTTCACGTTCAAATGCATCCTCATATGATGAAATATAGTTTTGATGACCTGGTTAATACTGATGAAAACTTTCAGTGGCATTGCCTGGGGCTAGTAGTCTGCTGCATATTTTATTTTGATACTATGGCAATGACAACTAAATGTATTAGTGCTTTTCCTAGCCTAGAAATCAGTAATTAAGGAACTGATACCTAATTTCTTTAAAAAGAAATTTTTAGAATAAATTTACTATTCACATAGAATTATTTAAATGTCTCTTGCAAATTTATGGGATGGTCCAGCAAATACTTTACTTCTTATGTATTTAATTTTTTTAAGATTTTATTTATTTATTCATGAGAGACACAGAGAGAGGCAGAGACATAGGCAGACGGAGAAGTGGGCTCCCTGTGGGGAGCCTGATGCAGGATTCGCATTCCCAGGACCCCAGGACCTGAGCCAATGGCAGATGCACAACCACTGAGCCACCCAAGTGTCCCTAGAAAATACTTTTAAAAAAATTATTTTCAATATATCATATCCTTTGTGCAGTCCTTTGCAAACCAGTTTTCTATGGGAGTTCTTTCACCTTCAGAAAGATAATTAGAATTTACACATGTAACACATCTTTTTTATTTTATTCTTCTACTGTATAGTACTTACCTAAATCTAAGCTAGAAGTCTGTCTAGATCTGGTTTGGAAGGCTAGTTCAATAGACAATATACTTAGAGAGAAACAGGAACTAAGTGTGCTGCTTTGGTTCATTTGCAGGTGTCATTCAAGCCTTGGGTTTATAATCTTCAATTTAGGTGAGTCAGCCAACAGGACTTCACTGAGTGGTCACTCATGACAAGACCTGCACTAAGTTGTGGACATAGAAGTCACAGAAAAATTAATTAGTCATTGTCAATTGGCATCTATTGATACTCAATGGCACAATTTCTCTTTCAAGTGTCTTCATTAATGTTGAGGAGATTCAACCTTTTTAAAATACCTATTTGAAAGTTGGCCTGGAAAGTTTGTTGCTGTTCAACAGTATAGCTAGCTAGGTGAGTTACAAGAACAAGTCATAATTAGGTCAGGATAATAGGTGCACTGTGGCAGTTTGCTAGGTACAGTTGAATTCAGATTAAAGCACATGTCTGATAATTATGGAAGTCACAAATAAATAAATAAATTGTGTCTCTTGAAGAACACTGAGAAATAGGATTCTTGCCATTGGGTGGGTATACCAAGTGGTTATAGTCCTTTGTTACCTTGGAGAGCTCTCAATAACCTCTATCTTTGATTTTTTGTAAGATTTTACTGAGGCTTTTTGTCTTCCTAGCCCCGAGGCCTACTTGATTAGTTCTATCATTGTAGTAGAAGTAAGCAGATAATACAGCTTTACTCTAATTTGGTATGATTAGACTGAATGGTAGTGCCAGGGTGTCATCTTCATCCTACTAAAACATTTTGGCTCTCATGTTAGATCATGGACAATACTTACTGATTCCTCAAAGTTACATATGTATTGAGGAAGACAGATAAGCTTATCAGGGGTTCACAGTGTTTTCCTGCTTTCTTTCCAGTGAGAGGAACCATTTTTTGGTTCAGACAAGAGAAGTGTTGCCAAGAACCAGGTAGCATGTGTTTAGCTCCAATTAGTGGTATAGGGAATAAACACTATAAGAATTTGGAGAAAAAAGTTATGAGTAAGGGCTGTAGAACCTATGAAAGACTCCACACAATAGCCAGCCTTGTAGTAATGAAAGGGTTCAGACAATCTGGGAGACGGAGAGGGGAATTTCAGGTGGAGAAAATGTTAACCATTTTCACATTCCATTGATTTTTGGGGGAAGTTAATTACAAGACAAAATCTTTCTCTTTAAATAGCCTATAATCCACCTGAGGGAGAAAAGAAACATGTAAGCATGAACCAACATTAGAATAATTACCAGTTATGTAGTAAAAGAACAAAGAGGTAGAGTATAAACTTAATAATGATGTTTTGGAGATAAAGTCTTAGGAATGAAGGATCAGTGTTGGATAGGGCTAATTAGGGCAATATTGTAGAGATTTGTCTTCTGATGAGTTACTATTTTCTATTTCTTATGTTAGTGCTTCTTAAGTGTATTTTGTGTTTTCTTAACTGGAGCATTGACCTCAGGAAGAAATACCCATAAAGTAAAAGAAAAAATTCTGTATGCAAGAATATCTCAGTTATATACATTTTGGTCATGACTTCTATAGGTTATTTCAGCCTGAGGGTTTTTTTTTTTTTTTTTTTTTTTGTTGCTTTTGTGTTGCCTACTCACTACTGCTCATCCTTCTGCCAGCCTCTTGACTTTTAGATTCTCTACTCTGAGAGACTCTCCATACAAGTATTCTCCATTAATGTGGAGTAGGGTTGCTTGTATTTGCAGAGTTTTAGGAGATAGAAAAATAATAATGGGTACAGATAATAGCATCATTATTAATAGTATTCAGTCAGGTCTTTCACCAGGGCATTTTCAGAATGTCTCCAAAAAAATAAATCCAGTGTCACAATATCTTGAAGTTGGAAATGCTTCAGAGGTTGCCTCCTTTACTCCTTACCCAATCAGGTAGTCACTTCCACTGCATCACATCTCTGGCAGCTGGTCATCAGGCTCTGTGTGAACAGTTTCAAAAATGGGAGGTTCCCTACCCAAGGTGGTTTTTCATTCCACTGTTGACCAATCTTAACATTTAAAAAGGTTTTGCATTAAGCTAGCATCTGATTATGTGGCTTTAGATCTTTTGTTCTAATTTCTTTCTAGGGAAGCTATACCAATGAAGTCAATTCATACATTTATGCAACAAAATTAACTGGGGACATAATAAGTACAAGGAATTTTTTTGACCTACAAGTGATAAAGTTATGAATAAGGATATTATGCTTTCCCTCAGTAAGAAGACAGATTTTTAAAAATTTTACTATTTATTAAGAGAGGAGAGAGAGTGTGCAAATAGGGGGCAGAGCAAAGAGGTAGAAAGAATCTCAAGCAGACTCCCCATTGATCATGGAGCCAGACTCAGGGCTTCATCTTTCAACTCTGGGTTCATGACCTGAGCAGAAATTAAGAGTTGGAAAAAAAAAAAAAAAGGGTTGGATGCTTAGCCAACCAAGCATCTGTATCAATAAATGAATGGACAGATGAATAAATTCTTACGTTTTCTCTTTTTCACTACTGAATAATAGATAAACTCGATATATAGTTGATCCTTGAACAATGTGGGGTTTAGGGGTGCCAATACTTCATGTAGTTGAAAATCCACATATAACTTTTGACTCCCCCAAAACTCAATTATTAATAGGCTACCATTGAAAGGAATACTGATAACATAAACAGTGGATTGACAAATATTTTGCATGTTATATGCATTATATACTACATTTGTACAATAGAGTAATATAGAAAAAAGAAAATATTAATTAAGAAAATCATAAGGAAAAGAAAATACATGTACAGTACTGTACTGTATAAGAGGACTGGCACAGTTCAAACCTATGTCGTACAAGTGTTAACTTTGTAAGTAATTTTACAAGAGAAAAATGTCAGATGGGGCATATTGATGTCCTAATATCCTCTAGAGTAGTGATTAATTTTTTTATTGTATACCTTATCAGTATAAAACATTCAGGCAAATCTTACATGTATGTATAAAGTAGCATGTATGTATTTATTTTAAGTGCATATTAAAATTATAAATATGAAATATTGAACTAAATATTATGTATGTATATCATGTATGTATGTATGTATGATTTATCCTTATATCTCAAAAAAGTGTGTTATACACCCACTTTGAAGACTACATGATATAGTGTAAAGGATTTATAGGTTTTTGCCTATTCAAATATACAGTCTCTTGAGAAAACCAGCATTTTGATTGTGTGTCTTTATTTTTTCTAATTGGACTCAAGTGATTGCAATATGGTAACATTTAGGATTTGGCTAAAGAACATATTAGAACTAAATTAGAAAAATAGACTTTGAGATAATATTAAGAGGGTATTTCAAGAAAGATTATGATAGAAGTAATATCTGAAGGACAAATAACTTAGATGTTCTTTTCATATAAAGAACGGGGGGGGGGAAAACACGATAGCTATGCATAAAAAGGAATAGATGTTTGACTGCCATATAAGCTAAAATCTGGATATCTTTGGGAAACTGAAAACCCATTTGGAGTACCACAAATAGTAGAAATCTGGGATTTTATTAAAGATAGATATTTTCAAAGAACATAGTAGTACAGAGACAAATTTAAGAAGTAGAATGAAGAAAAAGAAAATAATATTTTGCTATTCTTTTTTTCTACTCTCTGCTATGTGAATTTAGATTACCATGATACAAATTTAACAGGCTTGAAACTACTTGTTTCTCTCCAGAGTGACACTTCCATGAATTTCCTAATTCTGTTCATTGTATCTGTATCCTATGTCTCCCAGGATGCAAACTGTAAACTTGACCCCTCTTCCCAATTTCACAATTAGTTGGCTACCATACTCTTTTGATTCTCTGTTTGTAATATCTACCAAACAAATGATCATATCTACTTAGGTACAATCAACACTTAGGTCTTCCACTAACGATAGAGGTTTTATGCTTTTAGTTTCTCTGTGAGCTCTGGAAAATTCTATAGTATTAAATGTTAAGCTTAGGATGGTAAATGGATTTTAGTAATTTTATTTTTAGCTTCAATTTTGAAGAATCTTGCTGAATGTATATGTTTCAGAATACAAACATTTAATACTATACATTTTTTTCTGTTCAATGAAATGTTTTGTTTTCACTGTTCTTAGGGTTACAACTCTGAAAAAAGAATTTTAAATATCAATGACATGCTGTCAATGTTGCTTTAGAGATGAAAATGTAAAGACAATTTTGGTTTTCTAATAAACCTAGGAAATGTCCTTGAAATATCAATGACAATATTTTCTCAAAAGCTTAACATACATAGTAGAAGGGACCATGAATATGATTAGGACTCATGGCTATGGCTATACCTTTTTCCTTGACCCAAACTGACTTTGGACCTTGGATAAGTATCAGTCTTACTCAGAATAGAGCTTGGACTTGATACCATTGATGATCCCTTTTTAGGTCTAGCTAACATTGTGTCTCAAGTCTCTCTTATCCCCATGTAGCCCTACTTAGGAGTGGTCCATAGGATGGAAGTGTAGCCTTTTGAGATTAAGTTCTCAGGCTTTGGGAGTCAGACATTTAAGTACACATCCTGGTTCCACTAGCTATGATACCAGGGATAAGGTTTTGTTTTTTGATCTGTAAAATGGGGTTACTAACAGCACTTAATTCAAAAAGTTGTTGTGAGAATTTCATGTGTTAACATATAAAAAGTGCTTAGGACCCTGACCAGCACTTAATAACTATTATTTGTTTGCTATTATTGATATCTTTATAAAGCACTCAGCATAGTGCCTGGCAGCATATAGTATATACTCAGTCAAGTATTAACTATTATTCTTATTGCCAGAAACTCCATTCCAATTTCCATAAACAGTATTTCAGACTTTGGCCAAAAGAAAAACAGATGAGAGTATATCCTCTTAACGCAAGTCTGTATTCTTCACTTCAACAGAGAACACAACAAAGTGGGCGGGAAAATGGCCTCCTGAAGATGGGTACACACTTCACCTTGCAATGTCATAACATATGCTAGTAAAGGACTATTATATAATACATGGTTAAGTAAACTTGCTTTTTCATTTTTCCCAGCTGCAAATCAAGATTTTCCTTGAGTTATATTATCAATTCTGTGCCCCAGTGGTGCCGTAAAAATGTGTAATCAGATTTGTGGCCCTTATTTTACCTGTTAGCTTGATGCGCTTTCCTTTTTCATATTATAACCCAGTAAAATTAAAAAATACATGATTAGGTAGGAGGATTGCTCTAGGCTTGTACAATGCATTTAATATAATAAAGTTTAAATAGAAATATTTTGAAATAAATATTATTTATATTACAAATATTTTAGAGCAAACGTTTTTCCAACTTACCATTGTTAAAAATGTTTTAGAGTAGAAGATAAAAGATGAATCTATTGACTCTTTGTTCTTAAGCTGAGACAACCCCAGTATTGATTAATGTGCAATATTTATGAATGATACTATTACTTTTTATAATATTAATTATAAATCATGTGTTTCTATAATCATCACTACAGACAAAATATCTTTCTTGTAATCATCATAGCATAATGAAATCAGTTCCTTAACACCTAGACAAAAAATCATGAAAAACCTTAAGCATTAATTTAGGATAGTTTGCTTTTATAGCTGTAACTTTGAAATAACCAATATCTAATTTCTCATCTGTGATCATAATGATAAATGATATTTGCTTGATATACAAAAGTCCTTTCAACCGATATCCCTATTGTTGCTCACTAGAAAGTATTAACCCTCATTTCAGAGTACTTGGAAGGATTAAGTGACAGAGTCAGTAGTGACAAAATTGGTAATTAAATCTGGGCTCTCAATGCCAAATACTGCATTTGCAGGTATTGAGAATGAATAGACTAACATAGTTGATTAGGGAATTGTAAGTGAGAGTATAGTACTTTCTCACCAGGGATTAAGAAATAGGAATCAATATCCCTTCTTCTTTACTCTTTTTTGACATTCCTTTACAAAAAAAGTGCAATGAAAGCAGAGGGGCAAGGAGACATGGTTAAGGACAGAAATTGATTCATAGTCAATACACATGTTTTAGCCAGTAGAAAAGCTCTTTTCCATTGGTGAAAATTTGGTGGCATTCACCCAAAATATAAAATCAAATTGATATTTTTTAAATTGACAAATTTTTGAGATTGATAACGTAAAATAAAAACAAAACATGTCAGTGACCCATGTATGTGTGTGTGTGTGTGTGTGTGTGTGTGTGTGTGTGTATTATTTCAGAATTGGGCTGTCGTCAGTAAGTTAGAGAGCATTTGTTTTCATTTTTAATTATTGATCAGCTGCCTGTAAAGTTCATTTTCTATTAATGCGGAGGTGGAATGGTGTTTTTCCTTCCTCTTTAGTTCTTGATGAACCCCATATGTTTCTGGTGCTCACAGCTCTTCAATAATTCAAGTGTTTCATGGAAAAAAGTCAAGTTTTGAAAATCTAGATCAGTGGTTCTCAAAGTTGTTTTTTTTTTCCTTCCTATTAGCAGTAGCACTATTTCTTCAAGTTACATTTAAAATACATTATTTTAAATACATGTATTTAAATACATGTATTTTAAAATACATTTAAGCAGAGCTGCTTGGTTTGCATATAAGAAGGACTATTACATCGTGATCCCCTTCAACTTTTCATCCCTGTGTGTCGACTCCAGAGGTAGCTCCTTAAAAGCCTGGGACTTTCATTTAACATAATTTGAAATATATTGGCATAGATGATAAAACATTCAGCTAGAATGTAGCTTCTGGCCCACGGCTGACAAACCAGCTCTGGGTTTAAGCCATGACCATATTTCCAACTAGCCTTGTGACCTTGAGTAAGTAATACAATTTCTCTAAACAACATTTCCTCCTTAGTAACAATGAGCATAAAATGGTGCCTATGTCATAAACCTGTTCTGAAAATTGAAACAATACCTGCAAAGTGTTAGACATGTCTTACTGGTGTCAATATTTAATAATCTCTTCTAAGACAGTGATACCGTGTTGGCAATATAATGAAGTGGTAGAGAAAATGCTACTCACAGTAATTATGGCTTTCTTGATGAGAGGCCTGAATGCTTCAAATTATAATCCTGAGAAACTATAGTTTATGCTTTTTTTTTCAACTCTAAGATTTGTGTAAAGACATCTATCTTACCTGGAATAATAAATTATAAAGTATCCTTTAACATACTGTACTGGTAAAAATTCTTAAGGTACTAATTTTCTTTGGTGGTCTATACAAAGTTAATATAATTTCATGAGGTCAAGATGGCATACTTAATCTTCCCCTGTGCAAATGGACTATTTCATTTGGGATAGAGTCTCTAAAGTAGAGGTTTATATGCCATGGTATCATTTATTCAATTTTGAATAAGCAATCTATTTTCCTGCCTTCCCTCCATTCCTTCCTTCTCCCCTTCCCTTGCTTGTGCTCTGTGCCAAACACTTTTTCCTATGAAATAAAAAACCAGATGGGTGTCACAACTGAAGAGGTGGTGGCTGTCCTCAAGGTACTATGGCGTCTATCCCTAGATGTCACTTTAATCTGACTACTATGCAACTGAACTTTTCAGCAGAAGCAAGGTGAGAACTGTCTAGAAGGCAACCTATAAGGCAATATGGACAGTGTGGAGTAGTGAACACCTTACTCTTGTTCTTTCTGCATTCTCCAAAACATCTTGCTTTCCCCAGTCCCCCACATGTGGTACTTGACCCAGGTTCTCCTTGTTCGTCTTGCCATGCTACTCTCTGGCTTCATTGAGAGTTGCACTGAGCTTCAGAAGGGTAGTGCCTCTTCACCACCAACTCCTAGGCCTCCTGCAAACTATTCTTCAATTTACTGAATGTAGTAGAGGTCCCTTCTTAAAAATATACATACCTATGGAAAGTAGTATATTTGAGAGTATACTTTGATTTTTAGTTAGAACCTTATCTGGAATATGTTAGTAGCCAGCTGAAAGGAAGCCTACCTCAGGAAAGATGCCAGAGAGCAGGTGGACCTGCCAAACAAGAGAAGACAAAAGTACCCAGGCTAAAAAATAAGAGGAGCAAGAAAGGAGGCTGAGTGTATTCTTTCTTTTTCCTTCTTTCTTTTTTTTTTTTTAATTTTGCCTTAAGCTTTCCATTCAAATCATCTTGTGCTTTTTGCACTAGCTATTCGTATTAGTCTTTTGCCTCATTAACATTTCAAAGAGTTAGAGACAATGAGTGTGATTCTGTGAATCACCCAATCCAATGAATGTCAGCTTGACTAACCCAGTGACACAGGTCCCAGTGCCACCCCCGCCCTGTCCTTACATTCCAGAATTCTCTCCCCTAATTTTGATCTTTCTGTGCTTCTGTCATCCCGTTTTATGAGTTTCTTTTGCCTGTTTTTAAGATTTTATTTATTTATTCATGAGAGACACAGAGACACAGGCAGAGACATAGGCAGAGGCAGAAGCAGGCTCCGTGCAGGGAGCCTGATGGGGGACTCAATCCTGAGACTCCAGAATCATACCCTGGGCAGAAGGCAGACTACTCAACCACTGAGCCACCCAGGGATCCCTCTTTCACCTGTTCTACTGAATCCTGTGTTTTCAGTCTTTCCCTCTCTTTCCGTGTTTCTTTCTTTTCCTTTATGAATTATTTTTTCTCTCTTTTCTTTCTCAAAGTATTTTGCATACCTTTACTCTGTACATGTCATAGATGTTGAATTGTAAGTTTGGAATTTGTTACTTCATAAAGATTTACAGCCTCTAGTTTTCCCTTAAATAGCAAGTGAGTTGAAAACTTTAAATTTCATGTGTCAAATGAGAGAAAAAGAGGCTGTTGTTGTTGTTTTTTAATGTGTAATCAATTCCCCCTTTGAATTCTAAGTCAATTTTTTTCAGCAGAAGAAAGAATCATCATTCTAATTTAAGATGTTCTTTTAATGCTACTAGACAAGGAATTTAGTTTATACATGGTGTTATGGGTTATTGCTGAGCTGCCTCTTCCTCTAGTTTTAGGGACAAAATTTTATGAATTGGCTTAACTGTAGAAACTATTCTCTAAAACATATACTGAACACAAAAAGACAATTCTGTGTTTGGACAATTGGACAACTGAACAATTATGTACAGACCTCAGCCTGTAAATGCACTGAACTCAAAACCTTTGTTCTTTTTCCTTTTATGCTTTTCTCTCTAGATCTTTAGCCTTTCTAGTAATTCATGCTTAAAGTTCTGAATCTTGGAAGTGGTCATATTTCCATTTTATTTCTACCTCTGTTCAGCATCATCTCCCCTAGCTTTTCCTCTCTGGTCCTAAAGTTTTGATGTTACATTCTCTGTCTCCCATGAAGCCCTTCTAGTGGACCAGCTGTGTCATTTCCATCTGCTATAGCACCCATTCTCTCTCCACTTGACAGAATCAAGGAGGGGAGATTACTTAAACCTTTCCACTTTCAGGTCACCATTCTATCTCCCTCTTCTTCTCTGGTATCTTAGCTCTGCTAGAGAGGAGCTTATCAGTCTATCAGAGTCCTTTAGGGTCCCCTTAGTCTTTGAATACTTCCATGCATTATACTCTCATTATATGTAGTTTGGATCATTTCCTGGTGTCAGTTGCAAAAATATGCTAAGCCAAAACTGAAATTTTAGTTTAATTAAAGATTTCTCAACAATAAAAATATTTTTGAATTTTGAGTGCAGTAAAAATTGTTTATGGAGGATATTTTCATCACTGGGTAAAAGTATGAATCAGAAAAATGTTATTGAACCAAAACAAAACATACAGAAAGCTCCTTTTTTACCATTATTCAATTTTAGTGCAAATTGTATGGTGAATCAGAAAGAAGAGATTAATGAAGTAACTTTTCCAGAACTTTGAAAGATTTACAGTTTGGTTAGAGAAAAATGGGAGTGTCTTCCAGGAGCTCAGAATTGCAGGAGTGAGGGGACATTAGATGATGGAAAAAAATTGGTACGTGTTAGTATGGTACGCAGCTAGAGAAGATGTGTACAGTGGGCAGGATTCATTTAGTCAGTGGTATATTAAAAAAAATTATCTAGTTGCTCTTATCTGTGCCAGTTACTGTACAAAGCTTCAGAGTTTCAGTGGGAAATAGAAACATACAACATAACATGTAAGAATACATATGTATTAATTGAACAATTACACAAGAACTTAGTAATAAGCCACATCATATGTGTTTCTACAGAAAGAACTTAAAGTTTTGAAAGTATATAGCTGAGGGTATTGATATATAGAGTGGGACCAGAGATTTCCATGATGAAGTGACATCGACCCTAAAATCTAAAGCAGAAGTGAAAAAAATCTGTTTTGCTTTAAGATTGGCAACTCTGTACATAGAAAGTGGTTGAAAATATGGAAGAAAGGAAGATGTCTGCATGACATCTGAGGTGGTCGAAGGAATTGAAAATAGGAAATGAAGTAGAATTTTAAGTGAGGGCTCATATTTTAGTGGTGAGATTGTTTAGCAAACTTGAGCAGGATGTAAACTGGTGAAGGCATTGCTTTAAGAAACTGGTGGTGATGGATTGTTGAATGATTGGAGTAGGAAAAGACTATAACTAAGGTCTAAGGTCAGATGGAAGATAGCTGCATATAAGCAGGCATGGAGTAATAAGGTCATGAATCTAGATAGCTCAATATCCATGTGAAAAAATCCTGTATGTGTTTCCAGTTTTGTGACATCTTTTCACTCCTATTTTTTCAATTTTTAATTTTTTAATTTATTTTCCACTCCTTTTTTTTAAAATGAGGTTGAGAGTGTGTATCTCCAAAATCATATGTTCAGTGAAATCTCCCCCTCTTCCCTCAGGAAGAGTTATAGCTACTCCCCCAGAATCCCACAGAATTCTATTTCTATCTCTGTTAGCATACACTCTATGAAACAATTAATTATTTATGTTCTTGTTCCCTGAATAAAACTGTTAACTTCCCATGGCTGGGAGAGTTGTTACTTATTTTACATGGGCATCTATGGCAGAGTTCTTCCAGGGTTGATGAAAACCTTAGAAGTTTTCATGTGAGATTATATACTATAAAATGTTAGGATTTCTAAAAGGTTATGGTGATGCGTCTCTTGCTATTTGATCCCGCTCCTTGGAGCACACTTTCTCGCAGAGAAATTGGGGGTAGTTAAAACTAAAAAACAAGAGGAAATAATACATCATGGAAAATTAAAATGGGGACAGCATTGAATCATTTCAGAAATAAGTACATTCTCAAAAGGGTGTTCCTTTTCCAAGCCTACTCACTTTGTAACTTTGCTCCTAACTGAAAACTCTAGCTGAGGAAAATGCCTCCAAGTTCAATTCTTAAAATTCAATCTTTCTGAATACTATGATAATTGGTAAGGTTTTGATTCTGTTGCTAAAAGGCCTAGGGTTTGGTCTTTAGTATTCTAGTCTTGCCCTGCACCTACAATTGCATGATACTGATAAATTGGCCTCAGGCACAGTTCTTCAGCTACCTTGAGACCATGAAATAATCACATTATGACCATACACCTTATTCCCCCCATTCCTTCCAAAATTATTGCCACTAATTTGTGCTGTCCTCTACTCATTTCTTTAATAGAGACATTCAATTCCCCTCCCCCCCAAAATTCCACACCGTGGATTTTGTTATTAACTGAATGGCTAAATGAATAAAGTCCACCTGTGCATTTTCTCTATTTTCCACATGTAGCCTATCTTACTGCCTCCTTTCTGAATATGTCTTTACGTAAAAAAGAGCCAGTATTTCCTTGTTGAAATTAGTTTCATGTCCAGAGCAGAAAGATTTGTTACTTTTCAACTCACAGAAGGTGAATAGTAATTGATTTATCTTTTTTTATATATTTTATTTATTTATTTATTTATTTATTTATTTATTTATTTATTTATTTATTCATAGAGACAGAGAGAGAGAGAGGCAGAGACACAGGCAGAGGGAGAAGCAGGCATCATACAGAGAGCCTGACGTGGGACTTGATCCAGGGTCTCCAGGATCACGCCCTGGGCTGCAGGCGGCGCTAAACCACTGCGCCACTGGGGCTGCCCCCTTGATTTATCTAACAGCATATTTATTTAGTTTTTAGTGTGACATGATCAAACAATAAAACATGCTTTGCTTTTCCATTTTTAGTGGCTGGTCTCAGAAATCCCCAAAGACACTCTTCGCTCTTTTCTCTCTATCCCTCTCAGTTTCTTGGTATCTAGCTCCCCTTCCCTCTCTTGCCTTTCCCTCTTCTTATCTATCTATCTATCTATCATCTATCTATCTATCTATCTATCTATCTATCTATCTATCATCACAAAACATACTCTGGAACCAGATAAGCATGTTTTATTTTTAATTCTTTTTAAATTCAATTTAGTTAACATATATACTGTATTATTAATTTCAGGGGTAAAATTTAGTGATTCATCAGTTGCATATAAACTTTTTTTTTTAAGATTTTATTGATTTTTAAGATTTTATTTATTGATTTTTAAGATTTTATTATTGATTTTATTTTATTTATTTTATTTATTGATTCATGAGAGACAGAGAAAGAGACAGAGAGAGAGGCAGAGGGAGAAGCAGGCTCCATGCAGGGAGCCCGACGACTGGGACTGGACCCTGGGACTCCAGGATCACGCCCTGGGCTGAAGGCAGCGCTGAACCCCTGAGCCACCCAGGCTGCCCTAAACATGGGTTTTAATCTTGTTGGCTTAAACCAACTTTCACTTAGCTGAAACCTCAAAAAGCAATTTAGTTACTGAACCTCAGTCTTGAATCTGAAGATGGTGAATAATTTTTCTTGTGGGGTTGATGGCAGAATTAGAACTAATATCTATGAAGCATTTCATAATTGTCATGTAACACATAGTGGTTATTATTTTGATACATTTTAATGATATGATTATTCTGCAGTTTTGTATAGGCATAAATAGCTATTGCTTTCTGTAAGCAACTTAATTCACGTTTTCTGATCAATTCTGGTGAGCATGGGAGAGGAAAGACTGATATTTAGATGCTACCCCTTTAAGAATGGGGGTTGGGAAGATGAAGCTGGGATCCTGTATTCCCCGCCTCTGTCAGGTTGTAGGATAGGATGGATCCTCCTGTTAGGGAAGATAGTTGCACCATCTGAACACTGGCGTTCCCAACTCTATGTCCATCTTTCAGCCTTTTCAATGAGGATGATTTTTTGTATTGACAGGAAGAGTACTTCTTGGCATTGGTTTTGTTTCTGCCTAACTCCTAACACATAAACCTTTTAGCAGAGATCATTCAAAACACCCAGGCCCTCCTGTCATTGAATGGAGAAACAAGAAGCCTCTTCTCTGTAGAGAAATTTCAGTCTTTTACAGTGATGCCTAGTTCTCTCCTCTTCCTTAGGCAGCAGGATGAAGGGGGCTGGAGGCACAAAGGCATGTTTCTTCCCACTCCCAAAGAGAAAGACTATGTAGAGAGAGTAGGCTGGATGTTACAATTCTTTGCTGCATTAGGAGATTAAAATGACAGGTGACACTTCTCTTGATAAGCTAGGCACCTAGAGGGAAAAAGTTTTTTTGTTTTGTTTTGTCTTTTTAATAAGAAGAATATGCTCAGGTACTGGGTGTTGGAAGATAAAAGCATGTAAAGGATTTAATGAAGACCTGTGAATAATTGCAGGTGCATTTTCTAGTAGAACACAAAAATGTAATCCTGTAATGTCTGAGACCTTTTGGGATGCAGTTTTAAAGAAGTACTTTTATTCAGGAAGTAAAGTTTTTGATGAGACAAAATAAAGGTAAAGAAGGGATTGGCGCTTTGGGCTCATTTTTAGGGAGTAGCTCAGGCATTGTCATGTAGGAGTCATTTGAGAGTCAATTGTCAGCTGAAAGTATTGGCAAAGAGGAGGGAGAAGACTGGAAGGAAGTGAAAGGCAAAACCATCCTATTTACTGGATAGTTTTGTTTAAAAACTAATGTACCTGATCTTCTTGGTGTAATAGTTCCATCTTTGTAACCTTTCAGCCTGTCTTTTCTGGAATTGGTAAGATTGGAATGGGTGAGAACTGACCATCAAATGATTTCTTGTTGAATTATTCCTTCTCTAAAACTGACCCATATTAACCTTGTGTTGTAACCATAAGGACTGGGGGTGGTAGTAGCTACTTATTTCTTGGGCAAACATGCTAAGCAAAGTAACATAGAAAGCATGATGTCCCAAAGATAACCTGCTGGTTTACCTCTGATTTAGTGAATATTGTTTAAAATGATTCAATTCTAGTAGTTGGCTTCTCCAATTTGTTTACCTCCCCGTCCTTCCGGAGGTACAAAAATGTTCTGGCCTGTTCTTAGTAACCAAATGGACACTCTTTGCACTGATAATACCCCTTTGATATTGGTTTGTTCCACATTATCATGCAAAACCAACAACTGTACAGCCTCTGAAGCTTTTTGTCTTTTTTTCTTTTTTTTGAGTGTAGTTGACATTCAATGTTACATTAGTTTCAGGTGTACAGCTTAGTGATTTGACGAGTTTGTGCATTATGCTATTTTCACAAGTGTAGCTACCACCGGTTCCATCACATCTTTATTACAGTATCTTTGCACTCTTTATGCTCTGCTTCTTATTCCTGTGACTTACTCATTCCATAACTGGAGGCCTGTCTCTCTCTTTCTCTCTTCCATTCACTCATTTTGTCCAACTTCTATTCCCTTTTCTCTGGCAACCATCAATTTGTTCTCTGTATTTATAGTGCTGATTCTGCTTTTTGTTTGTGCATTTATTTTTTTTAAGATTTCACTTATGAGTGTAGTCATATGGTACTTATCTTTCTCAATGTGACTTATTTCACTTAGCATAATCCCCTCTAAGTCCATCCATGTTGCCTTAAATGACATGATCTCATCCTTTTTATGGCTATGTAATATTCCATTGTGTATATAAATATTTTCCTTATCTATTCATCTATTGATGAAGCAACTTAGGTTGCTTTTTTATCTTGGCTATTGTAAATAATGCTGCAATAAATACAGGAGTGCATTTTTGTCTTTAAACCTTACCAATCTTTCTTTCCTTCTTCCTTTTTCTCCAAACTTAAAATGCAGCTATATACAACTATTAGCAGCTTCTACAATATTTTGACTTTGCTTATGCTCTACCCAGTGTTTTGAACATTTTGACTTCTCCACTTGCCTTATCCTACTAAATCCTCAAGACAGGGCTCGATGCCCTATAGAAAGCAAGGCTAGTTGAAAAGGTGAAGTCAATTAGCTGTCTATCTTGTGTGCTTCAGCTAGACTTCTGTACTTTATAATAGCATTTATCACAACAATTGAACATCTTTTTCCTGCCCTCCTCTTCCTGGGTCATGAATAACTTGAGGAGAGAGATCATGTTTTTGCATATATATAGCACCTAACATATGATTCAACATAGTGTCTGACTCAGTAGGTAACCAGTTGGTTGAAAGAATAAATGAATATATGAATTTCAAGTGCTTTATATAATGTATATATGATCTGTAAATGTTAAATAATGTTTTAAAGGAGTTACTTTCCTTGAAGAAAACAAACTCATCAATTTTATTTTTAGCACAAAAGTTTAGAAAGATGTACAGGGTTCGATTAGTAGCTGTTTTCAAAGGATGTCATATATGATGGTCACTAATCATATACTAATTCCTTTTCAACCAACTTCTGGTGATTTTTTCCCCCTGAACACCTTCAACTCAAGTAGATATTATAAAGATTTGTATAGATATTGGAGTGATTCATATAACTCTAAATTGAAATAGCTAAAAATGAAAGTGTTTTATTGTTAACATTTTCAGACCAAAGATAGCATAAGGTGAGTTTTCTTCATGTTTTCCAAGGAAAGGAAGACTACAGATATTTAATTTGTAATATGTTTTAACATTAATAGGTAAAAAATAAAGTTTATCTGAGGAATGTTTATGTTGAGTATAGCTTACTATGTTGTTTCATTACTACATACATAATGGCAGCAATTCTTCTCATGTGCCTGAAATACATTGTTGAATCAGAGATTTACTGAATTTGAGGATGAAAATAGGTTAGAATAAAGTACAGGGCATGACTGGAGCTGGAAAAAAAAAACAAAATTTTATAATACAACAAACTTGAATTCAAGTTCTAAGTCCTTCACTTAGTAGCCCTGAGAACATGATAAGTTACTTAATCTTCCTGAGCCCCCCTTTCCTTGTCTGGAACAGGTTGGTAATATGTAGTCCAAAATGTTAATAGATTTGAAAGAAGTAATGTAAGGAAAGCAATCAGCCCAGTTCCCAGCATACAGCAAGTACTCAGTAAGATATCATTTCTCTTTTCTTTATTTCCTCAGTATTATTCAGGCACTGTGTTGCAGTGGTTTGGGGACCACTATGTATTTAATAAAATACTTCACTGGCATGAAAAGTTTTTGATCTGTTAAAGGAAGAAAATTTTTATTAAAAAGAGTGATTATCTTTATATTATCAAAAATAGATATAATTGTTACTATAAAAGTAGATTGGGTGGTGATTATAGTTAATAATAGTGTCTTACAAATAAATAATCCAATTTAAAAAATGGGCAGAAGACATAGGCAAACATTTCTCCAAAGAAGACATCCAGATGGCCAACAGACACATGAAAAGATGTTCAACATCACTCATTGTCAGGGAAATGCAAATCAAAACTACAATGAGTATCGCTTCACACCTGTCAGAATGACTGAAATTAAAAAACTCAAGAAATAAGTGTTGGCAAGGATGTAGATAAAAAGGAACTGTGGTGTAATGTTGGTGGGAATGCAAACTGGTACAGCCACTGTGGAAGGCAGTATGAGGGTTCCTCAAAAAATTAAAAATAGAACTACCCTAAGATCCAGTCCTACTTGGTATAGAGATTAAGAGTACACTTATCTTGGTGACCATTGAGTAATATATGGAACTGTTGAATCACTATATTGTACACCTGAATCTAATATAACACTATCTTATATACTTGGAAGTTGATAAGAGAGTAGATCTTAAATGTTCTCACCAAAAAAAATAAAGGTAATTATGCGAGGTGATGGAAGTGTTAACAACAGTATGGCGACAATCATTCTGTGATATATAAGTGTATAAAAGCAACACATTGAGCACCTTAAACTTACACAATGTTATATGTCAACTATATCTGAGTAAACCTGGAAAAAATTAATTGGATATATTACTTAAAAATATTTGACTATTCAATGCCAATGAAACTTCCAACCAGAATCAGTAGTATGAGCCCAGTAAATAGTGGATTCAATTGAAACCGTATTCTACCAATGGTGTGGTTCTTTATAGTGTAATCTTTTAGGTCAACTATTTTCTTACTGTGTGAAATTCATGTGTTCTTTTCATGAACATGGAATTATAAAATGACTGATGTTCTTTTGAGTTTGGGGCTATGTATTGAGCTTTAAGAGACCTTATAAAGGAAGAAAGGGGGCAGATGGATCAGTGTGCCTACTGTGTGTTTTAATGGCTATTGAGTATCTGCATGTGTTAGTACTTATAGAATAAAAATCATTTTGAGCCCATGGCCTTTAACAATAGTTCTTTAGAACTGCTAGAATAAGAAAAGAAACTAAAGAAAACTCCTTTGAATTCTGACCAGAGAAAGCAGTTATAAAATAAAGTGAAATGGAGAAGTCAACTAATTGGATCTGTTCCACTATTTCAGTCGGTCTGTGTTGATCTATGAGCAAAACTGGTTGAACGGCTTACATGACAGCCCTCCAAGTACATGGAAAATTTCCCAAGCTCATGCTGGTTAGGAAACAGAAGTCCTCTTTTAAAGCAGTGCAGAACTCAGCAGTTTGGGTTTCATTGAGCTGGCTTAGTGGTTTCAACTTCTATAACTTCCATATGGAAACTTAAGGGAAACATAGAAGCTAAACTGTCTTATAGTACTACCTGAGAGCAGCTCCTATTTCAGGGGTCTCTGTTCAACTGACCTAGGACCCTAAAGATTTTTGTCCTCTGAGTAACTGGATTTCTTTCCTAAAGACCAACAGGACCAATCAAACTTAAGAAAACTGATTTCTAATGGCAGTTAAAGGAGAAAATCCAGTTTAACCGTCTTTTCAGAATTCAGGAGCCCTTGGAACTGGTTCACCAAAAAATGAGCAAAGGAGCCAAACAGAACCAAAACCAAACAGGCAACAAAATTGTGTTCTATAGTAAAACAGTGATTATGCAATAATTTTAGCTTTCTTTTGCAATAGTCTAGAGGCAAATGGGAAAATTTGGTTGAGCATTGTAAATCACAGGCAGTTAGGGATTATGATTGGCAAGAAATATGCATGTAGTCTTAAAATTGTAAAAAAAATTTTCACTTGGTTCTAGGATGATATTGAGAATCATTGAGAGTCAGCTAAGCATTATGATAAGCTTCTTACATGTATTTTCTCATCTGATTTTGTCACCAACTTTGTGGGGATAGGAATTGTTTTAACCTCATTTTAGTTTCTGAAGAAATTGACAGGCAGATGTAATGTCTTCTGAAGGGTCACACAGCTGAGAAGGGAGGGATCCACATTGATTGTGAGGTGTGTTTCAGCCTCTTTCCAACATCATACTACATTTTGCGACGCTTATCATTTATGTCTTGTTTGATGGATTTAAAAGTGGTTAAAATAGGTTGACTCTTCCTGAAAATATTGACACTAAATTTTTTAAAAATTGTTTAAAATCCTTTGCATGACTAAAGACTTTGCTTACCCCCTTGAGCAAGTTTCTACATAGATGAATATCTGTTGTGAAATGAAAAGACTTGTTTTAAGAGAAAATAAATAATGACCTATGTGATGACTCAGCAGTGTTTCTTTCTTTTGCTTTAGGAACCTATAGCATGTTTGGATTGCCTAAGCAGAGAGATTATAAATTCCATGTTTTAAAAGTAAATGTTTGAAATATTAGCTATACCTTTAATTAGATAAAGTATCTGGACTCACAGTGAGCAAAGGAATCTGAAAAAATTGGCATATATCGATTATATTTGATTATATTTTATAATTTATAGTATGTTGAAGTTAGAACTTATGTTCAGCAAAACTGCATTACATTTCTTTTCTTTCGTGAGATGTTAATCAAATATCCCACATAACTGAAATTGAATTTAACTCCTAGAGAAAGACATTATTTTTAGAATATTTTAAAAGATTTTATTTATTTGAGAGAGTGAAAGGGAGAGAGAGAAAGAGAGCACAAGCAGGGGGCAGGGAGGAGCAGAGGGAGAGGGAAAAGCAGACTCCCTGCTGAGCAGAGGTGAGACTTAATCCAAGGACCCTGAAATCAGAACCTGAGCCGAAGTCAGCTGCTTAACCAACTGGGTCACTCAGGTACCCCTATTTTTAGACTTTTGAATAAAGATCTCTATACAAAAAGTTCTATATTACCATGCCTTATTATGATCTGAATAAAATTTTACCTTTCCTCGACTCTTAGTCATCATTATATACATGATGGGAATCTAAGAAAATGAGAATGAACATGACAGGCAGTGGGACAAGAGACATGGAGATTAATGCTGTGCTGAAGGAACTCTGTGTAGTGCAATTATCATAGAGGTGAGGGAGATGGTGAGTGGAAGGAGGGCAGGTGTAGAGTGCGAACAGGTTACAAGTTGGAGCTGGGAGCCATGTTCAGGAACCAGACTTCATTTTGTGCATGATGAGGGATGTTTCCAGCATGTTTTAATTTTAGTTAACTTATTCTCTAGCAGTAATGTGAAGAGATACTTAAAATGGGCAAAACTGGAGGTAGGGAAATGGATTAAGAAGTGACAACAAATAATCAAAGCTTGGTAAGATGAAGACAGACTAAGTCTATGGTGATAGCAGTGGGGAAGGAGACAAGTTAGAGAAATATTTGATCAAGTCTGATCAGTTCTCAAAGTTTATGTGGAGCAGCAAGAACAAATCTGGGTTTTGGGGTAGCCTAGGGGGCTCAGCGGTTTAGTGCCTGCCTTCAGCCCAGGGTGTGATCCTGGAGACCAGGGATCGAGTCACACATTGGGTTCCATGCATGGAGCCTGCTTCTCCCTCTGCCTGTGTCTCTGCCTCTCTTTCTCTCTGTGTCTCTTATGAATAAATAAATAAAAATCTTTATTAAAATTTTTTTTTAAAAATCTGGGTTTTGTGGGGCCTGAAACTTGCACAATTTTTGAAAATTCATATGCAAAATTATGAATGTAAAATGAGGTATGAAAGTAAATATTTACTTAGAAAAGCAAGCATGTAGTTACACATTTTAAGAAAACGACAAAACCCATAAATCTCACCAAATGCACAGAGAAGTATATCTCATTAAGTACAAACTAAATGTATTATTCTCTCAACTTCCCTTTAGCCATTTCCCAAAACTGCCAGTATCCATTTTAAATATCTCTGCACACAAAGAAATATGACAGGTGAAACCATTGTGTTAAGAGAATCAATAGAGGTAGGATACATCCCAGAACCTTTTGTACTTGGTGGAAAACTGAGCCATCGTTGTGACTGGTGAGCAATCAACATAGATATAAACCATTCCTTTTTTTTTTCTTATCTGGACAAAATATTTCCAGTTTTAAAATCAAGATTCTGAATTATAGGTTTTGGCTTTAAGAATATAATAATGATAGGGGTGGCTCAGTTGATTGTCTGATTACTGATTTCTACTCAGATCATCATCTTGGGGTTGTGAGATCAAGCCCCAGTTTGGGCTCCCCACTCAGCTTGGAGTCTGCTTGAGATTCTCCCCCCAATCTGCCCTTTTCATTCTCTCTAAATAAATAAACAAATAAATAAAATCTTAAAAAAGAATATAATAATGATTATAGTTGTTAATAGTGAGGAGTGAGGAAGAATATGTATTAAGAAAACATTTTGTAACATTACTTTGCAAGGGAATACAATATTCCTCCAGTGTTCATTCATTTTGTACCTTGCTGAATAAAGCTACCTACAATATTCACATGTAGTGGCCTCTGCTGTGGTCTTTAAGAACCAAAAAGCTTGAAGCATATAATGAGCCAATGCAGATAAACTAATCTGAACTTTAGATTTTTTTTTTTTTTTTTTGCCAATTTGAGATCTGTGAGCAGAAACAAGATAGCAAAAGTAAGAATAAAGAGGATTTCATCATTTGCTTTATTTGGAGGATAGCAGCTTTTTAGCCTTACAGTTTTAATTCCTGTGGTTTTTTTTATACTTGTTAGACAGTTGGTCATTCCAGTAAGAAATGTGGCAAGATTTGGTACAATACAGAATTTATGAAGCTTTCTGTCTCAACTTTGAGAGACAATATAGCACTTGGATTAAATATAAGGATCCTGGAGCTGGACTGAATGAATTGGATTCCCAGCTTCACTGCTTACTGGTTTTACTCAACCCCTTTGTGTCTTGGTTTCATGATCTGTTAAAAGCAGATAACAATACCTACTTTACTGTTGAGTGGATTATAGGTGTTGATAGATGGAAAGATCTCAGAAGCAACTCCTGGTACACAATAAAGAGGCATTATATAGGTATTTGTTAATTTGTTTTCCAAAGAGAAGCAGCCATAATTTTTCTTAGAATGGCCTAGAAGTCCCTGTACAACTGAGTAGTTTTGTTTCCAAACTTTATTTCTAGCCACTGTGCCAGGTAGGCTCAAACCCAGCCCTGCATTTTCCCAAACTGTTTCACGTGGGTGTTTTGAGATAATTAATTTGTGGTGCCCAATAGATGGTGAGCTGAATTAAATGAAATATTTTAGAGGTGGCAGAAATTTCCAAGCAGCTTTTCATGTCCTACACCCATAGTTCCTTGTGGTCCAGGGAGGGAATCTGAAGATGATTGAACAGTAACTTTAAAAAAAAAATTCTTTTAAAGATTTTATTTGTTTAAGAGAGAGAGAGAGAGAGACAGAGAGAGCAAGTAAGAGCACAAGCTCGGAGAGAGGGAGAAGGAAAACAAAACTCCCTGCTGAGCAGAGAGCCTGACGTGGGGGCTCGATTCCAGGACCTTGGGATCATGACCTGAGCCAAACGCAGACGCTTAACCAACTAAGCCACCCAGGCACCCCAAACAATAACTTTTCTGTTTGAGATCAGGGAAATGCTGCTATTACTGTGGGCTTTCATTGAATAGGACTGCGATCTACTATGCTAAGACTTTGGCCTCACCTATTTTGGGTGGTGCAAGTTTAGGTCCTTTGAAGAGGCAGGCTGTAAATGCCAATTAAATAAATTCCAACATTAGTTGTCATGTCCTGCCAAGGGAAGTGTTGCTTGTTTACGTAGCGTTTGTGATCTTGTTAATACTGGTGATGGCCACCTGTGAGTGTGAATAGGGCTAAGGAGCTGAGTGGCAGATGAGTCATTTCCATAAGGTCTGCACATCAATTCTGTTCTTTGGATCATGACAGGAGATGTCCTTGGAGGACCATTGCCATTTTAAGACTTGCTTCTGGTTTCCTCTTTTATTCTTTACATCCCAGCCAGTTGTCCCTTCACCCAGGCAGGAAGCTCGTGGTTCCCTCATTGCTGTTCCTCTTGTACCATTTTCTAGACACAAAGCCTAGATGACTACCATTATCATTTTTCTTGACTTTTGATCACTAAAATTCCTCCAGATATCACTTGTATTTATGAGTAAACTTTTCCTTTTGAGCTGCCCCCATACTCCAAGGCGTCTTTCTAGATGAACTGTTTCTTGACGGCTTAGGAGCAATAAGCTCCACCATCCACATAACAATGAACAATCTTTTCTGCAGTCAGTAATACAGGTTCCCATGAGTGTACCCTCTTAATGACTTGGGGGTGGTGGGGAAGAATCTTGACCAGATATTACCTGATTTGGGGGAGTAGAACAATATGAATATGGTATACAATATATTTTTCTTTTTTTTTCTTTTTTTTAAAGATTTTATTTACTTATTCATGAGAGACACACACAGAGAGAGAGAGAGAGAGAGAGGCAGAGACACAGGCAGAGGGAGAAGCAGGCTCCATGCAGGGAGCCCGACGTGGGATTCGATCCTGGGTCTCCAGGATCACGCCCCAGGCTGCAGGCGGCACTAAACCACTGCGCCACTGGGGCTGCCCTACAATATATTTTTCAATCATTATCTGGAACGTGTAACTATCATGGTCAATATGACTTGTGCTACAAAGAAAATAGTCAAGAAGAAATAAATTATGGAATCCATGGATGTTTAGTGATAGAAGAAACAATATTATTGTCTGGCTTGGCTCCTTTTTTCTGTAGCTGTGGAAGGTGAAGCCAAGTAGAGTCAACTTGCTCAAAAACACAAGGAGTCAAGAAACTGCAGTAACATGGAGGTAGTTTTCTGGTTCACAGCCCAGTGCTCTTCATTATCAAACATCTCATACCTGATAGCATATTTGAAAATGTCTGAACATTTTTGGCTGGGAGGCTCCTTGAGGTAGCTTCCTTTTCACTTGATGTGTGAGAAAGCACCCAGGAAGTCCACTTTTAACCTATCAGTAAGTCAGTGATGGAATAGATGCCTCCATTTTTAAGTTACTGTGTTTGGGGGGAGGCCCAACTAATTAACTCTAGGTCTTTCTGGAATCTGTCTGCCACAGTTGCCACAGTAATTCATTTGCCTTCTGAACTGTGGAGCTTTTTCTACATTCTTTATCTCTTGTTCGAATTAATTTTTTTAAATTAATTACTTGTTATTTTGAGAGAGGAAAGAGCATAAGCTTAGGATGAGATTAGGTTCTGTTCCAAATTTTGCCATGAACATGAAGCCTGATCATGAGTAAGTCACTTCAACCACTCTTTGCCTTAGTTTCCTTACATGTAAAATTGGAGCATTACTCTAAAGGACATCTCAAATCCCTTTCAGTTAGTATGAATGGGAAAAGCTACAAGTCCCTGAATTTACAACTGTCATGTTAGTTACCCTCATGCGTTTCATACATTTCCAGTGCCTGGTTGTTGGAAGAGGGACAAGGGTGGGAGTTTGGCATCTGTGTTTGTATTGTCAGCTGACAGGCTTTAAAATAGAAGTAGTATGTTTGAGTAGCAAAAAGACCATCTCGAGGTTTCTCACTAAGTAATGAGAAGATGCTGAAGAGAATTTCTGAGTAAGACACGGAGATATTTTGAGAGGTTTTTTTCCAATCAAGCCTTCATTTCATATTAAAATAAAAATGCATGTAATTAAAATGTAGCTGATTTGTATTAACATTAATGTGTTTGCATGTATCTTAAAAGTGGATCACATAACCATGGATTTTCTAAATAACCCTCCAAGAGAATAGAGTAGGAAATTAGAGTTATAAGACTTGACTCATGGTCATTTGTGGGTCTTTCTTGCAAGTATAAATAAGGAAGGCATTGGGGATGGATCTGGATACCAGTGATGCCAAAGAGCTTGATTTTAGCATTTCTTGGCCCTTTGTATTTCACCGTGCTGTATCTCTTCAAAATGCCTGTCACTTTACTTTTGCAGAAATACAAATTGAACCCTGAGTTACTTTCTGCCTTAGGGATGGAAAAACATTTTTAAGCCTTTCCATTCTGATGCTGAGAATTAAGAAAAAGCAATGTGAAAAATACACATAAATAAAAATATATTTTAAAATACTCATAGAAGTAGAATTTAAGGAAGTAGTTTTGAAGAATGGACAACAAAAGACACATACCTATGTTTTTTTTTTCCTTCATTGCTTCGTCATACAGTCTTGTGGAAATAGATGTGTCCTCAACAAATTAAAGAACACAGGATATTCATTGTCATTTAATAGAACATTGAGCAACTTCAAAATTTGTTTCCATAAATTGTATGCTTAATTGGAAATATACATTTAATTCAAGATCAGTGGAAAATCTATTGTTCGTTACTAATGACTCAGCTGCTCAAATAATCTATCTTATCAGTGGCCAGTGGCAGGAATGAGGCTCTGTGCAGTATTGTAACCATGACATTAGTGACATCATTTAGTGAAAATAGAATTTGGACTGTTTAGGAAACAAAGCAGTGGCTTCTTTGCTTGACTGTGTGAACCTAATGAAAACTAAGAGAATGTAATAAGCAATGTTGATTTCTCTACATATAAGTAGCAATTTTATGTAAGTGTGTGTATATATAGATATAGATATATAGATATATAACAAAATATTTCATTTAAATTTTCCTACTAATGTATGAGAGTCACAACATTCTGTAGACTCTGAAAATAATATTGTTCATGTATTGGAAAGCCTTGCTATTTGAAAAGCCATACTCTTAACTCGATAGGGCCAAGAAAACATACAACATTGGTTCTCTTCTGAGGTATACCTTTGTGAAAAACGATCCTGTCACTTTTCCTTTCCTGGACCTCGGTAACTAAAAATAATGAAGAGTATCCTTCAAGGCTATGTTAGTCTGTGGTGTTGGGAGATCTGTGAGGGGAACACCATTGTTACTACAGTAACAAAAGTTCGTCCTTTCATGGACACACAGAGGACAGATGGAACATTGAGGAGTAGAAAGCAATTGGAAGAAGAGGTGCCATCCAATGAGAATGGAAGAAACTATGCATGGAGTACTTTTTTGAGAAGTATAGGAATTTGGGACAAGTCACTTGATCTTACCTTCGGACAGGGTTTAAAATAATACCAACCTCATAATCACTGTGTTAGTACATGAAAGAACCAAATTCAAACTCCAGTCCATGGACTGAACATCTTTAATTATGGAGAAGATTAAAAATTCAACTTGGGATATAAATCATTCTTTTGAAAATTTGAGAATGAAGACAAAAAGATCTTTTTATCCTTCATTCCTCTCTTTACAAAAGACAGTGACTTGTTCATGTTTGAAGTCTCTGGATAGAGGTAGAAAACATTTATTATACACTTGTAAAATATGTAACTGGATGATAATTTGCAAAGGAAATGAAGAAAGTGCTACTAAATGTTACTTTTGACCTTCAAAAAGATCTTAATAGGTTTAATAGTTTCATTCATTTGCTAATTTGGATAGATTGTCAAAGCACAATTTTATTTTAATCATCTTTTCATGCCAGAATAGAATACAAAGTTGATATATTTATAAAAGATGATATGTTTTTTAGAAATGTTTACCTGTAGATTAATATCATTCATGTACTGTGGTGGATGTGGTGATATGCCATCCAGATACCCTTCCAAAGAAAGACTTGGCTTGGCTCTTGCCTCCCCATCCAGGATTATGCCATTCCCAGAGCAGTCTGCTTCCATGGCTGATGGAAGCTGGAGGTATAAAGGTCCAGCTATTTGGGCCCAATGTGGAATAACTCTGATGTCCTGTGGAGTTGACCAAGGCAGTAGGGATGCTCTGCACTGTAGCTCAGATTCTCCTGCCAATCCTCCTCCTTTCTCATCCCTCCACAGGTATTGAGCCCCAAAGCACTTCTTAATTAAACATTGTACATCCTGAGCTCCATTACAGAGTCTGATTTCTGGAGAACTGATCCAGCATTGTGAACATCTTTCTGTTGCATGCAAATTCTCACATGAATAAATTTATGTGCATAAAATTAAAAATGTATACATGACATTAAATTATCTACTCTATATATTCTTTAAGAATTTATAAGAAAGAAATGCTTGCAATATTTCAGTTTGCTCTAAGAATTTTGAGGAAATGCCTTATTATATTTACAGGATTTGAGGAGACCTACAGATCCTATTAAATCCACTCATACAGAGGAGAAGCTGGCACCCCAGGGTAAAAGGACTCACTTAAGGTCATGCCGCCATAGTAGAAATTAGAAACCAAGATAGGTTTCCTAATTCCTTAGCGTCTTGTGTTCAGAGACAATTTTTTTATCTTTCTTTTCTCTTCGTTCCTTCCACCCAGTTTCTTTATTCATATCTCTAAGCCGCAGCTGTTTCCCAGAACAGTAAAATCCTTCTAGAGAAATTATTAGGAGTGTGTTGTATGTAGGGAGGTATAGAAAGGGCACATATAGCTCTTGTAATTCTGTCAGCTGGTGAAAGTGCTTAAAATTGATGGGTGCTTTCTGAACCCCATGGAACTAAGCAGTTCTCCAAGATTAGGTGATTATTAGGCAGTCCCTTCTTCCTGAGAATGCAGGAGGCAGGCTGATGGACAGCTTCTTCATTTCACATGCAGGACTACGCACTTGTACCTTCCTCCCATGGGCATGAGAATTGCATTCAGTATTTCTCAGGAATTAGATTCAACAAAATGCCATTAGAAGTATTGCAATCTAAGAAAAAATGTGTTATTTTAGAGACTGTTTTAGCCTTTGAAATATGGAAATACAATGCATTTACTGCTAAGTACGTTCCAGAGGGTATGACCTGGCTTTATTCTGTATTTATATCTATTTATCTCTTAAATAGTTGTGATCTATTTATCTTTCCTCTAGTGCTTTAATATTTTCACAACTACTCAGCATTCTATAGAATACTTCCATTTATATAGGTAGATGTTGTCAAATAAGTAATACTCTGCATATTACTATATTCAGACACTGGAAAAGGGAACTATATAATACTCTCACTGAATTTAAACTTCACAGTAACACTGTGAAGTAGATATCATTTTTATTTTTGGATAAGAAATCTAAGGTTCATCAAGTTTAATTTAGATAACTACTTGCACTTGACCTGGCTATTTATTACATCTCAGACATGCTCTAAGAGCTTTACATATATTAATTACTTATTTGTTAGAATGACTCCATTGAAGTAAGCCCCATTGAAGTAAGCCCCATTGTTATCACCGGCATTTTATGTATGAGAAAGGTAAGATATGGAGAGATGAGGTAACCTGAACAGTATCCTTTGGTGGATAAATGGTGGGAGTCGGAGTCAGCCTAGCTAGAGTTAGTAACCACCTTGGTTTGCCCAGGACTGAAGGGTTTCCAAGGATATGAGACTTTGAGTGCTAAAACTGCAAGAGTTCCAGGAAAACTGCAACAATTGGTCCCAATAGATCCAAGTTGTCTCAGCTTTTGAACCCTCCTGTGTGTGACGATAAGGTCTGCCTTTTATGTTTCCGTCATATATCCATGGTTTGTGTTATGGTACAAAATATATCACAAAAGTGATCATGCTTTGCTAAGTTGTAATGTGTTTGGGTAAGTAATCATATGCCAACACCTCACACTTTTTTTTAACAGCTTTATTGAGGTATAATTGATACACAAAAACCCCAGCACATATTTAATGTATGTATTTTGATGAGTTTGGACATATGCATATACTCATGATACCATCAATACAAATTAAGTAATAAGCACATCCATCACCTCCAAAAGTTTCCTTGTGTCTTCATTTTTAAATAAGCACTAGAGATCTGCTTGGAACATAATATCTATAGTTAACAGTATTGTATTATACAATTAAAAAAAGTTGGTAAGAGGGTAGATTTCATGCTCTGATTCTTAATTTGGCTTCATGTCATTTACAAGTGGGCCATTTACTTTTTTTATACTTGGGTTTCTCCCAAGCCTATTCCTTATTTCCTGTAAGTCACCAGGACTCATAATATAAAATTATGCCTTATTTGCCCCTCATGGATCCCTATTGAAATGACACCTTTCTCATATATACCCTACGTCTCCATTTTCCCACATGGTTCTGGAATGTATAATGAATACATTCAACACACATAGGTGCCTCTCAGCTTTCTCTCCTGTCATGCTTCCCTCTTAGGTTCCTCCTTCCCTAAGTGTTATTATTTCCCTATTCCCCCTCTTCCACCCCACTACCTTAGTTTCATAGCTTCTATCTATAACATAGTACTGATAAAATTGTCTTAGGATTTGAAAGAAGAGAGAAATCGATTCAAACTAGTGTTGTCATGGACACCTTTGTAGAAAAGATATTAGTTGAGCTGAGCTTTGAGGAATGCAGAAAATTTAGATGGATGTGATTTTTTATTTTGATTAGAATGATTTTGATTTTGAAGGAGGGTTACTGTCTAGAAACTAAGGAATATTAAATTACTTTTTTTTTAAATTGCATGGCCTCAACCATAAGTAACTTAACCACTGACTATCTTAATTAACCAATTTTTATAATCTCTGTGTTTGAAGGTAGTGTTTCATAAATGCCTGGAGGCTCACAGTGATTAATTATATTGGAGTTTGGTGTAGCATTGCAAAGAGCACACATGTAAACACTTAGACGAAAGAGTAACTTTGGGCTAGTGTTTACCTTCTCTGGACCTCAGTTGTCCTTGGACTAGCAATATCTACCACAGAGTTGTGGTGAAGATAAAAATACATGAAATATTTATTAATAATATAACCAGTTTGGTACCTGGCACATAGTAGCTGCTATTAAGTTTTAGTTAAAGAATTATCATTCTGTTTATGGATAAAGGCATGTTAAAAACAATTTTATGGGCAACCCCGGTGGCGCAGCGGTTTAGCACCGCCTGCAGCCTGGGCTGTGGTCCTGGAGACCCGGGATCAAGTCCCACATCAGGCTTCCTGCATGGAGCCTGCTTCTCCCTCCGCCTGTGTCTCTGCCTCTCTCTTTGCTCTCTCTGAATGAATAAATAAAATCTTAAAAAAAAATTTTTTTTTAATAAAAAATAAATAAAAACAATTTTATGCTTCTCATAGTCTGGTGAGTTAAACAAGTAGAATGAATGGCTGCGGTTGGTACTCTAGGTCAGTAATAAGAAACTATTTTTAAGCACATCACATTGTTTCCCTCTATTGATACGCCTTTTTTTTTTTTTTTTGTCAGATTGGGGTGTATGTAGTACTCTCCCCCATGCCTCAGTAGTAAATGTTTGAGAAAACCAGATACTTTTACTTTTTAAAGCATAGGTTTTTTTTTTTTCTTTTTTACAGAAAATGATATGTTAGAAATCTGAACCATGGACAGTCAATGAAATTTTGTTATAATTAAATTGTTACAGCAAACTTTAAAAAAATTTCCACTTAAATGTTAGATTATTGACAGTGAGGTCCACAGGGAGTTTGTGGTTGAGTACTTTGTTCACACAAAAATATTTTTGTTCACAAAAAAATCCAAAATGTTTCATTGTTCAACATAGTTTCATTTATACTTACACAGGGGTAGCTACTGCTTTTTGTAAACAGATATATGTTTTTGGCTTTTTTGGGCTGTACTTCCTCTAGGGTACCCTAATAAGGGCAAAAGTGATTTTAATTATGTTTTTTCCAGAATGGATGCAAGTCTATTATTTGGATACATCTTATAATCAGATACTGCTTTTTGTAAACAAATATATGTATCTGTTTCTGGGTGTGCTTCCTATAGGTTACCCTAACAAGGGTAAAAGTGTTTTTAACTATATTTTGTCCAGAATGGAAACAAGTTTATTATTTGGATATATCTTATAAACAGGTATGTAGATGATATTTTATCTCTACTATTGAGTGTTTTTTTTTCTCAATCTTCTGTAATATAGTGTGTTTAAGGCTGATGGTTTGAAGGCAGTAAGAAACGGGAATAAAGTAGAATTTTCCACTTTAAATTGATATTTGGGTGCAGTTTCTTTCTTTTTTTTAGATCCTTGGTCTATTAGAAACATAGTAGTGATGTTTATACAGAAGCAATTTGGAAGTGATCATGCTTGGTTCTCCAAATGTGTCTTTGCTTTTCTTAAGAAGAGGTGGTGGTAGGGGTGGGGAGGGGTTGCTTATTCATATAGTTTGCAAAGTGTTGAATACTTTAACCATTTTAGCATTGAAAAATTGCTAATGTTTTATTTTCTGATCCATGCATAGGGGATAATTTTGTCCAGACAAGAAAATCTAAACACTATAACATCTTAAATATTAAAAAATAATAAAAATAAAAAGCAGGAGATGCTCTGGTTTTCTTTACAAAATGCAGTTTTCTACTCTACAGATAAACCATTGGGTGCTAATCATGGGAACTGTTGTAACTATAGCACATAATGATGGCATCCCATATATCAGTATCATGGAGAGTTTAGAGAAGGCATCTTTGAGAGACACGCTAGGGGAAACAAATTAGACATTATGTATAGCTCTCTTCCAAGAATTTAAAATGTTTTCAGTTACTGTAGGAAATTAGACTTGTTCTGTGTGACTTCATGTGAATTAGGAAGAACAGATGATGTTAAAGATGAAGGAGATTTCTTTTAAGTTTACCAAAGGTCCTCCTAACAAATAGAGATAATAGTAAAATTGGTGGCACTTACAGGTCAGGTTCACCCATGACAATGTGATTAGGAAGAGGATAGGAAACTAACTGTCTTTGAGGTATGCTAGAATGAGATTTCAATTTTAGCTAGAAATTAGATAGGATATTAGACAAGCTAACCTTCAAAGACCTTTCAATGTTAAGATTCTATGAAAAACAATGATTGGCTTGTGTTAACAGATTTGTAAAAAGAAAGCATTCAGTACCTGGACTGCATTAGTCATTGCAAATCCAAATGAAATTCACTAATGTACTTAAAGCTGTTGACTGTTTTTATTACCCACTTCAGTGCAATGAATAATATGTTTATTAGTATGGATTTTCATATTCCAGGTAAGAGCCCTTTTGATAAGAGGTGAAGGAAGAAGAAGCTGTCCCACATATAGCATAGCCTGGTGGATGGTAGTTTTGTATGCACAGCTAGTCTATACTCTGACCTTATTAAAACATTGATCAGCTAAGACCTCATGAAGCATATTTGTACACAGCTGCCTCATTGTAGATAGCATTCATTTTGTGCCCTCGTGGTTTTGCACAGTGAGGCTCTGAAAGACACCAGCTTAAAACCCTCACAAAACTGTGAAGATAGAAATGTGTCTAGTTTCTTACTAAATTGGAATGACAAAATGTTAAAGCAATAGAAGGTGAAAATTACATGTTTTAGTCATTCTCAAACATGGTTATCCTTTGGAATTGCTGGAGATTTAAAAAGAATAAGGATCTGGTTCCCATACTCAGGGATTTTTAAAATTAAACTGAAATTGGTTATTGGTTGGGCTTTGGTTATTTTTTGACAATTCCCTACAAATTCCAATGTGTAGACAGGATTGGGAAGCACTAGTCTTTTCTAACTTATTCATTTTTCTTAGTGGAGATATTAGGTATTAGGACTTAGAAAAGTAGTTCTCCAGTCTTTTAAAAAATGTTTATAGCAGGAGTGCCTGGGTGGCTTAGTGGGTTACCATCTAATTCTAGATTTCAGCTCAGGTCATGATCTCGGGCTTGTGAGATCCATCCAGCCCTATGTTGGGATCTGTGCTCAGCGTGGAGTCTGCTGGGGGTTCTCTCTCTCCTGCCCCTCCCCTGCACACACTCTTACATTGTCTCAAAATAAATAAAATCTTTCAAAAAAATATTTGTGGCATACTCTCAAAAGCTGTAAGTTTGGGCTTTTGGGATACCAGAAGATTGAAAACCACTCTCAACCACTGAGTGTCATGGTAGGATGATGGCTCACAGTGTCTACAAAAACATTCCCAGTTATGGTGTCCTGATCAACTTTGTAAACAACCCTCTACTGTCCTGACCATGCTCACTAACATTTGCACAGTCAACATTCTGGTAGGTTTTCCAAATTTGTGATTTTTCTTTGTTACCAGCTTCTTACTAATCCTAATTGCAAAAACCTGCATCCTCCCTGATATCCAAGTCCATGAGCTGCCCTGCTCAATGTTTCATCTAGCAGACGTTTTATGTACTCATTCATCACTGGAGATGAGGTGAGAAAAAAGTCTATGTCTTCCTGAAGCTTACAGACATGAATCAAATAATAATTTTAAGCTAATGTAAAATTGTGTCAATGACAAGTACCAAGAAGATGTACAGCCCTGTGAAAACATGTAAACTGGGGAGCTGATCCAATCAGGGAAGTCTGGGCAAGGTTTCCCTGGTCATGAGGTGGATAAGTTAGATTTAATCAAGCAACGAGTGAGAGGGAAAATCATTCCTGATGGAAGATATTAAACATTTTACTATAAAAATTTGCTATGCAATTGTAACAAAATATAATTTTATATATTGATCAGCAGATCAATATAAATTCAGCAGAATACCTACAAACAATTTGTGTGGAAAGAATTTTAATTTGTAATCTAACAAATATAATGAGTTGAAGTAACCTCTTATGAAACTTGGAAATGATGAGTTCAGTGAAATTTGGTTATTGATATTGTTAAACCCTAGAAGCTGCACAAATAGTTAAGGATAATGTTTTTATAAATGGTCTTAGAATCAGGATGATAAATTCATTAATAGCTGCATTTATAGAAATGGCTTTTATCATTTTCGATAGGGACAGTTGAAAAAAAAAAGCCAGTTTGACATTCTATTTGAGTTATAAAGTATAGTGCTTAAGATGATTTTTAAAATACACATTTTATTTTCTTAGGTCTCTTGCATGTTCTATTATTCCTTTCTAATTTCTCAAATAGAAGAGATCAAAATAGAAGAGATCAGTTTCTCCCAATAGAAAATAGATCAGTTTCTCCCAATGTGCTTAGAATTATTGAATATAGACTTGCTAAAATGTCCTTAGACAATATGCCAAAGTTCTCCAGTAACTTTAATGAAGGGCAGAGAATAATAGATGAATCAGCAATTTTAGGCTTTTCTACTGAGACAACATAATGGATGACATAGTTCTCTGGGTACATGTTCTCAATCCAATAGTTTTATGTCCACTTCTGTTTCTTCTAGTTATGAAGGAATTTAAGAATGCATATAAGTGAGAAGAATATTATAGAGGTATCCTTGAAGCTCGAATTAAATGTTACAAACTTCTGTACCTTACTATATTTGATTTCATTTCATAGCTGATCATAGCTCACTATTTATCCATTTCAACACTGCTTTAGAAGTTAATGGACTATTTTATTTTTTAAAATTAAATTCAATAATCTTTGAAATAATGAGGAGAGATTCTTTATTCTAACAATTGGGCCATTGAGCTGGTGGTATTCATTTGTATAGAGAAAGATCTTCAGTTGTGTCTTTTTAGTGGAAAAAGGCAGATTTTATTTTAGTCTTCCCTAGAAAGCACTGCCACCCATCTCTCTGAACTAACACACTTCTCAGAGGTGATGAGTGTTGTCTTGACATAAGAAGTTAGAGACTGATGATACAAGAAAAAGAGGTTCTTATCTGCCTTCAAGCCTTGGCACCTGCTGTGCCAGCAGACTGACATGCTCTTCTCTGCTTTACACCAAAGAAATCCTATTCATGTCTTAAATTTAACTGAACTTCTTGAAGTCTTCCTTAATATCCTCTAAGAGGTATTAACCACTCCCATCATCTGCATACCCAGTTCATATCTCTCTCTCCTATAAGACATATTCTCAGTTGTACAATTTATATACCTTGATGCAAAGACCCAAATTCCTTAGCTAGGGACCTGACTTGGGCCTAATCTACTGGTGTGCCTTTTAGTATAATTTTGGTGTGTATTATGCACTTGAGAAATGTTTATTAAAGTAAAAGAAACAATCGGATAGTTGCCTGAATGAGTGTGAATGAAGATGGAAAGACTTGCTCTCACACAGAAGTTGCAACAAATTAAACACATGTTAAGACCATTGGTTTCTGCCTTCAAAGTGTACATGTTAAGTATGCAAAGAAAGTCACAAGAATCTTGCTTTGATGTGCAATACAAATATCCAATATCTTAGGCCCTGGTAACAACAACCACAAGAAAGCAAAGTGGCAGACCTTCAGGAACTGATGATGCCAGCTCTGCTTTCTAGCAGTTATACAAGGATGGCATTTTGATGACTAAGAAAAAAAGACCTTATTTTGTGAGGTGTCCCAGTGATGTATATTGAGTTATAAAAATCTGGGAGCCAAGAGCAACTGAGTTACAACCATCTGGCTAGTTTCCTAGTGTACGAGTCTAGGAGTATCTGGAGCCTGTTCCCTATATGCTAGCTATGACTTTGCCCTCTCTGAGGAACCAGGCTCTCTTTATGCTCCTTATTCTTGTGCTCATTTTCCCAGCTCTGAAAACCTTGAGTCCTAAGAAAAATTCACTACCTTGGTGTAATAGATCCTACAACATAAGGAGGTTGGGGGATTGTCACCTAGGTGCTCTTTAGTACATCTGGTCACTTCTCAGGTAGTTCTCATGTGACTTCTATCCTTTTTTTTTTTTTTTGCTTTTCTCTCCCCACTTCCTTTCCCCTCACTATCACCAGTCTGCCAGATATGCTGCCCTTGAGGTCTCGGAAGCTCTTAGGGACAGCTCTATCTCTCTAATATACTCTAATGGATAAATGAGTTAATTGGTATTTAATTGGTATTCTTTCAAGTCCTATAAAAGCTGGCTGACATCCAAAATAGGGCAATTATTTAAAAAATAATAATAACCCTGAGTAAAGAAGTGCTTACCTCCTTTGATATGTTTATTTCTTAAATTTCAAAGTAGAAAATTTCTCAATGTTTTAAAATAAATGAAGTATCAAAGCCCAAATTAGAAGCAGACAGTTTTATAGATATTCTTGAATATTCTATATGTCAACTATTCTGGGTCTTTTGGAATAAGCAGGTGCTTCCCTATTTAGTAAGAACTCTGAATGCCAAACATCATTGTGAGGTTTCAGAAAGGTCAGGATTAACAATAGTTAACATAGAGTCACTCAAAGTTGTCAGTGCTTTTCTCCTGAGAGTGATGAAGTAACCTGTGAAAAAAAACTGAGGTATAGTTGAACAGGATTAGATTTTCAACTCCTCAAGGTTATTCATATTTTAGATTTTACTTAGGTTTCTTTTAGCCTTTGTCAGTCAGAGACCCAGCAAAACAGACTTTGTCACACTTGTCATAATGAGATGTTAGTGAAGAAGCTACTCACAGAGTGTGATCAAAGTAGGGGACCAAGCAAGGGGTGATGAGACACCAAGAGATTAACTACAGTGGGAAGGCTAGGTCTGAGGGGGCAAGAAATAGTGTTAATGGGGCCATGAGCTGAAGCTGAAGGAATGGCCACTGAGTGGAGCTGTGGGAATGGAAGGTCATGAAACAGAGAAAGAGAGAAAGAAAGTCAGAAAGAGAGAGAGAGAACAAAAGATGAAAAAAAGAAGAGAAGAGAGCAGTCTAATGCTAGAAGGCTACCCAGAAGAAATATTGATAGCCTGTCTCTCTTTTAGTCTCCAGTTTCCCACGGGTGTTTACCATCGGTTAAATCCAAATGGAAGTCCAGTCGAGCTTCCTCCTTAGCCCACTTACCTAGTGATCTCACTGATTCTTGTTCTCATGGTCTATTGTGTTTTTCGTTGTTGTTGTTTATGTTTTTATACTCTGAAGTCTATTTTTTCCTGCTACCTGTATGAAAATCTATAGTTGCCTTATGTCTTAATGATTTCTTGAAATTAAAGACTAAAATCAATTTGTTCTTAGTTACATGAATCTTTTATTATTTCATTCATTCATTCATTCATTCATGGAGCAAAATATTTACTGAGTGACTGTTAACAACATATGTCATTGAATATAAGCTGTCATCAGTTTTTTTTTTTTTTTAAGATTTTATTTATTTATTCATGAGAGACACAGACAGAGGGAGAAGCAGGCCCCATGCAGGGAGCCCGATGCAGGACTCGATCCCGGGTCTCCAGGATCAGGCCCTGGGCTGAAGGTGCCACTAAACCACTGAGCCACTGGGGCTGCCCCAGCCATCATCAGTTTTTTTTCTTTGTTTTTTTTTTTTTTTTTTGCCATCATCAGTTTTAAGTAACACCTTAACATTTCAGAAATATTAACATGTGAAAAAAAATGTGTGCTTTAGAATTGATGAAATTCTACATGATGGGTATATTTTAATTTAGAATAACTTCGGTTGGGAAATAGTTTATGATCTAGGATTTATAATCAAAAGAAAGTAAAATAAAGTAGAACAAAAAACATTATCTGGGTACTGGGTGTCATTTTTGTATGTGGCTCTTCTTTTTTCAGTAAGTCTATTTTGTGCTTTGAGTGTAGGAGCTGTGTTATATTTCTTTGACCTTTTCTGTGGTGTGATTATACAATCAAACACAGAATGTTAGTGATGGAAAAGGTTTTTGAGGTCATTGAGTGATCTAGTCTAACCTCCTCCTATACAGAAGAGAGAATCAGAAGTATGAACTTTCCCTGTTCACTCAGCCAGTCAGTAGCAGAGAGGAGATTAAAATCCAATTCTCAAATAAATAAATAAATAAATAAATAAATAAATAAAATCCAATTCTCAGATTCCTGGTCCAGGGTTTTGTCTGTTATACAACATAGTTTTTAAGAGGTACATACTCAGTGAATGATAACACATGTTATGTGTTTATCAGGTTCATAATTAGTTTTTGAAGGTTAATGAGAACTAACCCCAATACTAATACTCTTCTTGGGTATTAGAGTGTTACTGTCATTTAGCCTTAGTACAAAAAAGTTTAGTGATATCTTTGTGTCACGTTAAGGTGTGTGTCTATGTATGTTAATAATAGCTTTTACCTTAGGAAAATTTCATCTAGTTATTGTTATACTGAATGGCTCATCTTGTCTTCTTTTGAGTGCCCTTGTTCTTCCTTCTAACAACAAAAATGAAAAGAAAATAAATAAACATGTGTAAGTAATTTGTATGTATAAAAAATAAAATATGCATAAGTAATTTGATCATTTATTTATTCATCTAATCCTTATCAAATACTTAGTTTTCAATTTCTGTGATGGTTGTTCCCATATTCTTAATTAATTTTGTTGTACTTAGTAATGAGATTATCCCTCCCTAATTTCCTAAGTTAACTATCCATTTTGGAATCATGTACATACAGTGGAAATTTGAATGAAAGGTACTGAACACATTGAATTAACTTTTGTCATAGCTATTTGGCTGTAGTATGCTTTTAGTCTACTGTTTTCAACATATATCATCTATGTTTATTTTTATATCGATTACATGAAAAGAAAAAGTTTGCCTTGAAGCCTTGCAAATTAGTGAGTAGTATTTTTTATACAAAATTCTTAAGTGTTCAAAGATAAATTATTTCCAGATTAAGTAGGAAATGATTGGTAGGTAGTATTTCTGTTGGGTAAACAAAACTGATTCTGCCTTGGAATTTAACTATCACATTTTGGCACTAGCTTTGTTGAAATGTTAACGTGGATGTAATGTGTCAGCATTCAGAAAAATGTATATAAAATTTGAAAGCTCCAGGTGGATACGTATATATATTCCTTAAAAGCTGCAGAATATAATTATGTACATAAATACCATTTGGCTTCCTTCATTCTGACTACAAAGTTACAGCTTCATGTCCATTTCTGCTTTTTAATGCCTTCTATCTTACATCTCTTATTCACACTCCTGGCCAACTAATCTGAAGGCACAGCAGTTGAAGCCCAGTCAGTATTTAAGAGTGTTGATTTTGGAGTTCCAAAGGCTTAAATATGAATTTTGGCTTAGACTCTAAACTAAATGTATGATTTTAGACATCCTACTTGATCTAAGACTCAGTTCTCTTACAGAATATAATAGAACTTTACAAGATTATTGTAAGAAAAAGAATATATATAATTTTTGTTCTGTGTATAATGTTTGGTACATTTTAGCTGCTGTTTTTATTTTGTAATATTTATACAAGAACTAAAATTGCTAAAGCTAGGGAACATATAAGATTCAACAATCAAAAGTTAGTGCCTTGAGGGAGCTATAATTGTTCTTGTCCCTCTAAAAAGCCAGGAGTATAACACAGCTTAGAGAACTCTCACTGAAAGAATAGCATAGAGCAGAAATACAACTCAAAACCAGGGAAGCTATTCCCAGGGAAACAGGGTAAGAGTCAGCAAGCATCTTGCAGAGCAAGCATTTAAAGAGAAGAGACCTCTTTGAAGATTTGTGTAGCAGCTATTAGAATTAACTAACTGCTAAAACTATGAAAGCAGAGTTGGTGAAGATAAGATTTTGAAAGTAATGACTTTTACTATTTTTAAAATTCAAAGCACACTCAATGCACACTTTCAAAATTTATATTTTACCATTTTGAATTTGGAATTGATCTTACATTTGAGGTTAATGTCCTTTCCCTACCCCCACCCTCAGCCAGCCCCCTGGGCATGGGAGACTATTAAATTAATTCTGTGTCTTATAATAACTCAAATCTCTGGATAGAAGTAATAATATGTGCTTTGCTCTTTAATTAATATGCTGAAAAGTTGCAGAGGGAAATACAGAAAAATTTCTCTTATTTAAACATAATCCCCAATATAACCTGTACTTTCATATAAAATCATAATATAGACTAAAATGGGATGCAGAATATAAGAGGACAGATTCTCAAGAAGACCAATACAGAGTCATAGAAAAGGAAAACCCAGAAGGCATCAGGATATAGATATTTCCCATTTTTGATCTTTAAAAAAATTTTTTTTAGGACAGGGAGAGTAGGGGAGGAGCAGAGGGAAAGGGATAAAGAATCCTAAACAGGCTCTTTGCTCTGCACAGAGCCCGATGCAGGGCTTGATCTCATGACCCTGAGATCATGAGCTGAGCCAAAATCAAAAGTCAGATGCTAAACCAACTGAACCCACCAGGTGCCCCTGACCAATTTTTTAATACCAGAATTACAAGAACATTACTTATAGTTTGTAGTAGGTAGGTATATGTCCAATGCACTGTTTGGTTAACTATGGATAGATTTTACCTCACAGTGTGACTAAATCCCTTTGAATTAAATTTTAAGCTATCTTTATAAAGTCCTGAATTAAAAGAATTCCATTCTTTTATGAGACATAGTTATTTAATAAAACTTTCATTGTATAGATAGTTGCCAGGACCAAATGGATATCTAACTGACAAATGAAGTAAGAATTGTTTGACAAAGAGTGGGTGGAACATATAGGAGGCCTTCTAAGAATGATTTCTAGATAAGGTTTGGTGGCCATGTTAACTTCCTGCTCTGTCCTTACATGGTTGCCTTTCGTCTATTTCAATTTGGGCATTGACCTTCATCAGCAGTGAAGCTCTGACGCATAGTTCCAATGGACTTTTCCAACCTGATTCCTATTATTGAGTCTTTGACATCTAGTCAAAGCATATCTTTCTCTGAGCATGCTCTATTTCTTTCCTGCTTCCATGCTGCCATTTACTACATTTCCTCCATCCTGAAATACCCTCCTTGCTTATCTGTATGATGAAATCCTAACCAAACTTCAAATTGTCATCGTTCACTAAGACAATTTTCTTGATTATCATAGGATTAATTCCTCCTCTCAGCTCTGATAGCACATTTTTGTATTTTGCTTTCAGCATTTGCAACAATTAGCTTTGCATTATACTAATATGCAGAAATTATATCCCTAATAATTTATGATTCTGTCTTTTCAGTAGAGGACACACATTTATTGAACACCTTCCTTTGGATACTAGTGATACGGAGTTGAAACGGCCATACCTCCTGCTCTCCCAGATCACAAGTCTAGTAAAGACACATAAGAAAACTTTCTAACACTGAATATGATAAACACTATCATAGATATATAACAAAGTGTCATGGGTTATAAAGAGTAACACTTGTTAATATTCATTTTAGGGGAGAGTTCAGGTGTAGACCAGAAAAAACTTCCAAGAGCAAGCTAAATATTAACTTTGTAAATAGCCTCTTTATTATATTTTCTCATTTAAATCATTTGGGTAGGGATCCCTGGGTGGCGCAGCGGTTTGGCGCCTGCCTTTGGCCCAGGGCGCGATCCTGGAGACCCGGAATCGAATCCCACGTTGGGCTCCCAGTGCATGGAGCCTGCTTCTCCCTCTGCCTATGTCTCTGCCTCTCTCTCTCTCTCTGTGTGACTATCATAAATAAATAAATTATTAAAAAAATAAATAAAATAAATCATTTGGGTAGAATTCTGTTTGTTTATTTATAATTATTAAAATTATATTTATTTTTAATTCTTTGTTTGAATCTTTGTTATAATATTTATTCCATCCCCCTTTATGCTTGTGTATGTAGTGTGTGTGTGTGTGTGTGTGTATGTGTGTGTGTTATGTATTTGTGTGTTTATCTAGCCAGACTGTGAAATCTTGATTAGGGTATACACTGTTTTTGTGCAGTTGCTATTCTGAAGGTATCTATTTCATGTCCATACACTTTACAAGATTGTGAACTCTTTTGGGACAAGTGCATTGAGCTGTTCAATGCCTGTAACATAACAGGGCAAGCACTCAATAAATGTGTTAAACTAGATTGATTAATATGTCTATATACATTTTTTTAGGAGGAACAGGTCTGTTGTAGTTTGTAGTTGGAATATATGAGTGTTCTTGTTACTATAAATAGTCTGTAATTTCAGGGAGGAAAGGCGTTGAGGGTGGAAGGGACAGATTTGCAAGCTGGAAAAAAAGAATGTGTCAGTATATGGGAAGGTGGCAAAGAGAGATGTAGATGGAGTGGGAAGCTGGGGGCAGTGAAAGGTGGCAAAGAGAAACATAAAATGACAATAAGCCATTTAAAAATAATTTGTCCCCAAAGTACTGGCTATTCTAGATTTATCTTTACTGAAAAATTACATATTTTTGGCTCACCTTTTGGGAATGTGGCTATTTAGGGGAGGGCAAAACTAGACAAGTTCAAATTTCCATGGGAATAATTATCAAAAAATACTGATTGATGAGGATATTAGGAAGCAGGGAAGGAAAGAGATAGTTGCCATGGATACATAGACATTCAGAGAAATGCACTTGAAGAGATACCTTATTTCTTTCAGCTAAATATCTGATTAACCCCAAATTGCTACATCTTTGTTTATAATTTATTTTTGATATTTCTTAAGGTTTAAGAACATTTTTTTCTATCATGGTCAGTTATATTTACAGAAATTTAGGGAGTATTCTTTCAATTCCATAAGACAATGTCTTTAATGAATATAAAATCCTTTAAAAATATGACATATTTGCTATTTAACCTATAGGAGCATTTTATGAACACACATCTTTTTAATTTATTATTTTCCTTAGAGTATAAAGTGATGTTAATGGGATGCCTGGGTGGCTCAGCCTTTGAGTGTCTGCCTTCTGCTCAGGGCGGGATCCAGGCATCCTGGGATCGAGTCCTGCATCGGGTTCCCTGCATGGAGCCTGCTTCTCCCTCTGCTTGTGTCTCTACCTCTGTGTGTGTGTGTCTCTCATGAATAAATAAATAAAATCTTTAAAAAAATATGTTAATCATGAGAATTTACTTACGGAAATTTAAATTATTGCTTTTAATTTGCATTGAGTAGCACATAAAATACTCTGCAAATATTAAGAGAAGACTGCTTCAAGTATCACGATACATTTAAAACAGGCTTACTTTTTCTCTAAACAAGTTTTTACAGCTTGAATTTTGAGATCTTTTTTAGGTTTAGAAGTTTATTTTGGTTATTTTGACTGTCATCTTACTATAGAAACATGAGGAAATTTCTTTCATGGACAATATATTTGTGGGAGAAGAAATTAGATGATTGAAAAATGTACATGTTTGTAACAGTGCCAGATGCAGAGATTTGGTTTGATAAAACAGGATATCAAACTTTACTGTTACCTGTACAGTTGTAGGATTCAATTTTAAGGTTCCCTTTGCTAAGTACTTCAGATAATATATTCTGAAGTGATTCCTTGCTTTTTCAGTCCTGTAAAACTGAAATGTAAAGAACTTAGAGAGAATACATGATTTCCTAACAGGTACTGATACTCCTTCAATGTCACGCGTGGACTGAATTGGCTTTTTGAGAATTGCTTTTTCCTGATTGTCACCTCTTGTCATCTTTGGAATTCAGAGTCTAGTTTTCTGAAAAGAGAGTAGGTACCTCTTATGGGTTCCTTATCATCACTGATCTTTTATATTTCAAAAAACATATGAAAAGCATCTTTAGATGCTCTAAGTCTATGTGTTATCTATAAACTTAGGAGAAGATAGCATGTTGGTTTTTCAGACACTGTGGGCAGCCAGAAAGCCTTCTCCTTTACTGAGATCATACAACTTTATAGGTAGGAGAGATTTAGAGGTGGACTTATCCATTTCTTTCATTCTTAAGGGGAAAACACTGGGGGACAAAGAAAATAAGATGATGTATTTAAGGCTGTCTCCTGTATGTCAGTCAGCATTCCCTCTGCAGCACCAGTACATTCCCAAGGCATAGCTTGGGTTTACCTTTGTCTACACTCTATGCCCTCATCTCTATTAACCTACCCCAAAGCCACCATAAATAAATATACACAAAGAGGCTGCTCATGTAAATGAAGCTTCAAGACAAATCCTTCACCGGGTACTTTCCCTGTAATAAAAATTCTTGAGGTTGATGAATATTGTAGGGAATGCTTAAGAAATAATGAGAATGCAGTGACGTTTAAGAATGGTGTGCATCTATCTAAATAGGATGGACCTTCCTCCAAAAGGTTCTACATCCAAACCACTACCAAGTGAAGGAGACACACCTGGATTCTTCTATACTTACTGTATTAAGACTTTTTCTTATCTCTTCTCAGTGCTAACATTTTTAAACATTGCATGGACACTTTTTTTGGGGGGGGTGGATTTTGTTAATAAAAAATTTACTACCGAAATGGTTTTAAATTTTAGTTTGTAAATTTAACATTTCTTTGGAGAGAACATCCAGGTAGCTCTCCAGTTTATGAAGTGATTAGATTGCGAAGCTTTCTCTTTCAGAGAGTGAACATGGCAGTTCTGAGGATACAATGCCTATATAGCGTCACCTTGCAAAATGGCCCCAAAATGGCCACCTCACTAGAGTGTTTTGTTCTTCCATTCCGAAAGAAAAGAACAGGCTGAAGTGCAATTGATGAACCACACAGGATATGTATCTCCTGAATACCTGTTCTATTCTAAGTACCCTGATAGGTTCTAGGAAAACCAAGGCAAATCATATATGGTTTCTGCACTTGAAGTTCTACAGTTTAGTGGAGGAGAAAGACAATTTCTATTTCTCCAAACCTATTTCATGGCGTTATAGTGAGAATTCAATGAGGCAGTGTTGGCTAAGGTTTTAGAATAGTGCCTGGACAATAAAGCCTCAATACTAGATCCAATGCTTTATGATAACATGAATTATGATTGAATAAATGGAAAGCCCAGTGGTAGGAGTCTTAGGAACCCTGCCATATAAGCAGTTCATAACACTTTCCTTTTCCAGCCTATCCTGACCCATTCTCCCCATTCTTACCTTCTGTTCTTTCTTTGGTATATGATATAATGATGTGGCCATGTCTTCCTTTTACACTGTTTGAAAGAAAAATATAGCCACTTTCAAGTTTTAGTTGGCAACAAACTCAATAGGAGGCCAAATAACATGTATCTTCCCAAATTAAATATTAACTAATTTTAAAGATTTTATTTATTTTAGAGAGAGAGAGAGCACAAGCAGGGGGAAAGAGCAGAGGGAGAGGGAGAAGCAGACTCCTTGCTGGGTAGGGAGCCTGTTGTGGGGATCAATCCCAGGATCCTGAGATCATGACCTGAGCTGAAGGCACATGCCTAACTGACTGAGAAACCCAGGTGCCCCCTAAATATTCATTTAAGTTGTATCAGTAAATGTAGAAGTTCTAGAACTCTGGAGGAAATCCTACTCTAATATGTGTGGACCACATTTGGAACATTGAGCCCTGTTTTGGATGCTGTCCTTAAGGACATTAACAAACTAGTGAGCATCCCAGGAAGGGAGTGTAGGTTGCTGAATGGTATGGAAGCTACAGGAAAGAAGGAAAGAATTTAAAAGCATAGAGATACTTAGTACGGAAAAAAGTAGAAATAGGGTATAGGAGAGCTACCTTTAAATATAAGAAGGGCTCTGTGGGCAGAGTGCTCTTTGGAAAAGTCAAGGCTGGGAACGGAGTCCCTCAGACATTGCTTTTATTTGGTGGGCCCTGTAGGTAGAGCATAGGTCAATAATACCTGCTGTTTAGGCAGACACAACTTCCCATTTGACTCATTGTTTGTGTCAAAAGGTTCTAGAGGTGTGATTGTTCATTTTTATGCTCTCTGAAGAGGAGTTGGAAGTCCTTTGGTTTAATGAACTAATTTGTACACTTATAATGGTACACATATCCAAATGTTTTCTGGGTCAGAAAATATTGTTAGTATCAGTGACATCTACTTGCCTTTAGAGAGGAGCAATTAAGGCAAGCTTTCTTTCACTTGATCATTATTTGATATTTATTCATATAGTGCTAATTAAGCCAACCACTTATTTAAGAGAAGCTTACTGAACAAAGATACGTTGACAAAAGAGAATTAATCCCCTGTACTTTGAGAACCTAAGTCCTATAAACAGTGCCTTTTAAAAAAATTGTGGTGAAATAAATGCAATATTTATCATTTTAACCACTTTATTCAAATGCAATGGCATTCAGTATATTTACAGTGTTTTACAACTATCAGGTTATCTAGTTACAGAACCTTTTTGTTACCTAAGAGGGAACTGTGTATCCATTAAAATAGTCATTCCTCATGTTCCCCCCCTCCATCCCGTGACTACCACTAACCTGCTTTCTGCTTCTGTCCCCATGAATTTGCCTATTCAGGGTTTTTCATATAAATGGAATCACAATAAGTAGCCTTTAATGACTGGCTTCTTTTACTCAGCATAATTGTTTGAAGGCTCATCTGTGTTGTAGTATGTACCAATACTTTATTTCTTTTCGTAAATGAATATTGCATTATCTAGATATACCACATTTTGTCTATCAGGTGATGGACATTTGAGTTGTGTCCTCCTTTGGTTATTGTGAATGGTTATGCTATGAATGCTTTTGCAAAAGTTTTTGTTTTCAGTTGTTTGTGTACATATCTAGGAGTGGAATTTCTGGGTCATATGCTAATTCTTTAACTTACTTGGGAACCTTATTTTTCTTTTTAAGTGAGACTTCAGGTCTTATATTCCCTGGTGTGTCTTGAGCTTATGAATTTAGAAAAGTCGTCAGTGTCTTTATCCCCATCTCTAGAGATTTAGCAATATCCACTTAGATATAAAAATGAGAAAAAAAATCAATTCATAATGGCGACCGAAATCCTGGAAACAAATTATTAGGAAAGATACAGGTCTAGAAAGGAATTGCTGCATGTTTTCAGGCCAGCAGGCCATATCATTTCTTTTTCATAAGATGTTATGCAACTGGGACCCTGCACCTCCTGCTTGCAGGTTGGTCTCTATACCATGCAATGGGATGATGTCTTCCAGGCCTCTTGCGCTTGTTAAACCCTAGCTTTTGAGGATGCCAGGGTGGCTCAGCGGTTAAGCGTCTGCCTTCAGCCCAGGGTATGATCCTGGAGTCCTGGTATCGAGTCCAACGTCGGGCTCCCTGAAGGGAGCCTGCTTCTCCCTCTGCCTATGTCTCTGCCTCTCTCCTTCTGTGTCTCTCATGAATAAATAAATAAAAATCTTTAAAAACAAAAACAAAACCCTGGCTTTTGCTAATGTTTGCCAGGCAGAAATATGCTTCCAGATTTTGATTTCTCAAAAGACACTGGAAGTCTGGATTTTTATATGATTTTCTGAGTTGTAAATGTCGCCAATTCATTCCCATTAAAGAAAAAGCAACAAAAAACAACAAGAATACAACACCGAGCAAAACAAGACTGGGAGTTGAATTTGGCTAACAGGCCATCAATTTACTATTTCTGCTCTTTTTTTCTTTATGAATCTACCACCACTCAGAACACTGTAAAAGCAGTAAAGTCAACAACAGCCAGTGCACTTATACTAAGTGCTATGTTTCAGAACTAATCGAAGGATTTGACATATGTCAGCTTAATTCTCCTGATAGTTTAATGAGGTAGGTGCAATTTCCTTATCCTTATTCCCGTAGAGCACTTCTCAGAGTACTTCAGTTATTTATTTACGAATTTGACTTTCTTTATATGTGAAGCAACTTATGGGCAGGCACCATGTTTTGTTTATATTTATGACCCCTTGACTAAGTCCGGTGCCAAGTATATGTAGATACACTCTAAATTTCGGTAAAGTGAGTGAATGAATTGTATCTGTCCCAGACTATAATTCTTGTCTACTCTGCAATAGTAAGAATAATCACTAACACTGAAGGCTTCATGTGGTTGGGGCAGAATCAGGCACATAGCTATTATTTTATTAATAAAGTCCACACTCCTTCACACTATGAAGAAGCCAGTTGTTTGCTGTCTAGAAATAGACTTTCTGCTTCAAATCTTTCCTTTGCCTGTTAAACTTTGTGTGATCATGGTCAAGTAACATACCTCTGTGTACCTAATTTTAATTATCTTCAAAATGGTAGTAGTGATGTAATGGTAACCATGACTGGCCTGTTCCAATGTTGACCACTGGCTCTGGACTGTTGTAAGCAACTTATATGAATTATCTCTCTTAGTGATATCGAGCTCCTGGATTTTGTGAGAATTAAATGAGTTAATTCATGTAAAGCATTGATATTCTGCTTGGCACACAGTGAGCAATCAGCATAGTTGACTATTACTATTATGCCCATTTTTGCAAAGAGGAAGTTGAGTAGTAGATTAGTGAATAGTCCAAGGTTACACGGCTAGCGAACTGCAGAATCGGGATTCAGACTCTGCCTGTTTGGCTTAAGACTTTTTTCCTTAACCAGTGTGCTGTACTGCCCATCCCCCTGTATATTCCTTCCTCTAACCCCTCTTTCCATGGCGGCAACCTCTACTTAGTCCCTAGAATACAGTCAAAATCAGTTCCTTCTTCCTTCTCCAAGCTACTTTGTTCTTTATTGGGCAATTCATTTTGTACAAAACTGTGAAATCCCTCCCTCTCCCACCCTTATGCTAAAGTGTACTTTCAATTTTGTCATAGATTTCAGCTCTTATTTTCTGCACCATGGTCTAGCACAGGAGCTTTGATGAAAACCACATAGTGCATGGGGGGTTCTATCTGGTTTAGAACCATTTTTTAACTTTGATCAAAAACCATTTTTATTGTTTCAAAGTGCGGATCATTTATAGCTTTGGGGAAGGGTGTGGCAGGAACAGAAGGAAAAAAAAAAATCACTCTAACTACCCATCCATGAATTCACCTATTCGTTCCAGAAATGTTTTGTTTTAGAACCTCTACTAGGGGGATGCCTGGGTGGCTCAGCAGTTGAGCATCTGCCTTCAGCCCAGGGCGTGATCCTGGAGTCCCGGGATCAAGTCCCACATCGGGCTCCCTGCATGGAGCCTGCTTCTCCGTCAGCCTGTGTCTCTGCTTCTCTCTCTCTCTCTCTCTGTATCTCTCATGAATAAATAAATAAAATCTTAAGAAAAAAAAAAAAAAACAATACAACTCCTACTGATTGAGTCACTGTAGCACAGGTGCCCCTGCCGGTGATTTGAGGGAGCTTGGGGATTCTGACCTTTTATCTCTGTCACCTTATTTACGTGGTAGGCTGCAGGTTACATGCGATATGTCGGATAGACCCGCACTCCTCTCAATTCCCTGTGATATTCTGCAAGGTGGGTAATGCAGTGTATTGCACATAGTTTATGTAGTATACCTGTAAAGCCAAATGTAATGCAGCTCATCAAATGCAGCCAATTCAAGAAACTTCAGAGAATGTGCCACAAACTGTTTAAGAGAGTAGAGAGGATTATTTAGAGAAAAGATTAAAGGAGCTAATTACACACAGCTTGAGTGAGCAGAAACTAAAGGGGAGAGTTAATGGTTCCTTGATATTATTTGAAGATGCTAAATGATGAGGAGGAAACAATATTTTGTATAATATAATGAAGAGCTGTTAAGAGCAGAGAGACAGAATTGAGAATGAGGATATTAAGTGAGGTACGTATGAATACTATTAAAAATAAAATGTATAATATCGTGAAGTAGTCTTTCCAGTTATAAGGTAGAAGGCTTTCTTGAAGAAATAAGAATAAGCATAAACACGGACTAAGGAGTTTTTAAAGAAAACAATTCGAATACTTGTTGAACAGTTTAAATAATCTGCTAATTTTTGGTGTTTATTAGTGTCTAATTTGAGCAATCCTTTTTATTCCAACAAAGGCCCATACCATCCTCAGATGTTCCTACAACACATAGTCCTGCAAAATCCTAGGTCTGTAACTCTGAGAGGCCCAGAGTAGCAGTATTAAACAAATTGCTCTTTAGAATTTTTTTTTCATTGGCACACCTCTGAGAGGAATGGGAGCTGTTGCCCAGCCTGTGACATTTGCATGTTCTTGTGCCACTGTGTTTTCCTTTCCCCACGCGAGAAAGTTTCCAGCCCACACAGGAAGGCCATGTCAAAATGTTACTAACCCAGCTCCCAAAATCATAGCATTCAGTGTATGTGTGTGTGTTTTGTTTCGTTTTTTTTTTTTTTTTTGCATTTAGCTTTTTAAAATTGATTTCGTCATTTTTATTATTTCAATTTAAAAAAAATTCTAGTTAGTTAATATCTATGGTAAAATTAGTTCCAGGGGTAGAATTTAGTAATGCATCACTTACATGTGCACTGCAGTGCTCACAAGTGCCCTCCTTAATGCCCATCCCCCACCCACTTTCCCTCCATCAACCCTCAGTTTGTTCTCTATAGTTAAGAGTCACTTGGCATTTGCTTCCCCCTCTCTCTCTTTTTCCCCCCTTCCCCTATGTTCTTCTGTTTTGTTTCTTAAATTCAGTGCATGCTTTGCAGCAAGCTGTTATCAAGGCAGTGTACACCCGGAGCAGCCAGAGTAGCCCTGCCAAGCCTCTTCCCTGGAACTACCCTCAACAGCTCAGCCTCAGGCCACCATAGATTTGCATCTGCGCTTTATCTCCATTTATTTTGTGTGTCCATTAGCAAGATATGTCCCAAGGTATCAGAAAAGCCTAAGAGAACTTATTTTATGAGGCTGGGAATGCTAAAAATCCTTTCCATATAAATTAATGGTAATTGCTTCTTCATTTCATGCCATTTCAGCTTATGAAAGGTTTCATAAGAATGTTCTAGTTTGAGGTAGTGGAGAAACTGTATCATCATTGAATACATGGACAAAGGTTTTGGTGTATGGATGCTATTGTTGAGATAGCCTGAATTCGTAATAAAAATTATAAGAAGTGTAACCTATGATGGGAAATATGTAAAACAAAGTGTATGTGTGTGGAGGGAGGGGGAGTAATGTCTTCACAAAAGTGTCCCTAGGTGCTAACAGAGAAGCCCTATCCTACAGGTAGCACCAAGGCAGTCACCTGTGTATTACAGGCACGTTCTTTTTGGCTTTCTTACTCCCTATCAGAATGTTGTAGATGGTTAATAAGTGGCCTTCCTTATTATCTTTAGTCTTAGTGCAGACCTTCTGAATTTTCCTTCCCTTTTTCTTCTTGGTCTGCTTAACTCCTTGCTTTGGAATGTCATGCAGAGCTTTCTCCATGGTCTTTCCCTTCCACGAGAGCCAGCTCCCTGAGTACCAACTCTAGGGCTCTTCCTCTGAATTTATAAATTCTGTTAATCCTTGCCTCTTCCTTTTCCTTCCAGCTTGAGGACAATTAGCTACTTCTTGGCAGTTACTAAGACCTGGCTTACCTCAGCATCCTTATTTCTCTTTTAATCATCTAATATCTGCGCAACAAATTCCCTGTAAGTAAACTCCCTTGGTTTGAAATATCTAGGTTGGTTTTGGTTTTAATGACAGGACCCTGAACAAAATACTCACCCCCAGGGTTCCTGTGTGAGTATCAAATGAAATAATGTTGTGAAAAGCACTTAATCTAGTACCTGACCTTTAAAAACATTCAAGAAATGGTGGTCTCTGGTATTATGCAGAGACCAGCTTCTGGAGCTTTCCTATTTCAAGATTGGGTCAGTCAGGCCCTGGAAACATTGTGAGCCATAACTTTCCATACTTTAATGATGAGAGCCAGCTCCTGAATAACCAGAATACCCACAGAGATGGTGAACAGATCACCTGAGGGTTGGATATACTGCCACTGGTCAGTTGGTATTACAAAAGTTTGCCTTCAGTGCTTGGTGATAGATAAAAAGCTCATTCTTTTCAACAGAAATCAAGTACTATGTATGAAGAAGTATACACTGGGGAAGTGTACCTGTCACATAGTCAGCACACAGTAGTACTGGGAAGAAGGCCTAGGCACTGTCAGAGTGCAAGAGTTTGGGCAAGTAAATCATCAGTCTCGACTGCCATCAATTCTTCTTCTCCATCAGTTCCTGCAGCTATGGGTAGTAAATGCAGAAATAACTGATATTCATAAAGATGTCTCTGAGTCATAATCTAAAGTAGTGGTTCTCAGTCCTGGTTTTACATTATAATCATCTGAGTCATTTAACAAAGAGTCTGATGTTCTTGGCCCAACCTTCAGAGATTCTAATTTAATTCATGTGGGGTGGGGCCCAGGGAATTGGTATTTTTAAATCTCTCCAGTTGATTCTAAGGTGCAACTAAATCTCTAATCTAAAGATAAATTACATATCTAGCATACTCTCATTAAGGTGACAGGAGACCAGATAGTACATATTTTTAAATATTCCCATTGTAAATGTCTTTCTTTGAGGGATGAGGGCTTTCTTTTAGCTTTCTGAGAAACTGGATAATGTTCATTGCCTTAGATTCATCCCTATAATTGTTTCCTCTGTGTACATTTGGTCTACGATGGCTCTTCTTACAGTGTAGAGATACCTAAAATACTTCATAGAACTAGTTCTAATGTAGTAACTGAGAAATTCTTAATTCAGTTGAAGCTGTTTACTACAAAAAACATTGTCCATAGAAGTGAATCAGGCAGTGTGTGTGTGTAGCTGCAGATCCTCTGGATTTGCCTGCTAAAATGCCATGTGCTCACTTCATAAGTCACTTCTTTGAAAGTATCATCAGATGTCTGGAAGGGGGGGGTTGTAAAAAAAAACTCTTGAAATGGGTTAATGTATTTTGTGTAGCCTCATAACTGAGAAGTCAGAATGGAAACATACATGTGAAAGAAGTGAGAGAATAAAATGAGAGAAGCACTGGAGCACGGCAGCATTCACTCCTGCTCCCAAGTCCTAACATTTATTAATGCGCATCTCCCTTGCACATTTAATAGGGCAGCTTTGTAGTGTGTCTTTTACTGTTATCTTTTGGTTTTATTTTACTTGTCACATTGACTTTCCCCTGCTCAATATTCCTACCCTTGAGAACAAAGCCTGCTTTTTTTTTCTCTTTAGGGACCTTGCTTATTCACAGTAGGTAGTCAATTTAAACCTAAGGGAATGCCTACCTACCAGTGGAATTGATATGAAGAGTAGATGTCTATGAAGTGTAAGGTATATAAAAGTCAACTGGCTCCCATTCCTTCTGTTTTTTCTTTTGACAAGACTTTCTGTTTTTCCAACGCTCATTCCCACTCTTTTTTTTTTTTAATATTTTATTTATTTATTCATGAGAGACACAAATTGAGAGAGGCAGAGACACAGGCAGAAGGTGAAGCAGGCTTCTCACAGGGAACCCGAGGGGGGCTCCATCCCGGATCCTGGGATCACGACCTGAGCCGAAGGCAGACTCTCAATGCTGAGCCACCCAGGCGCCCCTCATTCCCACTTTCTTGAGAAAGTGCATAGTCTTTGGCCTCAGAAGGCATAAATCTGAATCCTGGCTCTGTCATTTTCTCATTGAGTGACCTTAGGCAGATTGCCTAAACTTGCTGTGCCTCATTTTAAATGAAGATAACAGCAGTGTCTGCTGTATAGGAATTTTGTTAGGATTGAAATAAGATAGTTCATGTAAAGCCTTACAAAATGCTCAGTAGAAAGTGCTCAGTGAATCTTCACAATTTTTATTGGGGGCAGTCATGAATGTTATTTATTTCTTCATTCCATTTATTTTCCACAAATAAAATTCACTCGTGAATTCCTTATTCATTAATAAAAACATTTTAAAATGTTTCGAATATCTTCTATGCTTGAAGTACAATGCTAGGCACTCGTGAGTGAGATAGAAATGTTATTTTACCTTCTGGAATTCAAAATCTAGTGGGAGATAAAGATTAACAGCAGGCAATTAGTAAGAAAATTACTGTGATTAGACTTGACCTTTGACTCATTCATTCCCCCCCCCCCCCCATAGTCAATCACAAAATCCTTTCCAAAGAAAGGAACAAAACATTTTCTTTAAAGTGTTTCCAAGCCTCCCTTTTGCAGTCCTCTGCATTCTGTACTTTGTCGTTTTGTGCCCATCACCACAACAGCCTTCTAGTTAGTGTCCACGCCTGTAGGATTTTCTCGTTCCTTCTCTTCCTCCATGACCACATTAATCTTCTTTAAACACTGCTTTCATCATGTCACTACCCAGTTCAGTAACTCTAAACAGCTCATCTGTTCCTCCCCTATCAAGTCCAAAGTTATCTGCTAACTTACAGGACCACCCACCATTTGTCCCCAACTCTCTGTAATCATGTCTCCACTTCTCAGGGTGTAGCAGCTGCTGTAGGACGATAGACTCTGCATGCTGGAGACACTAAACCTTGCCTCCAGACTTGTCACTATTGTCATAGGCATGGCTAACTTTTAAGTGTTGAAGATGTGGTTAGTATTGTATAGCTGTTTTACAGAGCTTATCTCTAATGTGTATGCAAGTGAGACTCCATGGACATCATTTTCCTGATTTACAAATGAAGGAAAGGATTCTGAGAGGTTAAGGCATCCCCTTAAGGAATTTGCCTATGTCATGTCAGAATTCAAACCCATGCCCGTCTCACTTCAACTTTCTTCTCTTTTCACTGCACCTCTACACAATGCTGTACTTCGTACTATGCTATACTATACATGCTGTACACCCTATTCTACATAGTATTTGGTCCAGAGTATCTTTCTTCTCATTCTGTCAATCTAAAACCTTAAATCTCTCCATGATCTAAGTGCCAGTTCAAGTCTTAATCTCTTTTGGAAAACATCAAATTCTTCTTGCTTTTATTGATTTCCTTCGTCTTTGAATGCCTGCAATATTAACAATCTATATCACCTTGTTTTTAGCCTTTACCCTTGTAGTGTGTTTTATTTTTCTATACGTGCCAGTCTTCTTTCCCCAGCTACCTTGTGGGTACCTCAAGGGCAGGCACTCAATATTATTTCATAATCTCTCAGATGAGTACTTCGGATGTCTAGAGGCCCATATATAGAAGTGGGGGATAACATGCAAACAAGGGGATTCGAGATGGTAGATTTCATCTGTTTTTAGTTTTTTTTTTTTTTTTTTTTTTTTTTAAAGGATAGGTGACAGTCTCTTTGTTCTTCTAGGGGCTTTGTCTGGGTTTTGGTAAAAACTCAGGCTGTGATTTTGACTTGAGTGGAGGGGATTCTCACTGATGGGGACTGGTTGGAGTGTCAAGCAAGCAGCAAATTCAGCTGAGATTCCAGAGATGGTTTTTGTTTTGGCTGGAAACAGATGTACAAATCAAGAAACCCATGCTAACACCACCGTGTGCATAGAGCTAGGGCAGGAATGGTGGGAGATATGGGATTATTTTGATAGATTTAAGGGTGTGCTGATTTGTTTAGGTAGGACACAACAAATGTGAGGATGAGGCTGACAGTATATCTATGCAAGGAATTTGTCCTCATGGCCTTGTTGTCGGTTCTCTGTGTATGGAATAGGATCAAGTGGAGGTGCTTGTCAGTATTCACACTCCTGTGAGCCATCCAGATCCATCCAGGACCTACTGAGTTATTTTTTGGCAGATCCATGTTTTGGACAGATGCATGTTTTATAAACTCCCAAGTGATTGTCATGCAGACTAAAATTTGGGGGCCATTGAATTAGGGGCACAGTGGGTCAGAACCTGTGAGTTTCAGGGATGGGTATCTGCTCTTAGGCTGATTTGGAGCTGATATTAGACAGAACAATTTTAGTAGGACTTAGAGGATTAGATACCATTAAATTTTTTATGAAATATAGAATGATTAAGTGGTTTGGAGCAAGTCACTGAATTTAAAAAGGGATTTTATGAGAGAAGTACAGACAGGGAAATTTAGAAGCCCTCTTAATAATAGGAGAAGGTACAAATTTAATGAATGGGCAAATTTTAATATGAACTAGCAGCACATCCTGCCATTTACCTTCCTATGAAGCCGCTCTAAGAGCATCTAAGAAGTTTTATTTTGGGAGAAGGGAAATCTAGAGTGGCTCTACATGCAGCTAGGGAAATAATAACTTGGCAGCAGCTGAAAACAGAACCATAGGTTGCCATAATTAGCAGAATGGCTGGGCACTCTGATTCTAGAAATTTCTGCTGGATTCTGGATGGCACGAACACAGAGATCCAGGGTAGGCAGCGCATTTTCCCCTTGGTCTTGACAGGTTATGGGGTATCTTGACAAGCTTTGTTTGTGTTAGCATAAAAAATAAGTGTTTGACTACAGTTTTGTGCAGCTGTCCTTGGTAATGAGGCACTCAACCCACACTACTGCTTGTTGTGTTATTGTTTCATTTGTTTGTTGTAGTGATTTTAAATAGAGAAAGAAAGGAATTGGGGAAAATCCTTGAACCAAAGCAATTAGACAACTTCAATAATGAAATGCTACCCAGGCTTGGGCGATAGGAAATCTATGCAATCCCACAGCTAATGCTGTTCTCGCTATAGGGATTCATTGAGCTTATTTTATCAGCTCAGTGGGGTTTGATGTCTCTCTTCTGTGATGAGGGGGGGAGGGAGCAGAATTATACCAGGGTAATGAAACACACCCCTCCTGCATTTATGGAGTGTTTTATTAAAAGCATGTTACTTTGGCCTCATATACCAGTTGCAGTGAGCAGGTAAAAATGCCAAAGTAGCTCTCAGGGGAAACACTTTCCTTTGTGCTAATTTAAAATTCTTCAAAGAGCACCAGCCTGGTGTGATGTTAATATTTTGTATCTTTGCTACCTGAACTTTTCATAAAGGAGTTGGTAGGTGCAATATAGTAAAGGGATGTGTAGAATTTTAGAGTCACCTAACCAAGGCCAGCTTTTCACTGTGATCAGCTTTCAGAATCATTTTTGTCCTGACGTTCTACACTCTCGTTTATTTTCTTATGTCATTAATTATTAGGAAATTCTAATGAGTGAACAGGCCTATAACATTTGCTTATGAATACTGCCATTAATCACACTTCATTTTTAAAAAATTTTGTCAGTGAATTTTCATGATTTACTTCATTTCTGCACATTTTAACCCAACTTTGCTGTTTGCAAACTTACCATTAGTTCCATCCAAGTAGAATTTTATTCTCCAGCTTATCTTGCTCCTAATTCTTCCAAAACTTTAGGGCCCATGATAAGTTCTAGGACAATTAATTCCTACCACAGTAGGTATTAATCTCTATACAGGAGATAGACTTATAAAAACAAAATAAATTCAACACAGTGTGATAAGGATAATAGTAGAGGTGTTTGAAGAGAGAGATATAATGGAGAAAAGTGATGTTTGAATTGGATCATAAAAATTGAATGGAAATTCACCAGACTGTGAAGAGAAAGGTGCTCATGCCAGGGAGGGAGACATGCACCTCCAAGCACATAGAGTCATGAAAGAGCAGAATGTTAGATATATTCTGAGAGCAGTTGGTCATTTTGTGTCCATGAAGTGGGAGTTGGAGGGCAGAAGATAAAGCCAGACATGTAGAATCCAAATTGCAAAAGGTTACATTCTACACAGTTGAGCTTGAGGTTTACCCTACTAGAACTGGAAGGGCAGTCAATGGCTTTTAGTGGGGAGAGCGTATTTAAAGCAGCATCTTAGAAAGATTTCTCTGGCCAAAGGAGACAGAAGGGTTTGGAGTGGGCTAGCCTGGAAGCAGGGAGACCAGTTAAGAGGCTGTGGCAAAAGTTCTGAATATACCTGAAGGGAACTACAACTTGGGCTTAGGCCCTTGGGATGGAGAGACTTTGCTGAGCAAAGATCAAATGAGCTTGGTAGACAGCTGTTTGAAGTAGAGAGAGGGGAGGGAGAAAACACAAGTCCGAGTTTCTAACTTGAGGTGTTGGCTGGTGCTATGTTGGTCAATGCAGATGCATGAGGAGGTTTGTTAGCTATAGGAAGAAGTTTTAAAGACAAGAAGTTCAGTTTTGGAATCAGAGGTTCTGAGCACCTCTGGATATCCAAGTGGCAATGTCTAGTATTTATTAGATGAAGAGGCCTGAAGCCCAGAAAAGAAGTTTTGACAGGAAAAATGGTTCTGAAAGTGTGGGGACTTATTACTGGTGTACCGGAATCATAGCTTTTAATGCTATTAATAATGCTATGCCTGTAGCTTCATTACATAGATGGCTTCTTTAGAGGTTACTCTGAGTCTTTTTTACATCTTCTCTTGCTCTGTGAGATCTACTCTATATTGTATTTCTGATATTCTTTCACCCCAAATGGAGTAGAGACCTACCTATTTATCTTTTTTTCAATATCATCCTATTGAATATTCAATAAGGTGAACTGGGGAGAAATTGGACTGAGGGAGCCTGATAATCACTTGGATTTTTTCACAGATGCTCCAGGCCCCCTCTTCTGCCTGGAACAGTAGGATTATGTCCCTTGGGCTCCTGGAGATTTAGCTATGTCAGTAGTTTTTAGCTCTTAAAATATGAGTAGACAAACCATGTCATTCCTATACAGAAGCTTTAAGAACGAATTTGCGAATCACCATCCCCGCCCCCCCCCCGCCCCCCGCCGCTGTCTCTGCAGACAGGAGACAGGAGCCCTCATCAGCCAAGGTTCTTGAGTGACTGTAATAAGAGAGTCCCCCATATGACCCACTTAGGGAGTGTGAGTGAGTAATAAAATTTCCTGCAGGAAACCACTGAGCTTGTTATTCTCAGAGCATAAACCAGCCAGTCTGACTGGCAAAGAGCTAACCAGACGTGGGCTCCAGCCTGGTCTCTGTCACGAATTAACTAATTCTGAGCAAGTTGCACAACTTTGCTGAGCACCAGTTTCTTCATTTTTAGAATGGGAATAATGATACCGAGTTAGCCAGATCTCTGTGAGGATTAGAGACAGGGGTACTGAGTATCTTCTATGTAATAGCCATTCATGAATTTGCAGCTATTATTATAATTATGGACGGATTATATTATTATATTTATGGATGGTTACTCAGTTTTAGTATATTGATTTTGTAACACACTTTCAGATTTGTGATATACTCAGGTTTCTTGAGCATGTTATCTATACATTTATCTGATAAGGCGAAGGACATAACTGGGTGTTCATGCCAACATAGATCTTCTTATAGATATGCCATTTATTATGGACTGTCTTTATTTTTTAATATTTTATTTATTTATTTGAAAGAGAGAGAGAGAGAAAGAGACAAACAGAGAGCACACATGGGGAGGTACAGAAGGAGAGGGAGAAGCAGGCTCCCTGCTTAGGCTTGATCCCAGGACCCTGGGATCATGACCCAAGCTGAAGGCAGGCATTGAACTGACTGAGCCACCCAGACATCCCTGAACTATTTTTGGATAGTGTTGTACCAATAGTTCACCTTGAAATAGCTCCAAATTTTTCATCTTGTCCATGAAGATATAAAGCTCTTCTCGGAAGTGCCATATAAAAGAGGTTGCACTAAACCAGTCGCCTTGCTGAGACTGCATCTGAAATAATCACTTGGGTTTCTTGAATATTTGTAAACTATTTGTTTAGTAATATTCTGGATTCCATCTCCCCTCCCAGACAAGCCTCTTGTGTGCATTCTGAAATACACAAATAGGTTCTTAACTATTCTATTTACTTTCAACATAATCCTATATCAAAATTTACATCATTCTGCCATCATAGAGCTATCTGTCATAATCCGTTATCAGCTTATGCCATACCCTTTATTTAAAACTCTCCATTGGTCCCAAAAGACTATTGCTCACATGATAAAGTTTATGGAAGATTTTATCCATTTGAGTATCAATTGGAAAACTTAAATCTATGTGTGGAGAAGCATATAATACACCCTTGACTTAGGTGGCTGATAAATTTAACTCTTAGAAAATAGAAGAAGGGATGATAGGAATTGCATCCCATAACTTCATTTTGAAAAACAAAAATAGGTATTATGGAAGAGATGGGAACTTATGGACAAAGTGACTTTGACAAATGGACATATAAAGACTAGAGAAAAAAAAAGAAAAACTAGAGAAAGACAAGAAGTAAGTAAGGTAAATGTAGTTCTGGAATAATAGAAGAATTACCTTCAGAATTAGGTTTGAGACCTATAAAAGGAAATACCACTTACTGTGATGGTATGGTCAGACTATGAATCGTCTTTCTTCGAAGAATGGTGTAGGCTGGAAATATACTTAGAATCTAAACAGGTTTAGATAGATTTATAAATATGAATTGTACCATAGAGGGCAGGAGAGGTCATAAGAGAACAAGTATGGTATTGAAGGGAACTTTGATCACCCTATTTTATAAGAGGAACTTATGCTAGATGATTCAGAAGCCAGACCAAGTTTAGCCATTTCTTTGTTCTTATGCTAGGTATTATCATAGCTCAACTACTCAAAGGAACAAATTGCCACAAGTTCACCATTGCCCCTGATGACAAAATCATTTCCATATATATTTGTGTGTGTAGTACTAAAATTATGAAATTATTTCTTTAAAATTTTAAAATTCAGACTTCTATTCTGCATAAAGCATACTAGAAAATGTTGAAAGTCACAGGCTTGAAAATACTTAATTACAAGTGTGTGTTTTTAAAAATAATCTATCCTCAGTAGCTGTCATCATACCCCTTCCCTAGGTAGCTAAGTTAATTGGGAAAAAGAAGAATGTGTGCATTGGAGCTCAGACTTAACACACTCTACAGTGCCCCTTTCCTGCTGCCCCAGGCAGCACCCTGTCGTGGCCTGCCATTCCACCTGTGTAATGGCCTTTCAGAAATGACAAATAGTTTCTCTTAGGTGGAAAGATTTAACTGGCAATTAAGGAGGCATCCTAGGCTTAAAAAAAAAGTAACTGTAACTTCCTAATTTTATTTTCCTAGCATCTGTTCTATTCAAGCCAAGCCTACTGCGGTGATCTTCATGGAGACAATTCAGTGGTTTCCTAGCAACCAAGTTTCCTGTGGTTTCCTTGGTTATAAGCAACGACATAACTCTTGTGGGCAACTTCAAAAGCACAGAAGAAAACCCTCCTTCTAAAGAATGAGGTTCCAAAAAATTCAGGTTACTGCTTGCTGAGTGTCTCTGTTTATAATGAAGAACTGTATCTCCATAGGCATTAATAACTGTAATAAATAACTTGTGGAGATTGCAAAGTAAAATCACATTAGGTTATGTATTCTTTTTTGTTGCTTTTGTAATATGCCTGATCCTAACTTTTTCCTTGAAATTAGGATATTTTTCCTATCTCTTCTGATTGACTATTGTCCATAGGTAGCCTAGCAGATCAAATTTCGTCACCTTTTTATAATTGTATGAGGGGTCATTTAGGAAGACAGCAAAGTGATTGCTCAACTGTAGAATCAAATAATACCAACTTGTTTTTAATGATTGAGTGTGTATTAGAAGCTTAGATAGATGGCTGGTGGGAATCCATTAAATAACTGTAAACTTACACTGACCAGTAATTTCCAGTGCAGTGTGACTAACGTTAACTACTTCTACCTACTGAATTGTTTTTTTTTTCCTTTTATAATTACTTCTGAAGAACTATACTGAGTAGCTCTATTCTCTGGGGATATATCTAAAATACATGATATGTCAACAGAAGAAAAAAATAGCAGCATACATATTTAGAAGTAGAATTTGTGCCACTTAGACTATTCATCTTTGCAACTTCAGTGCCTATCCTAGAATATAGCTTGTGGCAAACATGAAAGTCTGAATTAATGAATGACCATGGTCAATAGCTCATTTAGTTTTTCTGGTAGAAATCAAGATTTCGTGTGTAGATCAACAGGCTAAAATAACAATGGAGAAGGAGATAAATATAATGAATTCTGTGCACAAGAATTTTAAACTGTGAGTCAAAATGTATTACTTTCATGCTATTCATTTATACCTTCCAATATTTATTATGGGCCTATGAGATCCCAGGCTGTGTGCTCAATGCTCAGAGTAAAATGGTGAATAAAATTTATTTATTTATTTATTTATTTATTTATTTATTTATTTATTTATTTATTTATTTTTAACTTTTGTGTATTTTTTTTAATTGGAGTTCTATTTGCCAAACATATAGTATAACACACAGTGCTCATCCTGTCCAGTGCCCCCCACAGTGCCTGTCATCCATTCACCCCATCCCCCACCCGTCTCCCCTTCAACTACCCCTCGTTCGTTTCCCAGAATTAGGAGTCTCTCATGTTCTGTCACCCTCACTGATTTTTCCCCACTCATTTTCTCTCCTTTCCCCTATAATCCCTTTCACTACTTTTTGTATTCCCGGTATGAGTGAAACCATATAATAATTGTCCTACTCCGATTGACTTACTTCATTCAGCATAACACCCTCCAGTTCCATCCACATTGAAGCAAATGGGGGATATTTGTCATTTCTAATGGCTGAGTAATATTCCATTGTATACATAAAACACATCTTCTTTATCCATTCATCTTTTGATGGACACCGAGGCTCCTTCCACAGTTTGGCTATTGTGGACATTGCTGCTACAAACATTGGGGGGCAAGTGTCCTGTAGTTTCACTGCATCTGTATCTTTGGGGTAAATCCCCAGCAGTGCAATTGCTGGATTGTAGAGTAGCTCTATTTTTAATTTTTTGAGGAACCTCCACACAGTTTTCCAGAGTGGATGTACCAGTTCCCATTCCCACCAACAATGCAAGAGGTTTCCCCTTTCTCCACATCTTCTCCAACATTTGTTGTTTCCTGTCTTGTTCATTTTCATCATTCTCACTGGTGCGAGGTGGTATCTCATTGTGGTTTTGATTTGTATTTCCCTGATGGCAAGTGATGAGGAGCATTTTCTCATGTGCTTGTTGGCCATGTCGATGTCTTCTTTGGTGAAATTTCTGTTTATGTCTTCTGCCCATTTCAGGATTGGATTGCTTGTTTCTTTGCTGTTGAGTTTAATAAGTTCTTTATAGATCTTGGATACTAGCCTTTTATCTGGTATGTCATTTGCAAATAATCTTCTCCCATTCTGTAGGTTGTCTTTTAGTTTTGTTGACTGTTTCCTTCGCTGTGCAGAAGCTTTTTATCCTGATTAAGTACCAATAGTTAATTTTTGCTTTTGGTTCCCTTGCTGTCATAGATGAATCTTCCAAGAAGTTGCTATGGCCAATCAAAAAGGGTGTTGCCTGTGTTTTCTAAGATTTTGATAGATTCTTGTCTCACATTTAGATCTTTCATCCATTTTGAGGTTATCTTTGTGTCTGGTGTAAGACAATGGTCTAGTTTCATTCTTCTGCATGTGGCTGTCCAATTTTCCCAGCACCATTTATTGAAGAGACTGTGCTTTTTTCAGTGGATAGTCTTTCCTGCTTTGTCGAATATTAGTTGACCAGAGAGTTGAGGGCCCATTTCTGGGTTCCCTATTCTGTTCCATTGATCTCTGTGTCTGTGTCTATTTTTGTGCCAGTACCACACTGTCTTGATGATCACAGATTTGTAGTACAATTTGAAATCTGGCATTGTGATGCTCCCGGCTCTGGTTTTCTTTTTCAATATTCCCCTGGCTATTCAGGGTCTTTTCTGATTCCACACAAATCTTAAGATGATTTGTTCCAACTCTCTGAAGAAAGTCCATGGTATTTTTATAGGGATCCCACTGAGTGTGTAAATTGCCCTGGGTAGCATTGACATTTTCACAATATTAATTCTTCCAATCCATGAGCATCTATCTGTTTGTGTCTTAATTTCTTTCAGAAGTGTTCTGTAGTTTTACCTCTGTGGTTAGGTTTATTCCTAGGTATCTTATGCTTTTGGGTGCAATTGTAAATGGGATTGACTCCTTAATTTCTCTTTCTTCAGTCTCATTGTTAGTATAGAAATGCCACTGATTTCTGGGCATTGATTTTGTACTTTGCCACACTGCCAAATTGCTGTATGAGTTCTAGCAATCTTGGGGTGGAGTCTTTTGGATTTTCTATGTACAGTATCATGTCATTGGTGAAGAGGGAGAGTTTGACTTCTTTGCCAATTTGAATGCCTTTTATTTCTTTTTGTTGCCTGCTTGCTGAGGCTAGGACTTCTAGTATGTTGAATAGCAGTGTTGAATAGAATAGCACTATTCTAGTGTTGAATAGAGTGGTGGACATCCCTGTCGTGTTCCTGATCTTAGGGGAAAGGCTTTCAGTTTTTCCCCATTGAGAGTGATATTTGTTGTGGGCTTTTCGTAGATGGCTTTTAAGATGCTGAGGAATGTTCCCTCTATCCCTACATTCTGAAGAGTTTTGATCAGGAATGGATGCTGTATTTTGTCAAATGCTTTCTCTGCATCTATTGAGAGGGTCATATGGTTCTTGTTTTTTCTCTTGTTGATATGATCTACCATGTTGATTGTTTTATGAGTATTGAACTAACCTTGCATCAATGGTGAATAAAAATAAACATGTTCCTGCCTCAAAGAACTAGGAAAATAAAATTATTGGGAATTATAAATTATTAAATGATAGTCCAAACAAAAGTAAAATTACAACTTTAGTAAATATTTTAAAGACAAGCTGCATAGTGCCATGAATTTAACAAGGAAACTTGTTCTGATTTGAGGGTGGGCTAATCAGGGACAATTTCTCAGAAGAAGTAACATTTAAGCTGAGAGATGAAAGGTGGAGTAGGCATGACAAAAGAAAAAGATAAGTGTAAGTGGGGAATAGTATAGACAGAGGAACATGTGCAAAAGACCTGTGAAACTTAAGAGGAGCCCAAGGGAGTCCAGTGAGACTGAATTTCAGAAAGTGGAAGTGAGCACAGAATGAGAGGAAGTTTCAGAGGGTTCAGAAGGGCCCCTCAACTGGCCTTATAGGCCATGTTCAGCATTTAAGAGCAACAACGTAGAAGTTTGGAAATACTGCACATAGTTGCATTTTACCACTTATAGTAATAAGTGTATTTTAAAAATTACTGAAGACCTTGACTTAAAGGTGAAAACTGAATTTTGAGGTTATGAGAGAATTGAGTAGCTACACAATATGGCTGGTGGTCTGAAGGTGGCATTGGAACAGACTGTGCTAATGGACTAGTGGTCTAATTTAGAGAAAATTGTGATGCCCCCTTTCAATTTTAGAGAAAATTGAAAGTCGGACAGCAGCTTACATAGTCCATGCAGAAAGGCTGAAAGCCAGAGGATCAGAACCAGTCAAGAACATAGCAATAGAGGAGGAGGTAGAAAGTAGAATTTATTGAAGCTAAAAAAAAAAAAAAAAAAAAGAATTTATTGAAGCTGAGTTTTATGGCAGGTGCTCTATACACATCATTTCATTTAGTTCTAACAACTGCATAGCAAAGTGTTATTATTATTTTCCCTCCTTTTTATATTATCAAGAGATCAAGGAATAGGGACTATAAATAATATAACATGATAACATGGGTAACATGATAGCAATTTGGCTGGGATTAGAATCTAGAACTTTTTTGGGTTCTAAAAGGTGTGGGTTTTTTTCCAGTATAAAAATTCATTTTTCCTCTCTTCTATGCTGTAGTTTGGGTCACAGAGCCTGGATATCAAGATGCCCTTTATATAGTGTCTTATAGCAATGAGGGAGACAAAGACATATTTTAAAATTTTTTTTAATTTTTATTTATTTGTGATAGTCACAGAGAGAGAGAGAGACAGAGACAGAGACATAGGCAGAGGGAGAAGCAGGCTCCATGCACCGGGAGCCTGACATGGGATTTGATCCCGGGTCTCAAGGATTGCGCCCTGGGCCAAAGGCAGGCGCCAAAACACTGCGCCACCCAGGGATCCCACAAAGACATATTTTAATATTGCTTAACTGAGGCATCTAGAAAACAGGCAACACTAAGCCCAATTTAGAAAGACTAAATTTCTTCTTTAGTATTTTTTAATACAACCATTTATTTTTGTATTTATTTTTCAAAAAACTTAATTGAATTATTCTTAAACTGCATGCTTTAACAATCATTTTGAAATTGATGTATTTGCAATTTCTTGTATTTAGTTTGGTATCAAGAGGAAGAGTAACCAAGTGATTTATGACCCTCATATTATAGAGTCAAACATTTAGAACTAGAAGGGACAGGGCTCCTGGATAGCTCAAGGGTTTGGCTCAGGTCCTGATCCCAGAGTCCTGGGATTGAGTCCCGCATCAGACTCCCTGCAGGGAAGGGAGCCTGCTTCTCCCTCCGCCTATGTTTCTGCCTCTCTCTCTGAGTCTCTCATAAATAAATAAATAAAATCTTTAAAACAACAACAACAAAAAGAACTAGAAGGGACAAAGAGGTCATTTGAGCCCGTGAAGTTCACTCATACATTCAATGTTTTTTTAAATTGAATTTCTACTGTATGCTACGTACTGTTTTCTAGGTATTGTGAATACTCCATTGAACAAAGTCTCTGACATTATAGGAAACACAATCTATTGAATTATAATTCATTGCCAGGGAGTAGGAAATGATACAAAGTAAAGCAAACAGATGGCAGCAGTAAAAGTTGGTCAAGGAAGAACTATCTGAAGGAAGTGACCTCTGATAGAGACATTTCTTCAAAGGAGACATACACATGGCCAACAGACACATGAAAAAAAGTGTTCAACATCATTCAGCATCAGGGAAAAACAAATCAAAACCACAGTGAGATACTACCTCACACCTGTCAGAATGGCTAAAATAACAAATCAGGATACAATGAAGGGAAAGGGTGCAGTAAAGGGGGAACCTTCTTACACTGTTGGTGGGAATGCAAGCTGGTGCCGCCACTCTGAAAAACACACTGGAGGTGCCTCAAAAAGTTAAAAATAGAGCTACTCTATGACCCTGCAATTACACTGCTGTATATTTACCCCAAAGATACAATTGTAATGATCTAAAGGGACACATGCACCCTAATGTTTGTAGAAGCAATGTCCACAATAGCCAAGCTATGGAAAGAGCCGAGATGTCTATTGCCAGATGAATGGATAAAGAAGATGTGGTGTGTATTATATATATACACAGTGGAATAATAGTCATAACAGATGAATACTTACTATTTACATTGACATGGATGGAATGGGAGGGTATTGGGCTGAGCGAATCAGATAATAACAATTATCATATGGTTTTACTCCTATGTGGAGTAAAGAAAGAAACACACAGAAGATCATAGGGTAAGGAAGGGGAAAACTGAATAGGTAGTAATCAGAGAAAAGATACAAACCATGAAAGACTCTTAACTATAGGATAGGGTGATTGGGTGATGGGCATTAAAGAGGTATGTGATGTGTTGAGCACTAGGTATTATATGCAACTTTATTGAACTCTATATCTGAAACTAATGGTGTACTATATATTGGCTAATTGAATTTAAATAATAGTAATAAAAAGAAACCTAAGAGAAGCTAAGGAGTGCCATATAGAAGAAGAGAATTCAAGGCAAAGGGACCAGAAAGCACAAAGACACTGAAAGAAATAATGTTCTTGGCTGGTTGGAAGAAGGGCTGCACTTAAGATTTTATAAAAATCTAGGGATGCCTGGGTGGCTCAACGATTGGGCATCTGCCTTCAACCTAGGACATGATCCTGGAGACTGGGGATGGAGTCCTGCATTGGGCTTCCTGCATGGAGGCTGCTTTTCCCTCTGCCTCTGCCTATGTCTCTGCCTCTGTGTGTGTGTGTGTGTCTCATGAATAAAAAAAAATATAATTTTATAAAAATCTAATGGTTAATGACTATCTTATCTCATAAGCTGAGTTTGTAGTCCTTGTGTAATAGAAGAGACTCTCAAAGATCTATCATTTACCTTATGACTACTGAGTCTCTGCCTAGAAGCCATCTAAATTCAAATCTGGCTTCTTTTAGTTTTGGCAATTCTATTGAAAGTGATTTCTTTTCAGCATTAGGATTTAATTTCCTAAACACTAAAAATCACTTTCAGATTACAAACTTTGAGAATCACTTTAGAATTATTAAGGCAAGGACACAAATGGACTCAGTGAAAATAGTTCTATTGGTGCACAATATTTTATAAATTGTGAAAACTCTAGAATTTTAGGATTGAACAGTGATGTCCAAAGTCATATAGAAGCATATTCATTACTACCATATTAATTATTATTATTATTATTATTATAGAGCCAGTCACACTTCTGAATGCTGAAATCATGTGAACATATTTTGTCCTCAGGACCTTTGCCAAAGTTATTATTATTATCATCATCTCTGTTTTAAGATGGGGGAAATGAAGGAACACAGGGGTTCAGGAGTTTCACCAAGATTACACAACTAATAAGCATTCAACCTGGGAGGTCTGACTCCAGAATCTGAATTTAACCATTATATATTAGACAATATGAAGAAATGGAGAGTGATGGGCCACCTGGTTGAGCATCTGTCTT